>NC_090438.1:142506209-143129854 GCF_031143425.1 Pleurodeles waltl
TATCTACATCAGGTGGAGTACAACAGTCATGATATGTGTTTGTAATATATGTTGACTCATTTGATGTGTGTAGTTGTTTGACTTCTGGGGCAATACATTTCACACAATAAATAAAACTCAGGAATGATTGAGGATGGCTGATGAGCGCTAGGTCAGATATGTTACCCCTCATATGTCATTAATTTTTGGCTATGACTTCATGGTGACTTGTGTGTGAACTACCCATATGTCAGCCATGTGTAAATATTTGGTACGTACAGGGTTTGAGACACTGTGCCTTAATTCCACCCATAAAAATGTTACGTACACGTCAGTTTGACTCATAAGAATTACCTATGTTACTCATGTTGCTGTGGTGGACCTGCTGCCCTGGCTGCATGTGTTCACATATTTTCAGATGTGCATTCCACAGAAGTGTCCAGTTCAAGTGTGTGGGCATGTATACCCTGTGTCAGGATTGGGCTCCATGGTGTTAGGGTTCCGCTGTTAGGGGCAACACTTGAGTTCAAAGAGTATCTTGCAAGGAAGTAGTGTACCAAAGCAGAAGAGCAGCTAAAGGCACACAAGGGGAAAGGCCAGCTTTGGTAAGGCATTAAAAACTGAAAAATAAAGGCAGAGCAACCATATTGTGAACAAATATGGAACAGGTCAGTAATGGAGAAAGATGCAGAGCTTGTCACTAAGATTGTACACAGGGTAGGGCTCAGAACTTCCCACAGCAACAGGGAATGTCAGTGCCTCTGTGCAGATTAATAATACAGCTAGTTACCACGCAAGCCCAATAGAAAGGAGGCAGCAGAATTGAATTTGTGTCTGGACCCTTAGGGCACAAATAAGAATTGTAGTTACATACACAAGACTAGTCCTTGTGGGTCCAACTGGAGACGCCGTGGCAATTCCTGGAATACAGCCATAGCATACTGACACTGTTAGGCACTAATGACTACATGCAACACTAGACAAAGGATGGGGGCTGGATTTGCATCCTGGAAACCAGGTGCCTGACCAAATACAAAGGAAAACACTCCTAAACAGGTGAGGACTGATAGGACTCTTACCAGACACAATAACCCAAGAGGAAACGGAAAGCCAGGGAACCAACGAGGAGGAAAAGCCAGGCACAGGGAATAGGCTCAGGTTTACGCAAAGGCTAGAACAGGTCTTGGTAACAGAAAGCAGGCTCTTGCAGAAACAAACATGAACAAGGCTTAGAAACAGGGGGCAGACTCTGACTGGAACACGCAGGAACAGGACTGGGTATACAGAGAGCAGGTTCAGGCGTAATCAGTAACACAATCCACCAAGGGGTCTGGAACACAAATGAATCGTACTACAATGCATGATGAGGAGCTTCAGGGAATGGCAGCTTCTAAGCAGTTCCAGGCAGCAGCATGGTCAGGGCGGAGTCACATGGCTGGGCTGCACAAGACAGGTCACCGGTGTGTGCAGCTTCAGTCTTTCACAAGTCCTGGAGGAGAGATTCCAGTATGAAGGGACAACCTGACTTTTCCCATAGGAAGCAATGGACAGAAGATTACAAGTCTTACCAAATACCAGGTTGTGCATTATGGGACCTGAAGTCCACGCAAACAAATGTAGTTCTTCTGTAGCATGCCATATGGAAAAAGGAAGCAAACAGGAGTCAGAAAGGGATTCTGGGTGAGTGTTTATGATGATTCCCAGGGTACAGATAGTCATTTACAGCGCCCCCTAGAGATGGGAGAGACGTAACAAATGGCAGTGGCAGGACTTATTTCCAGGGATGGACTGTGAAGGGCATGTGTTGCGAACATTGCTTGTCATACCTGGGACACTCATGCTATCCATTTTCAGAAATGATGCACCTCTTGTCACACAAGCTCCTCACAGAGATTGGAAATGTCACACTTACTAATGTCTGTTCATACATTGATGTTTCCACTGATATTTCACATTCACTGCCTCTTGTATGGGGTGCTTATTTACCTTATGATTGGAGATGTCATAGTTGTATGTCATGTGCTACATGTGATAGAGAAAGAAGAAACCAGGGCAGGATTGGGTGATCAAGTAAGGTTTTTAATTACATATCCTAACAAGGTGTGTAGAGTGAATATTGGTTAAAAAAAAGTTTTAACAATCTGCTGTCTGCAATGCATTCCTGCAGCTGTGTTTTGATGTTCTCCCTCATTTTCCCTGGCACCATCCTCCTCCTCCTCCTCCTCAGGCAGTTCTAGCTCATATAGGGGGTTGTTCCTCCTCACACAAATGTTGTTCAGGATAGCACATGTGAGTATGATTTTGCAAACAATGTGTGGGGCATATAGGAGGCCGCCTCTTTTGATGTCCAGGCACCTGAATCTGGACTTCAGGAGCCAATAGTCCTCTCTACAGTGGCGCATGTCCTCCGATGTGCCTCATTATAGGCATGCTCTGCTGCTGTGCTTGGGTTGAGGAATGGGGTCATGATCCATGGCTGGATCCCATAACCCTGATCCGCTGAAAAAGATAATAGGAGTGAGTATTTTGTTAGTGCTTGCAACAGGAATGTCATGTAGCATGGCAGTTGATATCTTGTGTCG
Source organism: Pleurodeles waltl (assembly GCF_031143425.1). Classification (NCBI taxonomy): domain Eukaryota; kingdom Metazoa; phylum Chordata; class Amphibia; order Caudata; family Salamandridae; genus Pleurodeles; species Pleurodeles waltl. The sequence goes on from NC_090438.1 coordinate 142,508,771, forward strand.
TCTGTGACTCATATGTGTTTGTGGTATTGTGTGTGATCTGGGGCTTCTGTGAGGTCTTTTCTGCAGTGGGTTGTCTGACTTGACAACTTGTGCTTGGCTCATTGACCTGGGATCTATGATTTTGTTTCCAAACTGCTGGTCAGTATGTATGTATCATGCGCTGTGTAGTGTCCCACATGTTTTGGTGTGCTTTCACTGGAGGGGACATGATATGTCCACACACACAATAGATTCAGATGTGGTGGTAACATGGTTGCACTACATGGCCTGGACATCCCGTCCAATTAGACATATGTTATTGCAGATGAAATGCAACAGTGAGGCCCTTTTATTTGGCTTGGTGACAATGCACAACATATCTTCATAAGTTGGCAGCACTGAGGTGCTCAGTATTATCAATGTACAATTGTCCCATGTGTGACTTGGTTCTAGGCAAACCTTTGTTGTTCCCTCTGCCAGTGGCTCATGTGCAACCGTGCACCTACACTACAAAACTTGATCCAGGTAATCTGGCTAACTGCCTTGTGGAGGTGGATGTATCTGTGCAGGAAGGGCCATCTCCTTCTACTCTGTTATTTTGAGGTCAATTGGCTCTTTCAGTGTGTGCAGCAGTGTGCAGTTTGCATTAGTGGAACATCAATATTTGTTCTTAGCACAGTCCACTTCCTTATTGCTACCTGTCAACGGCACCCCAGGAGTGATGTATGATGCTGGGAATGCCTCAGTATTTCACTGTCACCTACATGTGAGTCAGCACCATCATGCTATGTGTCTCATGGTGTTAGACCTGCAGCAACACACATTGCACATATTGCACACTACATACTGCTTCCACGCTACACGCTACATACTGCTTCCACGTTACACAATGCTTGGGAGGGTGTCGGATTGACTATGTGGCCTAATGTAATTGTAACTGGTTCATCTTCCAAGTTGTACTTCAAGTGCAGGCCATGTCATTGTCACTGTGTGCTTTGACATTGGTCCCTTGTAGCTCTAGAGTGGCCTCTAATGTTTGTGGCAGCCATCATTTGTCCATAGGTGTGTATCCCATTGTGTCAGGGTGTACAACATAACTACCTGTGCCACACCTCAGTGTCTTCCTGCCCACATGTCAATGTAGTGGCGGAATTATTGTGTGTTCTACAGGGTTTCTGTGCTGTGTGTATATTGCTAGTTTATGGACTTACCGACAAGAAGGCCATTTCCATATTGTCCATCCTGCAAGTGCTGATTGATCGTGCTGTGGCAGAATATGGAGGAGTCATGTACACTCCCAGGATACTTGGCCAAGATGTTGGTAAACAATTGTCAGAACCACGATAGCACGTGGGCGCAGTTGTGCTAATGTAATAATGAAACCACACATTATATGTGGTTCCCTTTGATTCAATTATGTTTGGGCGTGGTCAGGCTATAAATACCTGCCACACCCGTTCATCCGACGCTTCATGTTCTGAGCGTCTATTGAACATCGGTCCCGGTGAGCTGCTGACAGAGTTCTGTTACTTGCGAGCGGCCGGCTCGCGGCGGTGAGGAATTTCCTTTCAGATTTCTAAACATAACTATCAGAGATCTGTTTTGTTTGTTTAGCGAGCAGACGGCTCGCAGCGGTAAGGAATTTCCTTTTTGGATTCTAGAATAACAGCTGACATAAGCATCAGAAATCTGTTTGTTTATTTAGCGAGTGGACGGCTCGCGGTGGTGAAGAATTTCCTTTGATACAGTTGCACTTTGGAAATTCAGTGTTTATTCTTTGTTTCAAAAAATGAAACGCTACGTGACTGAGGTTTTGCAACAGTGTGTCCTTTGAATATCGATCTCTCTAGGAAATCGAAGGCAACAAATATTCTCTGGGGGGCATTTCTTTGGAAGAAAAGCTAAATGCTACTAATCGTTTCTTTTTGTTGTTGAAAGGATTCTAAGAAGTGTTGGTTTTCATTTCATCATGTTTTAAAGGTGACATCGTGTCTTTCTTTTTGAAAAACAAGAACTGGTCTGCTAAAAGAAAGAGGTTAATATTTGTGTATTTGAGAATAATTGAGGAATTCTTGGTGCTGAATATCAAGTCTTTGCAATAAGTTATTTTGGGGGAATAATTCAGCTAAATGTTTAATGCTTAGTTTTTTGGGTACAAGGTGTGCTGCTGACTTTACTTCTAAAAACAAATACTCTCTTAGGAATTAGCGAGATCATTGATAGTTAGTGGAATTTTCGAGTTAATGTCAATTTGTATATTTCAAATTAACCCATTCCTTTCCAGATCTCCCTCCTTGCTGTTCCTTCCCGATTAACCCTTCCCCCGGCTGGGCCACTCGAAAGTTCAGCACTATTACAGCATCTGACTTTGGTGTTGCCTGGAAGTGGGACCCTGTTCAGCATCGTGCAGATCCCGAGAACTTGGACCTCCTGACAACAATCCCTGGTGGTCAACTATGGCCTGCACATTGATGGAGTGGGTGTGCTTTCTGTTCTGGAACAGATGCTTTGTTGCTGCAGGTTGTACGATCTGGACATGGTGGCAGTCAATCGCACCAAGCACATGCATGAAGACATGGATCTGATAAAGCCCTAGTTTGATCTCCTGCTGCTGCTGGGTTTTGGGAAAGCTGACGTGGTGGGGTGTGAGGGAAATGATGGCATCTAAGACTTTGGGGAGGATGGCGGAGAACATGTGACCAGTGCACCCATTGTTTGGAAGGAGTCACTTGCCAACACATCGGTGGTATATTGTGTGGGGGATGTTATTTGTGGCTCAATTTGGTGCAGCAGCTGCTGTATGGCTTCCCAGTTGAGTCTATACCTCTGGATGATGTCCTGTTCCCTGAGGCCATGGAGGGTTGTTCTGTTCCTGAGACCCTCTCCTGCCTTCTGGGTTGCCTTTGGGGGCCACATTGGGGTGGTAGTGGCTGGTGCTGTTGGATCTTGTGCTCTGCGTCGTCTAGCATGCTGCATCAGTATTACCTCCATGTTGTCCTGTTGGGCTATGACGTTGCTTGTGTGTGTTTTCCTTAAGTAGTGGTGTGTTTGCCTCATTTTAACGCCTGCCCTCACCCAGCATTCACATTTGACGTAAATCGGGCTTAGCATCATTTTTCGGGTCTGCCTCCCACCAGTGCGTCATTATTGCCCTGTTTGATAAATATGGCGCTAAGTTTGAGTCATTTTTTGGATGGGAACGCCTACCTTACATCTCATTGACACAAGGCGGTTTCACACATCCTTAAAATGATGCAAACTCCCTATTTTTTATGTTAAGTTTGTGCTGGATTTGTGTAAAAAACCAATGATGCAAATCTGGCGCAAACAGAATGTAATTATGGGCCTAAGAACCTGACACCGTGGGAAGTGTTCTCTCAGTGTGTAGGTCATTTTTTTATTTTTGCCTGTTTGAAACCATTAAGCTTTTCCTGGGAACTGGACAAGGGGTTCACCGACACCTGATGATTTAGCTCCCCTGCCAATGACAAGTTATTGGATGAGTTCTGTTTTATGGTAACTGTTAGAAATTGGGTCTATAGTTGGCAGGTGTTTGCACTTTGTCCAAGTAGGGACCACAATCCTAGTCAGGGTAAGTATGATGCACACTAAGGCCCATATTTATACTTTTTGAACCAAAACTGCGCCAACGCAGTTTTTAGTCAAAAAATTAACCGCCGGCTAACGCCATTTCTTTGCACTGTGCGGACGTCAAATTTATACTTTGACGCACGATGGCGCAAACCAAACGTGTGAGTCATTTTCTCTGATGCACACCACAGCGTCACGTCGTAAATGAAAATGATGTTAACGTGGCAGAAATGACTGTGAGCCGATTTACGACACCGAAAACCGGATATGAGGCGTTTTTTTGATGCAATTATATCAAAACTCGCCGCAAACACAGCAATTTGTGCAGAGGAGAGCCAAAATGGATCCCAGATGCTTGCACAGACCCCAGAAAGATGACAACAGACCAGGAACCAGCCAGGATGATCTACACAAGACCCAGGACAGGGAGAAGAAGAAGAAAAGAAAGTGTTGCTTCAGTGCAGAGGAGCAGGAAATTCTGGTTAAAGAGGTGATGGAACACCAGCACCAACTGTTTGTCACCTCAAAGTTGCCAATCAGTAGGAGAGAGGCAATATGGCAACACAGTGTTGACAAGATTAACAGTGTGGCAGAAGTACGCAGAACAGTCATTGAGTGCAAGAAACACTGGCATGAATGCAAGCGCAGGACCAAGGAAAAGTTGGCCAGGAACAGGAAGGCAGCACTGCAGACTGGAGGTGGGAGTCCAACACACCAGGAGGCCCTGGACCACATGGAGGAGATTGTCGCAGCCGTCATCCCTGAGGAGATCTTCACAGGGATTCAAGGACAGGACAGCGCAGACTGCCAGGATACAACGCACATGCAGGATAAGTCGCATGGGGAATTAAAATGCACAAATGTCAACTGCCAACGGGGTGGGGGAATACCTACTATACAATGCATGTAAGTCATTATATTCAGGGAGTGGCATGGGTAAAGGGGCATGGCACCGGGGCATGGCCCGTTCAGAGGAAACCTGGGGCACACCACTACACAACACCAACAACCTTTCCATTGGTGTATGCTGCCATGCCAAGGATGTTGCAAAGGTAAAGCCAGGCCATGAGGGAAGGGCACAACGTCAAACTGGCATCCCGTCACACGTCAGCCACTATACTCCCTACATTAACTAGGGCCCAATTAACAAACTCTAGCCATACCGACAACTGGAATGTAGCATTGACAACAGTTGCCACTACCACCTCCGCTGTGTGCTGGTCAAGTAGCTAATGGCAGTAACGTCCCCATGGATCAAAAACACCCAAATTAGAGGGTTTAGGATGACAACGTTAACAATCCCCTGAAACAAGACAAATGTTCCAGTCCAGTCAAATGTGAATGTCCATAGTTGCCGCAAACATCAGCCAATGTCATCCACATTAGGAGGTACACAGCACTAATGTCATACCCATGCTGCATATGTCAGGGTCCATCCTGTGCCTGGGTCACAATGCAACATCCCAAACGTCATACTGCTCAGACAATAGCATTGAGGTGGAGGACACATGTAACTGGTCACAGAAATACACCTGCACAGTCAGAGGAGGAAATAGGACACTGCTACGACTATCAGGGCAATCCAATGTACCACACATTCCCCAACATCAGCAGTACACATTACCAATGCTGACATCCATATTGTGCCATAACAATACTATACATAGTATATGCTACATTTCAACTACATATAGGCGGATGTGAAAGATCAGAGACTGGGGCAGGTCCAGGTTGTTAAGTGTGGTGCTAGTGCCATCAGAGCACCCACAGCCAGTGAAAGGCCTCACCATGTGAATGGAAGTAGACAGAGGGTTGAGTAGGACAGGAAGATGGCAAATCACTATTTGGCCAGAGCCAACACTTAGAGGAGATGATGCTGACAAGTCCACAAATTGACAAATTGACCACAATACATGTGACATGCAGGTGGGGCATAGGCCTGGGAGAAGGCCCATCTGAAAGACAGGAGCAATGAACAGGAACCAAGATCACAATGTGAAAATAATCACAAGGCAGGCATGTCACATTACAAAGCCCACAACACTGACACACTAATTGCACCGTATTTCATTGCAGAGGACGATGGATCTCCTGCGGATATGCCTGTCCATGACTACCCTGATGACAAGGATGACGAGCTGACAACCATCAGCCAGCAGACCCTCCAAAAGGTCCTTGAAACCCTCCAAACCCCACCTTCAGTCACAAGGAGGAGCACAGATACAGCAGCCATCACAGATGACCCACCCACCACCACAATTGTACGACCTGCCAGCTCCAATACAGCTGAGGACTCTGACAACACTGGCACCAGCTTTGAGAGAACTGTAGTCGGAGTACAGCGGGAGCTGGCCAAGGAGGTGCGGGTGGGGATGCAAACTATGGCAGCCAGCCTAGAGGGGGTGCGTTTGTTCATGATGTCAACTGACGAACAGGCAGCAGCTATGCAAGGGCGAACAACTATCTTGCAGGAAGTAGAAAAAAGGCTGAAGGAAATCAACCCAGCTGTAATACAGTTGACCCAACACCTACAACAGCAATCCTGTCAACGCGTGCACAAATGCAACATTGAACCCCTCAGGGCCGACCTGGCTGCCTGCCACCATGATGTGGCTGCTATTCTTAAGAACCAGCAAATCCTCCTTGCTGCAGTACTGCCCTTAAGACCCCCACAGGTAGCAGCTACCGGGATGTCTGACTCCACGTCTACACACACTGAGGTGTGTGTTGCCCCTTCAGAACCATCATCACCAAGGGCATAGGAGGCAACACACACATCAGAAGATGAAGACCAGGAGCAGACCACGTTCACACGTAAGAGTACCCAGTAGCACTAGTCCCTGCCACATGGCCACCTATTACCAAGGTCCTGCGCTTTGTAACATGCCAGTCTTGCAACAACTGTACTCAAGCACTGTTCTGCAACCCACTGTTTATCTTGTCAGCCTGCCCTGTGATTGTCTCTCACTAACTCATTGGCATGTCTTGTCCCTCTGCACTGTCTGATACTTCACCCCAGCATGTCTAATCACATGTCCTTTTGCACTTGTGTAGGATCACAATGGAAGAGGTCATTATAATGGACTCACAATCATGGACAATGTAAATATAGCACTACAGCACTTTTCAATAAATAGCACTTACACAACCACTTTGTTTCTGTGTAATGTGACACATCAACCGTGCAGTAGATCAGTGAAGGTTGCCTCCTGTCAACTATTATAGATTGTCAATACAACTGTCCTAAAATAATGTTGGCTGATAACTTTGCACAGTGGCCTGGATTGTACCATACTCTGCCCTTCCTGAGGGTTATTTCTGAGGAAAATAGAAACAATACACCATAATGCTGTGTTGGACAGAATAAATGCTTCTTCAAGGGATGTCAAATCCAGAAAATAGTGCCTTCAAATTGTTGCTTCAATGCAAAACTTACGTATGTGACATTTCTCACAAATGTAAGCTAACACACACCAAACTGCATGAATGGAGGTGTATGAGTTTACATCCAAATAAGTAACCATGCTGAACAGTGTAACAAATGATCTATGTGAGTTATGTACACTATACTACAAGAGAGCTTACTACCACTCACCTTATAAGGATTTCCTTGGAGGTGAGACTGTAGTCAGACTTAACACAGGGTCCCCAATACTAAATGTGGAAGCACAGTATGTGAAATTTAAAACATACATCATGAAATAACCCCACTTTGGGATCCATAGTAACCGTGATTGGTGGTTGCAGTGAATGGCCGAATTTTAGCTGAGTAGCTTTGGGATGGCTGCCAATGCTACAGCTCAGTTGGTATTTGTTTGCAGCATAGGACACAAAATCTAATACAAAAGAGACACTGTTCACTCATGCCAAGACCCTGATCTACAAGCATTTTACACATACTGTAAATGTTTACCTAGATATTTATTATACAGTAAAAACAGAAGTGAAAACTCGGAGAAAGACCTTACCTAACCTAATCTACTCTAACTACTCATTACCCACAATTGTCTCTAACTAACCTAAGCTAAACTTACTTATCACATTTAATGAAACAATCTAAACATCAACTCCCCACCCCCCCTTATGAGACGGGACATATGGAGGACAACAGATACTAACCTAAACACATACTATCCTATACTAAACAAATATATATTTTTTTGTAATTTCTTTTTTCTGTATTTTTCTTTTTTTTAAACACAAGAACCCCAACATGTCTACATGTCTACAGTTTGGCCCTCCTCAGAGTCTTCTTGATGGAACGCACCCGCCGGTTGACCTGTGACACCTCCTGCTGCAGCCTGGTCATCTTTCTTAGGACATCGTCCAATTTCCTTTGCATATGAGAACAAGCAGCAGGGTCAATCGCTGCAGCAGGGGGGGTCTGGGTGCCAGCTGAGGAAGTAAGTGTTGTGGCAATGGCTGTAGGCTGCCCTGCAGGTGGTGCTGTGCTTGGTCCTGGAGCAGTTGCCGTTGATGGTCCCGCAATGGTCCCAGCTGCTGTTGGTGCCACCTGGGTGGTAGTGGTGGTGGTGCTGCTGGTGGTGTCTGTGGTAGACACAGAAGGGCCGCCGTGTGCAAATGCCCTCCAAGCTCCGGAGGCTCGTTCATGGCGATATCTTCGGGCCATGTTGCGGTACCCAGACTCGACATCAAGTATGTGTCGGTATCTCATTGCCCGCCGTTGAAACTCCCTGACCTGGAGGTTAGTCAAATTTGCAGCTGTTAAGACAAATAGAAACTCAAACATTAGGTACTGCATTGTGTGAAATGGCACAATAAGTAAATCAGACAATACATCTAATGTACTTGTAACAGCACATATCATCAAAGAGATCATTGATTGTCCCTGAGGAAGTACATGGCAAGCCAGCCTACAAAGGTCCTATCACACATAGCACATCCAAACCCTACCAGATGGGTAACAACTGGCATGATTTTTGCATCATAGTTCTGCCAGTTGTCAGCTAAAAATCATGCTGCATATCCTCCACCACTGCCAGGGCAACAAATGTAATTGTACGGGATGGCAATCTAGGGCCACATGATCTGCGAGTTGTAAATTGACTTGCCAGTATAGAAAGCATGTGCTAATCATGAGTGGGTATACTAGGTTCAGACAAGTGCTTCACTGATTTACATGTCTGTGTACCAAACTTGTATCATCAGTCCTAGGTACACTATTCACAACCTTACGCCTGTGTCTAAGAGGGGGTGGACAATCAACTAATAATTTCTAACAACAAGTACACCATGGGAAGCTTAGGAAAGCTGGACATGGGTTTGGCCCAGCACATACACCACAGGTAAGGAGGATCTCCAAATAGGAGAAATCTAACCCTTGGACTGTTGTAGTTTGGACTCTTGCTCTAGGCAAGACTGCTGGTTAAAGGATGACAGTATTTTTGTTTGTAGGCGACTACGTCTCTCCTACAACAAGCCGCAACTGTTGTCCCAACTTTACCGGCTCACTAGTAGCACCAGAAACACAATAATAAAAGGTGATTTGTGGCAGCCTTTACGCATGGACTCGAAAGTAAGACATCTGAGGGAGTGTAATGGTTAAACGGAGATTACCCCTTTCTCACAGATGTATCATGGCTCATACAAACGCAGGCAATGACAAAGATGCAGTAAAGTTTCAATAGTTTTTATTCAACATAACTGCAATTTGCGATAAGTTGCATGGGCTGCAATGATTAGGATAATGAATAATGCAAGCAACAGAATTGTGAAGACGAGAGTAATTATTACAAAGACCCCCACCATCTTGCAATGCATGAAGAAGACATACAGAATGTAGTATGCCCTGATACCCTAGTGTGTAAGACCTAACCTCCTACCTAAAGGAGAGCTGGGTTTGTTAAACCTAATCTGCCAATGCCATGTCCATAAAAGGAGCCCCCAATCCTCGTTACCTTGGAATGAGGTCTCTATCTCAGACTCCGTAGGGACACGAAGACTGGGTCAGCGTCAAGACAACTTGCAGCATTGATATCAGCGATGGTGGCGATGCCCTCTGGTCGGAATCCCTCTGATTTTCTGGCTAAAGTGCAATATATTTATACAGATCTTCAAGGACCCCTGACGTAGGTGTGTTCCCAAACAATAGATAACAGACATGCTTGGGACGGCAATTATCCCTTAAAAGTATAGAGAGAGAAAATCCCTAAGTGTGAAGGCCTACTGTTTGTTTGTCTTTGGTGCTAGATCTTGACGCCTTAGCGCGGTGACACTGATAATGTAACCCATAACAAGTGGCCTAACTCTAAACAAGGCAGCCATCTTAGAAGAAATAAATAATTAAATGTGCTAAGACAGAGCAAGCTAAGTAGGTTAAAAGTCACTAGGTGACGGGGGCACGAGTCTGCAAGCCAAAGGCTAAGCAAACTCCTGTTATCCCATTAAAACGAAGTAGGATTCACTACATGACAATCCCATCAACAGTCATGTTTAGAAATGCAGACCTTTGTCCGCATCATTTACTACCAGTAAGCCGTGAATTACAACAAACTGAGAGATGCAAGAACACCTCTGGCCATGAGTTGCATGCACACCTAGGCCATTCTACTTAAGTGCCACATACTCATAGCACTACATGTGGAGCTACATGCTGCTGGGAAGCTTAACATACAGTTCAACATGTTCATTAGTGAATAGGGAAGCAGAAGTCTGTGGGTTAGACTTTGGCATCCCTATTCTGGGATAATTCTGACTGGCTGATTAATTCACTAATATGGTCCACTGCAACTTTTTCTGAATCAAGTTGTATCCACATGACCCATCCCTATTCACATTGCCATGCCTACAGGACTGACCTAGAATACCAAAATTTGACAATACGATAAGGATTGGCCAACTCAAAGATGGTGATAAAATGATATTTCACTCATGGAACAAAACAGATGATTGGCATCACATCACACCTTGCTATGTGTCCAACACACATGAGTCCTTCACACATCACCAGCAAACACAACACATAACAGAAATATCAACACTTACTGGAGATGTCTGGGTCCGCAAATCAAGCCACCTCGCCCACAGTGTAGGGTGCTGGTCCACCTGTAAGGCATGGAAGGGAGAAATGTGCTCAATGTCTGTGCACTGTACAACAATTCAAAAGACAAATACTATGTGTAAGATTACATCAGAAAGTAAAGCCTCTCAGACATGATGATGCTGCATCCTACATACCACGACAAACAAGTACAGAGCCAGGGACTCCAGTGAGTGATACACACATATCTGCACACATGCAGTGGCCCTAACTATCATGTGGTGGCAAGCACGATCCTTCATTAGTGAGCAGACAAAATCATGGAGTGTATTCGTCTCATCATGTGTATCCATGAGAGACAGCCAAAGCCACTTTCCGTGAGGACTGCATTACCAGTCAACCAGCCATTGTGACTATGACAAATTTATGACACACAGGTACAATGTAGAGAGGGCCAGGGACAGTTCTTAGCCCTCAATTTGTTACAGTTTCTTCATTTGGTGTGGCACAGCTGTGATGAGTTGCACCAACCATAGTGATATGAACACATGTGCATACCTTTTGCCAGCCATCCCTAATTTAAATGCGGCACTGCAAACTCCAAATGCCAGTCTAAGATGTTAGCTGAGCGCAGCTAGAACTTGTTACCTGTGTATTCAAATCCAGATCAGACATGTAGCCGAAATGAAGCAGGGGCACAATAAATCCTTATATTTTCGGGATTTCCATGATCGGTTTCCTTACACACTCACGGAACACATATGAGACATATGTTTGCGCCACATTGCTATCATCAATTGACGTGAAGCCTGCACTAATTTTCAGGCTCCTGTTGTGTATATAAAGTTAGTCTAGCTGTTGCGTCAACAAATGACGGTAACGTGTCGGGAACTTCCATACCTCACAGGCAACTGTGGCCTATGTCTATGCATATTTGGCACCTGATTTGTGTTGCTGTTTGACAAAAAGGCAGCACTAACTTACATAATACAAACGTATTCAGTAAGTTTGCGGAGCTCTTGCTTCCAAACAGCTCGCAATTGTGGTCCTTAACAAAGTAGAAATATGGCCCTGTATGTTTCACTAGCATTCCACATGCTTAACAACATTGCTGGCAGATATTGTAAATATCAGCTAATGTCACTACAGAGCATTCAAACGTGCACATTTACATGATTTGTACTCACAAACAGGGCAAACAATCACTATCCCCAGGTGGTCCAGCAGATCTTGCTCCCTGGAAACAAGGTCAGCCCAGCGGTACTTCAGCTGGTGGTCGTTTCTTGGTGTGTTGTATATCCTCTGCAGATGATGCAACACCTTTGCCCACCGGAGCCTCCGTGCCTCAGTGTGATACCCCTGGATCACACACCCACCTGCCTCAATCATCAGGGGTAGGAAATGGCACACCAGCCAAATGAACCCACCCAGCTCCTCCTCTCCCATCCTGCCAAGACGAGGCCTACCCAACCTAATGGTACAAAAAATAAAAATAGGGGATAAAGGGGAACAAAGGAGGATAGGGGAAAGTAGGACAGGAAAAATTAAAAAAAACTACTAACACAGCCCAACTACACCCAAACTAACGCTACCCACAACAGACTCCCAACAAAACAAAGACAATTGTTTACAACACAAATGACCACAAAAACACTCAGACAGCATACCACAGACAGTTTTTAATCACAAAAAGACAAATAAAAGACCACACTGGAGACAAATTCACTAAATGCACAGCGACAAATCGAGACACAGTCACACAGTCAGGAAATATCACAGACTGCAAAGTGAAAGTGAAAGTACCCCCACTGTACATATTCTGTAAACAGGATATCCTATTACATCACTTCCTGCCTAAAATGCGGTGCGTTTTTATTGTCATGCGTCAAAATATTATGACACATACAGTCTGCACGTCATTTTTTATTGACGCACAGGAGTAGATTTTACCCCGTATCCATAGGGTTCAAAATTGTTTTCAACTTAACCAATTTTCGGAGGTACAGTGTGGAAGATACCCCTCAGGGCCAATGGGTCTTTCAGGGTATAATGTAGTCATTTTTCAGGGGATAAGCATCATTTTTAGACGCATGTGCGTCATTTTTTAACGCGTATGCAGCAAAATTTCAGACATTAACTGGGTTTGGGTCATTTTACCATTTTAATGGTATATTACAGTTGTGACAATACTGTGATAGGCTGATTGCACCCACTTTGGGCATGACGGTGTATGGGCACATGTGACACATCATACTACTGCGAACCATGATCCGCTACTTCATGTACAGGATTTTCACTCTTGACTGACGCAATAGATGGACAAATGTGTGGCCTACATATATGTATTACACACATTGGGCATGTTTGGTGTCAGGAGAGGATAGCAAGGTGACGCACATAGGTACAATTACTCAATGCCTATGGGTCAATGTGTGTGCTTTGGCTACTAATATTGTTGTTGACCCACTGTGTGACCATCACAAAATGCATTATAGCAAATATGCTTGTATGCATGTGGAGTCAATGTGTCCAACCCTCAGATGCAAGTCAGTATGGAAATGAGAGAGGACATGTGTTAGTCATACATGTAGCAACAACTGCTGTGTGCACTTTCTATTTTTTGGGTAACATATACACCACATTTTACAAAGCATGCACTGGATAGTTAGCAGACAGTTGTTCATGTCAATGGTCCAAAACCTGGCCATCACATGTCCTGGAATTTTGGACACAGCTTCCTAGGCACTTGTTGGTGAACCCACCATGAGTCAGGCACATATACATACTGAGTGGGTATTGTGTTAGTGACATGGAGAGCCAAAGATAAGCCACATTTGTAATGTCACGCCACAGTTGAGGTCATATAACTGAGCCACAACTCTCCTGTGGCAGTGAGGACCAGCAGACCAAGCAGCACGTGGCCACATATTTCCAGTGATCAAATGCACAGAGGTGTCTGGTTCATGTGTGTGGGCCAATGTTTAGCCTGTATATTTTTAGGGGTCTATGTTTTCACAGTTATGTCCAGGTCTAGTCATGAATCTGTGGCAGCTATTCCTATATCTACTAAGTATCCTTCAGAGATTAATGGAAGTAAAGCCAATGAGGATTTGAGAACACACATGGGGATGGTCCTACCCTGTCACTGCAGACGTGTTATGAGACTGTCAACAGGGCAACCTTGGTGTGCTGAGTAAGACAATATCTCAGGATTCTTGTGCCGGCAGGTGTCATCACAAAATTTGTACACAGGTTGGCCTCTAAAATTCCCACTGCATCTGGGAACATCATAGCCTTTTTGCTGATTATTCTCACAGCTATTCACCATGCACGGCCCATCAATATGCTGTGCTCAATGTGAATCAGCGTGAGGAGTGTCAGGGTCCTAACATGTGTGAACTTTTCATGCACATTATCTGACGTTGCTGGTTCTGCTGGAGGCACCATACCCTATCCCTGCATACGGTCATGGTACACTGTCACAATCTGTCACTCATGCATACATGAGACTCAGACAAGGGATAGGCCATGATTTGGGTATTTGGAGACAAGTTCCCAACACTGGTACGATAAATTAACAGATTATGATATACAATGTATTTGATTATGCATTGTAAACCCGCCTGACAAAATACCCCAGGAGGAATGTGAGGGTTGGGAAAGCAACTATGAAACAAATGTAGCCACAAGGAACCTTTAGGGTAATGCACAGACAGGAGCCAGTCAGGCTAACAGGATGCAGGGTCAATCAGGATCCAGACATTTCACAAGGTAAATACTCAGTGGTCTGATTGAGACTGGTCAGAGCAGGAACAAGACAGTAGCAATGGAAAACTGTGTTAGTCCTGTGTTTTGGAAGGTGACACATAAACCCAAGGGCTGTGTTACACAGCTGATTTTTATGGCAATGCATAACAGTGTAATCAATAAAATGGCAGCTTCTATGCTGTTCCAAGCATCTGCAAGGGCAGTGCATGTTCAAATGGCTGGTCTGCATGGAGGTACTCACAGGTGTGTGCTGCATCAGTCTCTCACAAGTCCTGTAGGTGAAATTCGAGTTCAAATGACCAACAATACCTTTCACATGGGAAGCAATCTACAGGTGATAACAGGGCTTAGAGACTACAAGCCAGTGCATTATTTAACCTGACGTCCACGCAAACAGAAGTACAATGACTATGGCATACCATACTAAAGGGTGAAGCACACTGGATTAACATTGTGAGTCTGGGTGTGTGTAGAGGAGGGATTATCTGGATGCACATATTACCATTTCAGGGACCTCTTAAGACGGGTGGGGTGAGACCAGGAACATGGGTGTGTCAGGACATAGGACATGGGCTGACATGTACATGGAATGTCATGTGCGCAATGCTTGTCATAGCTGTGGCACTTGTGCTATCTATTTTCTGCTTATATGGAAATCTAGTCACACATAGTCCTCGCAAAGATAGGTGATGTAACAGTTACTGCTGTCAAGGGTCTGGTCATACATTCCTGTTACTAATGCAATTGCACATCCACTGCCTTATGCATGATGCTTTTTGTTCCATTATTGACTGATGGTGTCTTAGTTGTGTGCCATATGCTGCAATGAACCATGTTGCCAACATGTATGTGTGAAATAGGTGTGGTCCTCTGCTATTGCCCTTCAAAGGTTAAATGTACAGGATATATATCTTTTACAGTGTGTGTGAATGTGACTTTTGATTCATAGGCATCACAATTGATTTGGAAATTTCTGTGTCCTGATTGGTATATCAGCAATGCTCCATGAGGCTACACTCTTATTCTGATAGCTAGAGATAAAGGTAAGCAAAAATGATTACCCAGACCATGATATGGTGATTATTATAGGTGTTTATTTACATATGTTAAAACAGTAGTGATAGTGAGTTGAATCAGAAGAAATTGTTGACAATATGTTGGTGCCTACGCAATCCTGCAGCTGTGTTTGGTTGGTCCCCCTCATGTTTATGGCCAGCATCCTCCTCTTCCTCCTCTTCAGGCATTTGTGGCTCTGGTTCTAATAGGGGAATGTTCCTTCGTACACAAATGTTGTGCAGGATGGCACAGGTTAAAATGGTCTTGCAGACCATTTCTGGTGAGTATAGGAGGCTACCTCCCTTGATGTTGAGGCACCTAAATCTTGACTTCAGGATGCCAAAGGTCCTCTCGACTATGGTGCGTGTCATCCTATGTGCCTCATTATAGGCACGCTCTGCTGCAGTGCTTGGGTTGGCAAATGGGGTCATAATCCCTGGCTGGATCCCATACCTCTGATCAGCTGAAAGAGAAAATGATTGAGATCATGTTGATGTAGCTAGCCCCATTAATATCACCTTGCATGGCAGTAGTTTTCTTGTGTTGTCGGTGACTCATTTGTGTTTGTGTTATTGTGTCGATTCCTAGGCTTCTAGGATGTACCATCAGCATTGGGTTGTTTCCTTGGCTGAACAAGTGTTTGGCTGCTGACCGGATGGAAGCAGTATATTTGGAGAATTGCAGTACAGTGTGTACTCCCTTGCATTGTGACTTGTGTTACAGGTGTCCCTGTGTCTTCACTGGGGGTGAGATGATAGTTCCATACACAGAAAGAAATCAACAGTGGTGGTAATACGTTTGCATCTATGTACCCTGGACATCCCATACATTTTGACATAGGCAATAGTTTAATTTAACCATCAGTGAGACACTTACATTTTGCAAGGTGACAATTAGCCAAACTTCTCTGTACGTTGTGATCACTGACATGTAAACATTTGACTGTACACTAATTTCACATGTGTGACAAGTTCACTGCAGACCTATTTCTTTTCCCTTGGCAAGTTGACTCAGGTTGTAACGTCTACCTAGACCACTGCACATGGTCTAGTTCAGCTGTCTAACTTGGTTGTGAGGTTGTCGTTTTGAGTTTCAGAAGGTCCGTATGGCAATACATCTGTCGTGTGTGTGTTAATTTGTCACAATGCTTATATGTAGGAATGTGCACTTTCAATATTGTCCCATCAAGATGTGTTCTTCGCACAGTCCACTTGCCTCTTGGTAGTGGGCAATGTGAGAGCAGGAGTGATGTGAGATATTGGAACGGTCCTCAATGATTGCATGAGACCTTTATTGTAGTCATCATAATGCTAGGCTATGGTGTTTGACCTGCAGCAAATAACATTCCACACCCCTTACACAGTACCTATTGATTTGAATGGTGTTTGATTGGGTGTTATTGATGTGTTATTGAAGTTTAATCTTCGCAGATGTACTGCCTGTTGGGGCCATTTGTTTGCCATTGTGTTGTTTTACATTTTCCCCTTGTTTCTGTGGAGTGGCATCACTTTTTATTTGGAACGGTAATTTGTCCCTAGGTGTGTCTCCCATTGGGTGAGGATATCAAACATGCCTAGCGGTGTCACAACCTCAGTGTGTCCCTGTCCACATGTCGATGTCGTTGTGTATGTGTTGTTTGTCCTAGAGGGTTGCTGTGCAGTGTGTATATAAGTAGGTTTCTGTACTTACCAACAGGTAGTCCATTTCCATATCGTCCATCCTGGAAGTGTTGATTGATGGTGCAGTGATGGAAGATGAATGAATCAGGATACTTTGCCACGATGTTGGTGATCAATCCCTGGTGATTGACAATGGCCTGCACATTGATGGAGTGTGTGTGCTTCCTGTTGCGGTATAGATGTTCAGTTGCAGCAGGTGGCACAAAGGCGTACATGTGTGCAGTCAATGGCACCAAGGACGTGGGGGAATCCATTAATAAGGTAAAACCACTGTTTTGTCTCCCGATGCTTCTGCTGTGTGTTAGGGAAGCAAGTGTGGCGGGGTGTGAGTGTGATGATGGCATCCAGTACCTTGGGCAGGAAGGCGGACAAAAATGGCTGTGAGATCCCAGCAACCAGGGCGCCAGTGGTTTGAAAGGAGCCACTTGCCAACATGTGTAGTACAGCTAGCAGCTTGGTTTCTGTTGGGATGGTGCGGGGTGTCTGCAAGCTGGGAGCCAACTGTGGCTCAATGTTGCGCAGCAGCTGCTGAATGGCTTGCCAGTTCAACCTGTAACTCTGGATGATGTTGTGTTCCCTGAGGCCATGACGGGTTGTCCTGGTGCAGAATATCCTCTCCTGCCTTCTGCATTGCCTTTGGGGTCCCTGCTGGTGTTGTGGAAGCTGCTGTTGCTGGTCCTGTGCTCTGCGTCTGCGTGCACGCTGGATGAGAAGCACCTCCATGTCTTCCTTTTGGAGCTCTGCTGTTGCTTCTGTGTGTTTTCATTATATACAGGTGTATTTGCCCCATTTTAATGCCTGCCCTGACCCAGGCGTTAATTTTTGATGCAAATCGGGCTGTGCGTCATTTTCGGACTCTGCCTCCCGGCCGTGCGGGATTTTTGCGCAGTAGCATAAATAAGGCGCACGGGTGTTTGAGTCATTTTTTGGATGGGAACTCCTAACTTGCATGACATTAACACAAGGTGATTTCCTGCATCCAGAAAATGACGCACACGGCGGGATTTTGACGTCCGCGGGCTCTGGCGTCAAAGTTTAAATATGGTGCACGGTTTGCGCCGAATGTGCGTCAAAAATTGTGACGCACATTCGGTGCAAACAGAGTGTAAATATGCCCCTAAAAGTTTAACAGTGCTCACACACAAGTAGCTTGGCACTGAGCAGTCAGGCTAAACTAAAGAGGCAATGTGTAAAGTATTTGTGCAACACTTAATTCCAGTAACACAGTGAAAGACACCACAGCTTAGAAAAATAGCCAATATTTATCTTAGCAAAAGAAGACCAAAGTGACAAAAGTCCAACATACAAAAGTCAAACTGTGAATCTTCCAAGATGAAATCAAGATACAGTGCTTAGAAGTTGATAGCTCCAGCCAGGCTATCTGTTTGCGGTGGATCAGAGCAAGTGCCAAAGATCAGTTGGACTGCAATGGAGCATGGCATGGATACAGGAGTCACGTAGACCCATTGACAGTACCTTGGTTTCATCAATGCTCGGGGACGATACTTTGATGCAAAGGAGGTTATGCATTGCTGTTGCAGGTGATGCGTTCTTTCCTGATTGTGTCGATGTCCATCACTTTTGATGCATCAGTGCTGCACTGGCCAAGTCGGGCTGCATTGTAAGTCGTGGTCATTGTTGCATGGAATCGGCAAGCAGTGCCTGTGGCTTTGATGCAGGCAGAGGCAAAGCTTTGTTCCTGTAGCAGGATGCATCTGTTTCAGTTGCACCACACTCATCCAAGGGACCAAGACTGGATTTGGCACCACTTGGCAGAGCAAGACCCACAGAAGAAGAGCCCAGGTGCAGGTAGCAAACATGCAGGTGAAGTCTTTGATGCCCCTGAGACTTCAGAAACAGGAGGCAAGATCAGTCAGGCCCTTGGAGAAATTTTAGATTGCAGAATGTTGAGAGCTAAGTCCAGTCCTCTCACTGCCAGCAAGATGTGGAAGGCAGCAAACCAAAATAGCAAAGCAAACCGCAAAGTGGCATTCCTTCCTGGAAGCACAGAAGTCATTTTTCCTGGCAGAATGTCTTCAGACCAGTAGTCATCTAATTATATGGTGTTAGAGGCCCAGTACTTATACCCAAAAAGGCCTTTGATGTTGCAGTAACTTCAAAGGAATTCTCTGGAGTACACCGGATCCTGTGTGTTCAGTGGCTGGCTAAGCCACAGAATGGTTAAAGTAAGAAAAAACAACGTTCCCAAAAGATGTAAATTGTGAGTTCAGAGACACCAAACTCCATATTGCCATATTTTACCAATTGGAAATTATACTTAAAAGATATTTTAAGGTAACCCCAATGTCAGCTTATGGGAGAGATAACCCTTGCAATAGGGAAAAATGAGTTTAAGAATTGTTTACTATCTGGACATGTTAAACTTAAAAGTATATGTTCAACTTTTTAAATACACTGGACCCTGCTCTTGGGGTTAGCTTGGGCCTACCTTATGGGTGACGTACGTTTAATAAAATGTAAGGCTTGGGTCTAGCAAGTGGGTCCTTTTGCCAGGTCACAATGGCAGTTTAAACTGCACACAAAGGCTTTGTAATGGCAGGCCTGAGACATGCTTGTAAAGCTACTATAGTCAGTGGCACAACCAGAGGAGCAGGCCAACCAGTAGCATTTGACCTACGGGCCCTGGGCACACATAGTGCACTTTATTAGGGATGCACAGTAAATCAAATATGTCAATCATAGAGAAGCCAGTGTCGCCATGTTTTAGACACAGAGCACATGCACCTTCGCACTCGTCAGCATTGAAAATAAAGTCCACCAAAAATGAAGATCAGCACACAGTCAAAATAGGAGGACAACCAGCAAAATGTTTTTTACATTATTTTTCATGATTCAGGGACTGAGTCTCCAATTCCTATAATGGCAACCACAGAGGTTCACTTCATATAGGACCAGCCAATTACAGTTGTCGGTAACTGGGGACCAGTCTTAGTCCTATGGGCCAAGCCACTTTAATGCTTTATTTTGCTGTTCTTTCCCCACAGGAGTCCTGGGGTGCTAGGTTTTGTTCCTCTTTAACCCTTAATTTTTCAAAAACAGCTCAACACATTTACACTAATTAACAAAAAGCTGCGCCCGGGCCAAGTTTCACTTGTAACGTGGAATTGCTGATTAATTAAAATTCCACTGCTCTGTTGGTGGAATTTAATTATGCAGTGATTTCTCAAATTTAGAAACTACTGCATGCCACTCGGTAGCATCCTTGCATAGTCTGCACTGATTAATTATGTTAATCACTGCAGAGAATGTAAGGAGCGGGCTCCTAGGGATATATAATGGTTTCTAAAGATTAGAATAACTGTATACTACTCAATGCCATTATATACCCTGCAGTGTTTAAAATGTTTAATCATAACAGAGATGTGCGTGTTACAATTGGACTATGCTAATGGCCTGTATGATGGTGTAAAGTTGTTGACTATGAGAAGGCCACAAAGAATTCTGAACACTGCACTAGACTCCTCCAACATGTAAAGTCACAAGTACACATCTCTCCTTCCATGAGGACAATACACTAGTTATGATTTACCAAAAGATACTACTTCTAGCTGCTTTGTATCACACTCAAAATAACATTTGGCAAAGACCATTCTTTATCTGAAAAAAAAACATCAAGTATATACAACAAAGGAACCTATGCTCAAGAATGGCTCCCTACCTGCAAGAAAGAAATCATGGGTGGAACATAATTCTCTGTTCAAGCAAAATGGAATTTCCTACCCGCAAACATAAGAGCCACAGACAACCACATCCACTTTAGATTAGTCTAACGCTAGCTCTATCCCACATGGCGACCATAGTTGCAACTCAGGAATGCAGCACAACAGTATATTCAGATATGACAAACTTCTTCACACAATATGGAACATAGCTATCATTGTACAAGTACACATCATTGTAGCCTGACCCATGCCTCCTGGTATAAGCAGATGCATTTGTATTAGGGAAAATTATCTATCACGTGGCAGGATATATCAGACCATATCAACATTGATCCTGCTACTATGTACTTATAGGTGCATATATAGAGGGCTATGGCTGCTACTAATAACTACAACCAACTACAGCTACAAATAAGTGATAAGTGCCATGTGTTGATTTATGTCTACATAGGTTATTTACAGTTATTTGAAATAATAACAATGTACCACATGATAAAAGTAGGCAGCAGACCAAGTAAATATTGCCACTTTCATATATATATATATATATATATATACATATATATATATATATATATATATAAGAAATTCACCGCACTCCAAAGGGTCCTGTGTGTCGCTTTTATTGAAGCGTTAAGTACCCACCAACGCGTTTCAACTTATTACAAGTCTTGCTCATGGCTAGTGAGTACCTCTGCTATTTCCTTTAAATAGTAAAACTGTGTTCTGCTCAGAATGGTGCATTCTGGACAATGTAGTTCAAAAACAAAAAATACTTAAACAGAAATCACAAAAAATAATAATTCATTCTAAATGTACTGTTATATATATTCTCAACTCTTTAAATGATCACTCAATATGACTCCTATATTTATGAGAGACTTATGAGAATCTAATAAAAAAATGCTGATAACAATTATATTTAGCACATCATGCTTTTCACACTATCTGCCGGCTTAGTGCCCAAACCTTCAACTTGACGGTCTGTAATAGACATGTTTGTTAAAGAATTTTGTATCGCCTACTATATATTATAAGTGACGGCTAAGTGCCCATGCTTTAATATACATTTTTTTTACATGTCAATATCTGCAAAATGTTCCTTCTGTTATGTGATGGCCCACATTATACAGATGTGATCTGATCAATGGAACACACCATGTTCTTGCCTTTATGTCAAGTCCCTCCAATGCTACTTATTATATATGAATATCATAGTGTCATAAAAAATGTCCAATTTTTATCAAATTACAGCTCATTTCAATGTCCTCCTCTATAAATGTACAAAAGGTTCCTCATCAATGATGAGCCCATAAGGGATCTTGGTTCTGAGTCGAATGATGAGTTTACTTTCTAGTTGGTGCAATTTCAATGTTCTGTTGCTCCCACCTTTCTCCTGAAGTAAGATTTTCCTTGGCCTGTGGTTGTCTGTGATATTTCCGCCTATCTAAGTTGGATATCACAGCATCATAAAATGCATCAATTTTATTGCCAGGGTTCAAAGTGGGACAAAACTTTGATTTTGGTTTGAAATGACTATATCTATGTTCCTTCGTTGAAATGCCCAATTGGTCCATAACTTCTGTTGTAGTCATTTCTTCATCATTTAGATTATGCATAAAATCATAGCACACTTTGACATCTGCTGTTTGTTCAATTGTAAGTCCAGTTTTATTTTGTCGATCCGCAGATGTGTTCTCCTTTTTGAGATGTTTAGTAAAATATTTCATTAGCTTGATTTTTCTTGCAAATTTGTATGTATCACTTTTTGTTTCAACTATATCAAAGTGATGTTCTGGGCAGAAGGACAAACCTATATTTAGCACCCTATATTTTTCTTTTGTTTAAGTCTAGGCCAATAGGTTTACTACTAAATGCTCCTGAAGTGCTTCGCTAATGTCTGCTTCACAGTGGGTAATTTCTATTGTCCCCTGCCTCATATATATATATATATATATATATATATATATATATATATATTATTTCTTCAACAGATGGACTGATAGCCATCTGACGGCTGCACCGATCCCATCATGTATCTCCCAAATCTCGAAATCAATTAATTCCAGAGCGCTCGTATTTAGTGCATGAATTTATTTTCTTATACAGGTAATCCAGAGTCCCGAGTAAGATGTCTGTCAACGCGTTTCGGCAAAACGCCTTCTACTGGACAGTTTGGCTACTGAGCCGACATCATTTTCATACAACTTTTAAGTCCTTCATTTGTTTCCATAACACTATAGTGTACTAAAAAAGCGGCGGCCATTTTGAAGTATGTAATAATGATTATTTAGATACAACGCTTAATAAAAGGATGAACCTACATTAATGCCAATATTCACAGATAAGATCAGAATTAAGATTAGAAAGTCCTAAGTAATAAATATTAAATAATAAATATAATAGGCAAAAAGACAATAGCTTCCAATAATTCATAATGTTTGATCATATAAAAACATTAATCAAATAACAGGGAAAATAACAGTATAAATATAAACGAAGGAACTATAATATCATATTTTTCAATTTTTCAATATTTAAATTATCATCCGTTATATGTACATATAGTTATTAATAACTAATTAATATCCTGTATTAAAATTATGTTTAACAATGACAATGATTGTATTGTAGTGCTATAGTATACATCTAATGTCTATATAATCAAATCTGACTCCTCACTATCCTTATCTGTATAATAGGTGATTCCATAGACACTCATGTAGATAGGTTGTATTCAAATAAGGCCTTAGCAAAAAGTGCAAAGTGCTGAAAATCTAAACTAATGATAAGTGCAAAAGAGCATATAAAGTGCATCAAAGTGTTACAAAAACTCCAATTAAAACAACCAGTTCTATTAATCTCTTGGTCCATATTATGATCTATATATATTTATATACCTCTATGTATGATATTCAGTGTTCTACATTCGCCAAGTTACAGGGAAATAAAATCAAATCAAATCAAACAGCCATCATCAATAGCACAGTGCAGATCTATATACGAACTTGTTCCATCTAAATTTCATCAGACTGTAATATGAACTCAAAATAAAGAAAGTTATTCAGTCATATCCACTTTACAGATTCCATCATGGCATGTTCATCTAAGTTAATTATGATCTTCTCACCCATCTTCCGAAAAAGGGAATGTAAGTAGCATACTGCTAAATTAGCACTACTGTTTTTAAAGTTAGAAAGCATAGGGAGTCTCTTTCTAAAGTATAGCTAAAGGCAATAGACGATGTATTTTCATCTAAGATGAACATGGAGCTCAGCATCAAGATTGTGCCCAATGGGGACTCAGAGCCCAATAGTAAAATCATCTTGGATTCCATTTGTCTGAGCTCAAGCGTTCTATTGCCACCTCTGGGATTGTTTTTAATATGTTTGATACCATAAAAAGATAAAGTACCACATTCTCCTTTGTGTGCTTCCCAAAAATGTTTGGCCAGAGGATAGGTTTTGTCTTGATTTTTTATGGCTCTAAAGTGTTGTAAGAACCTAACTTTTAACTTATGAATGGTACTTCCAATATATTTTTTTTGGCATCCACATTCGATGACATAAATCACAAATTTAGTGTCACATGTGATCCGGTCTTTGATCTCGCACTGACGACCATCAAAAGTTTGGTATTTATGTGTATTTCGAGCATACTTACAAGCCTTGCAATGGCCACATTTCCAAAATCCCAAACTTTTTTGGCTCAACCAAGATGTATTAGTTTTTACTGAAAAATAGCTTCCTTCTGGTTAGATAGTCTCTCAAAGAACGTGCTTTACGAAATGTGATGGACGGATGGGTTTCTATATGATCATTAATAATGGGATTGTTCTGTAAAACATGCCAATTTTTTTGAAGTATAGTTCTTAGTGAATCATGTTGTTGATTATACTGCAGGAATATTCTAGGTGCTGAATATTGGAAATCATTGCTGGTCACTATGTTGTTAAAAAGTAACTCTTCTCTGCTTTTATTCCGTACTCTGTGTAATGCATCATTTAAGATTTTTGGAGGATAATCTCTACTTAGAAACCTGTCCACCATTGCCTTAGATTCCAAATCATATTGGTTCTCATCAGAGCATATTCTGCGAGCCCGCAGTAGCTGGCTATATGGTATGCTCCATTTAAGTGCATGAGGATGCCCACTATTGGCATGTAATATGGAATTACAGGCCGTGGGCTTTCGATATATAGATGTCTTTAGATGATTGTTTTCTACTTTTAGTTGGACATCCAAGAATGAGATAGTATCTCTACTATAGATAACATCTAGATAAATGTTAAATTGATTGTTATTCAATATATTTATGTACTCCAACAACAGTTGTTCTGTGCCATCCCAGATAATAAACAAATCATCGATATATCGCACCCACAGTATCACTCTATCCATATAGATGTTATTGCTTTCTGACCATGCCACCTCCTTCTCCCACCAGCCCATATATAGATTGGCATAGGTGGGAGCAAAGGATGCCCCCATAGCTGTCCCTTGTTTTTGTAAAAAACTTTCATTATCAAAGAGGAACAGATTATGTGTCAGGCAAAATTGTAGCATCGATAAGAGCATATTAGTATGCTCCAAGAATTCAATGGATCGTGTTTGTAAAAAGTACCTACAGGCCTGTAATCCATACTGATGTTTAATAGATGTATATAGTGATGCTACATCCATGGTAACCAATAAGTAGTCTTTATGCCATGGGATGTCATGTATCTTGGCCAGAAAATCATTGGTGTCACGCAGATATGAAGGTAGTTCTGTGACAAAGGTGCATAAAAACAGGTCCAGATATCGTGAAATGTTCTCAAGTAATGATTGATTCATACTAACTATTGGTCTACCTGGAGGATGGGTTTTGTTCTTATGAATTTTAGGTAGGAAGTAAATACAAGGAATTTTAGGATGGTCAATTTTCAAATACATAAACTCATCATAATCCATCAATTGCTTTGTATACCATTCATTTAACATATCATGATATGTCCCTTGGTATTGGGATAAGGGGCTGATCTTCAATTTCTCATAATGCTCTCTGTTCATCAATTGCCGATATGCTTCCTTAGTGTAATCAATTGTATCCATGACAACAATGTTGCCACCCTTGTCTGAGGGCTTAATGATGATAGAAGAATTCGACCTCAGTGTGTTTAGATCCTGCCAATCTTGTTGCGTAAAATTAGGTCTCATCTTTCTCGGTGTCTTCAAAAAGCTCTTATTACGAAATTTGTCAATGTCATTGATCACTAACTCATGAAATATATCTATCAAATTGCCACTAGGTAGTGGGGGATTAAATCTACTCAACAGTTTTAGATTGCTTTTATCATGAAGGTTAGTTGTAAATCCCATCTGATTAAGTATATCTGTGCTCTTGTTTGTATCATCGTATATGGAACATCTAGCTTCATCGCTGTCATGATCCAGCTCATTGATGGCTATCAATTCTGAGCTATCAGCAATATTGAATCCCGAGAGTCCAGCCCTCTGGTTGACGTTGTCTGTCATTCGGTTTATGTCTTTGTTTGAAAAATGCTTGATGAGACGTAGTTTACGAACAAATTTGTACAGTTCAATACGGGTGTTAACATAATCCCATTGTGTATTAGGGCAAAAGCTTAATCCTAAATCAAGTATGCAAAGCTGATTGTCTGTCAAGGTACTATGGGAAATATTCACCACTGTACTCAAGTCATTCAATTTATTAGTTGATCCGGGATTAAGTTCTAATTTGATAGTTGGTTGCTTCTTCTTCTTGCCCCTCCTCGTCTTCCGCTTCCTCGGCCACGCCTGCGATTTTGCCCAGGAGGTGGCGTGATCATTTGCATAAGGCGCATTTCCCCCTGAAAATCCAGCTTGTTGCGCGGTATCTCGTCAGCAGAGGACTCTATTTCTGAACTGTCATCTGCAGATATCTGTTGTACAGCACAATAAGCCCCACTCTTGGACATGTCTTTAGTTCTTACAATGTCATATTTTCGAGCAAATGTGTAGATTCTTCCATGCTCATAATCCATCTTATCTCTGTTGAATTTATGTGCTTTACGTGATTTAATTTCCTCTTCCTTGTATTTGATCCGTTCTTCCATTTTTGCTAACTGATTAGAAATTTCTTGTTGGTTAGGCATCTTTTCTAATTCTTTTGTAAGTTGTTCAATTTTGATAATTTGTTCCTCCATGCGTCTCTTGGCTTGAGTGATTAAAGTTCCCATGAGTTTAGTTGAGCAGTCTGCTGTTTGCATTCTCCATTCCTCCAGTAAATCAGAGTCCATGTCTCCTAAGGTGGGTAAAATTAAAATACGTAGACCTCTAGGTACTCTACCACTTACAATGTATTTAGTTAATGAGGTCATTTCCCACCATTTTTTAAGTTCAGAAATACGTGCTTTTTCAAGTTGATGTATAATATTGGAGGTAGTTTGTATCTGAACCCCCATGGGTCCAGTGCTGGTTTTCGAGTTGTCAAACAGCTCGGCTGCTGCTTGTTCCCACATTTTTCTCCATTCAGCCATTTCACATAGGGTTTGACAATATCCCGTAGCTTGTTCAAATGTCAGATTTGTGACTCTTAACAAAGAAAGCAAAAAATTAGACTAAAGGTTATGGACCAAAGTTCTGTGAAACGGGACTCTGTGTAAATATGAACCTATTAACAGCTAAATACTGTGTAGCTTATGGATTGTTTCAGATTCTGAATTAATCTGCTTTTGTAGGACAGGAAAGCCGTATATCAAAAGGCAAAGTGAATTCTTCCCTGCCGTTGAGTTTCCATTTATTTTCCGGGCCGTGTGCCAATTAGTAACGTAAACAAAGAAACGCTGATATCAAGCTTACAAACTGCTCAGAGGACCGCGTTCATTACCCCACGGGCGTTCTCCGACCCCCCCGGGGAAAGACAACAATCCTACTGTGTCAGTCCGGCTGCGTTATCTTTTGATTGTCAGAGGCACGGTGCTGCGTGAGATACAATATCCAAATTCCTCCAGTGGTACAACCACGCGCACTCAACCGGCGTGCCAGCCGTCTCGCGTACCGGAGACCACGTTTAAATTATTTCTTCAACAGATGGACTGATAGCCATCTGACGGCTGCACCGATCCCATCATGTATCTCCCAAATCTCGAAATCAATTAATTCCAGAGCGCTCGTATTTAGTGCATGAATTTATTTTCTTGCACAGGTAATCCAGAGTCCCGAGTAAGATGTCTGTCAACGCGTTTCGGCAAAACGCCTTCTACTGGACAGTTTGGATACTCATCCGACATCATTTTCATACAACTTTTAAGTCCTTCATTTGTTTCCATAACACTATAGTGTACTAAAAAAGCGGCGGCCATTTTGAAGTATGTAATAATGATTATTTAGATACAATGCTTAATAAAAGGATGAATCTACATTAATGCCAATATTCACAGATAAGATCAGAATTAAGATTAGAAAGTCCTAAGTAATAAATATTAAATAATAAATATAATAGGCAAAAAGACAATAGCATCCAATAATTCATAATGTTTGATCATATAAAAACATTAATCAAATAACAGGGAAAATAACAGTATAAATATAAACGAAGGAACTATAATATCATATTTTTCAATTTTTAAATATTTAAATTATCATCCGTTATATGTACATATAGTTATTAATAACTAATTAATATCCTGTATTAAAATTATGTTTAACAATGACAATGATTGTATTGTAGTGCTATAGTATACATCTAATGCCTATATAATCAAATCTGACTCCTCACTATCCTTATCTGTATAATAGGTGATTCCATAGACACTCATGTAGATAGGTTGTATTCAAATAAGGCCTTAGCAAAAAGTGCAAAGTGCTGAAAATCTAAACTAATGATAAGTGCAAAAGAGCATATAAAGTGCATCAAAGTGTTACAAAAACTCCAATTAAAACAACCAGTTCTGTTAATCTCTTGGTCCATATTATGATCTATATATATTTATATACCTCTATGTATGATATTCAGTGTTCTACATTCGCCAAGTTACAGGGAAATAAAATCAAATCAAATCAAACAGCCATCATCAATAGCACAGTGTAGATCTATATACGAACTTGTTCCATCTAAATTTCATCAGACTGTAATATGAACTCAAAATAAAGAAAGTTATTCAGTCATATCCACTTTACAGATTCCATCATGGCATGTTCATCTAAGTTAATTATGATCTTCTCACCCATCTTCCCAAAAAGGGAATGTAAGTAGCATACTGCTAAATTAGCACTACTGTTTTTAAAGTTAGAAAGCATAGGGAGTCTCTTTCTAAAGTATAGCTAAAGGCAATAGACGATGTATTTTCATCTAAGATGAGCATGGAGCTCAGCATCAAGATTGTGCCCCAATGGGGACTCAGAGCCCAATAGTAAAATCATCTTGGATTCCATTTGTCTGAGCTCAAGCGTTCTATTGCCACCTCTGGGATTGTTTTTAATATGTTTGATACCATAAAAAGATAAAGTACCACATTCTCCTTTGTGTGCTTCCCAAAAATGTTTGGCCAGAGGATAGGTTTTGTCTTGATTTTTTATGGCTCTAAAGTGTTGTAAGAACCTAACTTTTAACTTATGAATGGTACTTCCAATATATTTTTTTTGGCATCCACATTCGATGACATAAATCACAATTTCAGTGTCACATGTGATCCGGTCTTTGATCTCGCACTGACGACCATCAAAAGTTTGGTATTTATGTGTATTTCGAGCATACTTACAAGCCTTGCAATGGCCACATTTCCAAAATCCCAAACTTTTTTGGCTCAGCCAAGATGTATTAGTTTTTACTGAAAAATAGCTTCCTTCTGGTTAGATAGTCTCCCAAAGAACGTGCTTTACGAAATGTGATTGACGGATGGGTTTCTATATGATCATTAATAATGGGATCGTTCTGTAAAACATGCCAATTTTTTTGAAGTATAGTTCTTAGTGAATCATGTTGTTGATTATACTGCAGGAATATTCTAGGTGCTGAATGTTGGAAATCATTGCTGGTCACTATGTTGTTAAAAAGTAACTCTTCTCTGCTTTTATTCCGTACTCTGTGTAATGCATCATTTAAGATTTTTGGAGGATAATCTCTACTTAGAAACCTGTCCACCATTGCCTTAGATTCCAAATCATATTGGTTCTCATCAGAGCATATTCTGCGAGCCCGCAGTAGCTGGCTATATGGTATGCTCCATTTAAGTGCATGAGGATGCCCACTATTGGCATGTAATATGGAATTACAGGCCGTGGGCTTTCGATATATAGATGTCTTTAGATGATTGTTTTCTACTTTTAGTTGGACATCCAAGAATGAGATAGTATCTCTACTATAGATAACATCTAGATAAATGTTAAATTGATTGTTATTCAATATATTTATGTACTCCAACAACAGTTGTTCTGTGCCATCCCAGATAATAAACAAATCATCGATATATCGCACCCACAGTATCACTCTATCCATATAGATGTTATTGCTTTCTGACCATGCCACCTCCTTCTCCCACCAGCCCATATATAGATTGGCATAGGTGGGAGCAAAGGATGCCCCCATAGCTGTCCCTTGTTTTTGTAAAAAACTTTCATTATCAAAGAGGAACAGATTATGTGTCAGGCAAAATTGTAGTATCGATAAGAGCATATTAGTATGCTCCAAGAATTCAATGGATCGTGTTTGTAGAAAGTACCTACAGGCCTGTAATCCATACTGATGTTTAATAGATGTATATAGTGATGCTACATCCATGGTAACCAATAAGTAGTCTTTATGCCATGGGATGTCATGTATCTTGGCCAGAAAATCATTGGTGTCACGCAGATATGAAGGTAGTTCTGTGACAAAGGTGCATAAAAACAGGTCCAGATATCGTGAAATGTTCTCAAGTAATGATTGATTCATACTAACTATTGGTCTACCTGGAGGATGGGTTTTGTTCTTATGAATTTTAGGTAGGAAGTAAATACAAGGAATTTTAGGATGGTCAATTTTCAAATACATAAACTCATCATAATCCATCAATTGCTTTGTATACCATTCATTTAACATATCATGATATGTCCCTTGGTATTGGGATAAGGGGCTGATCTTCAATTTCTCATAATGCTCTCTGTTCATCAATTGCCGATATGCTTCCTTAGTGTAATCAATTGTATCCATGACAACAATGTTGCCACCCTTGTCTGAGGGCTTAATGATGATAGAAGAATTCGACCTCAGTGTGTTTAGATCCTGCCAATCTTGTTGCGTAAAATTAGGTCTCATCTTTCTCGGTGTCTTCAAAAAGCTCTTATTACGAAATTTGTCAATGTCATTGATCACTAACTCATGAAATATATCTATCAAATTGCCACTAGGTAGTGGGGGATTAAATCTACTCAACAGTTTTAGATTGCTTTTATCATGAAGGTTAGTTGTAAATCCCCTCTGATTAAGCATATCTGTGCTCTTGTTTGTATCATCGTATATGGAACATCTAGCTTCATCGCTGTCATGATCCAGCTCATTGATGGCTATCAATTCTGAGCTATCAGCAATATTGAATCCCGAGAGTCCAGCCCTCTGGTTGACGTTGTCTGTCATTCGGTTTATGTCTTTGTTTGAAAAATGCTTGATGAGACGTAGTTTACGAACAAATTTGTACAGTTCAATACGGGTGTTAACATAATCCCATTGTGTATTAGGGCAAAAGCTTAATCCTAAATCAAGTATGCAAAGCTGATTGTCTGTCAAGGTTCTATGGGAAATATTCACCACTGTACTCAAGTCATTCAATTTATTAGTTGATCTGGGATTAAGTTCTAATTTGATAGTTGGTTGCTTCTTCTTCTTGCCCCTCCTCGTCTTCCGCTTCCTCGGCCACGCCTGCGATTTTGCCCAGGAGGTGGCGTGATCATTTGCATAAGGCGCATTTCCCCCTGAAAATCCAGCTTGTTGCGCGGTATCTCGTCAGCAGAGGACTCTATTTCTGAACTGTCATCTGCAGATATCTGTTGTACAGCACAATAAGCCCCACTCTTGGACATGTCTTTGGTTCTTACAATGTCATATTTTCGAGCAAATGTGTAGATTCTTCCATGCTCATAATCCATCTTATCTCTGTTGAATTTATGTGCTTTACGTGATTTAATTTCCTCTTCCTTGTATTTGATCCGTTCTTCCATTTTTGCTAACTGATTAGAAATTTCTTGTTGGTTAGGCATCTTTTCTAATTCTTTTGTAAGTTGTTCAATTTTGATAATTTGTTCCTCCATGCGTCTCTTGGCTTGAGTGATTAAAGTTCCCATGAGTTTAGTTGAGCAGTCTGCTGTTTGCATTCTCCATTCCTCCAGTAAATCAGAGTCCATGTCTCCTAAGGTGGGTAAAATTAAAATACGTAGACCTCTAGGTACTCTACCACTTACAATGTATTTAGTTAATGAGGTCATTTCCCACCATTTTTTAAGTTCAGAAATACGTGCTTTTTCAAGTTGATGTATAATATTGGAGGTAGTTTGTATCTGAACCCCCATGGGTCCAGTGCTGGTTTTCGAGTTGTCAAACAGCTCGGCTGCTGCTTGTTCCCACATTTTTCTCCGTTCAGCCATTTCACATAGGGTTTGACAATATCCCGTAGCTTGTTCAAATGTCAGATTTGTGACTCTTAACAAAGAAAGCAAAAAATTAGACTAAAGGTTATGGACCAAAGTTCTGTGAAACGGGACTCTGTGTAAATATGAACCTATTAACAGCTAAATACTGTGTAGCTTATGGATTGTTTCAGATTCTGAATTAATCTGCTTTTGTAGGACAGGAAAGCCGTATATCAAAAGGCAAAGTGAATTCTTCCCTACCGTTGAGTTTCCATTTATTTTCCGGGCCGTGTGCCAATTAGTAACGTAAACGAAGAAACGCTGATATCAAGCTTACAAACTGCTCAGAGGACCGCGTTCATTACCCCACGGGTGTTCTCCGACCCCCCCGGGGAAAGACAACAATCCTACCGTGTCAGTCCGGCTGCGTTATCTTTTGATTGTCAGAGGCACGGTGCTGTGTGAGATACAATATCCAAATTCCTCCAGTGGAACAACCACGCGCACTCAGCCGTCTCGCGTACCGGAGACCACGTTTAAATTATTTCTTCAACAGATGGACTGATAGCCATCTGACGGCTGCACCGATCCCATCATGTATCTCCCAAATCTCGAAATCAATTAATTCCAGAGAGCTCGTATTTAGTGCATGAATTTATTTTCTTACACAGGTAATCCAGAGTCCCGAGTAAGATGTCTGTCAACGCGTTTCGGCAAAACGCCTTCTACTGGACAGTTTGGCTACTCAGCCGACATCATTTTCATACAACTTTTAAGTCCTTCATTTGTTTCCATAACACTATAGTGTACTAAAAAAGCGCGGCCATTTTGAAGTATGTAATAATGATTATTTAGATACAACGCTTAATAAAAGGATGAACCTACATTAATGCCAATATTCACAGATAAGATCAGAATTAAGATTAGAAAGTCCTAAGTAATAAATATTAAATAATAAATATAATAGGCAAAAAGACAATAGCTTCCAATAATTCATAATGTTTGATCATATAAAAACATTAATCAAATAACAGGGAAAATAACAGTATAAATATAAACGAAGGAACTATAATATCATATTTTTCAATTTTTAAATATTTAAATTATCATCCGTTATATGTACATATAGTTATTAATAACTAATTAATATCCTGTATTAAAATTATGTTTAACAATGACAATGATTGTATTGTAGTGCTATAGTATACATCTAATGCCTATATAATCAAATCTGACTGCTCACTATCCTTATCTGTATAATAGGTGATTCCATAGACACTCATGTAGATAGGTTGTATTCAAATAAGGCCTTAGCAAAAAGTGCAAAGTGCTGAAAATCTAAACTAATGATAAGTGCAAAAGAGCATATAAAGTGCATCAAAGTGTTACAAAAACTCCAATTAAAACAACCAGTTCTATTAATCTCTTGGTCCATATTATGATCTATATATATTTATATACCTCTATGTATGATATTCAGTGTTCTACATTCGCCAAGTTACAGGGAAATAAAATCAAATCAAATCAAACAGCCATCATCAATAGCACAGTGCAGATCTATATACGAACTTGTTCCATCTAAATTTCATCCGACTGTAATATGAACTCAAAATAAAGAAAGTTATTCAGTCATATCCACTTTACAGATTCCATCATGGCATGTTCATCTAAGTTAATTATGATCTTCTCACCCATCTTCCCAAAAAGGGAATGTAAGTAGCATACTGCTAAATTAGCACTACTGTTTTTAAAGTTAGAAAGCAGAGGGAGTCTCTTTCTATAGTATAGTATATAGATATTGCTAATATCTTTGCCACTATTTGATCAATCTTCACAAAATGTTTCCAAAAAAATGCAACTCTCACTTCAGCGACTGTCTGGAACCTGCTACCTCCCCAGGGCCAAAGATAGTATCAAATGTGGGAAGCCATACGCCGCAGCCCCGGGGACCACTAGATCCCTAGGATCAAAGATAGTATTAAAAGTGAGGGGCCAACTGGTCCCCCGCAGTCCCAGGGACCGCCAACTCCCAGGGACTAACATAGATTTAAATGTGGGGCGGCACCCAGCTCCCCCACAGTACAGAGGACTGCCACTTCCCCATGGGTCTGAATTTAATGTCAAACAGCTACCTGCAGAGATGAAGGCAGGGAAACACAAGAAACTATCTCAGTTCTTTAGCAGCTCCCTGTCTGTGACAGCAATGCTGACTTCTTCAGGTTCCCCCGTGGTCCCCACCCATTTTTACTGGGAGGTGACATGGCCTGTACCCAGGGGATGAGGTCCTCGGGGCAGAGATCTGCCTGGGGAGGGGGGCAATAAAGTCCAACTGCCCCACAAAATAAAATGTTTAGGCTGGACCCTGAGAGAAGGGGTCCCCTAGGGCCAAGATCAACCTGGGGAGGGGGGCCACGCAGTCCTCTCCAAACAAATATATTAATGTCAGGCCCCGTGGATTGTTTCCCGAGGGCTGAAATTAGCCAGGGGAGGGGGTCACGTGTCTCCCCTAAAAAATAATTAGAAGTCTGGGGCCCCAGGGGATGGGTTCCCTGGGGACAAGATCGGCCCGGGAGGTTGACCACAAAGCTCCCTCCCAAAAAATAAATATATTAATGCCGGGGTCCCCAGGGCCAAAATTGAAATGTGGTGGGCCCACTCGGACCTGCAGCCAACTCCCTCCAGTGTGGTGTTGGGTGGTTAGGGGGGTTGGCCGCAGGGACTGGCTTCAGGCCATGTGTGGCACAAGGTTGGGTGGTTATAGGGGGTTAGCAGTAGTGATTGGATTAATATATAGTAATTAATATTACTTTACATTGAAAAAGCCATAGAAATTCACTGAAAAAAAAAAACGAAGGTTACAGGGACATTATAGTTATGAAATGGAATTAAAAAAACATGGAAATTAACTTTGAAAAAAACAAAAGTTATAGGGACATTTTAAACATACCAAACCATAGACATTCACCTGTTATAGTTATTGTTATCTCAAGTAACTATAACTTGTGCCCTAAGGTAACTATCACCATGCACTCCTAATTACCCTATAAATTACAGAACTCATGACATCTTTGATAATATCATTGATAATATCAATCTAATATTTGCAGTAAAATGTTAGATGAAAAACGGTGCATGGTGGGGGTGTGAGTTATAATTACTTGAGATAACTCTATAACAGGTGAATAATCTCTCTGCAACCTTTGTTTTTTAAGTGAGTATATAAATATATATATATATATATATATATATATATATATATATACACACACACATATATATATATATATATATATACGCACACACACACACATCTGGAAATTATTGACATTTTACTATTATATAAAAATGTCCTTCCAGTGCCTTTTCCCTCTGACACATCTCAATCTCTGACTGCTATGAACTTCCAACTTCCCTCTGCTCTGTTTATTCCGTGCCACCCAATTAACAAGCACACATCACCATTACTTACAAAACAACTCAGTACTCCCCTTCTGAAAGACACTGCTTTCATTCTATCCCTATCCAAACTCTACTAAACACAAAATAAATTAATAGCACAAACCTAACACAAATAAAGCGGAAGAGAAAAAATGAATCAAAAATTGTACTAAATCTACTAAATAATAATTTGGGGTTCTGGAGTAAGGTTCTGGAGTAGCGTGCTACTCTCCACAAAAAGTGCTTCAATGCCTTGTCAGGGGTCGTAAGAGTTTTATAAATGCAAGTTACAATTTATAATTTCCTTTTATTTTATAAAGTCTACCATTTTTCTCAAAACATCTCCTTATCAGTTTTCAAAATACACGCAATTTGATCTTGAATACACCCTATTCAATTTTGTTGTACATTATCTTCAACTAAGCAAAAGTTTCTTAAATAGCAGGCTGGGTAGCACACATGCATACAGGACAGCTATTTACAGGTAGCTGGAGAGTTACTAGTAGCTCATGAGCTACTCTTTGTAGACTTTAACGCAAATTGCTGAATTATGCAGTCAGCTGTAGGTTACAGTTGGAATTCAAGGAAGGTTTTCTCAGCCTAAAGAATACCTGTTATTTACGCAGTCAGAAACCACAAAATTATGTTAAAAGTGTTAAAAACAGCTGCAAAAAAGGAATTCATAATTTTCAGGAAAATGTGCGAGAAATGGCAAAAACTACAATTTTTTATTTTGGCTAGAGCAACGTTCACCGTTTCATCAAGAAAGTGTGTTTTCTTCATCCACTTCGTGTCTTGCCACTTGTGAGCTTTGGCCAGGTCATAAGCATCATGTAGTTAGAGGATGTAGTGAAATAGATGGAGTAAAACATGTTGCTCAGGCCTGTGCCTAGCACTGTAGAATGTAAGCATAGGACCTTCAAGTTCATTTTCGTGATACCCAGAACCACATGTCCTAGAATGCAGAGAAATACCAGAGCATGCTGATTTTGATCACTTGTGAGTCACTGAAATTATCACAAACTCCACTTAGGAGAATGCACTGGGAAATGTTTGCTGAGATGCCAGCTTTGTGCACTTCCCCCCGCCATATTGGAGTGGTACTGGCAGAATGAGATAAAAGCAGCAATTTAAACACCACTCGGCTACTTCATGCAATCATCCAGAAACAGTATCCACGAATGCACATAAATACTAGAACAGCTGTGCAGATTGATGGTAAAAACTTCCTTACTTGTGAACTACTGAAATTATTATGAAGTGCATTTCCCACAACGCAATGTTGGACTTAGGCTGACATGCAAGCAGTGTGTTCCTTGACCGACGTCACAGACCTGTTAAAGAATCAACATCACACAGTGAAGACAATTAGAACAAAATATTATAAATCGAGTGCTTTTTCAGTCGCGTGCGTTAACACAGTGAAATTGTGCATATTTTTAATAATTTAAGTACGAACATGACTATAATAGGAAAAAGAATCATTTGATCCGCAGACTAACAAACTAATGTCCCATGCTTCCCACTCGATGTATGATGCACCTTCTCAAATTAATAATGAAAAATAATTCATCGATATGATATCAGCCCAAGTAAACATGATTGTAGAAACCAATGCTTTGTGTGTAATAAAAGTATAGCATCATGTAATGTGTAATAAGAAAAATGCATTCAGTGTCTTCGATCTTTCTCGGTTCTCTGTTGCATCTGTAAAAATAATCTTGTTATTATGGAGGTGTTTAGGTAAAAAAACGTTAAACATCAAACTTATCTTTATCACTTTAAAAGTAACACACATAATGGTAACATCAATCGATATATAAATGTATATGATTACAGCCATTGCCTCATGTGCATAACAATGAGGTGCTTTAAAAAAAAATTGATTCAAAGGATTGCTGAAAAAAAAATAGTGTTTATTAAATAAAATTTTCTCTGGCTGGGTAATAAGGCCAAGCGAAAGTTCCTGTGGGTCGGATTAATCTTGCATATTTTTTGTATTTTCATATTACGATTATTATATGAAATTTCAAAAAAATTTGCTATTATGCCACATCACATTATTACACTCCAATTGCAGCAAAGGTTTAGTGTGACTGCACGTGCACAACGTAAAAGACAAAACCACAAGCAGCTGCTGTTTGCGGCGCTAGTGTTTTTTGTGCTACATTTTACGGTCAAATACTTTGTTGTCCAAAATGGATGTGGGGACCAGTATGTGCTAAAATATAGAGCTAAATACTGGGTTGCATTTCGCATACTTACCTATAACTTTGCAGATTTTTCAAAAATTTTGCATAATTCTGCAAAAGCAAATTATTTGAATTTCGCACACCTCTAGGCCTAACATCAAACATGACTTTGTCTGGAATGTTCCCGGCCTTGTAGTAGGGGAGGTTTGTTTGATATCCGTGAACTTTTGCTTATCCAAGTGGGCCTTTTAATGCTGTCAATGTTTTTGAAATACTTTAGCAATTAACGTCCCTGGTAAATAGAGAAATTTCCATAGAACATTAATTCGTCATTTTGAAATATTTATTGGTAAAAGCCATTTGGAGCTCCCTGCAAATGAGTAGCTCAAAGACGGCATTGTATTCATCAAAGAGGCTATTTTCTAATTGTGCACATTACAATTTGACTAAAGAGATCACCTATAATTTATGCTTCACCAGTTGCTGGGGGTTGAAAATGATCATTACTAATTAATATGCCTTAATGGCCTAAGAGCTTTCGGAGTTGAATGAACCCAGGAGAAATGCTGAGAGGTAGATATTTGATTCTAATTATGCCTGAGTAGGTGCATGTCTAAAGAATCCTCTTCTTGACAGCTATATCATTGCCAAATGGCTACACCTCCGGTTTTCTAATTTGACACAATTACAAAACTCTGCCTGAATGAACATGCGAAAGGCAAAGATAGACAAAAAGGCATATGAAAGTAGGTCTGTGTGCCCTGCTCACATGTCCCCCTCAAAAGGACTGGAATAAAAACGGCTCTTAAAAATAGATAATTTGTTAATTAAGCTTGTTCATTTGGCATTTTCAGCTGTGTCCTTCACGCTGTTCTAAATTAAAGAAACGTGAGAAAGCAATGTGAATGAATTGTAACAATCAGTTTCTTTTTTTGATGTTTTTATTCTGTTAATTAAATAGTTTCTTTGATCTCCTTGCTTCTGATGCTCTGAATTTTAGGAAATAAACTCTTCAGGGAGAACGCTCTTTTTTGTTGATGTGAATGAATGAAAAAGAATCCTCCTCAATTACAGTTACATAAATGCATTCCAATTTGGAAACGTTCTACCTTCCAATTGATTTCTAGACCAGAATTACAAATGCATGGATTCCCTGCTCGGTTAAAACATAAACAGTTATTAAAGGGGAAAAAACCTTCTCATTAGTTCAATGGTAAAAAAGCTATATTTTGCATTTCGTAAAAAGAGAACACTAATTACATAGGTATCCCTTCCCAAAAAAAACCTGTATACTCCTTTGATTTGCATAAATGCACATATTTTTCGTGATTTCTACATTCTAGCAGGGAAATGTAAGCCAGTCTAAGAAAAGTGCAGAATTCAGGGACAACTCTTCTGGTACCATGTTTTTTCTTGGAAGGGATGCCACAGAAGAATGCATGGAGGAACCGATTTTGAATAACTTCTCAACCAAGGAGAACATATTTTGCCTGTTTGAAACATTTCCTCCTATACCTCTCTTTCCCCACTCACAAAAGGAATTTAGGGGCATATTTACGAGCGCCGTGTGCGTTGGTACTAGGTTGCTAAAACCACACCAGCGCAGTAGGAAAGGACAGGAATGTGTTGTATACCATAGATGGAGTGCATTCCAGCCCTTTCCCTTTGATGCATGGCAATGCAGCAAGGTGACGCTGCGCTGCCCTGCAACAAAAGCCCATAAATGGGCCTTAAGTTTGGTCAAACCAGGTGTTTCTTTATAAGATGGAAATGGACAGGCAATATTGTTGTGAGTACCCTCTGTGGCAGCTTGTTCATCAAGGGCTTTGGATTGCCTTCCTTCCTGTTATGAGCAGGCGCCCACTATGACGACAAACATTTTAGTAAAAAGCACCTGCATTTCTGCAGGAAAATATATTTTTAGAGTTCATGCACAAGGGGTGCTGTTCTGTGCCACCTGTATCGCATTTAAGTCTTTACAATGTCAGGATGGGGGGAAATAGGGTGGCTTCTTTCAAATTTAAAAAACCATCTCTAAAAGCGCATTGTTAGAAATGGGGTTTCTGGATGGCTAGGGTATGCACCTCAGCCAGGCAGAACTTACCCACTCTAGTCAGGGCTAATGAGTTACACATCCAAGATAACCCCTGCTCATCGCCTTGGTAGCTTGGCACGAGCAGTCAGGCTTAACCTGGAGGCAATGTGTAAAGCGTTTGCACAACACACAACACACGTGACCCAAAATGTACACCACAAAGTAAACACAACACTGAGCTATGTAAAAATAATCTGTATTGCACAAAACATAATTAGACCAACATTACATGTGAATAATACCCTGCTACCTTAGCAGTTGTCAGAATGTTACACAAGTTACTAATACTCTGCAGGAATATGCAGTTGTCACATTAGAACATGTAAGTACTCAGGATTCTGCAACATAAGCAGTAGTCAGGAATTATAGAAAAAGGT
Source organism: Pleurodeles waltl (assembly GCF_031143425.1). NCBI lineage: Eukaryota > Metazoa > Chordata > Amphibia > Caudata > Salamandridae > Pleurodeles > Pleurodeles waltl. Next base: position 142,549,214 of record NC_090438.1, read on the forward strand.
ATATGCACTTGTCATGAACAATTTCTAAATACCCCTAAAAGGAACCTGAGAGAATATACCACAAGTCATATAATTACATATCAGCTAGACATGCCAATAAAAGGAACATAAGCACATATATGTAGAAACCGTAACCAGATAGGGAATAGCAAGCACCTACAAGTCTGTATTAGGCTCCTAGAGCCTAGCTTTCCTAAAGAGTACCTGGTTTTTGGGTAGAAGAGGCACTTCCCGGGGGGCACCCAGCGCTCCTGTGTGCGAAACGGGGGCCTTCTTTGTGGTGGGTGCCTGCCTCGGCCTCCTTACACCCTGTCTGTTGGGTGGGGGCCGGGCATGGCCCAGCAACGATTGCAGGATGAAAAATGGGAAGGGACCTCTGGCGAGGTCTCCCTTCCCGATGTCGGCGTGTGAGAAGAGCTGCCAAAATACAGGAACGTCCTGCTCCTTGGGCAGAGACCAGAGAAGGGGCGCTCCCCGCGCCTTCTCCGCGTCCTGCAGGCTGATTCCAGTGAGCTCGGACCCCTCCGGAGGCCCAAGAAGGCACTCGCATGCACCCGAAGTGGTGCGCAAGTGTTTTGAAGCTGTTCCTGGCCGCCGGGATGCTTCCAGGAAAAGAGGAGGTGGCTGGTGCCCTGGGGGAACTCCTGGGAGCGGACTGTGCCCCGGGGGCGCAGCTAGGAGCGTGCCGGCTACAGTTGAAGTATCTTCGTGCCCCGGGGGCACTAGGAATAGCGCAGATCTCGCGCTAAGTAGAGCCCAGCAATCCGGGCTGCGGCGGTGATTTCTGGGGGCAGAAATCAAGTGCGTTTCAAAGCGCTACGATGATTTTAGAGACCCGGGCTGCGGCGGTGTCCTTGGGCAGAAGGAAAGTGCTTTTCAGAGCGCTGGGGGCAAACTTACAAGCCCGGGCTTGGGCGGTGATCCCTGGTCTGAAGTTCCAAGAGAGCGCTTTTTCCAGCGCTTAGTCCAGACCTACAGGGATCCTTGCAGGTGCCAGGGGCACAGCAACCTGGCCCTGGGAGCAACCAGGAGACAAGGGAGCACAGGCTGGTGGGCCGAGCTACAGGCGAGCACAAGGTTTGCAGATGGTGACAGTCCTTCTAGTGACCAGGCAGGTCACAGGTCAGCACAGCAGCAGCAGCAGCAGCAGCAGTCCAAGGTGGTTTCCTGGTGAGTCCATTCATCAGCATTCTGTGTCCAGTTTAAAGTTCCATGTGTGGAAAATTCCCCTGTACTTATAGTCAGTTCTTACAGTGTATTACAATGGTAGGGAGAGGAGGTTCCAGTCAGTTACAACTGGTTCTGGGAGTGCCCCCTCTCTCCTTTCAGCACAGGCTCCAAATATCAGTGGGGGTTAACGACCCTATTGTGTGAGGCCAGGGCACAGTCTTTACAAATGCAGGTGTGCCCCGCCTCTCCCTTCTCTCAGCCCAGGAAGGCTTTACAATATGTAGATGCACCTCTGTGTCACCTCCACCCTCCCTATGTTCAGGCTGTCTGAGAAGTATGCACAAAGCCCCAAATGTCAGTCTGCCCAGACGTTGATTGGAGACAAGCTGCAAAACACCAAAGTTATAAGCACAGATAAATGTGCACTTTCTAGAAGTGGCATTTCTGTGATAGTAATAAAAAATACACCCACACCAGTAAGCAGTATTTATTATCACCATCACAACCATACCAAACATGCCTACGCTCCCCCTCATAAATCAGACAATACCCCTTACACATAAGGCAGGGCATCTCCAATTCAATCCTATGAGGAGGCAGCACTCACAGCAGGGAGACACCAAGTTAGGCTGTTTGTCACTACCAGGACAGGCCACGCAACATGGCACGTGTCCTTCCTTCTACATACATGGCACCCTGCCCAAAGGGCTAGCTAGGGCGTACCTTAGGGGTGACTTACATGTAGTAAAAAGGGGAGTTCTGGGCCTGGCAAGTAAATGTAGATGCCAGGTCCCTGTGGCAGGAAACTGCGCACACAGGCTCTGCGCTAGCAGGCCTTAAATAGTTTTGACAGGCTACTTCAGTGGGTGGCGCAAGCAGCGCTGCAGGCCCACTAGTAGCATTTAATTTACAGGCCCTGGGTATAGGGATACCACTTTACAAGGGACTTATAGGTAAATTAAATATGCCAATCAGGTATAATCCAATCATACCAAATTTGTAAGAGAGAGCACATGCACTTTAGCACTGGTTAGTAGTAAAAAAGGGCTCAGAGTCAAAACGTCAGCCAACAAAGGTCAGAAAAATAAGGAGGCAAAAAGCAAAAAGTCTGGGGAATGACCCTGTAAAAAGGCCAGGTCCAACAAGGATTGTTTCAGCTCCTTTTTACTTAATTTTTGAAGTTCCACAAGCACTGTACATAAATCATGTTCATGGGGTAGGGGAGCATTAGAGGGACAGCCTTGGCGCATTCAGAACATGTCCAGCACTGTTGTTCGAGCGACTGCAAAAATGGTGGAATGCTGACTTCGAATCTTCAGCTACGTCTTGCACTGTTATCGTTTCTTAAAATTATTCAGAATTTTACTTAACGTGTGCTATGCACATTTGCCTGCGATACTGCATTAAAGGTGGTCCTAGCTATTCAAAAGTGTACATTACAAACGATTTGAAATCATGTAAAACAGCACCCTAAACCATGCATACTAATTAATGTGTGTTTTATAATCCCATATTCTTGTAGCTAAGCACAGTAAAATAGCATTGATTATTTGGAAATAGATAGTCACACGTGGCTCAGGAAACCTGTAGGCACTTTAGACCTGGCTCTGTCAGAGTTTACCCATGACATGTAGCTAGTACAGAGGCATATTTCTGCATGTTCACCTTCGTGGATGATTTTTGCAGAGTTCGACTAATCAAAAAGCCGTTTTTTATCACATAGTAAGCCTTTTTCCTGGCAGAGACTGGGCATATTCAAAGGCTGAGGAAACACCGCTCAAGGTACTTGTGCTAAACTGTCAAAGTGACTTAGGGGGTCATTCTGACCCTGGCAGCCGGTGGCCGCCAGGGCCACCGACCACGGGAGCACCGCCAACAGGCTGGCGGTGCTCCCACGAGCATTCTGACCGCGGCGGTTCAGCCGCGGTCAGAAGCGGCAAGTCGGCGGGCTCCCGCCGACTTACCGCTGCTCGGGGGAATCCTTCATGGCGGCGGAGCGCGCTCCGCCGCCATGAGGATTCTGACAGCGCCTACCGCCATCCTGTTCATGGCGGGAAACCCGCCATGAACAGGATGGCGGTAGGGGGTGCCGCGGGGCCCCTGGGGGCCCCTGCTGTGCCCATGCCAATGGCATGGGCACGGCAGGGGCCCCCGTAAGAGGGCCCGCTAAGTATTTCAGTGTCTGCCTTGCAGACACTGAAATACGCGACGGGTGCAACTGCACCCGTCGCACCCCTGCAACTACGCCGGCTCAATTCTGAGCCGGCGTCCTCGTTGCAGGGGCATTTCCTCTGGGCCGGCGGACGCTCTTTTGGAGAGGGCCACCGACCACGGGAGCACCGCCAACAGGCTGGCGGTGCTCCCACGAGCATTCTGACTGCGGCGGTTCAGGCGCGGTCAGAAGCGGCAAGTCGGCGGGCTCCCGCCAACTTACCGCTGCTCGGGGGAATCCTTCATGGCGGCGGAGCGCGCTCCGCCGCCATGAGGATTCTGACAGCCCCTACCGCCATCCTGTTCATGGCGGGAAACCCGCCATGAACAGGATGGCGGTAGGGGGTGCCGCGGGGCCCCTGGGGGCCCCTGCCGTGCCCATGCCAATGGCATGGGCACGGCAGGGGCCCCCGTAAGAGGGCCCGCTAAGTATTTCAGTGTCTGCCTTGCAGACACTGAAATACGTGACGGGTGCAACTGCACCCGTCGCACCCCTGCAACTACACCGGCTCAATTCTGAGCCGGCGTCCTCGTTGCAGGGGCATTTCCTCTGGGCCGGCGGGCGCTCTTTTGGAGAGCGCCCGCCGGCCCAGAGGAAATGTCTGAATGGCCGCCGCAGTCTTTTGACCACGGTGCGGTCATTTGGCGGCGGTACTATGGCGGACGGCCTCCGCCGTCCGCCATAGTCTGAATCACCCCCTTATTTCTTTGAAGATTTAGATGGGTATGCATTTGGACCAGTTTGTTTGCTACATAATAGCCTGAAAATGGTTCCTTACTGCTTTTTACACGCATAAGACTGTAGAGTCATGTCAGTGCAGGTTGGTGCATGCATACAATTAAATAAAATGACTCAAGACGTGTTCGATACCGAGGTTCTGGAATCAGTCGCGAAATAACAAATTACCGGTTATGAAATAAATGAATATAGCAAAACAGAACATCTTAGTTTTGGCATTTAGCCATGATGACCATATTTACAGGGAAGAACATTGCATCCGAAAAGTATTATTTTCTATTTTTCTGTTATGTAAGTACTTGTCAGTAGTGCACTCAATATTGCTACACAAGGCCCATATATTTCTAATATCCATTTGCTAAAACGGTTGCTGTAATAAAAAAAGATGTTCCTTCCTGCTGTTACACTGAGAAGTACTGGAAATGACCTATTCATTAATAAAAAACATGTATTTTGATCAATTTCTGCGACTTTTTGGGTAAAAATAACATTTTGCTGAATTTTCATCATTCCTTCCAGCTACAATCAAGATTGTTCACTTAAAGCACTAGCAAAGGTAAATTTCACCATGCCTTTTTAAATGTTCAGGCGCCTTCACTGTCAGAAATCTCTGAATTTGTGGGCTTTAATAAACATGCTGGCTGTTTTTAATTGGAGCCAGTGGTTTTCGGTGCCTGGCACCGAAAACTAATTGTCAACACTGGCACTTATGACAGTCTGCCACATTCTGGTGCTGAGTGTCTAATTTAGACATGAACACAACAGATGTGTTTATTGATTCAATATACAATTAAAATGAGTAATCCCTGCTGCCTTAACTATTCTTGTACCATGAGTGGGTGGTAGAATAGTATGACTTGTCACACTTGTAGTAGTGTGACAGTCAGTGGTTGTGTTGGTACTGACATTGGCAGCTCTAGCAGGGGCAATGCGTGCTGTAAACAGCAGTGGCCTCCTGACTAGAACACTGGCACTTTAAAAAACATTTTTTATTGGTTTTGCAAATGAAGTACTGCATATTGCTGTAAATAGCCTAGCACTGCAGTCTCATCCTGCCACTAGCTGAAGTCTAATCTCAAAAGACTGTAGGAATACTGGGGATTATCCACCGGAGTAAACCGGTTGTATAGGCAGCCAGTCACACTGATGTTCAGGCTGTAAATGAGCATCAGAGGCGATTCACAGGAATGACAAATAGGCCAAAAAAGTACACTACCAACTATCCCTTCTCTGAAAATCTTAATCCTGCATTTCTAGATATAAATTGCATTTCTACATATGGAAATATGAATTGCAAACTGAGCAGTCTTGGTCTGCTCTGACAAAGTAGGTGGAAATTCCTTACCCACTGTCATTTCTGACTTAACATTAGTACCTCTATAGGACCACATCTGTTCACAATAAGATTAAAAGACAAAAGACATTTGCATTTCAAATCCTGAAGGATTTATTCAGAGTACCCTTATAAGCATGCATCATTGATACCCGCTCTATTGCCTACAAGGCTAAAAACACCTGTGCTACTGTTTCGGGGTGGGAAATAAACCACAATAACCCAAGACGGTGAGAGGTTATGTGGCAAGAAGTGAAAAAAAGGAAATGACTAGGACATAATCATTCTCCAGTTATGTGATATGATTTTACAATGCTTATAAGCTGGGCTTCAGGCTTATCCCATCACTCTTGAAGTTCAGAAAATATTATACGATTCACCTCTTGAAGCACAGCCATGGTCCCACTCACCTACCTCTTTATCTTCCTTCACTTGTTTAAGGTTATTGAGAAAAATATTAATGTCCCATTCCCACAAGGTAAATGGGCAGATATTTGCTGTCAAAGTCAATAATCAATTTCTTCCAGAACAGGAATTGATAGCAAACACCACCATAATTGTATATGGATATGCAGGGACATGAATGTTTCTGGATTTTACAAAATATTTTCATGAGTATTACTGGAAAGCAGTGAATGTCACAACTTTTTAGCGGTACTCTTGAGAACTTTTGTGAAATATTAAGTTGTTCAAATGCATCTAATTGAGAGATTAACAAAAGGAGTAGAGATGCTAAGGAACTCCTTCCACACTGTCTATCAATTAGTGAATATAGCACATCTAATAATCTCAAAAGCTGACCCAAAGAATCTGACAGGCATTTCTTATGGCGACTCTCATGGGAATAGGAGTTACAACAGTAGATAATTTGTACAACTCTGCAAACACTAATATTTACAATTTATGTGAGTGTATCTTTTATGTCTGCTGAGTCTCTAATAACTATAGCACATGCAGCAGGCAATCCTCCAAGATGTGCATGCTAAATTCAAGCAACAGCAAAACTTTAAAGTAACAAACACAAGACTAAAGAACATAACACAATAACATCCTAACACCAATGTAAAAATAGAGAACAATTCAATTATGAAAAAAAGTAAAAATATCAAGATGATAATTTTTTTAAGTTGAGGGGGAAACGTACCAAGTAAAACTAAAGCATTAATCTGAAGCCACTCTTCATGAAGTAGGAGACACCAAGCCAGTTGTCCTGGTGAACTCTTTTACCTTTTGACTGGGGCCTGACTTAGAGTTTGGTAAATGGGTTACTCCATCACAAATGTGACCAATATCAAATTCGCCATATTACTATTCCCATAGGATATAGTAGGATCATAATACATGGACGGGATATCTGTCACATTTGTGATTGAGTAACTCCATCCACCAACTCTAAATCAGGTGCTTAGTGTCTAAAATGGAAGTATCAATCTTAAAGTGGGCCAAGGTTCAAGGCTCTAGCCAAAGAGGGTTTATACGCTGTTATCTAACTCCTTACTGTAGCTGTTGGTTTTGTCACCAAAGGCCCAGAGTGAGTCGAGCCTAGATTTCATGGTAGCTGAGGGTGGATCATTGGTCAGATAGAGTTTCTGCCTTGCCCTGGTGAGTATTGACTCTCTTATAATCCCACTTACCCTTAATCAGATGGTCAACAATATATAGGTTGCACTTAATCAGATGCAAACCAGTGAGGCTACATCATAGTAAGACAACACCTGAGCTTGAATGGCTTTATTCAATCAACTATTGGTAGGGTAGAAACCCCTAGGGTTTGTGAAATATGGAAAAGTGGTTTTAGACCATTTTTATCATGTTTGTAATGTGGGCTCTAAAGCTGCAGTTGGTATATATGTAGAAGGTTGGGATTTCAGCTTTATTGATGATCTGTGGTGTGATGGCATTGAAGGGGTCATTACAACGTTGGCAGATGGAAAAGCCATGTTGGACTTTTTTCCTTATGCAGGGTCATCCCCAGTCTTTTTGCCTCCTGCCTCCTATTTTTTCTGACCTGTCACTGTTGGCTCTAGGACTCTGAGCACTTTATCACTGCTGACCAGTGCTATAGTGCAGGTGCTCTCCCATCTAAAGTTGGTATGATTGGTTTATACCTAATTGGCATATTTAATTTACCTATAAGTCCCTTTTACAGTGGTATGTCTATACCCAGGGCCTGTAAATTAAATGCTACTACTGGGCCTGCAGCGCTGCTTGCTCCACCCACTGAAGTAGACTTTAAAACCTGTCTCAGGCCTGCTAGCGCAGGGCCTGTGTGTGCAGTTTTCTGCCACAGGGACCTGGCATCTAAATGTACTTGCCCGGCCCAGAACTCCCCTTTTACTGCATGTAGAAGGCAGAACATGTGCCAGGTTGTGTGGCCTTTCCTGGTAGTGACAAACAGCCTAACTTGGTGTCTCACTGCTGTGAGTGCTGCCTTTCCAAAGGATTGCATTAGAAATGCCCTGCCTTATGTGTAAGGGGTATTGTCTGATTTATGAAGGGTAGCGTAGGCATGTTTGGTATGGTTGTGATGGTGATAATAAATGCTGCTTACTGGTGTATTTTTTATTACTATTACAGAAATGCCGCTTCTAGAAAGTGCGCATTTCTCTGTGCTTATGACTCTGGTTTTTTGCAGCTTGACTCCAATCCACGTCTGGGCAGAGTGACAGTTGGGACTTTGTGCATACTTTTCAGACAGCCTGTACACAGGGGGGGGTGGTGGTGTCACAGAGGTGCATCTGCATATTGAATAGTCTTCCTGGGCTGAGAGAAGGGAGAGGCAGGGCACACCTACATTTGTAAAGGATGTGCCCTGGCCTCACACAATAGGGTCGCTTACCCCCACTGATGTTTGGAGCCTGAGCTGGAGGCGAGAGGGGGCACTCCCAGAAACAGTTGTAACTGGTTGGAACCTTCTCCCCGCACCATTGTAAAACACTGTGTGTATGTGAGTATAAGTACAGGGGAATTTTCCCCACAATTTGGAGACTCTTTGAAACATCTTGGAACTGGACACAGAAATGCTGGAAGGACTCACCAATGACCGCCATGGACTGCTGCTGCTGTGCTGACCTGTGACCTGCTTGGTCACTATAAAGGACTTAGCTGCATCTTCGTTGTGCTGGCCTGTTGCTGGGCCCCTTCACCTGTGGGCCTTTTCCTGGAACTCTGTCCCCTAGGGGCAGGGTGCTGTGCCCCCTGACCCCCGGAACAATCCAAAAGCACAAAGAGTGCTTCAAGACTTCTTCAAGATTAAGTGCTTTGGAAAGCGCTTGATATTCTCGAGGTCTAGCGCTTGAGGTAGAAAAGCGCTGGCTCTTTTGCACCCTTAGCAGTGGAAAAGCGCTGTATTGCTGTGAAAAAATATCACCACAATGACCAGGGCTGTATTATCATGCAGCGCAGGAGTCACGCTGTTTTTGATGCCCGCAGGGCACGAAGGAACCTGTAAAATTGGTTTTTGAGCAAGCGTGCTCCTAGCGGTGCCCCTGGGGCAAGGATCGCTCGGAGGAGCGCCCCGAGGCACCAGAAGGCCCTTGTTGGGCCTGGACGAGATGGGCAAGAGAGAAGAAAACCTCTCCTTGCCCCACCGAGCCCAGGAGAAGTCTCTGCTGGACCACGGGCGGGGAAGAAACCTCCCCGGAGTCTCCCCCACACTGCCGGTCCCTTGTCTGGCCTTGTGTGGGCCCCTCAACTATCCCAAGAGGGGCCCGCCCTTGGAATGGAGGGGGTGCGTCTTCCTCCTGATACTTCTCCCTGACTTTGGCCCCCCTTTGGCAGGCTTTTAAAGTGCCTTAAAACATGGCATAGGGAAATCTCAAAGATCTCCTTAAGCCATTTTTCAGACTCATCTAATGGGGGAACACCCCCATTGCATACATTATGCCTGGCACAGGCATAAAGTAGTGCAAAGGGTTACAGAGTGACGCAATGCATGCTTTGCACCACTCTGTAAATACGGTGCAGCAATTTAGGCCTCGTTGGGCCACATTAACATCAAAATAAATTAAGTTAATGTGGCCTAAGGTGGCGCTAGGGTCCTAGAAATATGCCCCTGTATAAGTTTGTGCCGCTTTTGTGTCAAAAAGTGACGCAAATGCGGCGCAAAAAAAAGTATAAATATGGGCCTTAATGTTCTTGTCCATTGTTCAGCACCAAGTTCCAGGTGCAGGTGTAGGAAATGCTTATTTTGTTCAATAATATGTGAACCATCCAGATTTCAGTTAATGAATGCTTTCTTTTCATTGGCCTTCGCGCTGGCTGCTTACATTTTCTCAGTAAAGGGAGGTAATGAAGCTGCATGTGCTCGAGTGTAATTCTAGGAAAACGAGTGTCATTGTGAATATCTCCTGGGCCCTTTTAAAGCTAGGACTGGAAAGTGATTTTCAATTGATTTCCACCATTCGGGCTTTCTCACAGGCTCACATATTTTTAGAGACAACCTTTGGCAGCCTGGCTCTATAATGCATTAGACCTTTCTCCTGAAGGCTGGCACGGCACAAAATGTTTCTGTCATAAAGACAGCTGATGGGCTGTCTTATATTTCCAATCTATAGTCTAAAGCTGTTTATACTCAGCGTGATGCCGCCTTTTTTCTGTTTATGGAAATAGCTCAGCCTGCATTTCAGTTCCTGCATTTTTAACTTACAGCAGTGTCAGTATTTATATATGAACAAGTTCGTCAGTTAAATGGATAGATTTTGTAATTTATGGAATTTCTGCTTCTAGCTGTTGAATTTAGCAATCGATCCTTTACGATAAGAATTTCACTTTAATCCTGATAGTCCAGAAGTTAGATGTGTTGTGGTGTACCCTAGAGCCCACCCGTGTTCCTTCTAATCTCCAGCAGATACTTTCTAACCAAACTGCAACCAAGGCCATCCTAAAACATTTTTGGGGGATGATTTTCACCAATTTTTAAGGCTTCATAGTCCTAAACAATTTCGAATGATACCTTAGACTGCAAGAAACGAGCACATAATACACAAAAGTGCTAAAGCACTTGTTTATCATACATCTTCTTGAAAGCGCACTTTCGGGCACTTCCGAAAATTCTATTTCGTTGCCACACCCTTATTTACAGTGTAGATGGCTCACTACACCATGTATTGCTCCCGCTGCACACAGGAAGTACACTGAATTTACAGGCCAATCAGCAGGGGGTGCTGGAGTCCCGTAGGGTGCCCTGGCCCCCTTGAAGAGAGACATTTCAGAGGGGTGGATAAGTCTTTAGGTTGAGCAGGGATAGGCGTGACACACAGGGAGAATTAAGAGTAAGTTAGAAACAGGTAAAAGTAGAGAGAGAGGGGTAAAGAGGAGTAAGCAGGATTGGAAAGAGAGAGATGAATAAACAAGAGACATTTGACAGATAAAGAGACATGGGGCCTCATTATGAGTTTGGCAGACGGGATAACCCGTCAGCTGAACTTCAAACGGGGAGAGTGCTGCCATGCTGGCTACATCTCTGCCGAGCCCTTTATGACCTTCAAACTGGGCTGACGGGCAGAAATGAAAGTTTCCGCCTGTCAGCCCAGCAGGAAAGTGGCAGAAGTATTGTCGCCGGTGGCAATGCTGCCGCACGCAGGGGGCACCAGCACCCTCTCAGTGCTCACTGTCTGCATTGCAGACAGTGAGCATTGCAAGGGTGCTGGGCAGGGAGAGCCCTGCACTACCCATGCCAAGTGCATAGGCAGTGAAGGGGTCCGCTGTGGCCCCTGCACCTGTTCTCCGCCAGCATTTTCATGGCGGTGATACTGCCATAAAAAGGCTGGCAGAGGACCAGCTCATAATCAGCAGGGCAGCGCTGCATGCAGCACTGCCCTGGCTGATTCCGACCTCTGTCACAGTCAGCCCATCGGGATCACCATTCCCAGCAGAGACGGCGGTCTGATCTCCACGGTTGTAATGTGGTGGTCGGAGCGGCACAGCATCGGTGGTCCTGACTGCCACCACGAGGCTAACGGTCTCAAGACAGCCAGCCTTGTAATCAGGCCCATAGATAGAAAAATAAAGAGTGGCGATGTATACACTGATAGATTCAGCGATAGTGAGAGAGAGATTTTGAGATAGAGAAAGACAAAGAGGAGAAAGGATCTTCCCAATTGCTTTATCAGGTTGACCCTTTTCCCATGCCTTAAAAAGTGTCTGATTGTAATACCTGCAGTCTCAAATTTATATGAATGATATCAATCAATCAATCAATCAATCAGTAGTTTGTTAAGCGTCCTACTCACCTGGAACGGTATCAAGGCGCTGGGGGGCTGCTCCTGCTCGAAGAGCCATGTCTTGAGGTGCTTCCTGAAGGTCAGGAGGTCCTGGGTCATACGTAGGTTGACAGGGAGGGAGTTCCAGGGTTTGGAGGCAAGGTGGGAGAAGGATCTGCCGCCGGTTGTGGTACGGTGAATGTGGGGGACTGTTGCAAGGGTGAGGTTGGCGGAGCGGAGCTGGCATGTCGGGACGTGGAAGTTGAGACGCTCGTAGAGGTAGGTCGGTCCGGCATTGTGGAGAGGTTGTGGGCGTGGATTAGGAGTTTGAAGATGATCCTTTTGTTGACAGGTAGCCAGTGGAGGTCTCTGAGAGGGGCTGAGATGTGTTCATTGTGAGGGAGGTTGAGGATGACTCGTGCTGAGGCATTCTGGATGTGCTGGAGTTTCTTATGGTGCTTGGCCATTGTTCCCGCATAGAGGGCATTGGCGTAGTCCAGTCTGCTGCTTATCCAATTCCAATTCGACCAAAGATACAGAGAACCCACCTAATAGTCACACAATGGAACTGAAGCTGAAATAGGTATTATTTAGCAGAAGGAACAGCAAAAATATACCATCCACATGGCATTGAGCAGCAGAGTTGGATGGCTCAGTGAACTAATGCACCCATGTGAGGGATCTGTGTTGATAACGCTTCAAAGCCCAGTGGGCCCAGTCAAACATTTTATCTTCCTGAGGTCAATGAGTGCTATTGAGTTGAGTGGCAATATATATATATATTGGTTGTAACTAGCACCTAAAAGCCATTGAGATGGAGCAGGCCCTGCACAAATGTGCATGGTATGTTGGTTAAGAAATAACATCAACCTCAGCATGAATTGGGAGGTGTCTAAGAATAAATGATTCACACAGATCTTTGTTTTATCTAATATATGAACACCGTTGTTAAAGGAACACACTTCAAACTATTATTGAATTCTAGATCCTTGCACTTTTTCAGGTGGAATACTGAGTAGATTTTAAAAGAGCATTGTACCATTGTAGTTGGATCCATCCAGCCATACAAAGAAGCTTGTTGAAACAATGCATCAGTTATAAATCAAGCAGCAAGTTGTATACCTAATGTAAGAACAGAACATTATTTAACATAGTCTCCCTTTGGAAGAGATCATCAAATTCAAACTTCCCTGCATCACCCACAGGGCACTCTGAACCAGGAGCTTAAGATACTTGCTTATGGGAGCCATACATGAACCCATTAACCCTTCATCAAGGTATTCTTTGGTCATCTACCATCAACATTTTAAAGGCTGAACACTGAGGAAGAGCCATTGAAGTGGAAACTCAAGGGTATTACCTTTCTTGGAGTTTGCAGTTCAGAAAAATATTGTAGACCTAACTGTTCAATTAACCCTTCAGCTGCATGTAGGCACATTTTGGAGTTTGTGGGGTAGGTTTAAAAGTGGAAAGTTAACTCACAGATCTATAGTAGACTATGGAGGGTTCTCAATCAATGAACAGCTCACATACCAGGTTATTTTAAGGCAGGCCTATTTAGACGTTGGTGGCAAATCATCAAAGCAAGACACCTAATGTAATTTTACTTCCCATTGCATAAACTGAATTTAGAGTGGCGATGATTTGATCAGCTGCATGACAAAGAGATAACTGTTGGACCTTTTTGGCTTATGCAGGGTCATCTCCAATCTATTTGTCTCCTGCCTCCTATTTTTTCTGACCTGTTGCTGTTGGCTTTTGAACTCTGAGCACTTTACCACTGCTAACCAGTGATAAAGTGCATGTGCTCTCTGTGTAAATTGTATGGTTGATTGGTTTATCCATGAGTGGCATATTTGATTCACTAGTAAGGTGCACTAGAGATGCCAAGGCCTGTAAATCAAATGCTACTAGTGGGCCTGCCGCGCTGGTTGTGCCACCCACATAAGTAGCTCTGTAATCATGTCTCAGACCTGCCACTGTAGTGTCTGTGTGTGCAGTTTTAACTGTCAATTCGACTTGGCAAGTGTACCCTCCCTTACATGTCAGACACCCCTAAGGTAGGGCATAGGTAGCCCCAAGGGCAGGTTGCAGTGTATGGTTAAGGTAGGAAATATAGTGATGTGATTTATATGTCCTGACAGTGGAATATTGCTAAATTTGTTTTTCACTGTTGCAAGGCCTGTCCCTCTCATAGGTTAACATGGGGGCTACCTTCAAATCTGATTAAAGTGTAGATTCCCTTTAGGAGCGGATGGACATGTGGAGTTTGGGGTCTCTGAGCTCACATTTTAAAAATACATCTTTTAGTAAAGTTGATTTTAAGATTGTGTGTTTGAAAATGCCCCTTTTAGAAAGTGAACATTTTCTTGCTTATACCATTTCTGTGACTTTGCCTGTTTGTGGATTCCCTGTCTGGGTCAGTGTGACAGTTGGGCTGGCTGCACCTCACACTAGACAGTAACACAAAGGGAGCTGGGGTGTAGTCTGCATTTCCTGATGAGCCATCTGTGCTAGGAGGGAGGGAAGGAGTGGTCACTTACAACTGAAAGGGCTGTGCCTGTCCTCACATAATGCAGTCTCCGACCCCCTGGTGAGTGTCTGGGGCCTGGCCTGGGCAAGGCAGGATTTCAAGTTCAAAAGGGACATTACTTTGAAATAGGCCTACTTCAAAGGATAAATTGGGTATAAGAAGGGCACCCAAAACCACAGACTTTAGAAACCTTTCTGGAAACAAGAGGAACCTCTGCCTGGAGAAGAGCTGAAAAGCTGAGGAAGAAGAGCAGCCCTGCCTGTGAATGTGCTTTGTGGAGCTATCCTACAGTTGCTGCTTCTGCCAGAGTAAGAGGGCAAAGACTGGACTTTGTGTGCCTTCCATCTTGAGAAGAAATCTCCAAGGGCTTGATTTAGAGCTTGCCTCCTGTTGTTCGAAGTCTCAGGGACAGCAGAGACTTCTCTCTGCCAGTATCTGGAATCTTTGGAGAGACTCCTACTCTGCCCTCAGGTGCCCATCCAGTTTCCTGGACCCTCAAAGGAGAAGCTGGCAGCCTAAAGACAAGGAAATCCACGCACAGAGCGCTGTGCGGGGAAAAGATTGATGCAACTCTGATCTGCGGATGAAGAAACGACTCGCTGCCGGCTCTGCAGCTGAGAAACGACGCTCGCAGGGATGGCAACTGAAGAATCAATGCACGGAGCAGGAGAAATGACGCACAGCATCGTTGGCGGAGGCTGGGAGATTCCAACCAGCGCTGCGGGGTTTTCGGATCATCGTGCGGCTGGATTTCTGACTCAAGTACCGCTGTGTGTGGAAAAACAACGCAAGACCTGCCCAGACCTGAGAGTGCTGACCGGATCGATGAATCACTCTCCTGCAGAGAGAAGAAATGATGCACCGACCCGATGAAAGGAGGAACGATGGACGGTCCCGCTCGTGAGTGGAATCAATGCCTCGCAAGCCCTTTTTGTCGCGCATTCGCCAGTGCGGGATTATTTTTGACGCACTTAAGGTACTTTTTCATGCTGACAGTGTTATTGTGTGTTTAAAACTACTTAAAGACTCTTTTTGATTTTTAATTGATAACTTGACTTATGTATTGTGGATTTTTGTCGTATTGGTCTTGTTTTATTTAGATAAATATTTTCTATTTTTCTTAACCGGTGTCATTTTGTAGTGTTTTCATTCAGTTACTGTGTGTGTTGGTACAAATACTTTACACCTAGCACTCGGAAGTTAAGCCTACTGCTCTGACAATCTACCAAGGGGGTAATCAGGGGTTAGCTGAGGGTGTTTCTCTTTTACCCTGACTAGAGTGAGGGTCCTTGATTGAACATGGGGTAACCTGAATGTAAACCTAAGACCCCCATTTCTAACAATAACCAAGTCAATTGGCTGCAAGGAAGTTAGAAGCTCTAGATAGAGGAGTTTGGAAGAAATGACTGTGGAAGGTGGAATGAGACAATAATTAGGGTAGATTATAGCATAGTAGTATAACAAATAAGTCAAAATGAATACATTAATAATTAATTAATATTTAATTAAGTATATTTAGCAATATTAACCAAGATTAAAGAAGGTTCAAAGGAAGGCAAGTTTTACTAAAGGCAAGAGGGAAAGACCAAGGTGGTCATTAACCGCCAGGGGTAATGTGGCGTCCATACCGCCAACAGGCTGGCGGTACGGAGGCCCTTATTACGACCGCGGCGGTAGAGCCGCGGTCGCACCGCTGGGGACGGCGGTTTCCTGCCGTTTTAGCCCCGGCGGTTTCCCGCCGTTTTAGCCCCGGCGGTGATAATCCGCCAGGGCAGCGCTGCAAGCAGCGCTGCCCTGGGGATTATGACCCCCCCTACCGCCAGCCTGTTTCTGGCGGTTTGCACCGGCAGGAAGAGGCTGGTGGTAAGGGGTGTCCTGGGGCCCCTGGGGGCCACTGCACTGCCCATGCCACTGGCATGGGCAGTGCAGGGGCCCCCTAACATGGCCCCGGACAGCTTTTCACTGTCTGCATAGCAGACAGTGAAAAGCGCGACGGGTGCAACTGCACCCATTGCACGGCCGCAACACCGCACAGCCGGCTCCTATGTTGCGGCCTCATTCAACTTGGTTTGCGCCCGCCGGCCCAGCGGGAATGTCATAATGGGGGCCGCGTGAGTGCGGCTGCATTGGCGGCCGCATAATGACCCCCAAGTGTACAATAGTGGAAACTAGAGTACGAATAGGAAAATTAAGAGTAGTAACAGTAGGACAAAGAATAGCAGTAAATTGGTGTAGGATTTTGAATACGTAGAAGTAGGAGTATTATTTGGTGAAAGAGAAGGCATGAGTAAGTCAGGAAGTAATAACAGGTGTTTATAGGAATAAAACTAGGAATATGAGTATGAGAGAATATAGAGGTATTGGGTAAAAATACTGTTAGTGGTAGCAGTGGGTTGGATTAGAAAGAAGAGTGGGTGTGTGCGTAATAGTAGGGAGATGGATGGGATTTCAGTCAGAATATGAATAGTGTAATGAGTTGGGGGTTCCATAGGTGTAGGAGAAGGGGAAGGAGAATGGACAGGTGTGAATTATGAGTTGCAAATCATGGCCACCAACATTGTAGTGTCATGAGCTTCGTCATCCAAGCATTGCAATGGAAGGCAAAAGGATATTACTAGTATGCAATAATGTCATACTAAAGATAAAATAGCTCTATGGCCTGATCAAAAATGTGAATTACTTTTTGATCAAGCAATGGTAGAAAGCGGCCGAACAAATGCAATCAGTGGCTAATGAGGAATGACCAAATGCCCCTCGCAATGGGCAAAGCCATAGCAAAAGATGCTTACGACTCTACCAGCAGCGGCTTTCACTTGCAAACAGCACATGGGTCTCCATTACATGAGGGCAACACAATCTCATTTCATCAATGGCAGAATGAAAATGTAGGTATCTTGAAGAAACAACGAGATCTAAAGGTATTTGGAAAAACATTGTTACTTAGCACCTCATGTTTGGCTGCAGAATAATGTAACCTTAGTGTTCACATCTTTGCATGAGGCTTACGTGAAGAGGTCAGCAGTGAAAACATCTCCATGCAAGACTCAGCAATGTAAAGTTGGTGAGATTAATTGTGGGAATAAAATGTTAAATAAGCATACCGCTCACAGCTGGATTCAACAAGGGCCACTAGAAGGCAGCAAGTAGAAGTGTATTAAGGATAGGAAGCATCACACACTGAAATGCATGGTTCAACACCCTCCTTTGGCTGCCTTTAACCCTTTTGCTGCTGGGTTCCTCCTCCCTCCAGTGGTAAACCTTTTTTGGGCTACTTGGAATAGTTTGCGCTTATGCATCCATAACCTATTCCCAACATATGCTATTCACGACAATATTGTGTCCTTTTTACCAACATCCTAGGGATTCTAATGATAAGCAGGATTTATGGATTCCCCTAGAGGGAACCAAGAAATTAGCCGAATGTTTTCATTTTATGCAGAATAAATTGGCTATTTTTATTTCTGCAATGGCATCAACAAACGATTTGAGGTGTTAGAATCAGCATCCACACAGCTTTCAAAAACAGGCAGACCTGATTCAGTTTTGGCATTATACTGGGAGTTAGCCCATTTTTCCTATTTTGTGTGCTTTCAGCCTCCTTCCTCCTTCCTCGTGTAGTGGTGGAAATGGGTGTGAAACCCGTGGTGGATTCCAGAAAGCTATATTTTTCTGAAACCTGAACTAAATTCTGAATTCAGCAAGTGGTGATATATGTTAATACTTCAAGGCTTTGCCAAAGAAACTAATTTGTAGGAAAAACATCTGTTTGTGACAAAGTTTTCATTTGTAAGTTTGTGTCATGGTGGCTGATTTACAAAATCTATATTCTCTTCTGCTAGACCCTTCTGGTTATGGAGGTATATAGAGTTTGTGGACTTTGCAAGAACTCAATGTACCCAGAGCCACTAAATAAGAAGCCTCATGCATTTTTTCTTAATTGTGTGCCGGGTATAGAACAATTCAAATGGTAAAATATAAAGAATTAAAAATGTGTACCAAGGAAACCTATGCATTTCTTAAATGGTCACAATATGTGGAGTTTAGAAGCAGTGGCTTCTTGCATATCTCTGAATTGTTGGGTACCCATGTTAGCATCTGAGTTACAGGGCATTTCTCAATATGTCTTTTTTCTTACACACTGGCTTACATTTGGAAGGCACAAATGTAGAGACATACAATTGGTAGTAACATGGGTTCCATTATTTTGTGCTCCTCTAAGTATCCCAATAAAAATGTTACCTCACTTGTGTGTGTAGGACTAGTGGCTGTGACACAAAAGATGCCAAGAAGTCACTTGGACATTGAAAACGACCCATTTTTGGCACTTTGTCTAGCTGTAGATTTTGGGACCAAGCTCAGTCGGCTATATGGGGAAACCTAGAAAACTTGGACATTTTTGGAAAGTAGAAACCTGGGGAATTTCAGGGTGGGGTGACTTGCATGGCTTTCACCAGGTTTTCTAACCCAAAAGCCTTTGCAAACCTCAAGCTTTGACCTTAAAAACACATGTTCCTCATATTTCTGTTATTAAAGTTCTGGAATCTGCAGGCAGCAACTAATTTCCTACCACTCACAATTCCTCCAAGTCTCCTGATAAAAATGGTCCTTACATGTGTGGGTACAGATAGTAAGTGCGACATGAAAAGCACCAAAATACAACATGGACACAGCACATTTTCCCACTGAATACTGACCTTTATGTGCAATGTGCCTAGCTGTAGATTTTGGGCCCTTGGTCAACTGGCACCTAGGGAAACCTAGCAAACCTGCTTGTTTGAAAAAAATTAGACACCTAGGGGGATTCGGGGGGGGGTGGGTAACTTTCATTGCTCTCTTTGAGGTTTCTTACCAAGAAGTCCTTGCAAACTTTGGCTGTAAAAACACATTTTCCTCAGATTTCTGTGATGAAAGGTTCTGGAATCTGCAGAGAGTAACTCATTTCCTACCACCTACCATTCCCCCAAATCTCCTGAAAAAATGGTTCCTCAGTTCAGCGTTCTAACACAAGCCCCACAGCCCCCGGTGCTCCAGGGCCCCACCTCAGCAAGATTGGTAGGTGGTGGGTCAGGGATGGAGGCCCTCTCTCTGTACTTTGCAGGGGGCCCTCCTCAAGTTTCATTACACCACTGCCTCACTTGTGTGGGTAGGGCTATTGTGCGCAACAAAAAAGGTGGCAAAACGTAACCTGAACACAACACATCTTTCCATTGAGCTGACCAATTTTTTGCAATGTGCATAGCTGTAGATTGTTGCGCCTAGCTCAGTCGCCACATTGGGAAACGTAGAGAACCTGAACATTTCTGAAAACTAGAAACCTAGGACAAATCAGGGTAGGTTTATTTGTGTGGCTCCCACCAGGTTTTCCTACCCAGAAGCCCCTACAAACCTCAAACTTTAACTAAAAACACATAAAATTGCTGGAAAGATCTGGAATAAGCAGGAATCCACACAAATCCATTCAGCATTCTCCCATGTATCCCACTAAAAAGGCTCCCCCAATCGTGTAGCTGTGCCTAGTGCCAGCGACAGGAGCAGATCAAACCAAGGTCAATGATTGTCCCTTTGGGAGGACTCTCATTGATGTTTGTTTTATCCATTCTATCATATAAGTGGGGGCAGTATTTCTATTGGGACATTGGGAAATACTGGGTGGTAAGAACTTTGTGGGTTCCTTCTGATTCTGGAAGAATATGTCACAGAAATGCAAGGGGAATGTGCAATTTTTATCACATTATGAGGTTTGCAGGGCATTGTGGGTATAAAAACATTATGGGGTCCACAAGAGGTACACCTCCCTGTACTACCCTGCATGTCTAGTTTTCATAAATGCCTGGGTTTGGTTGGTTTTGCAGTGTGGCTGCTGAACACAGGCCCAAAACCTGCAGCTACCCCATGTTGCCACAGTGTGTTGGACCCCTGTAAAGAAATGGCTCCCTGTTGCAGTTACCCCCCACTTTTTGCCTGATACTGATGCTGACTTGACTGAGAAGTGTGCTGGGACCCTGCTAACCAGGCCCCAGCACCAGTGTTCTTTCACCTAAAATGTACCATTGATCCCACAATTGGCACACCCTGGCATCCAGATAAGTCCCTTGTAACTGGTACCTCTGGTACCAAGGGCCCTGATGCCAGGGAAGGTCTCTAAGGGCTGCAGCATGCATTATGCCACCCTAGAGACCCCTCACTCAGCACAGCCACACTGCTTACAAGCCTGTGTGTGCTAGGGAGAACAAAATGAGTAAGTCGACATGGCACTCCCCTCAGGGTGCCATGCCAGCCTCTCACTGCCTATGCGGTATAGATAAGACACCCCTCTAGCAGGCCTTACAGCCCTAAGGCAGGGTGCACATACCATAGGTGAGGGTACCAGTGCATGAGCACTGTGCCCCTACAGTGTCTAAGCAAAACCTTAGACATTGTAAGTGCAGGGTAGCCATAAGAGTATATGGTCTGGGAGTCTGTTTTACACGAACTCCACAGCACCATAATGGCTACACTGAAAACTGGGAAGTTTGGTATCAAACTTCTCAGCACAATAAATGCACACTGATGCCAGTGTACATTTTATTGTAAAATACACCACAGAGGGCACCTTAGAGGTGCCCCCTGAAACTTAACCAACTATCTGTGTAGGCTGACTGGTTCCAGCAGCCTGCCACACTAGAGACATCTTGCTGGCCCCATGGGGAGAGTGCCTTTGTCACTCTGAGACCAGTAACAAAGCCTGCACTGGGTGGAGATGCTAACACCTCCCCCAGGCAGGAGCTGTAACACCTGGCGGTGAGCCTCAAAGGCTCACCCCTTTGTCACAGCCCAGCAGGGCACTCCAGCTTAGTGGAGTTGCCCGCCCCCTCCGGCCACGGCCCCCACTTTTGGCGGCAAGGCTGGAGGGAGCAAAGAAAGCAACAAGGAGGAGTCACTGGCCAGTCAGGACAGCCCCTAAGGTGTCCTGAGCTGAAGTGACTCTAACTTTTAGAAATCCTCCATCTTGCAGATGGAGGATTCCCCCAATAGGGTTAGGATTGTGACCCCCTCCCCTTGGGAGGAGGCACAAAGAGGGTGTACCCACCCTCAGGGCTAGTAGCCATTGGCTACTAACCCCCCAGACCTAAACACGCCCTTAAATTTAGTATTTAAGGGCTACCCTGAACCCTAGAAAATTAGATTCCTGCAACTACAAGAAGAAGGACTGCCTAGCTGAAAACCCCTGCAGAGGAAGACCAGAAGACGACAACTGCCTTGGCTCCAGAAACTCACCGGCCTGTCTCCTGCCTTCCAAAGATCCTGCTCCAGCGACGCCTTCCAAAGGGACCAGCGACCTCGACATCCTCTGAGGACTGC
The DNA here is from genome assembly GCF_031143425.1 of Pleurodeles waltl. Classification (NCBI taxonomy): domain Eukaryota; kingdom Metazoa; phylum Chordata; class Amphibia; order Caudata; family Salamandridae; genus Pleurodeles; species Pleurodeles waltl. The sequence continues at coordinate 142,570,744 of NC_090438.1, forward strand.
CCCTGCTTCGAAAAGACAAGAAACTCCCGAGGACAGCGGACCTGCTCCAAGAAAAGCTGCAACTTTGTTTCCAGCAGCTTTAAAGAACCCTGCAAGCTCCCCGCAAGAAGCGTGAGACTTGCAACACTGCACCCAGCGACCCCGACTCGGCTGGTGGCGATCCAACACCTCAGGAGGGACCCCAGGACTACTCTGATACTGTGAGTACCAAAACCTGTCCCCCCTGAGCCCCCACAGCGCCGCCTGCAGAGGGAATCCCGAGGCTTCCCCTGACCGCGACTCTTTGAACCTAAAGTCCCGACGCCTGGGAGAGACCCTGCACCCGCAGCCCCCAGGACCTGAAGGACCGGACTTTCACTGGAGAAGCGACCCCCAGGAGTCCCTCTCCCTTGCCCAAGTGGAGGTTTCCCCGAGGAATCCCCCCCCTGCCTGCAGCGCTGAAGAGATCCCGAGATCTCTCATAGACTAACATTGCGAACCCGACGCTTGTTTCTACACTGCACCCGGCCGCCCCCGCGCGGCTGAGGGTGAAATTTCGGTGTGGACCTGTGTCCCCCCCGGTGCCCTACAAAACCCCCCTGGTCTGCCCTCCGAAGACGCGGGTACTTACCTGCAAGCAGACCGGAACCGGGGCACCCCCTTCTCTCCATTCTAGCCTATGTGTTTTGGGCACCACTTTGAACTCTGCACCTGACCGGCCCTGAGCTGCTGGTGTGGTGACTTTGGGGTTGCTCTGAACCCCCAACGGTGGGCTACCTTGGACCAAGAACTGAACCCTGTAAGTGTCCTACTTACCTGGTAAAACTAACAAAAACTTACCTCCCCCAGGAACTGTGAAAATTGCACTGTGTCCACTTTTAAAACAGCTATTTGTCAATAACTTGAAAAGTATACATGCAATTTTTATGATTTGAAGTTCCTAAAGTACTTACCTGCAATACCTTTCGAACAAGATATTACATGTTAAATTTGAACCTGTGGTTCTTAAAATAAACTAAGAAAAGATATTTTTTTCTATATAAAAACCTATTGGCTGGATTTGTCTCTGAGTGTGTGTACCTCATTTATTGTCTATGTGTATGTACAACAAATGCTTAACACTACTCCTTGGATAAGCCTACTGCTCGACCACACTACCACAAAATAGAGCATTAGTATTATCTATTTTTACCACTATTTTACCTCTAAGGGGAACCCTTGGACTCTGTGCATGCTATTCCTTACTTTGAAATAGCACATACAGAGCCAACTTCCTACATTGGTGGATCAGCGGTGGGGTACAAGACTTTGCATTTGCTGGACTACTCAGCCAATACCTGATCACACGACAAATTCCAAAATTGTCATTAGAAATTGATTTTTGCAATTTGAAAAGTTTTCTAAATTCTTAAAAGACCTGCTAGGGCCTTGTGTTAGATCCTGTTTAGCATTTCTTTTAGAGTTTAAAAGTTTGTAAAAGTTTGAATTAGATTCTAGAACCAGTTGTAGATTCTTAAAAAGTATTCCAACTTTTAGAAGCAAAATGTCTAGCACAGATGTGACTGTGGTGGAACTCGACACCACACCTTACCTCCATCTTAAGATGAGGGAGCTAAGGTCACTCTGTAAAATAAAGAAAATAACAATGGGCCCCAAACCTACCAAAATACAGCTCCAGGAGCTTTTGGCAGAGTTTGAAAAGGCCAACCCCTCTGAGGGTGGCAACTCAGAGGAAGAGGATAGTGACTTGGAGGAAAATTCCCCCCTACCAGTCCTATCTAGGGAGAACAGGGTCCCTCAAACCCTGACTCCAAAAATAATAGTCAGAGATGCTGGTTCCCTCACAGGAGAGACCAACACCTCTGAAATCACTGAGGATAACCCCAGTGAAGAGGACATCCAGTTAGCCAGGATGGCCAAAAGATTGGCTTTGGAAAGACAGATCCTAGCCATAGAGAGGGAAAGACAAGAGATGGGCCTAGGACCCATCAATGGTGGCAGCAACATAAATAGGGTCAGAGATTCTCCTGACATGTTGAAAATCCCCAAAGGGATTGTAACAAAATATGAAGATGGTGATGACATCACCAAATGGTTCACAGCTTTTGAGAGGGCTTGTGTAACCAGAAAAGTGAACAAATCTCACTGGGGTGCTCTCCTTTGGGAAATGTTCACAGGAAAGTGTAGGGATAGACTCCTCACACTCTCTGGAAAAGATGCAGAATCTTATGACCTCATGAAGGGTACCCTGATTGAGGGCTTTGGATTCTCCACTGAGGAGTATAGAATTAGATTCAGGGGGGCTCAAAAATCCTCGAGCCAGACCTGGGTTGATTTTGTAGACTACTCAGTAAAAACACTAGATGGTTGGTTAACTGGAAATGAAGTGTGTGACTATGTTGGGCTTTATAATTTGTTTATGAAAGAACACATTTTAAGTAACTGCTTCAATGAAAAGTTGCATCAGTATCTGGTAGACCTAGGTCCAATTTCTCCCCAAGAATTGGGAAAGAAGGCAGACCACTGGGTCAAGACTAGGGTAACCAAAACTTCCACTGGGGGTGACCAAAAGAAAGGGGTTACAAAAACTCCCCAGGAGAAAGTGGGTGACACTAGAAACAAAGAAAAAGAGTCCTCTGTAGGCCCCCAAAAACCAGAACAGGTGGGTGGGCCCCAAGACACAACCCAAAACAAAGGTGGGTACCAGGGTAAGAACTGGGATGCCACTAAGGCATGGTGCCACAACTGTAAACAGTCTGGGCACCACACCAAGGACACTTCTTGTCCCAAAAACAAACCCCAGAACAAAATTCCAGGGGTAACCAGTGTAGCCATGGGAGATGACTCCTCAGATGAGGAGGTCTTCATAGCCTTCAACTGGAAACAGGGCCCAACAGGTGAGTTGGAGATTCCAGAGGGAAGTAGACACTTCCACCACCTACTGGTGAATGGAATCCCAACCACTGCCCTGAGAGACACTTGTGCCATTCACACTATTGTGCATGACAGGCTGGTGCTCTCAAACCAGTACATCCCAGGTGAGACTGCCAGGGTAAGAGTTAGCCTAGACAGGGTCACTAAGAGGCCTGTGGCTTTAGTACCCATAGAAGTGGGTGGCACTCTTAGCTGGAGAAGGGTAGTAGTCAGTACAGACCTCCCCCTTGATTGTCTCCTTGGAAATGACTACCCAGAGGTTAGTCAGAGCCCAAGAGAGGAACTGGTCCAGTGCCAGTCCTCTCCCAAGGATTCTGGAAGTCCTGCCTCTGCAGTAAATGCAAGCAGGCCCCAGAAGAAGAAGAAAAGAAAACAGAGTAGGAAGGGTGGACAACCTTTAGCCAAGGTTCCAGCAAGCCAAGGAGATTCTGCTCCAGTAGGGGAGAACTCCAAAAATGGCCCTGATAAAGTCCAACCTGACCCACAAGAAGTCCTGGCTAGTCAGGCAACTGTTAAACCTGAGTGGGTGGCTCCTCATCTAACAGAAGAAAGAGTGGAAGAAGGGTGTTTACTACAAGATGTGGTAACCCCCCACTCTAATACAGCAGACAGGCAACCTGAACCCAAAGAGGCCTGTAACTTAGCCCCTTCCCTTTTAGGTGAAGAGCTAAAGGTGTGGTTCTGGGCACTGACAGCTGTCAGTGGCCTCTGCTGGGTGTTAGCCTTTATGGCTGCACTATCCTTAGCATGGTGGTCTGACCCCATGCCAAATAGCAAGTTAGGCCCCCTGACCCTATTGGTCATGGTGGGGTTACTCCAGCTCTGGGTAACCTCTCTGGGTAAGCTAGGGGTAACCCTGGCCAAGATAAGGTTAGCAGAGGTGGATACCTCTAAGACCAAAATAGAAAGAATGGGTGGAGACATTGAAGAGGCAATTCAGACTCGGTCCTATCACTGTGGAAGTAGGTCAGTTCCCCAAAGGGAATGACCTGAACAGAAGGATGTAAGGCAGAGTAGGCCCTGCAACTAACCAGCCTATTTCTCCTACTCTTCCTCGCCTGACAGACTAGGAAGACTCTCCCAGCTTGGGCTGAGTCTCCTGGCCTGTGGGCTGGGGGGGGGCTTGTGTAAAGAAATGGCTCCCTGTTGCAGTTACCCCCCACTTTTTGCCTGATACTGATGCTGACTTGACTGAGAAGTGTGCTGGGACCCTGCTAACCAGGCCCCAGCACCAGTGTTCTTTCACCTAAAATGTACCATTGATCCCACAATTGGCACACCCTGGCATCCAGATAAGTCCCTTGTAACTGGTACCTCTGGTACCAAGGGCCCTGATGCCAGGGAAGGTCTCTAAGGGCTGCAGCATGCATTATGCCACCCTAGAGACCCCTCACTCAGCACAGCCACACTGCTTACAAGCCTGTGTGTGCTAGGGAGAACAAAATGAGTAAGTCGACATGGCACTCCCCTCAGGGTGCCATGCCAGCCTCTCACTGCCTATGCGGTATAGATAAGACACCCCTCTAGCAGGCCTTACAGCCCTAAGGCAGGGTGCACTATACCATAGGTGAGGGTACCAGTGCATGAGCACTGTGCCCCTACAGTGTCTAAGCAAAACCTTAGACATTGTAAGTGCAGGGTAGCCATAAGAGTATATGGTCTGGGAGTCTGTTTTACACGAACTCCACAGCACCATAATGGCTACACTGAAAACTGGGAAGTTTGGTATCAAACTTCTCAGCACAATAAATGCACACTGATGCCAGTGTACATTTTATTGTAAAATACACCACAGAGGGCACCTTAGAGGTGCCCCCTGAAACTTAACCAACTATCTGTGTAGGCTGACTGGTTCCAGCAGCCTGCCACACTAGAGACATCTTGCTGGCCCCATGGGGAGAGTGCCTTTGTCACTCTGAGACCAGTAACAAAGCCTGCACTGGGTGGAGATGCTAACACCTCCCCCAGGCAGGAGCTGTAACACCTGGCGGTGAGCCTCAAAGGCTCACCCCTTTGTCACAGCCCAGCAGGGCACTCCAGCTTAGTGGAGTTGCCCGCCCCCTCCGGCCACGGCCCCCACTTTTGGCGGCAAGGCTGGAGGGAGCAAAGAAAGCAACAAGGAGGAGTCACTGGCCAGTCAGGACAGCCCCTAAGGTGTCCTGAGCTGAAGTGACTCTAACTTTTAGAAATCCTCCATCTTGCAGATGGAGGATTCCCCCAATAGGGTTAGGATTGTGACCCCCTCCCCTTGGGAGGAGGCACAAAGAGGGTGTACCCACCCTCAGGGCTAGTAGCCATTGGCTACTAACCCCCCAGACCTAAACACGCCCTTAAATTTAGTATTTAAGGGCTACCCTGAACCCTAGAAAATTAGATTCCTGCAACTACAAGAAGAAGGACTGCCTAGCTGAAAACCCCTGCAGAGGAAGACCAGAAGACGACAACTGCCTTGGCTCCAGAAACTCACCGGCCTGTCTCCTGCCTTCCAAAGATCCTGCTCCAGCGACGCCTTCCAAAGGGACCAGCGACCTCGACATCCTCTGAGGACTGCCCCTGCTTCGAAAAGACAAGAAACTCCCGAGGACAGCGGACCTGCTCCAAGAAAAGCTGCAACTTTGTTTCCAGCAGCTTTAAAGAACCCTGCAAGCTCCCCGCAAGAAGCGTGAGACTTGCAACACTGCACCCGGCGACCCCGACTCGGCTGGTGGCGATCCAACACCTCAGGAGGGACCCCAGGACTACTCTGATACTGTGAGTACCAAAACCTGTCCCCCCTGAGCCCCCACAGCGCCGCCTGCAGAGGGAATCCCGAGGCTTCCCCTGACCGCGACTCATTGAACCTAAAGTCCCGACGCCTGGGAGAGACCCTGCACCCGCAGCCCCCAGGACCTGAAGGACCGGACTTTCACTGGAGAAGCGACCCCACAGAGTCCCTCTCCCTTGCCCAAGTGGAGGTTTCCCCGAGGAATCCCCCCCTTGCCTGCCTGCAGCGCTGAAGAGATCCCGAGATCTCTCATAGACTAACATTGCGAACCCGACGCTTGTTTCTACACTGCACCCGGCCGCCCCTGCGCCGCTGAGGGTGAAATTTCGGTGTGGACCTGTGTCCCCCCCGGTGCCCTACAAAACCCCCCTGGTCTGCCCTCCGAAGACGCGGGTACTTACCTGCAAGCAGACCGGAACCGGGGCACCCCCTTCTCTCCATTCTAGCCTATGTGTTTTGGGCACCACTTTGAACTCTGCACCTGACCGGCCCTGAGCTGCTGGTGTGGTGACTTTGGGGTTGCTCTGAACCCCCAACGGTGGGCTACCTTGGACCAAGAACTGAACCCTGTAAGTGTCCTACTTACCTGGTAAAACTAACAAAAACTTACCTCCCCCAGGAACTGTGAAAATTGCACTAAGTGTCCACTTTTAAAACAGCTATTTGTCAATAACTTGAAAAGTATACATGCAATTTTTATGATTTGAAGTTCCTAAAGTACTTACCTGCAATACCTTTCGAACAAGATATTACATGTTAAATTTGAACCTGTGGTTCTTAAAATAAACTAAGAAAAGATATTTTTTTCTATATAAAAACCTATTGGCTGGATTTGTCTCTGAGTGTGTGTACCTCATTTATTGTCTATGTGTATGTACAACAAATGCTTAACACTACTCCTTGGATAAGCCTACTGCTCGACCACACTACCACAAAATAGAGCATTAGTATTATCTATTTTTACCACTATTTTACCTCTAAGGGGAACCCTTGGACTCTGTGCATGCTATTCCTTACTTTGAAATAGCACATACAGAGCCAACTTCCTACAACCCCAAATTGTTTGCGGGCACTAGGCTCACCCACACAAGTGAGGTTCCATTTGTATCAGGATGTATGTAGGAACTCAGTGTGATTGGACTTTTGAGGTTCCCAGCTGATTCCAGTATTTAGAGGGATCCAAGCGAGCCACCTGGAGTCCCCCTGGCATCTAGTTTACAAAAATATATGGGGCTGGCACATTTTCCCCAGAGACAATGTATACCCTGGCAGAGAAATACTGAAAAGATAAATATTACTGCACAGCCATCTACTTCTCAAGTACACACTTGGATTTGGCACAAGGGTGAGTGAAATGCTCAAAATGTAAATTGTATTAATAAAGGATTGCACAAAAATGAAATTCAGTGTTAATAATTGAAAGTTCAGAATTGCTTAACCAATGACACACAGCTTGTGAGCTGTAAAGTCAGGACAAGGAAGCAACCACTTTACAGGCTATTCCCACACCTTTCGTGCATGACACACATAAAACCATTCTCACAGCCAGCCACTGGCTCAGCTCATCGCAACACACAAATCAACAAACAGTGGCATTCAAGGGCCCATCACTTTCATATGCCCACACGACTTGTACAGCGGCAGCTGATAGAGTGTGTGGACTTACATTTGGCTGGCAATCTGTAGTAACCAGCAGCAGGTCACCACACACACACACACCCAACCAAAGGCCAGCTCAAGCACACCACCAGCCAAGCACCACTTTACACACACCACCAGTCAAGTACCAGTCCACAAACACTGCCAGTCAGGCACCAGACCACACATACTGCCAGCTAAGGGCCAACCCATGCACACCACCAGCCAAGCGTCAGTCCACATACAATGCGAGACAAGCACGAGTCCATGCACACCATCAGCAAAGTGTTATTCTACTCACACCACCTTCACATTTTTTTAACCTAAAAAGAAAGCACAAACCAATTTGAAGGAGATAAAAAAACACCTATGACTACAAACACAACAGGATTAAATAAATACATGAAATTACCACCAGTCATGAAACCGAACAAAAAATAGAAAACAATACAGACCAGCCAGTTCACCTTTGCTCTCATGGTTGCTCCTAATACTTGACTTGTGTGTGGTATGCTTTAAAACATGGGAACACACATACCCCAGGATTAGAAGGATACTTGGGGAGCAGTGCATATGACTCACCTCCCTCCTTGGACACTGACTCTACATCTCCTACAGGGAATGGTATTTTTGAGTGTGGGAGGAATGTAATCAGGAAAATAGCAATCTTTGAATCATGTCACATCCTCCACCACTCCAACTCTAGAAACACTTACTTGTTCCACTACAACAAAGACTTCTGAAACTGACCAAAAGTCATATTTGAATCTAGAGAACAATCCTTGAAAACAAGAAAAGCATTGCTAAATGAAACACATTGGCAGCCAACTCCTTACACCAAATGTATGACCTACAAACAGCACTGTGAGGCTCCAACCTCTTTTCTACTCTATCCACACCACCCATGTGCTTACTGTAGTCTAAAATACACACAGGTTTTAGAAGTTCAGCAACCTGACCCCAAACAGCCACAGGTGAAGTATTTTCGTCATGAATGGCTTTCAGAACGTGGACATCTCCAAACATTTCACAGCTAGAAGTTCACCACTACCCAAAGCACTGAACTGCCACCCTCTGAAGTTTTTTTACATGCAAGCTCTTTAGGGTAACATTTACTGTTGGAGCGGATTGCGTCACGTGCAACAGTGTCCACTTTGAACGATTCCTTGAACAATTGCACACCAGTGTGAACGTGCACCCTGATATTATAGACACATCCAGTACTGCTACTCTCAGACAGCATATAGATCTCTATTTCATAATATGACGTATTGCAAGGAATATACTGCCTAAAAATCACACAGGGCTTGAACAGGAGCAAAGACTCATCCACAGCTTTTTTTCCCTGGAATATAGATCTCTGAAAAGCAAACTACAAAATGATCAAGGACAGACCAAATCTTGAACAGACGGTCATTATCATGGTGATACTACGCCAATCAAGAAGCATTATCAACAAAATGCAGCATCCAAAGTAGAATCACATCTCGATCATGATACATGGTTGCATGAAAAATAGCAGTTACCATCAAGGGACTACAAGACCAGTATGAAGACAGCAACAGATCTGCTATCAATCCCATTAACAAAGTTAAACCCCCGAAGTTCTTCACCTCATGCAGATTTGTGGGAGTCCACTGGCCAGCTCTAGAGTGGGGCTTAGTATGGTAGTTTTGTCCCTCAAATACTGTTCTGCATACAAATTAGTCTAGTCAACAATCTCATCCAAAATTATATCATCTATAAACAACTGAAAGAGATTTATAGGCAAAAAGCTGTCAGTATTGACCCTACACTTTGTGACACCACTGATAGCAGTCAACACAGGTTGCACCATGTTTGGAGCAACCCAGAGTTGAGCACTTCCGATGAGAAGCCTTCCAGTCCCAGGCTGCAATTGAGGTTTCTTTTACTGCACTATTAGCATATCAGCATCCTCCTCTAAAAAAGGCACTTCGTCCAAACTGACAGTGCTTTTGTCATCAGATGATTCCTTTTGGACAGGAAATTAATTGCCGGAATCTTAAACTTTGACCTCTGCCTTGGTTTTAGAGTCAGTCTCAGAAACATGGTGAGAAGAACATTCGAAACGCATATCGACAATCCACTGAGGGGTCAACCTGCAGTTAGCCTTAATCCTTGTTAATAAAAGTAACACAACAAATAATTCAACAATAACCAACACTGTGTAAGATAAATAACAAACAAACTACAATCGAGATTCCTTTTGCTGCACTATCAGCATATTGGCATCCTCCTCTAAAAAAGGCACTTCCTCCACACTGACAGTGCTTTCGTCATCAGATGATTCCTCTTGGACAGAAAAATCCTGCTGGAATTTCAGAATTTGACCTCTGCCTCAATTTCAGAGTCAGTCTCAGAAACATGGTCAGAAGAACATTCGAAAAGTATACCGACAATCTGCTAAGGGGTCAACCTGCAGATAGCCTTAATCCTTGTTAATGAAAGTAACACAACAAAGAATTCAACAACAACCAACACTGTGTAAGATAAATAATAAATAAACTGCAGCCTAACAAACAGAAAGTATAACTTCTGGCAAATAGTAATCTTGAAACAGTACCACTCACTTGCCAGAGACAGCTAGACTGAAAATCAGTAGCGCCTGCCCTGCATAGACACATCAAACACCAATGATATCCCGCTAGAAAGGAAAAACAAAAGAGAACTATGCACAAGACAACACAATACACATCTTTCACAGATCCAAAAAGAATTTGACATGCAATAAAATAGAAACTAAATACGCTGCAATTATCCCACCATTTAAAAAAACACATTCATGCAGAACAATAATTCTCATTTGAAGTAAACAGAACAAAAAAAATGTTCTTACTAAAATATGCAACTACACAAACTACAGATCTACCAGTGCCGAAACCACAAACAGAAGTTGCCAATGAGGGCATCCAAAGCTATGCACTACAAAAAAAAAGGAAAAATAAAACATTTAGATCACAAATGAAAATGTTGACAAGAAATAAATCAGTTAACATTACAAAACACTGTGAATTCCGCCCTTTGGGGCATATCAGCATAACAAATGTCCAAATTGACCCCAAGGCAGGACACAAAGGAAAGGCAAGAAATTGACACCCTAGCGGGGAGTGACCCTTGCTCTAGCTGAACACCAATTCACACACACACAAAGCACAATCCAAATGCCAGCCACACACATGGCCTGCCGGAAGCCAGACTACACACACATACGGCAAAAACCTCAGTTAAAACCCACCATCAGCCAAATGCCAGTACACACATAGCTAGCTAAATGCCAGTACTTGCAGACTGTCAGCCAAACTCCAGCTGACACACACACACACAGAAACTTTATCCCAGGTGGTAGTGGTTTTCAACCCCCTTTAGGGGCAGATTGGATTAATAAATGGCTGATCTGCCCCTAGGTGGGGAAACACGTCCTCAATAATGGTCCTTGCCCAAGGTGCCACTCCCTGACATCTAACTAAAATAATCCCTTATATCTAGTGATTGTATGCCCCCCGGTGGCAGATAGGACTACACATATGGTTGATCTGCCCCAGGAGGGGAGGGGGGCAAAACAGCCAAAATATTGCTCCAATAATGGGGAGGTACACTTCCCCAAGGGGCTGCTGCTCTACAGAATTAAGATAATCCCAAATTTCTGGTGTTTTTCTGCCCCCAGGGGCATGTCAACCTACCAATATGGCCAATCTGCCCTGGTGGGGGGCAGAAAATGGAGAAAGTATTGTCCCAATAATGGGGAATGACCCTTGCTCAAGAGGCTGCTCGCCTCTAGAAAACAAAGTCCCTGGTGGCTTGTGGGTGCCTTCCTGCTGTGCAACTGCTGCCTCACCCACGATTCCACAGCAGGAATGCACTGCAGAGAGGTGTGGGGGGTTAGAATAAACTCTTTCCTTCTTTTCCTTAGTGCCCTTCTACCCTCCCCGTTGCATACCTGGAGAGAAAACTTACCTTCGTTTTGAACGTGCTGGAAGGAAATGGCTTCCAGCACATCCCCAGTGTGTTTTGATGACATTGGCGTGCGGTGTGCAAGCTGACATCATCAAATCTCCCCAGGGTTAGGGATGCAGAGGAATTGCCTCTGCTGTCGTCCCTGATGGAGGCATGTGGCCAGAGCTTGCAATATGGATGGGCTCCAGGATGGCTTGGAGCCATCCTCAGCATATGACCATGTTAACGATTTAGGGGTCCTAGGCAAGCCAAATTTTGGGGGCCTCCGAACTGAACAAATTTGAATTTCATTAACTACCAAATGATACTAAATTATATGTGAAACGGGTCATACCAAAAATAGTTTAAATATATCTTGCATTGGACACTAAAAATCCATGAGTTGATACAGAGTCAATGGTAGCTGTAGACAGAGAGAAATATCAATTTAAAAGGAGAAAATAATAGACAGATAAAAAAAAACAGAAAGTTCACTTTCATAAGGTGGCCCTTGGAAGGTGGGGGCCCTGAGCATTTGCCCACTATGCCTATGCCTTAAAACGTCTGTGCATTTCAGCCCTGTTTTAATAGGATTTTGACTATTACTTGTCTGTGTAAGAATATGTTAATTATTTTCCCACTAATTGCCATATTATTCTTAATTGAGGTTTCCATAGGTATTAAATATATTCAAGACTGTAATATGGGACTGTATGCATTGCTTATGTTTTTGTTAAACCATAAATCAATGTTAATTTTTAATAGCATTCTATTTAAAAAAGTTGTTGAGCCAATGAAAATGTGAATTTCTGGTGGTTTTGATAAATATTAATTGACCATTTTATTAAGTGAGTTGTGGTCATGGAGAGCAGGAGGTGGTCAGCTAAAGGTTAAGATGCTAATGCACACGTAGAAGTTATTGTGGTAACTGCGGGATAGCCACGAAATGCAGCACAATTTCCCAAATATTATAAACTGTTTACCTAAATTACTGGATTACACTGAGAGTGGCAGTTGATGGGCATTTGGCAGTTGAGAGAGCCTGTGCCTGACACTTGTTACATAAGTATGCCTGACATTAGTTATGCCCTTCATATCCACTGGATGAAATCACCTTTCCTATATAACCTCACAGGATCTGCAAGCAGAAAAATGCTGCTAAGTGTAGAAAAGGGCTGCTTTTTATAGTCACCCCTACCTTTTGTCTGGTACATGATGCAATTTTGACTGAAAATGCACTGGGTTCTGGCTATCCTGGTCCCTAGTGCCAGATCTCTTTTCCTAAAACTCTACAATTGTTCCCCAATTGGCAATACCATTGCCTCTCCTGTATGTCCCTAGTAAATGATACCCCTGGTACCTAGGTCATGGGTACCCAAGAGGGCCCCCAAGGGCTACAACATGTATTTGCCACCAGAAGGGAGCCCTCACCTAGCACATGCAGACTGCCATTGCAGGCTGCGTACCTTGAAGCAGCTAAAACACAACATGGCATACAGCCTGTGTGCCCTGTCTCGTAAAACTGCATGAAATATATGTAAGTCACCCCTACAACAGGCCTTACAACCCAAGGGCAGAGTTCACTTTATTACATGTGAGGGCATATCTGCAAAAGCAGATATACCTCTACTATGTTGATTCTTAGGCATAGCAAGTGAACAGGGAAGCCATTTCAAGTACATGCGCTGGACACTAGTCAATATGAGTTCCCCAGCTACATGATGGCTTCACTGAAAATAAAGATGTTTGGTATCAGACATCTTATATGACCCTCACTGATTCCAGTGACAGATCTATTAATACATGCATCCAGAGGGCACCTTAGAGGTGCCCCCTGAAAACCTACCAACTACCCGTGTGTGGACTCGGTAGTGTTAGCCAGCCTGCCACCACCAGACATGTTTCTGACGCGCAAGGGTGAGAGTTATTGCTCTTTGGCTGGCCAGAAACAAAGCCTGCTCTGGGAGAGGTGTTTACACACCCCACCCAGCAGGATGACCTGCAAATATGCATTCCAAGGCAGGGGGCTTCAAAGAAGCCTGCCACCCTTGTTATCCAGATCTGACTTCGCTCAAATAAAAGATGCTGACCCCCCCTCCAACCACAGGGCCCATTTGGCACCTGGACAGGTAGGAAATTTAGTATTCCCTTCAGGTTAGACCCACCCAAAAGGTGAGCTGCTTGATGTGGGCACCCCATTTAGAAACTGCCAACTTGGTGTTGACAGAATTAGGAACTCTGGGACAGGGTCATGCCCAATTCCCACAGGAAGTGGTCATATATGGAGTGTGGTGGCTCATTGGCTACTACCCATTGCTCCCTGAAATGCCCCTAAATTCAGTATTATGGGGAGGCCTTGACACCAGGAAATCAGATCCTTCTGACCTGAAGAAGAAGGACACTCCAGAGACGCAAAACTGAGAACTGAAGACCAGTGATGAACTCAGCACCAAACCTGCCAGCCGGCCTGCTTTGACAATCGTGCAAAAGTCATTGTGTCCTCCGACTGGTGAAACTTCCAAAAGCCTGGTAAGACTGCCAGCCTTCATCCCAGCACAAGGAATGCCCATGGAGTAGTGGACTGCTCCCCTGCATCCTTGCAGGTACCCAAGAAACACTAAAGAGGTCTCTGGACTGCTACAACCCGATGCCATACAGTACCACTGCACCTGAGCCCCTCAGGCCCATGTTGAAGTATGCCAACAGTGCCAGCGTGGTTCCCAGCCTCTCTAGAGACCAAGGGGGTTATTACAACTTTGGAGGAGGTGTTAATCCGTCCCAAAAGTGACTGTAAAGTGACGGATATACCACCAGCCGTATTACGAGTCCATTATATCCTTTGGAACTCGTAAAATGGCTGGTGGTATATCCGTCACTTTACCGTCACTTTTGGGACGGATTAACACCTCCTCCAAAGTTGTAATAACCCCCCAAGTCTGTTGTGGGATTACTCATTACGACCTTCAAGTCAAGTCTGCAGCCTCTTTATGCAGGCCCCCTATCTAACACAACCAACTTCGGTGGCGTAAAACCTGACGGTCCACTGCACCTCGGCACCCAGATACCCTGGACAGAGGAGAAGAGGATCAATGGTGTCCCTACATCCCCCAGGCTCATGAGGTTTGAGCACACCTGTTGGTTCAGTCGGACTAGACCCCCAGCCCATGGCTGCAGTCAGTTTTTGTGGGCATTCTCCTCCACAACTTTAATCATTGCAGAAACATGATGGTCCAAACCGCCTCTGCACCAAGCCCTTCTGGAGCAAAGACAGCTGGAATACAGGTGTACCTATGTCTCCGAGCATCACAACAACTGAACCCACTTAATGGTTCACTCAGATTGTACTCTCAGTTCTTCCCTAAAAGGCCTTTCTGCCCACACCTTCAAAGGAGAACCCGAGGCTGAACTATACCTCTGCAACAGTGCTGCCCCAGGTGACCTGTTGGTGTAACCTCCCCTCTACTCACCTTAATTCTGGAAGGTTGGTCCTGTAAGTCACTGTTAAGTATCTGTTTGTTGTATTTGTTTCCCATACACAGGATAACACTGCAGCTTTACCAATTGCACTGTTGACTTTCCTAAACTGTACCTATTTCCTTTGCAAAACATACTTACCTGATCGCATTGATTCTGGTGCTTAAACCTATATAAACATACTTGTTATTTTTGTAAAGTGCTGTGAATCTTCTTGTTGTGTCAAGTGTCTCATTTATTAACTCTGTGTGTATTTGCAGATGTCTAACACTCCTCTCTGATAAGCCTAAGGCTGCTTAACCACAGTACCCCCTAAAACAGCACATTAGGATTGCTAGAGCAAGCCCCTGTCCACTGGTTAGGTTACCCCAGGACTCTTTACATGATGTATCTCATTTTGATATATTATTTCAAGAACCAGCTTCCAACACTAAGTGACTTCCATCCTTAATGCCCCTCTGCATCATCAGGAGCACAACTTGGTAAGTTGATTGGGGGTGTGGTGTGAGCTACAGATTTTCCAACAAACATGCTGGGGCATCTTGTTAAAATACAATATATGAGAAGCATGGCATGATGGGGGCTTGAGAGGCAGTGGAAAGATAGAGGAGTGCAGATTGTTAGAGATAAAATATTTTTTCAAACTAATCAACATTTTTAAGGCCTTCAAGATATAGTCAAGAGAGCCCATGTGTGTTTTAGTCACTGGGAGCATCTAAACATCCCTGGTGAAATACAACAGACCCTTCACATTACGTGACTAAAATCACCTGTACCCAACTATTTATAACAGAATGCACTTTTTAACACCCCATATGATCCACCTGGAGCTACGCCCCTGTGCATCACCACCCACTTCAAAAAGAGATCATTTTCAAACACTAACGAGCAAATTCAGTGCTGAGCCAGGTGCTACAGGATCTGCGCCACTGCTGTGTGAGCAGACTGACAGTGGTGACCCAATCAGCATACTAGTTTGCTCCTGCCTAGTGAGTTATAGTGAATGGATGGCACTAGATTGGGCCGAGGCTGGTCTGTACAAAGAAGCCTTCAGCTGAGAACTGACACACGGCTAAAAGCTAAGGCATCCCCAAGACAAACACAGCCCATTCCATTAAACAAAACTATTAAACCAAACTACTGGTTGATTAATCAGAGAGCAGAATACCAACTGACAGCCGATCATAACAGCAACCTGCTTCAGCAGGACTCATGGCTCCTCTCATAATTTCAGATTTCTCTGAGAAACACATCCTGAAAATTAAGTTAACATGTTCACAGAAACATAATCTTGTGTCAGCAAGGCCACAGTGGAAGGGAGGACTCAATATCCCTAAACGGCATAGGAGTGGCATTTGCTCCCAGGTAAGGACTGGGCAGGAATGTGTAGTCATTGCAAAGGAGAGAAAGAGTCAAAGGCTTCACGCTCAAACCAAAAATTCTTCCTCTGATGGTACAAATGATGAAGTGGTCTGAACAGCAAAGCTAGCCATTGATGGTATCACACCAACAACCAACAGTCTCTGATTCACAAAAGGATGGAACATATTAGCTTTTCTCACCACCTTTAATGCCAGCAGCATACAACGGTCACCTGTAAATAAATGGGTTTTTAGTTTAAATTCATAATTCTCAGACAAGGCAAGTTTGAAGGCTGTGAATCTGACGAAGCAACTTTGAATCTGGGCAGCCCTTGTATGAGGTCCCGATAAAGACTTTGGTTTTGGCAGGAAGAGCTCTGAATAGAAAAATTCAACTTTTATGGCTGCGGAAGCCCCCTTGTCAGGTAAAAAAAATGTTGTGCCCTTGACTAGGTACAACTTCTACCTTCGGACTTAGGGCTTGATTTCAAGCTAGGGTGTTATTTATTGCCCCTGATAAATAACAATAACACAAGGTATGTTACTTATCAGGTGTGATAACTGACACCTATTACTTGTTCATAGGGAATAACCCGCAGATTTTGGTGTTTAGCACACCAATATCCACATGATATGGTTAACACCATATGTGTTCCCTGTTAATTTCAGCAGACTAGACCTACTGAATTTCAGCAAAGGTAGAGCTATTTAACACATCTGATAATTATCGGATGCATTACACGCTTTCAAACTTGTAATCCTGATCCATGCATAAACAAGAGTTTAAGCATGGGTTATAACATAAAGAACAACTTTTGTGGAGCTCAATCTCTTCCAAAGTGTTGGACCTGGCCCTTTTTACAGGGTCATCCCCAAACGTTTTGCATCCTTCATCCTATTTTTCCTGACCTGTTTTTGTTGGCCTTTGAACTCTGAGCATTTTACCGCTGCTAACCAGTGCTTAAGTGCATATGCTGTCTGTGTACATTGTGCTATTAATTGGTTTATCCATGATTGGCATATTTAATTCCCTAGTAATGTGCACTAGAGGAGCCCAGGGACTGTAAATCAAATGCTACCAGTGGGCTTGCAGCACTGATTGTGCCACCCACATGAGTAGCACTGTAATCATGTCTCAGACCTGCCACTGCAGTGTCTGTGTGTGCAGTTTTAAACTGTAAATTCCACTTGCCAGGCCTAACCCTTCCCCTTTCCTACATATAAGACACCCCTAAGGTAGGCCCTAGCTAGCCCCATGAGAGGAGTGCAGTGTATGGTTAAGGTAGGACATACCCTATTGTGTTTTATATGTCCTGACAGTGAAATACTGCCAAATTCGGTTTTCACTGTTGCAAGGCCTGTCTCCCGCTTAGGTTTTCGGGGGGCTCCCTTTAAACATAATTAAAGCATAGTTTCCCTTTGGGAGCAGATAGACATGTGGGGTTTGGGACCTCAGAACTCTCAATTTAAAAATGCATATTTTAGTAAAGTTGGTTGTGAGATTGTGTGTTTGAAAATGCCACTCTTAGAAAGTGGGCATTTTCTTGCTTGAACCATTTTTGTGAGTCTGCCTGTTTGTGGATTCCCTGTCTGGGTTAGTTTGACAGTTGAGCTGTTGCACCTCTCTCCAGACAGTGACACAAAGGGGGATGGGGTGTAGCCTGCATATTCTGTTGAGCCATCTGTGCTAGGAGGGAGGAGAGGAGTGGTCACTCGCACCTGAAAGGGCTGTGCCTGCCCTCACACAACCCAGACTCCAATCCCCTGGTGTGTCTGAGGCCTTGCCTGGGCAAGGTAGAATTTCACAATCAAGTGAGACTTTACTTTGAAGTAAGCCTACTTCAAAGGCCAACATGGGTATAGGAAGAGGACCCAAAACCAAAGACTTTAGACACTGATACTTCCTGGAGAAGAAACTTGTAACCAGAACCTGCATCCTACCAAGAAGAACTGCCTGGTTGCCCAAAGGACTCACCTGACTGCTTTCTGTGAGGGACTGCTGCCTTGCTGTGGCCCTGCTGCCTTGCTGCTCTCTTGCAGTGGTGAAGAAGTGCTCTCCAAGTGCTTGGATAGAGCTTGCCGTCTGTTCCCTGAAGTCTCAGGACCAAAAAGACTTCATCTCTTCAAGAAGGACTCCTTGTGCAACCAAATTCGCACAGCCTACCAGAAACGACACACAGCCTGCCCCGCTGTGAAAATTTCACAGCACGCCGAACTGGAATGACCTAGCCTGACTTTGCAATGGGAAGATCGATGCAGTGCCAGAGTAGCGACCGGAAATTCAACACATGGCCTACTGGATCGATGCACAGCTGACTCTGAACGACACAGCCTGACTTCCAGAGAGGAATCGATGTAGCGCCTGCTGTGCCTTAGAAAATTCAGTGCAACGCCCACCGGATTGACGCAGCTCCTGTGACTGTCCTGCCAGTGCAGGAAATCCACGCACCGTCCCCGGGGCGTCTGAATACCCCACAACCCTAAGAGGATCTATGACCGAGTGCCAGAATTGGACGTACAGCTGTCCCTGGGTGAAAACTAAATGACGCATCGCCATGTGCAGCCCGATTAATCGAAGCACACTCCCTTTGTTTCCATGCATCTCCTCTGTGGTTCTTTGCAGAGATTTTTCACACAAACCAGGTACCTTGTGCTTGAAGAAGACTTAGGGGGTCATTCTGACCCTGGCGGTCATTGACCGCCAGGGTCAACGACCGCGGGAGCACCGCCAACAGGCTGGCGGTGCTCCCAAGGGCATTCTGACCACGGCGGTATGGCCGCGGTCAGAAACGGAAAACCGGCGGTGCCCTGAGGAATCCTCCATGGCGGCGCAGCTTGCTGCGCCGCCATGGGGGATTCCGACCCCCTCACCGCCATCCTGTTCCTGGCGGTTTTGACCGCCAGGAACAGGATGGCGGTGAGGGGTGTCGTGGGACCCCCGTAAGAGGGCCCCACAAAGATTTTCAGTGTCTGCCATGCAGACACTGAAAATCGCGACGGGTGCAACTGCACCCGTCGCACCCTTCCCACTCCGCCGGCTCCATTCGGAGCCGGCTTCCTCGTGGGAAGGGGTTTCCCGCTGGGCTGGCGGGCGGCCTTCTGGCGGTCGCACGCCAGCCCAGCGGGAAACACAGAATAACCGCGGCGGTCTTCTGACCGCGGAGCGGTATTCTGTTGGGGGAACTTTGGCGGGCGGCCTCCGCCGGCCGTCAAAGTTGGAATCACCCCCTTAGTTTGCTTTTAAAAGACTTAAGACACTTAGGGGGTCATTACGACCCTGGTGGCCGGCGATATGTTGGCGGTAACACCGCCAACAGGCTGGTGGTGTTCCGCCAGCTATTATGACCGTGGCGGAAAAGCCACGGCCATACTGCCGGCCCCTCCACTTTGCCTCCAGGATTCCACCTGGCGGTCATAATCCCCAGGGCAGCGGTGCATGCACCGCTGCCCTGGGGATTATGAGTCCCCGACCGCTGACCTGTCCATGGCGGTACACACAGGCCGGTGGTAAGGGGACTTGGGGTGCCCCGGGGGGCCCCTGCACGGCCATGCACTTGGCATGGGCAGTGCAGGGGCCCCCAGGCATAGCCCCGTTGCGCATTTCACTGCCCGAATTTCGGGCAGTGAAATGCGCGACGGGTGCTACTGCACCCGCTGCATATCAGCATTGCCGCCGGCTCTATTACGAGCCGGCTGCAATGTTGATGTGATGTCATAATAGGGAGACAGAAATACCACCGGCAATGGCGGTATTCTGTCTCCCGCGGCCTCAGCGGTCTTTTAAAAAGACCGCTGAGGTCGAAATGACCCCCTTAATATCACTTTTCATTGATATCTCAACATATACTTATTGCATCTTATCAGATGAATATTATATATGTTTCTAAACACTGTGTGGTGTATGTTTGTGGTGGTATATTGTGTCATTGTATGTTTTATTGCACAGATACTTTACACATTGCCTTCAAAGTTAAGCCTGGTTGCTCAGTGCCAAGCTACCAGATAATTTGGATTGTGTGTGACTTACCCTGACTAGAGTGAGGGTCCTTGCTTGGACAGGGGGTAACCTGATTGTCAACCTAAGACCCCATTTCTAACAAAAAGGAACAAGCCTCAGGTTCCATTGGACATCTTTGCCATGAGGCCCTGCTGAGGCTGACCAAAGGGTCAAAAGTTCCCAAGAGCAAAAGTAACCTCTTTGGCAGCACATCCTGTTTCCCTCAATTCAAACAATCCCATAGTGCACTATTACCAATGAAAACAAACATGCAACACGTTCTGCTCCTGGAGGCAGCTTGTGGCCAACCTACAGGCTTCTTTAAGGTAACAAGCAGTCGTCTGCCATTCAACCACTGTAAACTGGTTTTGGGATGAGATATCTCAGCCTCTGAGATTAAAACCTGAAGCATAATAACATTTTAGGATCAATATTGTGAGACTAAATGTCTACTCCTGGTCCCTTTTAAGTTAGTACACTCTTTGGGTACGCCTAAACTGCCCTGCTTGGGATAAGCTGGATCACATTCCTCATCCAAGTCACCCTACACAGCTCAAGTCATTGTCTCTGCTCTGGGAGAAGTGTTTCATACCTCATCAAAGCACTTACAGGCAGCTTCAGTCAGGCTATTGCAAATTAACCTAGAAGGACTTAAAAAGGGAAAATATGACTTTTTAATAGTCATGTTAACTATATATTTTTTAAACATCCAACTTCACCACTGAATTTGGTTTTTAATAAATGTTGGAAATTGGGATACTGGTTGAGGGGACTTGAAACCCTACTCAAGCAGCAACTACAATTTCTGTCAGGATGAAGTCACAAGCAATCCCAGATTAACCTCTGCAGAACTTTCTGCTCTAGTACCTTGACACAAAGTAGGCAGCCTTATCTTAGAAGTAATATGTGAACGATTTATGAAGCACTTTAAATGGTAATAAAGTGAGCAAACAATACAAGACAAATCCTACACTATTTCTAAAAATAGAGTAAATGTTAATAAATTATTTGAAACCCACACACCACAAATTCAATCAGTAGAACTTGAGATATGCAATTTTAAAGATTTAGGTGAAAATAGTGCCTAAAAGCACAAAGCAGGGATTGTGGTTACCAGCCCATGCTGGACTGGGACAAAGTCACAAATTCAGATTGACCATAATGGAGTGGGACCACATTTGGCCCGCTGACCAAAACACCTTGACTCCTAATTTGCATATGGTTGTGTAATCCCTTGTTGAGAACTCGTTGTGCAGTGGCAATTCTGAGGAGCTGTGATGAGGAGTCCTGTGTCATCATCAGGGATACCGCCAATGAGGGGCTTGGATTGTGAAGGCCTGCATTGAGAATGCATTGTGCAGCAGTGGTTCCGAGAAAGCTGCAGACTGCAATGTTAGGTATGCAGTTATAAAGATTTAAGTGAAAATGTTGCCGAAAGGCAGAAAGCTCCAATTGCGATTATCTGCTTGAGCTGGACTGGGACAAACTCACAAACTCAGGCAACTGAAATTGATCCGGCCAAGTTAGGCCTGCTGAAAAATGTATCTTTAGACATGGCTTGCAGAGCGTTGTGAGATCCCATGTCAAGGATGCGTAATGCAAGAGTGGTTCCGAGGAGCTGCAGGGCTGTGATGCAGAGTCATGTGTTGTTGTTACGGATGCCATCATTGAGGGGCTTGCAATGCTAAGATGTGCAGCAAGGATGTGCCAGGCAGCAGTGATTTTGGGGAAGTTGCTGGCTGTGATGCAAAGTATGCAATTTAAGAGATTGATGTGGAAGAAGATACAAAAAACAAAAAAAACAGCAATTGAGGTCATCTGCTCATGCTGGACTAGGACAAAGTCCACATTCAAGCTGATCATTATGTAGTGTGACCCATATATAGATATCAAGTTAGCTACGCTGACAAAGTAAAACAAAGTATCTTGGTGGAGCGTTGCAAGATCCCGAGTCGAGGATATGTCACACAGTGGAGGTTCTGAGGAGCTGCAGGACGTGATGCAGAGTCCTCTGTTGAAGATGCATCGACCAGCAGCAGTCCGAAAGTAGCAGTGGGTTTCCAATGCAAAGTCCTGCATCTTCAGCGAGGATGCAACCAGGGAGGGCTTGGAATGTGGAGGACTGCATCAAGGATGTGTTACACAACAGCAGTTCCAAAGGAGCTGTAGGCTGAGATGCATGGTCCTGCATCAGGTATTTGTCTTGCTGCTGTGGTTCAAAAGCAGCAGCAAGGAGATGCATTGCACTGCATTGATTCAGCTCACAGGATCACAGCTGGACTGGCAGAGTGCCTTCAGGTCCACTTTCAAAGGTGGTACCACTTGTAAGGCAAGCCTGATAGCAGGAAGAACCCAGGTGCTGGGTTCAAGGTGGTTAGAGCTTTTTCTGTCTCTAAGTTTCTGATCAGGAGGCCAGCCAACTAGCTCTTTGTAGAGGTTGGAACAAAGGAAGAAACATACGTCCAAAAAATAACTGCTATTCACACTCCTGTGTCGAATAACCAGTATCTTTATTAAGAAGATCCACGACAGCCAACAGCACCCTCACAGGTTCAGAGCCAGCCTCCAACTGACCTCCACCAGACTCTAGAACCCGAGGGCACTGATGTCACACACAGGGTTACAGGTCAAAGGTAAACAGAAGAGGAAAGCAATAAAGAATGACATAGCAGAATTGAGCAGAAACACAACTTCCAAATAGCACAGACACAACTGGTAAAACAATTGCATATTATGCACATATTAGATTCTTGTAGTCACTCTGGTAGTCCTTGTGTGCAGGTCCAGGCTGTCTTTCCCAGTCAGTTTGGCAGCAGAGTAGCATCTTTCTTGGAGAGCAGCGCAGCAGTCCTACTGAGTCTTCCACAGGTCCAGAGCTACATGAAGAGTTGAAACTAAGTTTCCATTATTTATATCTAGTGCCCACTTTGAAGCAGGAGAAGGTTCTGGAGGTTTCTGCCTTCACAGGTTTTTGGACAAAGACTAACTGCCAGCTACACCTAGTCATTTTACCCAGGATAGAGGCTGCAGATACCAAATATTTGGGACAAGAAAATGCCAACTTTTCTAAACTTTCCACTTTTAAACTGTGATTTAAAATCTGACTTTACCATTAAAGTGGGTTCTGAATGACAAATCTTAAGACACCACATTTGACATTCCTGCCTGCTCCCAATTGAAAGTTATCACTTAACTGTAATAAGGTAACCCAGTGCTATCCTATGGGAGAGGCAGGCCTTGCAGTAGTGACGTCTAAGTACATGTCCAACTTTTTAAATACACTGTACTTTGTCTTAAAAACACTGCACTCTGCCCTATAGGCTATTTAGGGCATACCCCAGGAGTGACGTCTATGTATTCTAATGGAATGTTTAGTCCTGGCAAAATTATTTTTTCAAAAATCAAAATAGCAGTTTAAAAACTATACACACGAGCTACCATGGCAAGCCTATGACATGTTTAAAAGGCTAATGGGTGGCACAATAAAAGCTGCAGTCCCACTAGGAGCATTTAATTTAAAGTCCCTGGGTACATTTAGTACCATGTTACTAGGGACTAATAAGTAAATAAAATGTGCCAATTGGGTGCAAGACACATTCTCCATGTTTAAAAGGAGAGTGTAAACACACTTTAGCACTGGTTAGTAGTGGTAAAGTGCAAAGTGTCCTAAGGCCATCGTAAATGAGATCAGCAAAAATGGAGGAGTAAGGCCAAAGGCTGAGGGGAAGACCATCGTAAGGCTGACAAGTCTAACAAAAAGTATTGAAAATAATTGTTGAACTAGCTCTTTAAATTACTCAAAAGCAAATATTTAACACATGAATTGTACTTTAGCATTTTCTTCTTGCAGCCAACTATGGTGTAACAGCAAAAAGACATATGCAAACAATAAATTCCTATATGTTTTATTTTTAAATACCAGACACCCTATCATCTGAGCTGCAAGGCCTGCTTAAGGATGACTTACTTAATATTCAAAAGTAAAGGTTCTTTCCTGTCAAAATATATCTTTTTACAAATATGTCTGCAGGTTCAAAGACTGCAGGAGACAGGCTACCCATGTTGGCCTGGAACCATATTTTTATTGTCAGTCTACTGAATGACACAAAAACCGTTGCAGTTTATAGTTAACATTCAACTTTCTATGACAGGGGTGTATCTTCCTAGAGCATGCCCTGTTACCTTACAGGAAAGGTAAATATAAGGAGTGGGGATTACTCGGGGGAGTACGCATCACATCAACCGTTGCATACCATTCCAAAATGAGCACTACAAATTGTAATCAATTTTGTGCTGGGATTCTATAGTACCAATTAATGTATTATACGTACACCTACAGGTGCACTTGGGGTGTTAAGGATAATAGTGAACTGGTTGGAATGTCTCGTGCTGCCTCTCCCACGATAGATCAGAGATGGAGTCCTTTGTCAGTAGGCTTCTGCCAATGCTCATCCTTTCCAGTTACAGGGCACAACAGTAAACAAGGAAACCTTGCTGCATTCACAATGAGCATAACCGTACGATGTTAAAGGCTGTCCAATATACTAGTGCAAATGTGAAGAACACTGGCCTATGCCTATGGCTGATAGTACCTGGCCTATTACCACATTCTGGATATGCTCTTTTTCAGTTGACCAAGAAGAATGACACTCCAGCTGAACAATGGCTAGTGAGAGCGATCAGCCTCTCTATGTATGTTTAAAGTTATTTTTTGTGACAATATTAGGCTTGCAAGCAAGTACAACTGCAGTATTCTTCTGTGTGAGAAAATGTGTTTATCCTTTTATATGTTTTGTGTGAGCATTGAAACTAACATTTCTTCTTCTAAATTAGAAATGCTGGTTCTTGACTCAGTAATGTGTATGGTACGCTGATTTGCTGATTGTTCAGTTTGCGTAAATATTGGAAAGTGATGGAAAAATGGAAGAAATAGATGAGAAGTGGGAAATGTGATCATGCAACTGCTTTGAACACAATTAAAGATTTCCGTTTACATTTTTCACTATGCCTTTGCAGATTGATTCTTATGAATATGCACACAAAACATAAGGCATACTAACATTCAGGATATGAGACTTCACTTAATGATTATGTGGATTTTGAGGCAGAATTATAAATTGCGGCACAGAGCAGAAAGTCACCAAGGAAAGGGCAGGAATGTTTAAGGCAATATGGTGCAGTCCTGTCCTTTCTCTTGCACTGTTGCACAATGGGCTGGCTAGTGCCAAGTCAGGTGCCCTTGCACCATGGTGCGACGGTGCCTGAATTGCATGAAGAATTGTTTTTGTGCAGGAAGGGGCAGCTTCTCGCACAAAAACAATCCGGAGAGGCTTATTCCTCTTTCTATGTGTGCTGCAAAATGCATCACACATTGAAAGAGGAATTAACAATGAGAAATACAATTTTTTCTCCTTGTTACTCCTCTCCTGGGATAGCGCAACTTTTTTGGTGCATTCCGAGATTTACCAGTTCTGGGACATCTGAGAATGCATCAAAAGCCATGGGAGTTGCATGGGAACACCCATGCAATGTCCATGGCATGCCTCCCTGGTGCAGACTGAGGCAACGTAGCGATTTACACTGTGTTGATTGAATCCAGATATTTGGAGCGAATCAAGGCCACACAAAAGTTTGTATTACGTTTGCACGACATTGTGTCATGCAAACGCAATACAGATGAGTCATAAATATGGCCATATGTGAATATCTTGTATGAGAAATGATCACTCTTCCATGTAAAAAATTTGGAAGAAAAAGGAACAGGTACATATCACAATTGTAAACTAAGGGGGTTATTCCAACTTTGGAGGAGGTGGTAATCCGTCCCAAAAGTGACGGTAAAGTGACGGTTATACCACCAGCCGTATTACAAGTTCCATAGGATATAATGGACTCGTAATACGGCTGGTGGTAAATCCGTCACTTTACTGTCACTTTTGGGACGGATTACCACCTCCTCCAAAGTTGGAATAACCCCCTAAGTTCCTCATCACCTATAAGTTAACAGCTTCGCGCCACTTGGGTGCGAAATGCATACTCCTAAAAACCAAGTGATTGGGTTCGTTTTTACTGCGTGCACAATTTCTACCCTATTCTCTTTTAAGCACATGGCTTAGAGAGTAGAGCACTACTATGCAGAGTCCTCTTAGTTTGATCCTCCAAAAGCTGGCAGTGCAAAAACAACTAAGATGCGGAATTTACCACCTCGTTGTAATTCTTTGTCATGCACAGCAAGGAGGTTGCACCCAACACAGCACTGAAGCATAGTTTGTGATCCATTATTAATTCATAACAGGCAGACTTTTTGTGTGGAGAAAAATACACCTGAATTAGGTTTATGATGGCCTGATCTAATCCAGAAACAGCAACAGATCTTGACGTCCTTGTAATAGTTTCATATCGTGTTTGGTGCTTTAACACTTAAATACATTAAAAATAGTTTTTCATACATTTCAGTCCCCCAATACAATGAGGCGATGTCTATCACGTACAGTGTGCAGTATGCTTATTGAGTGTTAACCTAAATAACGTGGATTTCCGTATGGATTATGGTTTAATTACCTATTGCCTTAAACCAAATTAATATTGCAGTCTTGTACTCATCCAACAGGAGATGCAGATTGCAACTTGGGAGAAGTTCACTAAACTATTAAGATTCATCTCCATAAATTAATTGCGCTTCTGCACATTATGTTTTTTAATGTGAATTTTAAATCATTGTTGTTAAATAAATGTGGTATAATAGATTAATGATGTATGATTAGATGATAATGAGATGATTTTAGGCTTATTCTAAATAGCTGGTATGTTATTTTATTACTTAATGTTTAATTCACAAAAATGCTTAATTATTGCCAAACAATTTCCAATTATCACTTAGGCTTAGTGTCGATGAAATATGCAGCTCACACATCTCTAGTAGAAACGTGCAGATCAGACAACGTTTGATGTTGAAGCCTTTCGTAGTAGTTTCAAGGCATTTGTTCATTTAGTGTGGGAAGAGAGTTAAAACTATAAATAACTGAAAAAAGAGTTGAACATAGGTGTCAATTGGCTTCTTATCATGACAGTGAATTGAAGCCAGTTCCATGCATTTAAATTGCATTCTACATCATTTTGGTACTTTGAGCCCTTTAGGAAGCCAGAAGTTCTGCCTTACTTGAAGCTAGTTGCAGTTATAGAGATAGATGAAAGGTGGATAAATAGATAGATAGATAGATAGATAGATAGATAGATAGATAGATAGATAGATAGATAGATAGATAGATAGGAATTTTAAGTTATGCTTGTCATTATATGAAATTTCCAAAATCACACCGTTATGCTATTCCATGTATTTATCGCACGGCTATTGCCAGCTGTGTCTTTTGCACTTTTTTAGTGAAATTATAGATTTTCTAAAAGTTTGAAAAAAATCCAAATGCAAATTGCAAATATTTTGCACACACCCTAATAAACACACTTGTAGTATTATAGCTAACAAAAAGTGATGAGAGCCTGCCTTCCATTACAAGACATTATAAATAGATAGCCAGCAGCTCCTCTGCAATGGTGGAGGAGCAGCGCCCCAAAGGCTTTGAGCCAGCAGCTGAAAAATAAAACAATATTTTATTATCATTTTATTTTTCAGCTGCTGGCTGCATCAGTGGGAAGGTGCAGGGCTGCGCCATTAGAGAGGGGAGGAGGAGTGGAGTAGTGGTGTGCACTCAAGTGCCAAGTCAGTTTGGCTGGCCGTTCTAGGCTGGCCAAACAGACATGTGCAGTTAGGTTTCTCCAACCCAGCTGTATTGCACAGCTGGTTGGAGAAACAGCACAGACTCCCTGTGCCTGAGCGAGCAATAAACCAGCCCACTCAGGCCGATCCCCACACTGCTCTCATGCTAGGTAATAGAATGAGAGCAGTGTGGAGATTGAACAGGGTGTCTCTGATGCTGTCCCAGGGGCTGTTGGAACCAGGGAGCAGAGGATGATGAGGCGGCCGGCAGCACCAGGTAAGTGTTAGTTTTCTTATTAAACCCCCCGCACTCCTCCTGTGCCTGACCACCTACCCTGCCACTTTTAATTTGTGTCCACTGCCACTGCAACTAGATCACCCCAGTAATAAAAACATCTGTGAAAGTTGGACCAGATTAGGTGTAAACTATGATGTGGGGATGTTTTGTTTCAAAAATGGCATGTTATTGTTGCTGTTATTATGGTTACAGTTTATGATGCCACGTTAGACAAGACAATAAAGTTTCCTGCCATGGTTCTATATGTACAACATATAGAACCATGGCATACATTTAGAACCATGGCAGTAAACCTCATTGGCAATGTACATGGTCAGGTTACATACAACCATTTCAGCTCATAACTTGGTGAGTGTAAGATGCTTCATGAATCACATGAGTCATTGTTTACAGCAGTGTTGAGAGGAAATTAAGTCAGGTCAACTGTGAAAATATTGGGAGTAAAAATTTATTGAATTTCTACCCAACATGGTTGCAATGATATCATGGAATGTAAAGGGTCTACAAGAGTATCTATGGAGACACATTAGAGATATAAGAAGCACATTTAGCTGTCCCAGAAGTAGAAAATGTTGCAAACATATGTTGGGATGCTTTTATCATACAAGTCACACCTCACATTCTAGAAAAGTGGGAGTATTGATGGCCCTCGGTATGCCCTTATCACTCTAAATGAAAATTACTGACCTAAAGGAGAAACTTATAATATTTAACTGCCTCCTAATTATGAAGTGATGTTTTAATTTTTACACATCAAACACTGCTGGAAAAAACTCGGATTAAACTACATTACTACGTTTAGCCGTGCTATGGTTTGTCAACCTTAATTGTACATTCAATGATGAGTTAGGTGGAGAATCACCAGGAGTGGAATATAAAAAAGAAATGGCGGTAGCCCTATACAAAATAATGAGAGAGTAGACTTAGTAGATGTGTGAAGGGTGCATAGTTCAGAACAGAGGGTGATTTCCTGTAACTCACAAAAATGTGTAACATACCATAGATTGGATAATGGGTTGATGATGGGGTACAGACACAACATACATTTGACGTATAATACCTTGGCAGAGCATTATTGGCTCATTTACTATTTCTTTTAGATTGAAAATGATTTATTAAGAAAAGTAATAGCCCCAGGAGAACCACTTCGTCAGACATCCTGAAAAAATGCATGTAAACATTAACACTTAAGAATACAATTGCAGCCTTATGGTGATAATGCTAAGTGTAAACAGCAGAACTCTTATGAACAAGAAAATGGTAAAACATATCATTTGTAAGACTTTGGATTTATTGAGAAGTGGGCTATTAGTAATGAAAAGTAGGGACTCACCACTTGTAATAAGGTCACAGTTACAATGTAAGGTTCAGTCAGGGTCTCCATAAATGAATCCCTTGCTCAACCCCTGGTAGCTGGCAAGGAGCAGGCAGGCTTAACTTAGGAGACAGGTGTGTAAAACTTTTAAAAACGCCAATACATTGAATAAGTAAGACTCAACGCACAATAAAGTCCAACAACAATTTATAAAAATAGGAAATATTTTTGGCTTTAAAATTACACCAAAGCAAATAAAATCCAATGTATTCCTTTTTTTGAAAGAATGAATCAAAACATGTGCTTTCAGCGCTTAAAAAAACAATAGCACCAACCAGGGACATCTGGTCGCGCTTGACTGGGACCAAGTCACAATTTGTGGCTGACCGCGGTGGACCCCTGCTCAGACACACTGGACAGGAGGCCTGGGTCAAAGTTTTACCTTTTGACTTAGTTATTTTTACAGAGCTTTTTGCCTTGTCACCAGACTGGGATTAGATGTGCCCTCCCGGTCAACTCCTGGATGTCCCTTCAATGGGGAAAAACTCCAGAGCTTCAGGGGGATGAACCTGAAATTAAGGCCAGGTTTTTCCATTAGTTCCCCAATCTACCCCAAACTTCCAGATCTACATCCAGAAGTCCTACTTTGAGTCTCCAGTGCTCCACAACAGCAATACAAGGGGCAGATTTAAGAGCCCCTAGCACCATTTGAACACCACATTAGCGTCATACTTGATAAATATGCCCCTTAATTTATAAGCAGATACTGACAAATACTTTCGCAGTAAGGTAAAAAATCTGGAATAAAGTGTGTGGTACCTGTGACAAATAGAAGGACATCATCACCATAGATGGCAAAACTAACTTCAGTATCTTTATGCTTGAAGCCTAGAAATTTATTTGAGCCTCTTAATTTTTCTACAAAATGTTTCAGAGATAAAATGAATGATAAGGGAGAAAGAGGACATTTTGGTGGGTATCTCTATGTAATAGAAAGTAAGAAGATTGTTGACCATTAATAAAAATTGAAGTGGTTGGTGAGGAGTACATTATTTGTACTTTAAAATGTCTGACCCAAACCCATGCCATCACAAGACTCTAAACATAAAGTTCTATTTAACTAATTTCTTTCTCTGCATCTAAGGTAATGGCAGATAATGGAGAGGGTCACGTAGAGACCAAATAAATAATAATTCAAGAAGTTTCAAGAATTGTCAGTAATGTTACCGCCTTTGACAAAACTCATTGCTCCATGATGATAAGGTTGGTTACAATGAGGTTGCTACGCAGGGCCAAATGTTTTGCAAGGATCTAACGCTCAGTTTTAATAAGTGAGAGGAGTCTCTAGTTCTGACGTTGTGTAAAGCTTTGGGCCTGATTCACGGTTAGATCTGAGGGGTTACTCAATCACCATAGTCATGGATATCCCGTCCGCCAAAATATAAATCCCATTGGATATAATGGGATTTATACATCAGCAGACAGGATATCTAGCACCATTGTGATGGAGTAACCTCTCGGTCACACTCTAAACCAGGCTTTTATCTGTTTTCAGAATCAAAGCATACCCTCTAGAAATAAACCTCATGCTTTGTTGAAGGAAATACATATTTTTTAAAAGTGTTAGGATGTTGGGAACGAGTATTCTTGAGAATTTGGTGTGTAATTCTAACAAAAGTCCATCTGGACCAGGAGCATTGTCTTTAGGTACTTTAGATTGGGCCTCAGCAAGCTCCATGTCTGTGACGTCCTTTTAGATTTAAAAGAGTCAACAGACTTATCATTATTTCTGGGCATAGAAATACAAATCTAATGGCTCTTTTGAAGGGGGAACCGTAGAGCTATACAGACTAGTTTATACGTCAAGGAAACATTTATAATTTCAGAGTTGGTATGATGGGTGGTTTCATGTTTATCTTTTAGAAAATTGATTTTAGTTTTTTTTTTTACTTTTTAATATTTGGTTAGAACTTTGCCTGCTTCATTTTATTCCCCATACTATTTTTCATTCAATTTTGAAAACCTGGAAATTGAGTTTTTATCAAACTGTAGGTGAGCTGTAGTGAAACGGTGTTAGACTTGGCATTCTTGGTGTGGTCTCCCCTTAATTGTTTGCCTCTGTTTTCCAAGTTGTGTGCCAGGCCTAAAACGTCCCTTTTTATACATGTAAACCACCCCTAATTTAGGACCTAGGTAGCCCCCTGGGTAGGGTGCAGTGTGTGTTAAAGGTGGGACTTGTACTTATGTGTTTTACAAGTCCTAACAGTGGAATACTGCCAAATTCGGTTTTCACTGTTGCAAGGCCTTTCTCTCTCACAGGTTAACATGGGGGCTGCCTTTAAATATTATTAAAGTGTAGTTTTCCTTAGGGAGCAGATAGAAATATGGAGTTTAGGGTCTCTGACCTCACAATTTAAAAATAAATCTTAGTGAAGTTGGTTTTAGATTGTGTGTTTGAAAAAGCCACTTTTAGAAAGTAGGCACTTTCGTGCTTAAACCATTCTGTGACTCTGCTTGTTTGTAGATTCCCTGCCTGGGTCAGTTTGACAGTTGGGCTGTTTGCACCTCTCTCTAGACAGTGACACAAAGGGAGCTGGGGTGTAGCCTGCATATCCTAATGAGCCATCTGTGCTAGGAGGGAGGGGAGGAGTGGTCACTCACACCTGAAAAGGCTGTGCCTGCCCTCACACAATACAGTCTCCAACCCCCTGGTGTGTGTCTGGGCCTTGGCCTGGGCAAGGCAGGATCTTACAAACAAGAGAGACTTTCCTTTGAAGTAGGCCTACTTCAAAGGCGGAAAGGGATATAAGGAGCCCCCAAAACCCCTGAAAATTAAATCACTTCTGGAATCAAGAGGAAACTCTGCCAAGAAGAAAAGCTGAAGAGCTGAGGAGAAGTGCTGCCCCTGCCTGTGACTGTGCTTTGTTGGGCTATTCCGCAGTTGCTGCTTCTGCCTGTGAAAGGGGACAAGGACCGGACTTTGTGGTATATTCCTGCTTAGGAAAAATCACCAAGGGCTTGGACTGAGCTTGCCCCTGTTCTGATGTCTCAGGGCCATCAAAGACTACCCCTGCCAGCACCTGCACTCTCTGCTGCAACTCCTGCCCTGACAAGTGGTGCCCTATCTAGTCCCTGGGCCCTTGAAAGAAGACTCTGGTGAAAATCCAATAAAACCGACTTCAGACTACTACGGACCGACGACGCTGCCAAATCCCATGATGCCACTGGCAACCAACTCCATGGTCCTCGTTGGGGTGCGACTACCCTTGCAGGCCTTACACCGCCGCAGCCCCACCGAAGTCCCTGACTCTATGGAAGTCGCTGCACCACGTCGTGACCACCAGATATCAACTCCGCCTGAATTGTGCAGATTCAACACTTCGGAGCAACGCCGTCTCACCTCCACTGCTCTGCAAGAAGGACTCGGCGTCTCTTCATGACGCCTCCGCTCCTTCGCCCTGCTGCACCGGAACTGAGGCCGCCTCAGATCCGGCAACGCCGTGATCTCCAACTTCGTGCAGCGGCTTGTTTTCACATTTGACCATGGTGCTGTAGCTGGAGGTCTGCATGACTCTGTACCTAGCACCATCGGCCTTGGATTATTGGGAGCAACTCCGTCATGATGACGTGTTATCACCTCATCAAAGCATTTTGTGTTTCTAAGCACTATTTTTGAGTTTAATATTAAAAAATTCATAACTTGACTTGTGTATGTCAGATGTTTGTCATTTTGGTCTTGTTTTGTTTAGATAAATATTGGCTATTTTACTAAACCTGTGTTGAGTCATTTTGTGGTATTTTTACTATATTACTGTGTGTGTGTTGGTGCAGATTCTTTACACCTGGTCTCTGAAGTTAAGCCTGCCTGCTCGTGCCAGGCTACCAAGGGACTGAGTGTGATTCTCCTTTACCCTGACTAGAGTGAGGGTCCTTGTTTGAACAGGAGGTAACCTGACTGCCAAACCAAAGACCCCATTTCTAACAAACGGGCCAATGTTTCCTTATGGTTAGAGGTGAAAAATGCATGCTTTAAATTAAGTTAAATATTTTATATGTTTCAGCAATGTAGAAACGTCTTTGATTTGTGAGTCATTTCTTAGCGGTTGAATAGTCAGTATTAAAGTCGCTAGCTACTGCCTTATAAGCATCCCATACAGAATTAATTTGAACATCAGAAGTTGGATTCATATCAAAGAATTTGGTGAAGAATTGTTCAAATTGTCCAGTAAATGGAGTATCTTATAATGATTATTAAACTTCCATCTATTAGTGAGTGCATGATAAGGTAATCATTCTGTCTGCAATGACTGCACATTCTTGGAAATCCGGATGGAGCCGATGTCTGCTTGTAATCATGTCTGTAGCATATTATGGGTTACAAATATTTAGTCTATTCTAGAAATAGAATGGTGTACAGAAGAATAACATTTAAATTCCATACTGTCAAGATTGAGAGGACTCCAAGTATGAACTAAACCGCAACAGTGAATTGCTTTTGTCAAAGATTTTTGCATTTTGTTGGGAATATATTTTGAGTAAGAGTGTTGACCTGTGAAAGAATCTATTAGTTGATTACTGTCCCCTCCTACATTAAGATTGTCTTATGGCATGTTCATAAAAGAGTGGAAAACATGTCCCAGAATTCAAAGTCAACACCGGTAGGACCATAAGCATTACATATAGAAAAAGGGAACATTATTAATTTTTAAAGTCAGAAGGGGCCATCTGCCAACTACATTCTTGACTTCAGTTTCAACATAAAAGCCAGACACCATTTTTGCAGTTTGGGGCAGGAGAGCAGAAAACGGGTCCTACCCAATTTTTCTTTGAAGAGGTCATAACTTTTTTTAAAAGATGGGGCTTCTTCTATAGAACAATTTTTCACTTTGTCTAGATACATGTGTCAGGACTCTCTGCTTTTTGATAGGATTGTGAAGGCCCTTAACATTCCATGAAACAATTTGTAGGTGATTCATAATGCATAATCAGGAGAGAGGGAATATACAACGGACAGAAATGCCTTTTCTGGGATAAAGAAAGAGATCATCCATAAATTCTACATAAAGAAACGTATAAAAAGACCATAGGAATAGGCTATGGAACAAACAAAAAAATAGAAAGAAAGAAAGAATAAATGAAAAGAACATTGAATGGTGAAGAGGAGCAGGTTGTTGGTTGAAGTAGAGATGGAAATAAGCCCCAAAACATGAACCCTAAGTAATAAAAATAAGCTTGGAGGGTGGCAGAGCATGAAGACAGAGACTATCTAGGGATCCCTCCCCAAAAAAGGGGATTGTAAAGAATGACACAGAATAGTGTATAGGGCTAACCTTCAGGTATAAAATAGTAGTACTAATAATACAAAGTAAAGAAACAAGGAAATAAAGCAGCACTACATTGACATGTAGAACAAAAGAAAACTTACCATAACCTTAAAGGGGTAAACAAACAATGATGCATGTCGAGATGGGGAAACAAAAAAAACACAAGAACACAGGATACAGCACCCCAATGTCTGTGGCAAATAGGGGACCTGTGGATAAAAAATAGAAAAAGTCATATAACATCTGATAATGTGGAGCAACAGTGATGCAGTCCATGCATTGCGCCACTTTGTAAATAAGGCATGTGGAAAAAGCTTTTTTAGTGCTGCCTTAGAATAAAAAAATGACGCTATGGCAGAGCTAAGGTGGTACTAGGGACTCTTAAATATGCCCCCTTGTCTTTATAAGTGACTCAAAATGTGGCCATAATGAATATTCATGGATCTCAGTGCAGGGTAAAAATACAGGAATTCCTTCAGCCTGGAAGATGTGGAAGATGTGGAATGTGAAACATTCTGGGCGCAGAAAATCTTGTGACCTGACCAAAGTATTTGTTTGCATTGTCTAAAGGCCAAGAGCACAGTCGTTAAGGGCTTGTTTTTAGATTTTGACAGATAGGGTTACTCTGTCACAAATGTGACAGATATCCTGTCCACCATATTACGATTTCATCATATCACAAGGACATCTTAATTCGTTGGAAGAGATATTTGTTTGTGACGAAGTAACCCATCCTCCAAACTCTAAATCAGGGCCTGAGTCCGAGTACTGAAGGAAGTAAGTGAGGATTCCACATGGATGTGATGGATTAATTTTGTAATTATATGATGAGGCAACCCGGTAAGCTCTCTGAATGTTTAGGGTAATATGGTCCTGTAGCCCAACAATTTTAGGAATATTAAGATGGAGGAAGGCAATCATATTGAAGCCCTCTCATCCTTCAGGAAGGCTACAAATTCTAAAACGGTTATGTTTATTGTGATTTAAGAGTCATTCTGTATGTTTCTTGAGTTGAAGGATTCCCTCAGAGATCGAGTACACTCAAGTCATAACATCTTGGACCTCACCGATTTGCTATTCAATGTCAGAAACCCTATGGTCAAGTTTAGACTATATTTCCTCAATTCTCTAAAGTGTGGTGTTAGACCTGTCAGCTCCTGGGATGTTTTCCCTTGTCTTTTTGCTTCTGACTCCCTGTTTTTGATCCTGTGCTCAATTTTGTTTTTTTTGGCTCTTGGACTCTGGACACGTTACCACTGCTGACCAGTGATAAAGTGCAAGTGCTCTCTCTCTCTCAATTGCATTGTAATTGCTTTATCCATGATTGGCATATTTAATTTTCTAGTAAGTCCCTAGTACAGTGCTCAGTGTGTGCACAGGGTCCATAAATGAAATGCTACTAGTGGGCTTGCAGCACTGATTGTGCCACCCACATGAGTAGCCCAGTAAACATGTCTCAGACCTGCCACTGCACAGTACAGTTTAAAGCTGCCATTCGACCTGGTAAGTGCACCCTGGTAAGTGAAACCTTCCTTTTCACTGCATGTAAGTCACCCCTAAGGTAGGCCCAAACCAGCCCCATGGGCAGAGTGCAGTGTATTTAAAAGGTAGGATATATACTAGTGTATTCTACACACCCTGATAGTAAAATACTTCTAAATTCGTTTTTCTCTAATGCAAGGCCTACCCCTCCCATAGGTTAACATGGGGACTGCTTTCAAATATCTTTTAAGTGTAATTTCCCATTGGGAGCAGAGGGAGAGGTGGAGTTTGGGGTCTCTTAACTCACAATTAAAAAATGCATCTGTTGGTGAAGTTGGTTTTTAAATTTTAAGTTTGAAAATGCTACTTTTAGAAAGTGGGCATTTTCTTGCTTAACCGTTCTGTGTCTCTGCCTGTCTGTGAAATACACGTCTGGGTCAGGATGACAGTTGAGCTGTTATGAATTCACTTGAGACAATCACACAAAGAGAGCTGAGTTGTGCCCTGCATATCCTGATGGGTCTTTCTGGGCTACAGTTGTGGGAGGAGCTGACACTTGCACATGTATAGAACTGTGCCTGTCCTCACACAAAGCAGTCCCCAACCTCCTGGAGTGTGTTCTGGGGCCAGAGCAGGAAAGGCGGGATCTTGTGCACTACAAAGACCTCCCTTTGAAGTTTGCCTTCTTCAAAGGCAAAAATGAGTATAAGTACTGGGTCTCCAAGACCACAACTTTAAAACACTTCTGGACTGAGGACATTCTGCCAGGAGGAAGAGCTAGATGTCATAGTAGGGATAAACACTCTGCTTGTTTCTTTGTTGTGCTGGCCTTCTGTCTGCTGCTTCAGTCCTGGAAGTGAAATGACTGAACCATGCTTTCTTCATCCTGCTATCCAAAGTTCTCCAAGGGCTTGAACTGAGCTTACCTGTTGTTAGAAGTCTCAGGGACATCAAGGAATTCATCTGCCAGAGCCTGTGCTGTTCTGCTGGGAGTCCTGATTTGCCAAGTGGTGCCCTGGTCTTTTAGAAGCGTAAGCTGATGACCTGAAGAACAAAATCTATTCATCAACGCATTGAGGCTTATGAATTGACACAGCAACTGTCCTGCAGTTGCAGAATCAATGCTACACCTGTTTCACCATGGCTCCATCAACACAGCACATCTGGAGTTTCCACACATTGTCCCCGGAGAGTCAATTTCTCATTGATCCCACATCGTAATAAGGAACCAAGGTTGTATGTCTGGAAATCAAGACATCGCCTTTCCTGTGAGGAAAGAATCAACTAATCACCTCCCCTGCCAGAAAGGAATAGATGCACCGCCTCTCCTGTGAGGAAAGAATTGATGCATCACCTCCCCTGCCCAGTAAGGAACAAACGCATTGCTTCCCTTTTCAGTGCCTCAACTCGCATGCAGCCCATGTTGTCTTTTTGAAGCATCCCAGGTACTTTGTGCTAAAAAGATACAATCATTGATTCCTATGGATTAAGACTTATTTCCACTTTTAAAAAATGATATCTTTACTTGTGTAAGTTAGATTTTTGTCGTTTTTTTCTTGTTTACATCAGATAAATATTGGCTAGATTTCTAAACTGGTGAGGAGTACTTTTTTAGTGTTTTCACAGTATTACTGTGTGTGTGTGTGTACAAGTACTTTACACATTACCTCTGGGATAATCCTGACTGTTTGTTCCAAGTTTGAAGAGGGTAAGAAGGGGTTATTTTGGCTGTGTTCCCTTACCCTAACAAATGTGAGGGTCCCTATTTGGACAGGGTACAAACCACTGCAAAGTAGAGACCCCATTTCTAACATGTGGCATTTGTTTCAATAGCAAAATGTTTCAAATTTTTGTTTTTCATCCATTACACCTTCCATTGTTAGGGGTAGAGGAGATTTAGTAGGATATGCTGTGCATTTTTAGCCCTCTTATTAAAATTGCCATGTGGTTCTTTTCTGGTGGTTGCTGGGGAAAAGTGCTTCGATGTTGGAGGTTGCGGGTGACCCAAAGTGTATCATAAGTGCTTAAATGAGGAAAAACTGATCAAGAAAACAAGCAATTATATTGTAAAAAGTGAGGAAAAACCCCAGCAAACAAAATGAGCTCAGCAGAGACATGAGTGCATAGTTCTTCTCTCGTCAGTTCTGAGAAGTGACTATTTATTACCAGGAATGAGCTCAGTGGGAATACTAACTTGCGAGCTGTTGAAAACTGTGTAATGAAATGAGTATTTTAATGATTCTCAGCCACGCTTCATCGATGATGACTTAGCATCTTCCTAAAGACCCCAACATCCTCCTAATTTCCATAACAGCAGCAGGGTAATGGGACTCACAGTGATCCACTCATGTTAAAATATGTATGGAATCATATACTGGAGAAAGGATACCATTGAGGGTCTAAAAAACCTATCCAGCCGTTCGTAATTCATTCTGGGACCGCCACACTCTGTCTACAGTATGAAAGACGCCATTCAGCCCTCCAAAGACGACCAAAGGTGCCGTGGGCAGAAGGAGAACTAAAGAGCGACGACCATCATGTGTGCACTCAGGCGCGCGCATCTCGGGTCATTCACTATTAACGTTAAGTTATGAATGTTTTAATGTGGTATATTTTACCCTGTATTTCTAATTAGAAATTACACCTTAATGCTACACATGATCAAGGATTCTGAATGGTCAAACTGTTTTGTACAGAAGGCACAGCAAATTGGAGCACTAAATGGGATGTTCAGAAAGTGGTCATAAGAAGTTGACATAACATTGCATAAGATGCAATGTTTATGTTTAGATCAAGTAAACATCAGCAACAAATTGATTTACTTAAGATTGTAGCCACATTTGCAAAATCTGCCGAAGGGGCGAATCTTTAGATAATGCAAGCCATATGTTTACATTCTACTGATGACTGAAACACTTCTCTGGATTGGGTATATTTAACATTAAAGGAAATACGGTCTCACATGCTATAAATAACTCTCTGTTTAACCTCTATGTGTGTACTTTGAGTCAATGTTTTATGTGCACTTTGCATGCCAAGTGGCTGGTTGAAAGAGAAACATTGGATCTATGGTATGAAATCTATTGGAAAGTTTTACTGATTTGCAATCTTTGTGTTTCCAATCAAGCCATGACTTTTAATGTTAAAGGTCCAATATACTGCGTTTGTAAGTACATATTACGTGCATCTTTACTAGTGCACATCCAATTTTGTAATTCAGAAATGTCACTTTTTTCTTGCAAGAGGAATTAGGGTCTGACGTACAAAAGACCGTTCATATACCAGGATGTCCAAATTTGACATGAGCAGGT
Source organism: Pleurodeles waltl (assembly GCF_031143425.1). Classification (NCBI taxonomy): domain Eukaryota; kingdom Metazoa; phylum Chordata; class Amphibia; order Caudata; family Salamandridae; genus Pleurodeles; species Pleurodeles waltl. Next base: position 142,610,289 of record NC_090438.1, read on the forward strand.
CCATGTATTATGTACTAATCAGTCTCTTCACAAAATGTGTATTCACTGCAGGTCACAAAATCTTCTGTCTCATCAATATTAATAACGCTGTTGAATCTTGCAACATGCATAAATCGCCGCAACTGCATATGATCAGGGCATTGGAGTAACAACATTCAATAGTTGGCATCCCTACTGTGTCAACCTAATTTTAAAAGCAGTCTGTGTCTTTAATGGGGCATGTTCTGCTTTTAGGAAGAATTTTGTCATGCTTACAAGGCTTGAGAGGAACCATGCAGAGCTCCCCTAGACCACTGCCTTCTCAAGTCCCAGACGGCCCACATGATATTCAAAGAGGAAGCTGTTTCATTGCACAACAGCTTCCCCCTTGTGTATCACCACCCCAACTAACATTTCCTTCACTGAACAGTGATTTACTTTTGAAATTGCTGTCAAATGACATTGACACACTCCATTGCAAGTCACAAAAAGGAAGCTGAACCCCTTTCATGCCTGTCCCATTTCTAATTCAGAAATGACTGCAAAATCCTTTTGGCAACCGAATTTACTTTCCCACTGACATTCATTTGTGACTGCTAAGCATGTGTTTATGTGATTTGCAGGCTTTACTCCTGCAGAAGTATTTTGTACATGAAACACTTACTATCATGGAAATCTCAAGATGTCATCCATGTGAGAAAATTTCGTCCTGTGGTAGAGTGTGTGTTCTAGGGCAGAAATGCCTTCTGTGAATTTGAAGCAGTTACACATCTGCATCCATGGAACGTAGTAAACAGAAGTTGCAGATTCAGGACTGCTGATTGTGAACAATGCTTTACATCTGATTTTCAGCATCCTAGTCCAAAGGATCTCAAATTTAAGAGATCCAGAATACTTCTTATCTTTACAATTTGCTGCCCTGCCTTACCAAGCTTATTTTAATTTGCTACTGAGTCTTTATCCAGAGATTATCACATGTTTAGGTTTTCCATGTAAGGGTTTAAATACTTGGACTCTCTTCAGAAGTATGTCCATAACAATATATGAATGACTTCTAGTAACTGAAGGTGACCATTCTTAGCTCTAATTAGATGGATATCCAATACAGATCTTCAAACGTTCCTCCTAAGCAACTGTTGGTAGTATAAGGACAACACACATTCAGAAAGAAAGTCACATGTACTCCTGGAAGATAGTGAACTTGATTATGTTTGTTGGAAATGCACTCAATGCATTTTGACATGTAAAGTGTCTTGATCATGAATTGGTAAACACAAAAGGCAGACATTAAATAAAGTCAACATGTCATACAACATAAACATAAACGAAGGACTGCAAGGATGCAAAGTGTTTTGATCATGTGTGATCACCCACAAATCCAAATTTCAAGCCTTCTTCCTAAAATACTTGTAAACCCATGAACCCACCAGGGTGAACCGTTGTGTCCTTCCTCCAGGTATGTTGATTACTTTCTACAACCCCTGGCTGAGGCACTGCCTTCTTATGTCCGTGATAGTAGGGACTTCCTCAGAATCATTGAAGGTATCACATGGGATAAAGATTATTTATTGTTGGGAGGGGATGCGTGCATTATTTACATGTGTACTCCCCGTCATCTGGATATCAGAGCTTGTCATCATTTTTTGCGAGCAAGGTCATTATTATACTTGTTCCATAATGAAATTATTCTTGATGCAATTGGGTATTGTTTCAAAAATAATGTCATCATCTTTTATGGCCAACATTACCACCAAACCCATGGCACTGTGATGGGAACTTGTTTTACCCCAAGTAACACAAGTTTATACATGGATTGGTGGGAGGAACAAGTAATGTTGAACATCCATCTTTATGAAAACCACATGGTGCATTTTGGAATGCTACATTGATGACATATTTGTCATCTGGAAAGGGTCAGAACAACTGGCTGAAGACTTTGCGAGGGAACTTATGGCCAGATGTAGCAAGAACATTTTTTGCGACTTGCAAATTGCGAGTCATACCGACTCGCAAATTGCAACTCGCAAACTGGTATGCAGAAAGGTGTCTCAGACACCTTCTGCGACTCGCAATGGGGTCGCAAAGACCCGCCTCATGAATACTAATGAGGTGGGTCGCAAATTGCGACCCCATAGCGAGTCCCTGCACTCACAGGGATGGTGGCCTGCTGGAGACAGCAGACCTCCATGTCTGTGACTGCTTTTTTTAATAAAGCTGCTTTTTTTTAAAATTGCAGCCTGTTTTCCTTAAAGGAAAACGAGTCGCAATTCAAAAAAATAATGAAACCATTTGGTTTCATTTTTTCAGAGTAGGCAGCGTCCATTGGACCACTGCCTGCTCTGAAAAAATATTTTCAGCGACATTCACAAAGGGGAAGGGGTCCCATAGGGACCCCTTCCCGTTTGCGAATGCCTTACCACCCACTTCAAGTGGGTGGTAACTGCGAGTTGGTTTATGACCGCATTCGCGGTCACAAAGCAACTCAGCATGGCGATGCGGTCGCAAATAGGAAGGGAACACCCCTTCCTATTTGCGAGTCGCATCCTCTCGCAATTTGAGGATGAGCATCGCGATGGCCGTTTTGCATGTCGCAAACTGCGTTTTTCGCAGTTTGCAACATGCAAACCGGTTGCTACATCTGGCCCTTAATGTCAATGATTTGAACCTCAGCTTTACCGGTCATATTCAGAAACATTGTTTGGAGATTTTTGATCTGACACTGGAGGTCAGTATCTCTACGATCAAGACCAAGTTTTTCTGCAAGGTAATAGCATATTGCATACTGCCAGTAGTCATCCCAAGATGTTGATCTGGAGTATTCTATTTGAGGAGCTTATAAGAGTGATACACAATTGCAACAATTCTGCTGCATTTGAACAGGAGAAAGAGATGATGGTCAATAGATTTTGCCAGAGAGGATATGATACCAACATCTTATCTGCTGCTTTTAGGAAGGTAGATATGATCAAAAGAGAAAGCATAATCATAGCTCCTAGAAAAGGTTCAGAAAAGGGTGACAGCGCCAGGTTGTCCTCCACACGGAAGACACTTTAGCAAAATATTTGTTGACCCAACCCAGCATTATAATCTGAAGAAATAAACATTTTAAGGACATTTTGTGTAAAAACATGATTACTAAAATCCAGGCACCATTGGCCATGATAAGGACACCTGCCCTCACTCCATGGACAAATTGTAAAGCCTGTAAATTCAATAAAAGGTTTCATTCCTTTACTAGACCTGATACCAAATGTGAATTTAAGGTTTTGAAAGGACTGTATTTTCTGTGTGTATGCATTGTGGTGCCCATGCAATCTGTTGTACATTGGCAGCATTAAACATAGGGCTAATAAACGAGTCCTGGAACACATGCGTGGCATCAACCACTAGGATAGGCATTTCAAGCAATATCATTCCAGTGACAGTGACAGCAGTCTCCTATAATTTTGTGTATGAGATGAGGTCCCTCCAGCATCTGTGGTGGTGGCAGAGTGTTAACACTGCAAAGGCTGGAATTTAAATTTATTATCAGGTTTAATACACTTCACCCAGAAGGACTGAATATGGGTGAGGAATTGGTCGTACATTTAGGTTAAATTGTAACTGTACTACTGCATGTTTTTTGCTGGCATGTCTTCCATGTTGTCCTTGGTTTTAACCCCCATTCCATCTTTCACACAGGTGGTACTGGGATCACTGTGTAAATATTGCCTGACTGCTTGAACTAAAAATGTTTTTTTCATTATTATTGCTGCTTGTTTGTCTATTGTTAAATTGAGGGTGAGTATGTGTTTTAGCTGTCACAATGATTTTTAAATTTTAATCCCTTTAGGCCTAGGAAGCTAGACATTGTGTTTAGGAGATGGTTTAGAGCACACTGGGGCTTCACCCGTACACCAGGCTATGTGCAGGACTTTTGGACCTGTGCACCTTTATATTTTATTTAATTTATTTCATGTTCTTTCTCCTTAATTAGTCTGTGATGCCACATGCCCATTTGGGCTTTGTCTCTCTTGGTTCAATGTGGGTGATTACCCCAGGACAATATGCAGCTCCAACTGGATGAAGTAATTTTTCAATTGGCCACAGCATGATTTGTGCATGGGCGTGGCATGCTGATATAGTCATGTATTGTTGGATGACATTATTATGTTATGAGACCTTTTTGAGTTCATGAGGAATTAATAGAAAATGTGTTTACAGATGGGTATTCACCTGACTTCTATCCCAGTATGATAATATATTAGCCATCAGGGGTGATGTGATGCAAACTTTGTCAATTCATATAGTGTTCATTTTAATGTCCTATACGACAACATGAGAGACTGTATGTGAAAGGTTTTTCAACAATATTTCAAGGTGGCGCATTATTTACTGCATACCTGCAGTTCTTTGCTTATGTTGTATGACACACTCACTTTATTTAATGTCTGCATTTTGTGTTCACCAATCACTTTTGATCGAGACACTTCGGGGCTGATTTAAGAGCCCCTAGCGACTCTTTGTGCCACATTAGCATCATTTTTTTTATGCTAATGTGGCCCAACAAGACTAAAATTGCGACACCAAATTTAAAAAGTGGCACAATCCATGCATTGCGCCACTTTATAACCCTTTGTGCCAAATTATGCCTGCACCAGGGATAATGTATGCAAAGGGGTGTTCTGTCATTAGGGGGGCTGAAAAAATGGCACAAAGAAACAGATTTCTTTCTATAATTTTCTTGAGCACTTTCAACGTCTTCTCAGAGCAGGCGTTAAAAGGAGGCACACCAGTTTTCCCAATGGGCCTCACTGGGCTTTGCAGGATTAGTGTCAACACTTTTTATGCTAATCCAGCAAAGCTCCGAACTAGTCTAAAAAATGTTGATGTTAGTTCCACTAACTACTGCCATGGTGCTCCATATCTTAGATATGGTGCACATATGGTGGTTTTAGGGGGTGCCAATGGGCGCCAGAAAAGTGGCACTTTTCTTAAATCAGGGCCTTGGTGTGTAAAAACACAATGAGTGCGTTTCCAATAAGCATTGTTAACCTCACCATCTGCCGGGCATGTGCGTAACTTTCTTCCTGAATTTGGAGCGACTTGCTGTTTTAATGTTTCTGGTTCCAACACCCGAGTATGTGCCCCAATGTGTGGGCTCCAAGACTCATGGGACATGCTGTGTTAGATGTTTGTGTAAGTATACACTTTTTCAATATTCACAAAACTACTTATCAATAGTAAATTTTTTAGTGTGGAGACGACACAGCTGGGGAGAAATTTGCACATAAAAAGATGGGCCTGTCTCATCTTTGTATTTTAGTTCTCCTCCCTAACTGCCGAGTCTCCACACTCATAGGGTTACTGTTGGACTTTTTGCCTTACGCAGGGTCATCCCCAGTCTTTTTGCCTCCTTCCTCCTGGTTTTTCTGACCTTTCGCTGTTGGCTCTAGGACTCTGAGCACTTTATCACTGCTGACCAGTACTAAAGTGCAGGTGCTCTCCCATCTAAAGTTGGTATGATTGGCTTATACCTAATTGGCATATTTAATTTACCTATAAGTCCCTTGTACCTTGGTATCTCTATACCCAGGGCCTGTAAATTAAATACTACTAGTGGGCCTGCATTGCTGCTTGCGCCACCCACTGAAGTAGACTTTCAAACCTGTCTCAGGCCTGCTAGCACAAGGCCTGTGTGCGCAGTTTTCTGCTACAGGGACCTGGCATCTAAACTTACTTGCCTGGCCCAGAACTCCCCTTTTACTACATGTAAGTCACCCCTAAGGTACGCCCTAGCTAGCCCTATGGGCAGGGTGCCATGTATGTAGAAAGGCAGGACATGTGCCATATTGCATGGCCTGTCCTGGTAGTGACAAACAGCCTAACTGGTGTCTCAATGCGGTGAGTGCTGCCTTCTCATAGGATTGCATTAGAAATGCCCTGCCTTATGTGTAAGGGGTATTGTCTGATTTATGAGGGGTAACGTAGGCGTGTTTGGTATGGTTGTGATGGTGATAATAAATGCTGCTTACTAGTGTGGGTGTATTTTGTATTACTATCACAGAAATGCCACTTTTAGAAAGTGCACATTTATCTGTGCTTATGACTCTGGTGTTTTGCAGCTTGACTCCAATCCATGTCTGGGCAGAGTGACAGTTGGGGCTTTGTGCATACTTTTCAGACAGCCTGTACACAGGGAGGGTGGAGGTGTCACAGAGGTGCATCTGCATACTGAATAGTCTTCCTGGGCTGAGAGAAGGGAGAGGCAGGGCACACCTGCATTTGTAAAGACTGTGCCCTGGCCTCACACAATAGGGTCATTAACCCCCCACTGATGTTTGGAGCCTGTGCTGAAAGGAGAGAGGGGGCACTCCCAGAACCAGTTGTAACTGGCTGGAACCTCCTCTCCCTACCATTGTAAAACACTGTAAGAACTAACTATAAGTACAGGGGAATTTTCCCCACAATTTGGAGACTCTTGGAATCATCTTGGAACTGGACACCAAAGGCTGAAAGGACCCACCAGGAACCGCCATGGACTGCTGCTGCTGTGCTGACCTGTGACCTGCCTGGTCACTGTGAAGGACTTGCCACTTGCTGCCTTTCCCTTCTGCTGGCCTGTAGCTGGGCCCTCCACCTGAGGACCTTGTCTTAAGATTCTGCTCCCCAGGGGCAGGGTGCTGTGGCCCCTGACCCCTGCATCCATTTATTCGCGAGGAGTGCTTCTCCGTGGTTGCGGCTGCCATAGCGCTGATTGCAGCGCGCTTATGGAGCCTTGGGAGCTCATAGGCTCCTTGCTGCATTGTGCCCCTTTAAATAAGATCACCGCAGCGGCCCGGGAAGCTGGAAGAACACTCGCGCACCACATCAGGTGCAGGCAAGTGTCTGCTCGGGCCCCAGGAGGGGTCCGATCTTCTTGTGGCTTTATGGCAGGACCAGGGGAAGGCGCGGGGAGTGCCCCCTTCCCCCTGGCCTCTGCATTAGGAGCAGGACGCTCCTTTTCTGCTGTTAGGTAAAACGGGCATTATTGTGGGCCCCCCTTTGGTGGAAGGGCCAGTGGAGGCCCGAGGGGGCCCCCAGAGATCGCAGGCCCCGGGAAGGGCCTGTCATTAAACAGGAGGGGGTGCGTGGTGCCCCCTTCCTGCCCTAAATTTTTTTGCTGGCTTTGGCCCCCCTCATGAGGGCTGGTTGAGGCCCTGGGGGGCCCCCAGTAATCACGGTCCCCGGAGGGGCCTGTCTATAAAAGAGAGGAGGTGCATGTCACCCTCCTCTGACCCCAAAGTATAAGGGAGGCCCCCGTTTTGTGCATAGGAGCGCTGGGGGCCCCATTGTTTGCCTTCTAGGTACTGTTTAAAGGACCAATATAGTTGCAATCCAAAGTTCTTTCTACGGACTTTTGTTTGATTCATATATTACCTACCTGCGTTTGATGTTTTTACATATGTGTATGCAAATGTTCCTTTTATGGACATGCTTGCTAATATGTTTTTCTAACTTGTCATATGTTTTCTAATGTTCCTACTATGGGCATTTTATGATATTCTTATGACAAGTGCTGTGATGTAATAACGTGTTTTCCTGACTACTGCTTATGTTGCAGAATACTGAGTAACCTGTGCGTTATGTGTGACTACTGCTAGGTTGCAGAATAACTAATGTGTAACGTTCTAACAACTGCTAAGGTAGCAGGATAGTACTGATATGTGATGTTTGGTCTGATAATTGCGTTGTGTACAATACAGTTTATTTTCATATAATCTGGTGTTGTGTTTCCTTTGTGGTGGGGATATTGCGTCACACATGTATGTGTGTGTTGTGCAAACGCTTTACACATTGCCTCAGGGTTAAGCCTGACTGCTCGTGCCAAGCTACCAAGGGGGTGAGCAGGGGTTATCTTGGACGTGTAACTCCCTTGCCCTGACTAGAGTGGGTAAGTTCTGCCTGGCTGAGGTGCATACCCTAGCCAACCAGAAACCCCATTTCTAACAGTTACTATTAAAATGCTGCTTTGTGAATGCAGAAAAAGTGTAAAGCTTACACAAAATTAAGATTACCTTTCTAACTGAGGCCCTAAATGTTTTCTTGAAATATGCTTAGCAAATACAAAATATAACAGTTTTTATAAGAAGTGCATAAAAGATAGTATATTACAAACTTACAACTGAACAGCAGTGTTGACATGAGTGGGGTTTCAACGGTGGCACCAGCATAATTAGCCAAAGCACTTGTTTTCCACTCTTAAAGAAAACATAAGTATTGAAAAGAAAAAATATTTAATGCGATTACATTTTCTGAAAGAGAATGCACAGTGATTGGTGACAACAGAGAAGCACTAGAGCTGTAGAGCAGTATGCATATTAAGGTCTCATGAATGCCCAGCTCTACTGATATGAGTTGTTGGAAGTTGGTTTATTGGTTGGGTTACTGTTTGAGTTTGGGTGAAACCCTACTCAAACAGCAACCACAATATCTGTCAGGGAAAAGTCACAAGCAAATCCAAATTAACCTGTGCCTAACCCTCTGGTAACCGACAGAAAGCAGTGTGGCAATTTTAGGAAATGTTTAAGCAGCATTTCAAACAGTACTAAAGTTAAAGCCCAACACAAGCAAAAATCGAACGCCAATTTAGAAAAATAAAAATGCATTTATTGAGACTAAGGGGGTTATTCTAACTTTGGAGGAGTGGTAATCCGTCCCAAAAGTGACGGTAAAGTGACGGATATACCACCAGCCGCATTACGAGTTCCATAGGATATAATGGACTCGTAATACGGCTGGTGGTAAATCCGTCACTTTTCCGTCACTTTTGGGACGGATTAACACCTCCTCCAAAGTTAGAATAACCCCCTAAATGACAAACACCCTATCAGTAGAACCAGGGATAAGCAATTAAAAATTATTGAGTGGAAATAGTGTCTAGAAGCACAAAGTGTTAGCTGTGGTTATATTGTAATGCTGGACCGGGACAAAGTCACAAGTTCAGGCCATTCGCTATAGTGCATGGAAAGGATACAATGCTCAAGTTAGCCCTGCTGAACAAAGTAACTTAAACCCTGGCATCCGGAATTGTGTGTCACAGATGTATCGCGCAGTAGCGGTTCTACCAAAGCTGTGGGGCTGCGATGCAAGGTCCTGCATTGTCGCCAAGGATACTATTGATGGTGGGCTTGCGATGCAAAGTCCTGTATCAAGGATGCATCTCACAGTGGTGTTTCCAAGGAGTTTCGGGCTGAGCCGATGAGCAACCTTTGATGCAAAGTCCAGCACCAAGGATGCTGTGGTAGTTCCAAGGGGTTTTGAGCTGCGATATGAGATCCTGTGTTAGAGATGCTTTGCACAGCTGTGGTTACAATGTAGTTGCAAGGAGATGTGTTGTGCTACATCAGTTCTGCCCACAAGATAACAACTGGGCAAGGGACCACAACAGGAAGTTCACCACTTGGTGGTCAAGAATGACAGCAAGCATTGTGCAGATGTTTGGTTCAAAGTAGTCAGAGTCTTTTCTTTCCCTGAGGCTCTGATCAGGAGGCTAGTCAGCTAGCCCTTGGAGTCAGTCTAGTGGTCCTGGGTTCAAGATGCAGGTCCAGTGTTTTTCAATCAGGCAACAGGGCTGCAGAGTAGCAATCCTTCTTGGAACTGAGGAGCACAACAGTCATTCTGAGTGTTCCACCAATCTAGAGGTGTACTGGAGAGTTAGGTCTGAAAGTCCAATATTTATACTTAGTGCTACCTGTGGAGTAGGAGAAGTTTCTGGAGGTTCCCACCTCCCAGAAGTATTTGGAACTTCCTGCCTCCCTGCACTGGTCCAAACTTCTCTGGGGGCACAAAAGACTAGTGTCAATACCCTATGTGCTCAGCAGAGGCCCTGTGATGCGAAGTGTGGTAGCTCTAAAGCTGCAAACTCAAAATCAGCAAGCCAAAAAGATTAAACAGATTCAGGGCTTTATTAGAAAGTGTGGTGGTCCTCAGACTGCCACACTCATAGTGGCTGTAGGACTGCCGCAGTTGTGGTGGTCCAACCACGACATTATGAGGCTGGTAGGCCGTCCCCCCAACCTACCCCAGTCTACGCCACACACTACTTACACCTATACACCACTCAGGCACCCCACATCACTCACCCCAACACATCACCCTCCAGACCATCACCTACACACCTCACACAACACCCATGGCACCACAAAGATTCCCCCGATTCACAGAGGAGGAGCTAAGGGTCATGGTGCAGGAAATCACCAGGGTAGAGCCACAGCTATTTGGAGCACAGGTGCAATCATCAGGGTAGAGCCACAGCTATTTGGAGCACAGGTGCAGCAGATATCGATAGCTAGGAAGATGGAGCTATGGCAGAGAATAGTGGACAGGGTCAACGCCGTGGGACAGCACCCCAGAACTAGGGATGACATCAGGAAGGGGAGGAACGACCAATGGGGGAAGGTACGTTTGATTGCAGCTAGACACCAGCTCGCTGTTCAGAAGACTGGCGGTGAACCCCCACCTCCTCCCCCACAACTAACATGGGAGGAGCAAGTCTTGGCAATCATGCATCCTGAGGGCCTGGCCAGAGTAGGAGGAGTACTGGCCTCCGGTGAGTCAACTTTATACTACTATTACCACCCTACCTGCATGCCATCACATACCCCCACCCACACCCTCACTCCCATCACTCCACCACTTCCCACATACCCCACCATCACATTTCACTAATCCCAATGCCAAGCCCTGCATGCCATACCAATGCATGGACACCACTCACAGACCTGCATGGACACCTATCACTAAAGCATGCACACTAGAGAGAATCAGCTAACCCACCATATACCAACATACACAAGTGAAAGCTGCCAGGGCAAATACAACCAAACAGGGCAAGCCACAGATGCACAATTTGTCAGACACAGAAACAAAAACAAAGCATTTGCATCCCCACAGGTACCCCAGCCAATGTCAGCGGAGAGGAGGTGCCAGCAATATCCAGTACACCAACAGAAGAGGCTCACAGGTATGACAGCAACTCTGGTCTTCAGGATCTGAATGACCAACCTGGCCCATCAGGGACCTCTGGACAGCTGGTTACCCAGGCACCACTGAGGCTTCCCATCAGGAAACACAACCACAGCCCCCTCCCAACGTACCCACACCTCTGTCCCCAGGACACATCAATCAGCAGTGTGTCCACTGCTACAGGGACCCCAGGTCACACCTCATACCGAAGACAATTAGGGACCTGAGGTCAGTGGCAGTGGGCACATGGTTCAGGGGACAGAGGCACAGGACAGCAGGGAAACTGAGAGGAGTGCTGTGCGCCAGGGGGAGGACAGGCCCAGGGAACCCACTCTCCAGGAGGCACTTGCAGAGATGCTGGGAGCATATCAACATTCCAGGACACAATGGGCCAGATCCTGGACAATGTGCAGGATAACAGGCGGTTGCAGGAGGGACAGTACCAGGGGATCAGGGAGGACTTGCAGGCCATCATCACCACCCTGATCTTGGGGGGGCGGAGCTTGCCTGCCAGCAAGATGGCTGGCACTTGGTGAGGCTCTGCTCGGCCTGGGGCCTCGATTGAACATTTCTCCTGCAGGACGGTGAATCTCGTGTCTCACTGGCCGGACGGCGCAACGGCGACACAGGTGCTGCCGACGACGGCAGTGAAGGTTGCTCCCCTGCCTCCGCTGTGAAGAGCTGGCGGTGGAGGTGAAAGGCCTGGCCGGGAGGGGCTGGGAGACACTCGTCCACAGGCCCTCCTGGCCTGATAGGTGGTCCGGCGGCAAGGACAGGCGCTGCCGACACTGGAGATACGCCAGTGGCTTCAGGCGGCTAGTGGGGCGGCCGGATCGGCGGTAACATCGTACCGTGGCCCCCCTGCGATCCTTGGCACCCAGCGGCCAAGTGCTCCCGCGGCTGGGACGGACCGGCGGCGGCCCTGGGTGCTGGGGGCCTCTTCGGGGGGGGCCTGGTGCGACCTGCCAGATTTGGCGGTCATTTGTGAATGCAGCTGATTGGGTCCCGGCAGTGGCCTGGGAGGTGGCGTTTCTGGAGTGGCTGTGGGGTCCCCGCTGTACGGTGCAGAGCTGGTGGACCCTGCAGGGGCTGCAGGTTGGTTGGCGGTTCTGCTAGCCCTGCGTTGGTGGGGACCCGGACGGCCGTGTTAGAGGAGCTGGGCTGGCCGAGTCAGGCCTGGTGGCCACCTGAAGATGTGCTCTAGAACCAGCGGTGGACATTACTGGCCTGGCGGGCTGGTTTGATGAGAACTGCACAATTGCTGGGCCCGGCTTCCCGCCTTGGCTACTGGTGTCTTGGGTGGTTGGTGCTAGGATGGGGACTGGGGACTGCCAGACTTAGGGGGTCATTCCAACCCTGGCGGTCGGTGATAAAGCAGTGGCCAACCCGCCAACAGGCAGGCGGTCCAAAAAATGCAATTCTGACCCCGGCGGGAACCGCCAACACAGACCGCCACTTTAACACTCCGACCGCCACGGCGGGACCGACAAACAGTGCGGCGGTCACCGCCAACAGGCAGGCGGCAGACAATGTAGCGCCCACCCTATCACAACTCACCAATCCGCCACCTTTTCCGGGGCGGGAGCCCCGCCGATAAAAACACGGCGGAAACAGACTACGAACGGGAAAACGCTCACCTCCACACACTCCACGAGGAATCTGGACAGCATGGAACCCGAATTAAACATACTACCAGCTCTTGTCTACCTGCTCATCTACCACGAGTACGAACGCCGGCGCAGACAACAACGGTGAGTACTGCACCTACGACACAGGGGAGGGGGGAGGAGGAAAGGTTACGTGCACACACATACGCGATACACCCACCCCCCTAACCCACCCCCCCAATACCTACACACCAATGCAGAGCAACAAGTCAGAGTGACACCCCCCAAACCCCCCGGAAGAATGCAAAGACATAATTAAAATGAAGTTTCAAATTTATGTATAAAATAGGTTCATTGAAGTCATGGTAAATATGCCATATGAAATATACAAAAGAAATAATGAACATAGTGCAAAGTATAAACATAGTCAATAAGTCCTGCACAGTCCGTTAAATATCCATAGTCCGTGGGCCAATGTGTACAAACACATGGGCAAAGCCCACACAGGAGACCGGATACCATTGGAGAGAACACTGCAGGGGCATCAGATGAGCGGTGCTTGAGACGGCGGTGCCCAGCGGAGCGGTGCTTGAGATGAAGGGCCCAGCGGAGCGGTGCTTGAGAGGAAGGGCCCAGCGGAGCGGTGCTTGAGATGAAGGGCCCAGCGGAGCGGTGCTTGAGATGAAGGGCCCAGCGGAGCGGTGCTTGACAGGAAGGGCCCAGCGGAGCGGTGCTTGAGAGGAAGGGCCCAGCGGAGCGGTGCTTGACAGGAAGGGCCCAGCGGAGCGGCGCTTGAGATGAAGGGCCCAGCGGAGCGGTGCTTGACAGGAAGGGCCCAGCGGAGCGGTGCTTGAGACGGCGGTGCCCAGCGGAGCGGTGCTTGAGATGAAGGGCCCAGCGGAGCAGTGCTTGAGAGGAAGGGCCCAGCGGAGCGGTGCTTGACAGGAAGGGCCCAGCGGAGCGGTGCTCTTCACGGCGGGGCCCTGTTCAGCGGTGCTGTTCACGGCGGGGCCCTGTTCAGCGGTGCCTGTCTTGACGGGGCCCTGTTCAGCGGTGCTCTTCACGGCGGGGCCCTGTTCAGCGGTGCTCTTCACGGGGGGCCCTGTTCAGCGGTGCTCTTCACGGCGGGCCCTGTTCAGCGGTGCTCTTCATGGCGGGGCCCTGTTCAGCGGTGCCTGTCTTGGCGGGGCCCTGTTCAGCGGTGCTCTTCACGGCGGGGCCCTGTTCAGCGGTGCTCTTCACGGCGGGGCCCTGTTCAGCGGTGCTCTTCATGGCGGGGCCCTGTTCAGTGGTGCTCTTCACAGCGGGGCCCTGTTCAGCGGTGCTCTTCACGGCGGGGCCCTGTTCAGCGGTGCCTGTCTTGGCGGGGCCCTGTTCAGCGGTGCTCTTCACGGCGGGGCCCTGTTCAGCAGTGCTCTTCACGGCGGGGCCCTGTTCAGCAGTGCTCTTCACGGCGGGGCCCTGTTCAGCAGTGCCTGTCTTGGTGGGGCCCTGTTCAGCGGTGCTTGTCCTGTCTTTCAAGAGACCCAGACCTGGCCAAGACTCCCCGCTTAGTCGCCCTCCGACCTTGCGGTAGCGGGGCCCTCCTGTGATGGAGTCTTGGGCCCGTGGGTGTTGTCCGTCACACCCGGTATGGGGCTGGTGGGGCCCTCCTGGTGCGCTCGCCTGCTGCATGTCTTCTCCGCCCTGCTGCCCTTGCCCTCCTTCGCTGCAGCTCTCTGGCCCTTGCCTCCCTTAGATGATGTGGCAGGTGACGGGGCAAGGCCACTCTCCTTGGTGGCAGCCGTCTCAGGCTTTTCGCGCCGGCCCTTAATTTTTCTTGTCCTCTTCCCAGGGGGTGGGCTGGCTGTCCCCTTGCTGCTGGCCGATGTTCCTTCCCTAGGAGCTGGTGGACTCCAATAGCCCTGCACTATGGTGATACTAGATGCAGGGCTGGTGGTGGCTGAGGTGCTCTTTGGACTCTTACGAGATGGAGGGGGTGGGTGAGGTGATGCAAAGAGGTTAGTTTTGGAGAGGAAAAGTTTTTTAGGAGCAATGGGAAGGGTAGGTGCAGTGGGTATGGGAGTGGAGGAAGAGGATGTGGTTGTAGGAGAGTCAAGTGTGCTGTCTTTGGGTGCAGGTGCTTGGGCTGGAGGCTGTCGTGAGGTGGATGGTTGTTGGGTGGGTGGCTGCCTGCGTTTGTGTGGTTTGAAAGAGGGGGTGACAGACACAGTCGGAGAGGACACAGGGGACGTGTAAATGGCAGTGGGGGTGGTGACTGCATGTGTGCTGACTGTAATGGAGGGTGTGCTGGTGATGGAAGTACTGGCTGATGGTGGTGTGTATGCAGGTGTGAGAGGAGACGTCACAGGGAGGGAGGAGGGAGATGAGGAGGAGGGGGACACAGAGGTGGTAGTGACTGTTGGCATGTCTGCATCTGGATGTTGTTTGTGTGAATGCTTGTGGGATCTGTGGTGCTTATGTCTGGATGAGCTGCCCTTGGGTGTTGAGGTGTGTGCAGGCTGGTCTGATGGTGTGGATGGGATAGGCAGAGGAACAGGAGACTGGGACTGGGTGGAGGGAGTTAGAAGAGGGAGGCTGGAGACAGGGACAATGGCTGCCGTCAGTGCTGAGGCCAGAGCGTTGAACGATCGCTGATGGGCAGCCTGACCCGAATGAATGCCCTCCAGGTATGCATTGCTCCGATGCACCTCCCTTTCTACACCCTGGATGGCATTTAAAAGGGTAGACTTCCCAACAATGATGGTCTGGAGGAGGTCAATGACCTCCTCACTGAGGGCAGCAGGGGTAACTGGGGCAGGCCCTGAGGTGCCTGGGGCGAAGGAGATGCCCACCTTCCTGGGTGAGCGGACACGGAGCGAAGGCTGAGGGGCTGCTGGGAGGGCGGGGCTGGTGCGCTGGGTGGCGGCTGTACCTGTTGTGGCGGTGGGCACGGATGTTGCCGCCGCCGCCGCAAGGGAGCTCCCTTCCGAGGACGTGTCGCTGACGTCTCCACGGGTCCCCGTTGTGGAGCTCCCCTCGCCCTCCGTCTCACTGGTGAACTCTGAGTCGGTTGCATGGCCCTCCGGGGCCATGTGAGATGCAGCTCCCTCGTGCGTCGATGCCACTTCTCCTCCGCCTGATGATGCTAATGCACACATGCACAGGAAGAAAAAGAAAATGGGTGGGGGGGAGAAATGAAGACAGGTTGAGTGCATGCATTGGCAACACCGTTGGCGGAGAGGACAGACACAGAAGCCCCCTGCACTACGCTGCGCAATCGGGGTACACTACTCAGTTTTTGTGACTAGGCCTACAGGTCTATGGACGACAAATGCACACATGGGTGATGCAGGACCATGGATAGCTGTACTTGGCACCCTACAGAGGTGCGGGGCGGGGGCACAGGGCCATGCCTAACGGAGGGGACTAGCCTACAGAAAGCGCCCTGGCCTTGAGTTACCCACAGCCCTCCTCCCCAACCCAGACACCTCAACTGCGCGCAAAGATAGCAGAATGTGCTGATACTCACCCCCTTGTGTTTGCTGTGATGTCCTCACGCGCCCATCCAAATCGGGGTAGGCCACCGCCAGGATCCGGGACATCAGGGGGGTCAATTGGCGGCTGGCACCCCTCCTACGTTGGGAGGCCATCCCCAGCAGAGACTCAGCGGTCTTTCTGGTCCCGCGGCGGATGTCCTCCCACCTCTTTCGGCAGTGGGTGCCCCGTCTGTTGTGGACCCCCAGGGCCCGGACGTCCTTGGCGATGGCACGCCAAATGTCGATCTTCTGATGGGCGCTGACCTATTTGACATGTACAGGGTGGGAAAGGAAATATCATCACTTTTCTGCATGGTCGATGTGAGTGGCCCCCCTCCCCAACCTTGCCATGTGGCACCTGTTCCCATCTGTTGTGCGTTGCACTCCTCATTCGCTCCCCTCCCCACCATCTTACATCCACCCCACTCAACACAGGCATAGCCCATTCAGCGTGCACCCTGTGTACTAACCTGTTGGTCTGGAGGACCGTAGAGTAGCGCATACTGGGAGAGGACCCCATCAACAAGTTTCTCCAATTCCTCAGATGTGAAGGCAGGGGCCCTTTCCCCAGTCGCAGCAGCCATAGTATCTCCCAGACCGAGGTCACAGCAGCAGTTGCAGTATAGGTCCTCTCCTGTGGATGATCAGGTCTCGAGTGATTAATCAGATAGAAAATGGCGGTCACGCCTGCGGCGGTGCGTACCGCGACCGCCGGCGCACATCGTCATTGGCTCATGAAACCCATAGGGTGCAATGTTAACCAATGCGGCTTCGCACCGCGGTCTTCGACCGCCTACCGCCACGGTGTGCCACGCCAGCGCATTGACCTCACATCCCACTGTCACACTTCACAGGTCAGGCAGCCGCCATTTCCAGGGCCCACATGGCATAATTACAACTGCGTCACACAGGCCTAGGCCGTGCATTGCCACTCATACAAGCCTTTCAATGCATTGCGATTCTTTTACTGTGCAAGCTGTGTGAACGAACCTGTGGTTTGCTTGACTTTCTGCTCCATGTTGTCCTTCCTAGGCACCGTCCACTGGGACTTGCGAGGAGAAGGATAAATCCTCCTGTGTACCGACCGCTGGTGGACCTGTCGACAATGGAAGAACGACATGTTATACTTAGATACAGACTTGACAGAGCCACTATACATGAAATGTGTGCCCAGCTGGAGCCAGACCTGATGTCCCCTGTTAGAAATGGGGTCTTTGGTTGACAGTCAGGTTACCCCCTGTTCAAGCAAGGACCCTCACTCTAGTTAGGATAAAAGAGAATCACCCTCAGCTAACCCCTGCTTACCCCCTTGGTAGCTTGGCAGAGCAGTAGGCTTAACCTCAGAGTGCTGGGCGTAAAGTATTTGTACCAACACACACAGTAACTTAATGAAAACACTACAAAATGACACAACACCAGTTTAGAAAAATAGGAAATATTTATCTAGACAAAACAAGACCAAAACGACAAAAATCCAACATACACAAGTCAAGTTATGATTTTTTAAAGGTTTAAAATAAAAAGAGTCTTTAGGTAGTTGTAACACCACACTAGCGTTGCTAGCGTGAAAATGTACCTGGTTTGCGGCAAAAATAACCCCGCACGGGCGGTGTGCGTCGAAAATAACCCTGCACGGGTATATGCGTCGAAAACAGCTCGGCACGGCGAGGCGCGTCGAAAAAGCCAGCCACGCGACGGTCCGAAAGTCCCGCCGGCGCTGGTTGCGATCTCTCAGCCTTCGTCAGCGATGCTGCGCGTCGTTTCTCCTGCTCCGGGCGTCGATTCTCCGGTCGCGTTTCCTGCGGCGTCGTTTCTCAGCTGCCGAGCCGGCGTTGCGTCCTTTTCTCAGCCGCGATCGGATTCGCGTCGATCTTTTCTCCGCACGGTGCTCGGTGCGTGTATTTTTGTCCTTAGGCTGCCAGCCTCTCCTTTCAGGGTCCCAGGAACTGGAAGGGCACCACAGAGCAGAGTAGGGGTCTCTCCAGAGACTCCAGGTGCTGGCAGGAAGAAGTCTTTGCTATCCCTGAGACTTCAATAACAGGAGGCAAGCTCTACATCAAGCCCTTGGAGATTTCTTCTTCAAGATGGAAGGCACACAAAGTCCAGTCTTTGCCCTCTTACTCTGGCAGAAGCAGCACTGCAGGAAAGCTCCACAAAGCACAGTCACAGGCAGGGCAGCACTTGTTCCTCAGCGATCAGCTCTTCTCCAGGCAGAGGTTCCCCTTGATTCCAGAAGTGTTTCTGAAGTTTGTAAGTTTGGGTGCCCTTCTTATACCCATTTTAGTCTTTGAAGTCACCTTTCTTCAAAGGGGACTCACACCTTCTTGTGAAATCCTGCCTTGCCCAGGCAAGGCCTCAGACACACACCAGGGGGCTGGAGACAGCATTGTCAGAGGCAGGCACAGTCCTTTCAGATGAGAGTGACCACTCCACCCCTCCCTCCTAGCAGAGATGGCTAATCAGGAAATGCAGATCACACCCCAGCTCCCTTTGTGTCACTGTCTGGTGTGAGGTGAAAAACAACCCAACTGTCAAACTGACCCAGACAGGGAATCCACAAACCAGGCAGAGTCACAGAATGGTTTAAGCAAGAAAATGCTCACTTTCTAAAAGTGGCATTTCCAAACGCACAATCTCAAAATCAACTTTACTAAAAGATGTATTTTTAAATTGTGAGTTCAGGGGTCCCAAACTCCACATGTCTATCTACTCTCTAGGGGAATCTACACTTTAACCCTATTTAAAGGTAGCCCCCATATTATCCTATGAGAGAGAGACAGACCTTGCAACAGTGAAAACGAAATTGGCAGTATTTCACTGTCAGGACATATAAACCACATTACTATATGTCCTACCTTATCCATACACTGCACCCTGCCCTTGGGGCTACCTAGGGCCTACCTTAGGGGTGCCTTACATGTAAGGAAAGGGAAGGTTTAGGCCTGGCAAGTGGGTACACTTGCCAAGTCGAATTTACAGTGTAAAAATACACATACAGACACTGCAGGGGCAGGTCTGAGACATGATTACAGAGCTACTTATGTGGGTGGCACAACCAGTGCTGCAGGCCCACTAGTAGCATTTGATTTACCGGCCCTGGCACCTCTAGTGCACCTTACTAGGGACTTACTAGTAAATCAAATATGCCAATCATGGATAAACCACTTACATACAATTTAAACAGGAGAGCATATGCACTTTAGCACTTGTTAGCAGTGGTAAAGTGCTCAGAGTTGAAAAGCCAACAGCAACATGTCAGAAAAATATAGGAGGCAGGAGGCAAAAAAGTCTGGGGATGACCCTGCATAAGCAAAAGTCCAACATCCCCCATTCGCCAACCCACAGGGATTCCCCCTCTGGTGCAGGTTCTGTCAGTACTCCATTTTTTGGCAAGTGGGTCTTTTTAGACAACAGTGGCCATGTCATCAGGGATGTCTCAGCCTATGTTTTCTAAGGTTTTGTCCAGAGTTTTGTCTGCCCTGATGAAATACATGCGGAGCTACATTGTTTTCCCTGAGGAGGATGATTTGGCTACAGTGAAGGGTGATTTCTGTGCCCTTGGACATATCCCCAACATCATTGGTGCCATTGATGGGACCCATGTGGCTTTGGTTCCCCCCAGTGGAAGTGAGCAGGTGTACAGAAACAGAAAAAGTTATAATTCGATGAATGTCCAGGTGGTCTGTTTGGCAGACCAGTACATCTCCCATGTAAATGCCAAGTTCTCTGGGTCAGTGCATGACGCGTCTGTTATGAGAAATAGCAGCATCCCTTATGTGATGGAACAGCTACAGAGACACCGTGTGTGGTTATTGGGTGACTCTGGTTACCCCAACCTCTTCTGGCTATTGACCCCAGTGAGGAATCCCAGGACCAGGGCAGAGGAACGGTACAATGAGGCCCATGGGCTAACTAGGAGGATCATAGAAAGGACCTTCGGCCTCCTGAAAGCCAGGTTTAGGTAACTACATATGACTGGTGGATCCCTAATGTACTCACCAAAGAAGGTGTGCCATATCATCGTGGCCTGCTGTATGCTTCACAATCTTGCTTTGCGACGCCAGGTGCCTTTTGTGCAGGAGGATGGTCCAGATGGTGGTGTTGTTGCAGCTGTGGAGCCTGTGGAGAGTGAAGAGGAGGAAGACGACGGGGACGACACGGACAACAGGGATACAGTCATACAACAATAGTTTCAGTAGCACACAGGTAAGAAACAGCCATTTACAGCCATTTACTTAAGGCCTCCTGCGTCTCTACTGTCTGTGTTTCCCCCCAGTTCCTTTTAAGTTAATTGTGACTTTCCCTTCCCTTTTCAGAGCTGTATGACCGACTGCGTGACTACTGCTTTGTTTGCCCATGGACTAAAGCTTATTGACATTGGTATGTTGTCATCACAATGTTACTGAACATAATTGCACCGTTATGTGTAATACATTTATGAAAAATACAAGCAGACTCCTTTTTATTTTAAGTGCAATGAGTGATTTATTTCAAGTGCTACAAATAGGTAAATGATTGGGAAGCGGGGATGGGTGGGGCTGGAGTAATGTCCATGGCAGAGTCCAGTTCTCAGTCGCACAGGTGCATTGTCCATATGCCTGTGGAAGGATGGAGCAGGGGCAATTCAAGGTTGGACAGGGTGACTATGTGGGACAGTGGGATGACATCAGGGGGTATCATATGCTGGCGGGGGTCTTGCAATCCTACTCTGTCTTCTTGTGAGATCTCAGGTTCCGCTTGCGGGGTGGTTCTTCTTCAGCAGGAGGTGGGGTTCTGGTGGACTGTCGTTGTGTGGGGGCCTCCTGTCCACTAGCTCCGGCGGATGTTGTAGCCTGTTCCTGGTCCTGGCTAGTGACAGGGGCCCTTTGTGGTGCCACATGGTCCCGCAATGTGGTGACTATCTGGTTAAGTGCCAGGACGATGGTCCCCATTGCGGAACCGATGTTCCTCAGTTCCTCTCTGAACCCCATGTACCGTTCCTCCTGCTGTGCCTGTTTCTCCTGGAACCTGGCCAGTACCGTCGCCATCGTCTCCTGGGAGTGGTGGTATGCTCCCATGATGGAGGAGAGGGCCTCTTGGAGAGTGGGTTCCCTGGGCCTGTCCCCCCCCTGTCGCACAGCAGCCCTCCCAGTTCCCCTGTTTCCCTGGGCCTCTGTCCCCTGGACGGTGTGCCCACTACCACTGCCCCCAGGTCCCTGTGGTTGTTGGGGTGGTGGGTCAACCTGGGTGCCATGTAGTGGCGGACACACCGCTGATTGACGTGTCCTGGAGACAGAGGCATGGGCCCGCTGGGTGGGAGCTGTGCTGGTGTTCCCAGAGGGGGTTGGGTCTGGTGTAGCCTGTGGCTGTCTGTGGGGAACCGACTGTCCAGAGGTCCCCGATGGGCCGGGCTGGTCGTCTGGCTCCAGGGAGACAGAGCTGTTGTCATCGCTGGGGGCCTCATCTGGGGGTGGGATGGACATCTCTGGACCCTCCGTGGCGGTGTGGTGGCGTTCGGGTCCTGCAGGGGTATTAAGGTATGGTTATAGCTTCTGTGTGTGGCATTTCGTGTGATGGGTGGGTGTCCGTGTACCCAAGTGCAGGCATTCCCTTGTGGGGGCTTTTGTGAGGGTGGCTTGTGGGGGTGATGTGTGTGTGCAGTGGGCATGCTTTGGTGATGGGTGTCCATGCTTTGTGGTCGCATGCAGGGCTTGGTGTTTGGATGGGTGGGTTGTGATGGTGAGCCTTTTGCAAGGAGTTGGTGTGATGGGGGTGGGGGTGAGGGTGGGGGTATGTGCTGGCATGCAGGTGGGGTGGGGGTGGGAAGTAGTAGTTAAGATTTGACTTACCAGAGTCCATTCCTCCAGATACTCCTGCGAGGCCCTCAGGATGCAGGATGTGCAAGACTGCCTCCTCCCATGCTGTAAATTCTGGGGGAGTAGGTGGGGGTCCGCCGCCAGTCTTCTGCACCGCAATGTTGTGCCTTGATACCATGGAACGCACCTTCCCCCGTAGGTCGTTCCATCGCTTCCTGATATCATCCCGATTGTGTGGATGCTGTCCCACCGCGTTGACCGTGTCCACTATCCTTTGCCAGAGCTCCATCTTCCTAGCTATTGTGATGTGCTGCACCTGTGCCCCGAATAGCTGGGGCTCTACACGTACTATTTCCTCAACCATGACCCGGAGTTCTGCGTCAGAGAACCTGGGGTGTCTTTGGGGTGCCATGGGGTGGTGTGGATGAGGTGAGGGGTGGTGTATGTGTTGTGGAGTGTAATGTGTGTGGTGGTGTATGGTGTTTTGTGCGTGGTAATTGTGTGGGTGATGTTGTGATTTGCCTCGGTGTGATGGTCTACTCTAAGCAGTGCTGTCTCTCTCTGTCCTTGATTCGCAATTGTTGTCGTAGGGGTTTGTGGGTGATGTGGGTGTGTGTTTTATTTTGTATTGGGTGTGTGGGAGTGGTGTGTATATGTATCTCAGGTGTGTGTGTTTCAAATTGACCAATGTGGGGATGTTTTGTAAAGGTTTGTGTATTTCGACCGCGGCGGTGTGTACCGCCAATAGAATACCGCGGTTGAAAGACCGCCGCGTGGAGTCATGGGTCATAATGGCATGGGCGTATTTCTGTTGGCGTGACGGTGGAGGTTTGGTCATCGCCATTTTTTCGCTGACCTTTGGTGTGGCGGACTTTTGTGGATGTCGGGTTTTTGGAGGTTTTCAAGTTGCGGGTCAGAATGACCGTGGCGGTTTACCGCGGCCGCGGCGGTGTTATGGCGGGCTTCTGACCGGCAGTAAGCGCCTTTTACCGCCGAGGTCAGAATGACCCCCTTAGTCTTGAGGTGGCCTGCGTTGGAGGAGACATTGCTGGCTGGCCTTGGGGGCTCAGTTGTGGCCTTTGCTGCCCGGGCTTGGGACTCTGGCCAGGCTACCCTGGCGCTGCAGGATGGGAAAGGCGTAGCAGCGGCAGGCGAAGATTTCCTTTGATGGGGGATGGAGGAAGGGGGGACCCCTTCGACACAGATGGGAGAAGAAGCATTGGAGGCTGCGTCGTCTGACATGTCGGTGAGGACCATGTTTCTGGATTTGAAGTCCAGTCTGACTGGAATTAACGCCAAGCTCGACCATCTAAAAGAGCAGCTAGATCGCATCAAGACAAGGGTAGACGACCATGACTCTAGGTTGGATCGGATGGAGGCACGTACTTCATATATAGAGGGCCAGTGTCAGGGCGAGGGCGCACAATTATTGCAAATGGAGAAGGTGTTAGGGGTAATACGTAATAATGAAGATTTGGAAGCTCGCTCATGCCGCAACAACGTCAGACTGATTGGCCTTCCTGAATCTACTGACATGAGCAGAATAGAAGATTTGATTGAAAGCATGCTCTCTGAACTTTTTCCTTTTCAGCTCTCCCATTTGTTGGTGGTGGAGAGGGCGCATAGGTCTCTTGGCCCTCGGCCTCTGCCTGGCACCCCTCCCCGCCCCATCATTATGGCGACTATTGAATTATCGTGATCGAGACACTATCCTCCAGCTAGCTCGGGAGCGGCGCCCGGTGCTGTATAAAAATACTGAGCTGCAGTTTTTTCCAGACTACACCCTGGGGGTGCAGGCCGCGTGCAGGGCCTTTCTGCCGATCAAGCACTCGCTCGGTCAGGCGGATGCAAGGTTTTCCCTAATCTACCCTGTGAAACTAAAGGTGCAGCATGGAGGGAAACTGCACTTCTTTACGGACCCAAAGCTGGCGGCAAAGTTTGTTAAGGCTCTCCCTCGACGATCTGCGGATGTGGATTCGGGTGGGCCGGGTATGGAGCGTGAGACGCTCAGCGATAATGACTGATGGTTCCGCTGCTGATGCATAAAATGATCGCACGGTTACAGCGATATAGAACAGTTTGCTGTCCTGATGTTTATTCGCCTTTTGGCGCCATGCCTCCCATTCCCGGTCTACTGCTGGGTTTGGGTTGGGTGGCTAGCTGTTTGCCCCGTGGATGAGTCTCGCGGGAATGATATGGTGTACTTCCTTAGTTTTCTGGGTTGAGGGGGGTTATTTGCCTCGACCCGGTTGTGGGGTCTGCGTGGGAGGGGGGCGGGTTTATGTACTTCTTTGTTACTTCCAGTATATTGGATGTTTTCTTCCTTTTTGTTGTGTCTGCGTTTGCTGGGTTGGCTGGTGGGGGTGGCAGCATGCTATAGTACTTTGATAGGAGTGTTTGGATGAAGCAGGACGGGGTGACATTGGTCCGTTGCCTTACTTGGAATGTGCGTGGCCTGAACGATGGACGCAAGGCGTGGCTCATGTCTGCATACGTTGATGCATCAATTGAATGCTGGATGGGTTGGGGAATGACACGGGGCGATATATTCAAGGTATGCCAGAGGAGTGGCACTTCTGCTGCGCAAGGGACTGCAATGGTGTACTATAGTAGATTCTAACGGACGCTATGTGCTGATGAGTGGTGTATTGCTGGACAGGTCTTGTAGATTAGTGGCTGTATATGGTCCTAAACGGACGACCCGGATTTCTTTAGCGAGGTCTGGTGGCTGGCTTAGTCATTGGGAGGAGGTGCTGTGATCTGGGGGGTGACTTTAACGTAATTCTAGATGCGGAGCGAGACAGGGAGAGTTTGGCCAGGATACATGTGGCAGCGGCTCGAGCTCTTACTGTAGTTATGGAAAATGGTGCATTGGTAGACATCTGGCGGATGAAGCATGGAGACGCTAGAGAGGGCACGTGTGTCAACTATGTGCATAGTAGTTGGTCTCGCATTGAAAGCTAGCTGGGCTCGCGGATGTGGCGATGTGGACGCATTTGGTGGAGCATATGGTGCGCATGTTGTCGGGCCATTCACCGGTCAAGTTGGATCTGGCAATTCCGGGTGGACCGGGACGTGCATTTACATGGCGCTTGCCCCAGGGGGCCTTAAGGGATGAGGTGTTCCGGGAGGAGATTTGTCTGGATCTGTGAGCTCGGCGGACATGCTGTGAGAGGCCTTTAAGGTGGTTATTTGCGGGAGCTGTACTTCGAAGCACCACGGCGTGCTGCGAGGGTTGCGTTGGGAGTTGGGAGTTGGCTGACCTGGAGGCACGGATTGCAGATCTGGAGGCCCGGTTGGTGGTGGACTGGTCCGGTGACACACTGGCAGAAATCCGGCGTATGGTTTCCTTGTATGAGGAGGCTTCGGAGAGGGAAATATTTTTTGGGGGACGCTTTGCCAGGGCGAGGCGCTACGGAGAGGGAGAGAGGACTGGACGTACTCTGGCTAATTTGCTGTGCAAGCCTTGGGCCAGTAGTTATGTAACTGAAATAGATCATTCGAAAGGTGAGCGTGTGATGGGGACAGATGGAGTCATGCAAGTGTTTACCAAGTTTTTTTTCGGGTTTGTATTCTGCACCCGAACTACTGCAAGCTGAGGTTATACAGGCTTATTTTTCAGAGATTAGCTTACTCTGGTTTGAGGCTGCCCATAGGGCATATTTTGATGCACCTTTTTTAGCTGGAGGAGGTGAAGGCTGCGATTCAAGCCCTGCCTGGAGATAAGCCCCCTGGCCTTGATGGCCTGACTCCAGCGTTCTATAAAGAATACTCTGATATACTAGCACCTCATCTGATCTCATCTGAGGTATATGCAGAGGCCATGGAGAATGGGATTCTTCCTGCCTCTCTTCGAGAGGCAATGATCGTTATGATCCCTAAGCCAGGTAAGGACCCCCTAAGCTGTGACTCCTATCGCCCACTCTCTATGATTAACGTCGATAACAAGATCTTGGCCAAGATGATTGCGGTGAGGTTGCAGCCGCTGATGACGAGGCTGGTGCTTCCTGACCAGGCTGGGTTTGTTCCAGGGCAGTCCACGGCGCACAATTTGCAGACTTTTTTGCGGTTGCTGGATCGATTACTGCTGATGATGATGCTGCAGCTGTGTTTTTAGATGCCACGAAGGCCTTTGATTTGTTGGTATGGGAATATCTGTTTGCACTCTTGGGTAGGGTGGGTTTGAGCTTGCGTTTTGTGGGCTGGATCCGCCTGCTGTACACAGAGCCTGTTGCTCGACTCCGTCTGAATGGAAGCATATCCGCCCCATTTCGGGTGGCTAGGGGGACACGGCAAGGGTTTCCTTTGTCCCCGTTGCTGTTCGCGATAGCGATGGAGCTGCTTGAGGCCTGTTTGCGTCAGCGCTATAGTGACAGAGGGCTACTGTTTCAGCAGCGGCTCATCTTGATCTCCATGTATGCAGATGACAATGCGTTGTATGAGCGAGAGCCCCGGAAGAATCTGCATGTTTTGCTGGATGAGATTGTACAGTTTGGTGAATTTTTGGGTATAGCAATTAACTGGTCTAAATCTTTGGTGCTGCCTCTGTCACCGGGAACGGTGGGCTTCTTGTCCCGATATCCTATTGGGTTGGGTGATGGCCGGGTGAGGGACTTGGGAGTCTGGCTGAGCTGTGACGTTGAGACACTTTGGACGGCTAATTACGGTACAGTTATGTCCTGGCTGGAAGATAGGATCGAGATGTGGCGCTCCTTGCCACTGTCGCTGATAGGACGAATAGCCATTGCCAAAATGATAGTGCTACCCAAAATTTTGTACTTGTTTGTAAATCTCCCCCTGGTCCTTACGTGTGCTTTTTGAAGCGTCTTCACTCTGCTATGATTCATCTGGTCTGGGCGGGTCGCCAACCCAGAATTGCATGGGAGAAGTTAACGCTTCCGTTTGAACTGGGCGGACTTGCCGCTCCAGATATGGAGCTTTATTACTACTGTGCACAGGCCCATTTTGTGTATTATTGGATCCGCCCTGTTTGTTACATGCCGCATCTCGCTCCTGAGAAAGATGCGGTTTGGCCGGATGACCTGAGGCAAGTGTTCGGGGTCTGTCTCGGCCTCGACCTCGCTGGGTGGACACAGTGGTGTTCACTGTTGGGGCATGGCAGGCACTTTTGAAGCGATCTGTGCGTGAGCCTTTTGCGCCATCGATGGAGGTGGCTGCTGTAGCTGATGAGCGGCTGTTTCGCGACTCGCGGCTGCGCACCTATCTTCGCGACTCCGTTTTGTCCTTCCTGGGGGACTGGTTTGTGGATGGACGGCTAATCTCTCTAGAGGTGACGCTGAGAGATGGTTCTGATGGTGCCCTGCATCGGCTATATGTGCCTCGTGTGTGTGCGATGCACTGGGTGCGATATTCTGGACTTCCGGCATCTCCGGAGCTGTGTCGAGCATTGGAGGTAGTATGGAGTGCACAGACGCCGAGGCAGCTAGTCACCAAGCTATATGGATGCATGCAGGATCAGAGGGATGCACTTGCAATGTCTGCTAAGGTTAAATGGGAGGCGGATGTGGGAACGGCAATCTCTGATGAGACATGGAAGTGCTGTGTGCATATGAGGGCGCTCTCGCCAAACTATCGTCTGCGATTAATCCACTTCAAGTTTCTGCAGCGTCTTTATTACACCCCCCGGGGCCTGTGTGCTCTGGGGTTACGGGCAGATACTTCCTGTGAGCGATGCCATGCCCCGGATGCCGACTTTTTCCACATGGCGTGGCAATGTGGAGAAGTGCATGATTTCTGGCTGAAGGTTGCGCATGTGATTGGTGAGATGACTGGGCTTAAGCTGGCTCCCTCCCCTGTGCTGGCACTGCTGGGTAGTGTGGACTGAGTTCCGCCGGCTCAGCGGAAACTGGTGGGCATGTTGCTGCTTTTGGCGAAGCGCAGAGTCGCAATTTGTTGGTGTCGCGGCTGCCCTCCTCGGGTCAGTGACTGGCTGCGTGATGCTGCTTTTTGCCGAGAACAGTTGGAGACGTTCTGGGAGTTGGCGCCTGAGGGTTCTAGACCACGAGATATTTGGGCACCTTTGCGTGAGTATCTGGAGATTGCTTATTGAGTGACATGTGCTACAGTTAATTTATACGCATTTTGGGAATGGTTGTGTCACCCTGACTGTAAGAAGGTGCAAACTGTGGATGTTTGCCAGTGTCGTCTAGCCTGTTCCGGCCGCCTTGCTATATTTATGTTGGTTGTGCTTGTTTTTACTCCCCGAATGTAGACAGCTGTTGTTCATGGCACGTACAATTTGCCCATTGCAGTTTATTGGTTTATATAATTGCCTAATTCTGTTACACTAAATTCAGGGTCCTTGGTGATAATGCTGTTATAGAAAGGGGATTGTTATTCTTGTAGTACCTTCAAATTGTATAAATAAATACATTAAAAAAACTAATCTCCATAGCAGGGGTGCTGGCAGACATGGTCAATATTATGAGGGAGGCAGTCTCACACCAGCGAGCCCATGCCACTAGCCAGATATCTGAACAGCCATCCACCTCCGCTGCTGCTAATGGTCAAAAGGCCACCAACATCCCTCCCCCTGCAGAAGGTGAACCACACCACAAACATTCCCTGTGATAGAGACAGAAGACAGAGACACTTACCAAGACCCCGCCAGGAAATATGACTCTCTTGATTGTCACTCTTGTGTCCCACTCTGTCATCCTCTCCGCCTTGAACTGCCATTGCTCCCCTTCCTATGTCCCCTTGGATAATGCACCTGTGCTACAAATAGACTGGAACTATACCCTGGACTTTCCTACATCATCACCCCATCCCGTTGCACTTGCCCTTCCATATTTTAGCACTTCAATAAACACCCTTGGAAAAAAAAGAATTTTGGAGTATGTCATCATTTTAAAGTATGTTTTCATTTCAACAGGTACACATACTGCAATTCAACTGTACAAAAATAAGCATAGGTGTATGACCTGTAGCTGGCTGCAGTGATCCCACCAGGAGCATATGTGAGGTCACCAACATCTGTAAAATGAATTGCAAGAGGGTATGGTAAGTGGGCGTAGAAGTGGGAAATAACAGCATGCCAGTGCCACAGAATTTCCCAAAAATGTCATTGAAATGTGAAGTAACACTGTCTTACCTGTGTGTCATTGGAAGTACTGTATGATGACTGATGTTTTGTTGTCCTCATCCTCTGCCTCCTCATGCTCACTGTCCACAGGGTCCACTGCTGCCACACGGGCATCTCCAGCCTCCTCCTCCTGCAGGAAAAGGCACATGGCGTCTCAGGGCAAGGTTGTGCAACATGCAGCATGCCACTATTATCTGGCAGACCTTCTTTGGTGAGTAGCACAGGGATCCACCTTTTGGATGGAGGCACCTGAACCTGGCCTTCAGAAGGCCAAAGGTCTATTATCTTTCTGGTTCGCCCATGTGCATCATTATACCATTCTTCTACCCTTGTCCTGGCATTCCTGCAATATTGAGGGACAACATTTAGCCACACACTATCTTATATGGCCCACACCATACCCATACACCAACATATACTGGCTGGGACAAGGGTTCCCTTATTAGCCACACCCTGTGCCCCTGTAGTTGGGCCATCACATTTGGGATGCTGCTATGCCTCAGGACAAAGGCATTATGCACCGACCCAGGATACTTAGCACTGACGTGGGTGATTTACTGGTCGGCCAAGCACACCATCTGTACATTCATAAAGTGGAAATTCTTACGATTTTTGAACACCTGTTCATTTTGACGGGGGGACAAATGCAATATGTGATCCATCAATCACCCCAATTATGTTGGTGATATGTCCCATTGCATAGAATGTGGCCTTCACTGTGGCCAAATCTTCAACCTGGTGGAAAATAATGTAGATGAACATGTGTTCAATCAGGGCACACAATACTCTGGTCAGCACATTTGAGAACATTGGCTGTGACATTCCTGCTGCCAAGCCCACTGTCACTTGGAAAAAAACAGTCACCAGGAAATGGAGCACTGATAGAATTTGCACAAAGGGGGGTCCCAGTGGGGTGACGGATAGTAAATATCAGGTCAGGCTCCAATTATGCACACAGCTCTGTGATTGTGGCCCTGTCAAGTCTATAGGAGAGGATGATGTGCCTGTCCTCCATTGTTGCCAAGTCCACCGGGGTTCTGTACACAATGGTATGTCTCCATCTCCTATTCATCTGCAGCGGTAACAATCTATGGGGCAAAAGAGTGAGGAGCCGGTCACAAACTGAACAATGGGGCTACAACAGAACTTTGCATGCTGTTAACGTGTAATGGGTAAGTGTGATTTGTATAGTATATCCAATTTTCAACAGTGATGCAGCAAATATTCAGGGCCTGCCCCCTGCCCCCACCCCTTCTGAAATGGCGTCCGCCTGTCCTGGGTGGAGGGACAGGTGGAAGTGAGGTAATTCTGCTGTCATCGTGCACCTTTGCGGGAGGCGGTCGGGAACCGCCGTGTAACTCCTCATTGGGTAACATTGGGCCCTATGGGGTACAGTGGTCAATGGTGATCTACACCGGCGGTGACGGTATGCACCGCCGTGGATGCGACCGCCATTTTCTATCATATTCCTCATTTGCAACCTGATCATCCATAGGAGAGGACCTACACTGCATGTGCTGCTGTGACCTGTGTCTTGAACCTAACATGGCCCATGTGACTGGGGAAAGGGCCCTTGCCTTCAGTTCGGCGGAGTTGGAGAGACTGGTGAATGGGGTTCTACCCCAGTACGGACTGCTGTATGAGCATCCAGACCAACAGGTGAGTACACATTGGGCACAATGCATGTGGCATGAATGCATGGATTTGTGTGTGAAGGTAAGGGGGGTGGGTGGCTGTCCTCTGTGTGGCGTATTGTTTGTGTGCTGGGCCATGTGTGTGTAATTGGTGATGTGAAGGGGTATGGTGGGCCATAAGTGTAACAGGCAGGACTGTTTGACTAATACTATTTTTCTGTGTGTATTTCCTCTGCAGGTCAGTGCCCATCAAAAGAAGGGTATATGGAATTACATCGCCAAGGACGTGCAGACCCTGGGGGTCTATGGCAAGCGGAGCACCCACTGTCCGAAACAGTGGGAGAACCTGTGACGCTGCGCACGGAAGACGGCGAAGGCCCAGCTGGTGATGGCCTCCCAACGAGGAAGGGGTGCCCATCAAACCCTGACCCCCCGATGGCCCGCATACTGGTGGTGGCCTATCCTGAGCTGGATGGGTGCTTGAGGGCATCTCAGCAGCCATAAGGGGGTGAGTACACTGCCCATCATTACAACTTATGTATGGTAGGGTGGTATCCGGGTGGGGGATGTGTGTCAGTGGGTGCCCCTATGCCAGGGCTGACATTGCAGCGTAGGTCCCCTGGTGGGTTAGAGCTTGTAAGAATCCACTACTGATCAGGGCTGCGAGGGTCCCAGGTGTGCTGCATTTGGCAGTTGTTCCACTCCCCATGCCTTGGATGCTAACTTTTTCTCTGGTAGTGCTATGGCATATTGCATAGACCTGTTCCCTGTGTGTGAGGGTGCTGTGTACGCCAACGGTTGTATTGGTACTGCCATTGACCAAGTGTATCCTTTGTCTCTCCCACCCTCATTGTTTTGTCATACTGTCCTTATGTGCATTAGCATCATCTGGCGGAGGAGCAGAGGCACCGGCGACGGATGGAGCTGCATCCCACAGGACCCAGGAGGTAAAATCCACCAATGCTGAATGCACCAGTGGGATGGAGGGCGAGGGGAGCACCAGGGCAGAGACTGTGGGGGACAGTTCAGACACATATATCTCCTCCGATGGAAGCTCCCTGGTGGTGGCGGACACCTCTGTGACCACCCCAGCTACAGGTACAGCCGCCTCCCCAGTACCAGCACCGCCCTCCCAGCAGCCCCTCATCGAGTTGCCTGTGGCAGCTCATCCAGGAAGGTGGGCATCTCCTTCGCCCCAAGCACCTCATGCCCTGCCCCAGTGAGCCTTGCAGCCCTGAGTGAGGAGGTTCCTGAGATCCATCTCTGTAGGGCAGTCAACTATTGTGAATACCATCCAGGGGCTGGCAGCCCAGATGCAACAGATTAATGCATTCCTGGAGGGCTTTCACACTGGATTGGCAGCCCAACAGAGATTGATCCAAGTGCTGACCTCCTCTCTGATGGTAGCCATTGTCCCTGTTTTTACCCTACTCACTCAAACTTCCACTTCCCAGTCCCATTCTCCTCAACCACAACCCATCCCAAGCACACAGGCAGACAAGCATGCACACACGACAATGCCTAAGAGTGGTACAGGCAAACATAAGCACCACACTTCATCCCACAGGCACTCACACAAACACCATGCAGTTGCAGACATACCAACATCTACTATTTCCACTGTCTCCCCCTCCGCCTCCTCCTCCACCTGCCTCCCAGTTCTGTCCAAACTCACACCTCCATGCACTACATCATCATACACTACCAGCATCACCACCACACCAAGCAGAACACACACCTCACTGGCAGACACCTCCACAACAGCCATGCACATGTCACCTCTGTCCTCTCCCATTGTGTCTGCCCTCCCAAGGTAAACAAACGCAAGCACTCAGACACCCAACAGCCATCCACCTCACAACAGCATCCAGCCCATGCACCTGCACCTGCACCCAAAATCAGCAGACACCTCCAACAACCACTACCTCTTCCTCCACTCCCAAACCTTCTCCCTCTTCCTGCCCCAGTGTCCCTAAAAAGCTGTTCCTATCTACCACTGACCTCTCCCCTACTCCTCCCCGCCATCCTCCACATCTGGCCAGGGTGGGAAGAACCCAGCCAAGCACCTCAGCCACCCAGTCCACGGGCCCGGTCATCACCATACCCACTCATAGTGGAAAATGATCCAGGGCACATGTCCTGAGGGTGAAGGACCCTGCCCAAGCTGCTGCCAAGAAGGGAAAGGAGCTTGCCCAAGCTGCTGCTAAGAAGAGAAAGGAGTGTGCCCAAGCTGCTGCCAAGAAGGGAAAGGAGCCTGCCCAAGATGCTGGCAAAAAGGAAAAGGAGCCTGCCCAAGCAGCTGCCAAGAAGGGAAAGGAGCCTGCCTAAGCTGCTGCCAAGATGGGAAGGGAGCCTGCACCAGCAGGCAGGAAGAGCAAGGGGCCTGGGGCAGGAACTGTGATGGAGCCCCCACCACCAACCATGGTTGTGCAGCCGTCCAAGGTTGCAGGAGATGGGCAGGAGCCTCCTCCCACCAGCAGCACCCCCACCACCACCACCTCCATTGAGCAGCCATCCAAGGTTGCAGAGGATGGGCAGGAGCCTCCCCCCACCAGCAGCACCACCTTCTCCAGTGAGCAGCTGTCCGAGGTTGCAAGGGATGGGCAGGGCCCTCCACCCCGTTACCGCTGGCAAACGGTATGTAATCCTGCCTCCATGGTCTGCTGTACGGCCTGCCCCCTGCAAATCCAGTGGGTATGACACCCACCTGAGAGACTGTGATCTTGCACTCCCCAGGATCAAGAGCACAGGGCACAATGCCCCATCCAGAACCAGTGGGTAAGACATACACCTACCTCAGACTCACCAGGATCAAGAGCACCCGGCACAATGCCCCCTCCAGAGCTAGTGGGTAAGACACCCACCTACCACAGACTCGCTAGGATCAAGAGCCCTCTCCAGAACCAGTGGATAAGACACCCAACCACAACAGACTCGCCAGGATCAAGAGCACAGGGCATAATGCCCCCTCCAGAACCAGTGGGCAAGTCACCCACTTGAGAGACTGTGGCTTTGCACTCCCCAGGACCAAGCACAGGACATGTTGCCCCCTCCAGAGCAAGTGGGCAAGTCACCCACTTGAGAGACTGTGGCCTTGAACTCCCCAGTACCAAACACAGGGCATGTTTCCCCCTCCAGAGCAAGTTGGCAAGTCACCCACTTGAAAGACTGTGGCCTTGCACTCTCCAGGTCCAAGCACAGGGCATATTGCCCCCTCCAGAACCAGTGGGAAGACACCCACTCGAAAGACTGTGGCCTTGCACTCCCCAGGTCCAAGCACAGGGCATGTTGCCCCCTCCAGAACCAGTGGTGCTGTTCCATCTTCCAGCTGAGGTGCCCCCGTACCACTGAGGTGCCTGCCTATTTACCAACAGATGCCCCTGCAGTGTTCTCTCCGTGTTGAGGCAGGTGCCATGTTTGGCCTTGGACTTTGGCCTATGGCCATGTGGACTACGAATATTGTGAACTGGGCTCTGTCCCTTTTTGTGTACATATGTATATTTCTCTTGTCTTGCCTCACTTATTTATCTTGATGTGTTTCTCTCAATACATTCACTTTCTCAAAATCGTTTTGTCCTTGCATTATTCATCCGACGTACAGGGTACCAATGTTTTGGTAATGTAGCTGAATGTGTGTGTGGTGCATGTCACTCTCTTTTCTTCCCACCCCCTTGTGTGCTAGGCATCTGTACTCACCGTCATCACCTTTACCGGCGTTGGTGTTCATGATGGAGCAGCATGTAGAAAATCATGGGGAAGACATGCAGCTCGGGCTCCATGGCGGTGTGGTTGTTCTCTGTGTCTCCAATGGTGAGTCCTTTCACTTCTGTGCAGTGTTTCCGCCAGGCTTTTGATGTCGTTGGTACCACCCCAGAAAAGGTGGTGGAATCGTGTGCCTTAATATGCTTAATATGGTGGGCGGTTACCCCCGTGGTGGTGTTGTTTCCGCCCTGGTGGTCGGTGTGGTAAATTGGCTGTCTATCGGAGATAACACCGCCATGGTCATAATTTGGCAGTAATTACCGCCAGCCTGTTGGCGGTATTACCACCACTTTAACACCAACCGCCAGGGTTGTAATGAGGTCCTTAATGTCCTTCCAAAAGACAAGGTAAGAAAGATACATAATATTCACCCCTCACTATATGGGATGCATCACTTTTATGTTCCTATGTATCCTTTAGCTCTATGCGTTTGTTAGGATTTTTGTGGCCTAGAAATCTACTGAGTTCTGTTAAGAAATGTGACCTCAGCAACCACAAAATCATATACTGGAGCTAGCTATCAATGTCATATTTTTTAGAACAAGGAAGTCTGATAAAGCATACTACAATTCTCGCTGCCCCGCCATTTCACAGAATAATCACAGCATCATGGAATTCTGCTCTTTATAACCTAGATTCAGTGTCTACATTGGCAGAGCCTGGCAGAGGTACACTAATGTAAGGCTTATCTACAAGACCTATATCGGCAGATTTTGGAGATTCTGGAGGTCAGGTACAATTGCTACATATATTAACAAATTAGCCAAGTTCACCTTAACACCCAACATCTCCAATATTCCTCTATAGTAGCTGATATGTTCCTAAACGTGGTTCTGGGTGTTTGATCAACAATTATATGTTGTCTGCATAGAGTGATACGACATGTGGATTAGCTTCATATGTTATGCCACCACTCCCTTACAATCTCCTGAGTACCTGGGATACTGACTCCAGAAAAATGTGAAAATAAATAGTGAAAGAGATTACCTGCCAAGAATGGTCGTGAATGTGTCAGTTGGGTACTCTTATCAACTTTCTAAATCCACTCTGGTAAACACAAAGCACAGTTTTGAAAGAATCTTTGATAAACACTTGAAGCAATGGAAACCTTTGCTCAATACAGGAAGCTATGGCAAAGGTAGCATACATTCCCCAGAGAGGTTTGTGTTAAGTTCAAGCAACCCCTTAACTGCTGGAACTTTTCCCGCCAGTGCTGAGTGTTTTTTGGCTATTTGGGGTAGTTCGCCCTTAGGCCCCCCATAACTTTTTGTTCACATAAGCTATCTACACCTAATTTGTGTCTATTTTCCCAACATTCTGGGGATTGTAAAGGTACCCAGAGTTTGTGGGTTCCCTTGGAGAAGACCAAGAAATTAGCCAAACGACAGCTAAAATCTCAGGTGTTTTTTACAACTGGCATCAACATAGCGTTTACAGTGCTAAGATCACCATTGTCCCATCTTTCAGGAACAGGCAGACTTGAATCAGAAAACCAGACTTTTCAAAACAGTTTTGGCATTTTACTGTGCTTTTAGCCTCCTTCCAGTTAGTGACACAAATGGGTGTGAAACCAATGGTAGATCCTGGACAGCTAAATATTTCTGAAAAGTAGACACAATTCTGAATTCAGCAAGGAGTCATTTGTGTAGATCCTCCAAGAGTTTTCTACAGAAAGTGACAGTTGAAATTAAAATATATTAAAACTGAGCTGAAAACAAAAGCCATTTGTGCCTACGTTTTCGTCTGTAACTTTTTCCAGTTATGGTAAATTTTTAAAAGCAATATAAGGTTAGGTCTGCTGGACCCTTCTGGTTGCAGGGATATATAGGTTCATCAAGAACCCAAGGCATCCAGACCCAATAAATGAGCTACACCTTTCGATAGGTTTTCATTGTATACCAGGTATACAGCAAGTTATTTGGTAAAATATAAAGAGTGAAAAATAGGTATCAAGGAAAACTATTATTTCCAAAGTGGGAACAAGATAAGGAGTTTAGAAGCAGTGGTTATTTGCACGTTTCTGAATTCAGGGGTCCCCATACTAGCATGTGAATTACAGAGCATTTCTAAAAATGACTTATTTGTTAATCACACTCTTACATTTGGAAGGCAAAAATATAGAGAAATACAATTGGCAATAACACTTGTTCTTCTATTCTGTGTTTCCCATAGTCTCCCAATATAAATGGTACCTCACTTGTGTGGATAGGCCTAGTGACTACAACAGGAAATGCCCCAAAACGCCACATGGACAGATCACATTTTTCCAATGAAAATGGATGTTTTGTTTTGCAAAGTGCCTAGCTGTGGATTTTGGCCTCTAACTCAGCTTGCACCCAGAGAAACCTACTAAGCCTGGACTATTTTTAAAATTAGACATCAAGAGGTATCTAGGATGGGCTTGTGGGGCTCTCACTGGGTTCTTCCACCCAGAATCCTTTGGAAACCTCAAAGTCTGGCTACAAAACACTTTTTCCTCAGATTTCGGTGCTACAAAGTTCTGGAATCTCAGGGGAGCCACAAACTTCCTACCACTTAACATTCCCCCAAGTCTCCGGATAAAAAGGTACCTCACTTGTGTAGGTAGGCCTAGTGCCTGTGACTGAAAAAAGCCAAAAACTTACTGTGGCAGTAATGATAACTGAGGTGAATGTTCTAATTAGTCCTGGGATCTGGAACAATTTAGGGAAGCCTACCAAAGCCAGACATTTCTAAAAAGAATAGACACCCAAGGGAGTCCACGGAGATGTGGCTTGTGTGAATTCCCTTTAACGCAGAATACCCTTCAAATGTGAAATGTTGACTGAAAACAGTATTTTACCTTGCATTGCTGCGAAGTAAACTACAGGAATATGCATGGATCCACAAACATCTTACCCTTTAGCGTTCCCCAACTTGTCTCGCTAAAACACTACTTCACTGATGTGTCTGGGCCTAGTGACCATGAGAGAAATGGATCACACTAGGGTCAATGATAGTCCTTGCATGAGGGCTACTGTTAACCCTGGACTGATCCATTCCTGGCACAGGCACACAAGTGGGGTTGTGTTTTTATCAGGACAAGTGAGGACATACTGGGTGGTAGGAATTTTGTGGATCCCTGCACACTCCTGTGGTATACGTGATGAAGAAGCAAGGAAAAATAATGTTTTTAATCAATGTTTCACTTTTTCCACACATGCCACACTTCCGTAGACTGTCCTGGGTGTCTAGTCATCAGAAATATCTGAGTTTGATAGGTTTCCCTATATGGCCCCCTAGCCTACGACCAAATACACAGGTGACTGTCCTACAAAACCGGTTGTTTTGTGGTAGGTAATTTCGGGCACTTCCCTGTTGCCGTCACTTGCCTACCCACACAAGCGAGGCAACATTTTTCTCTGGAGACTTAGTGGAATGCTGGGTGGTAGAAAATCTGTGGTTGTCTGTAGATTCCAGGAACCAAATTGTGGGCTGCCAAGAGAGCACTTTCTCTGTATTTGCCGCTGCACACACCTGCTCTCTGCGTTGGGCTAACCCGCTATTGTCCTGTTGCACAAACTGTGCTTGCGAAGGGACAGCACGACTGTCCTCATCGTCTCCCTCAGAATCACTGGAAGAGGTGTTGTCGGATGTGATTCCGCCGACTGAAAAATCACTCCCCGATTCTGCCCCATTGTCCTCTCTCGCAGATGCTGTTTTAGAATCTGCTGTCTCAGTTTCTGATCCTGCCTCAGAGATGTCTGCCATTACCCGAGTGACAGCTTCAGCAGCAGTCATCCAAGGAGACATCATGGGGGTCATTCTGACCCCCGCGGGCGGCGGGAGCCGCCCGCCTGGAGGGAGCCGCCATATGGCCGCTCCGCGTTCGAAAGACCACGGAGGCCATTCTGGCTTTCCCGCTGGGCTGGCGGGCGACCGCCAGAATGCCGCCCGCCAGCCCAGCGGGAAACCCCTCCCCACGAGGAAGCCGGCTCCGAATGGAGCCGGCGGAGTGGGTATGTGCGACGGGTGCAGTGGCACCCGTCGCGTATTTCAGTGTCTGCAAAGCAGACACTGAAATACAAAGTGGGTCCCTCTTACGGGGGCCCCACAACACCCCATACCGCCATCCTGTTCCTGGCGGGCGACCCGCCAGGAACAGGATGGCGGTATGGGGTGTCAGAATCCCCATGGCGGCGCAGCAAGCTGCGCCGCCATGGAGGATTCTGTAGGACAGCGGAAAACCGGCGGGAGACCGCCGGTTTTCCTGTTCTGACCGCGGCTGAACCGCCGCGGTCAGAATGTCCTGAGGAGCACCGCCAGCCTGTTGGCGGTGCTCCCGCATCCCCGGCCCGGCGGGTCGGAATGACCCCTCATATCTGCTACTGGCTAAACTGTCCCTCTAAAGCACTACCCTACGTAGAAAGTAGATAGGGTCACAGAATTGCTCCTGGGTGTGTGTGTGTGCAACAGTAAATGTCAGTCACCTTACCTTTGCTTCGTCTCGGAATCAGCAGATTCTCTGAAGACACTGAAAAAAAAACCAAAAAGACACACTATTTCTTCACCTTAGCACATACCCATCATCACAGCCTTTACCACTGGTGGCACCCAGTGCAACAATCATTTTTGGTGCTCCCCCTCCTATGACCTCCTCCTCGAATTCCCTCACTACCACCCAGCAAAAGTGCCCCTCATCTCTCCATAGCCAACCTCGCATATACATTTAGGGGGTTATTACAACTTTGGAGGAGGTGTTAATCCGTCCCAAAAGTGACGGTAAAGTGACGGATATACCACCAGCCGTATTACGAGTTCCATAGGATATAATGGACTCGTAATACGGCTGGTGGTATATCCGTCACTTTACCGTCACTTTTGGGACGGATTAACACCTCCTTCAAAGTTGTAATAACCCCCTTAATTTGTTTTAAAGTGAAGGTAACTCCTGGCTTTACTAATCGACTCAGATAAATACATATCTATCCTTTGCAGCAGGCATATGAACCATCTGTGCTACTTTATGGCGTCAACACTGCCACTAGACAAAAGTCAGATCTCCTTCTATATAGAGAGCATCTATCTCTAGAAAAAAAAGAGAGAGGCTCTCTCTATATCACTTTTTTTTTATACATGTGTGCTTTCTCTGAGGCCAATCATAACCCCCAAGGTAAACCACACATGGATCAAAAAAATATATATGCCCCCATGGGGGGCTGGCCAATGTCATGAAGACCAACCCCAACATTTTCATTTTTTTTGTTAAATATCCCTTCGGGGAAACGATCGCCCCCCCAGGGGGAAACATTCTTCTTTTTATTAAATTATGCCCCCCTAAGGGGTCAGCCCGTGTCAAGAAGGCCGACCCAGCCATGCTGTTTTTCTTTAAAAAATATAATAAAAACACATCAACCTTCCAGGGGAAAAACTGTCTTTTTTCATAAACAATGCCTCCATAGGGGTGGTGGGGGCGGCTCACCTACACAGGGGCTAACCCAAAACAAGATCCCTGGTGCCTAGGGCCATTTCCTGGCCATGGATCTCAGCCTTGGCCAGAAAACGGCTCTAGGAAGCCATTGATGGAAAGGAGACACTCCATTTTTCATGGATGCCTCTCTGTCATCTGGGTAGGACTTTTTGGCCGTTTTTCCACACTGGAAAAGGGAGAGGACACTCACCTTGTCCACTCCGCTGCTCCAGTGGGGAAACTATGACATCAGCATGTCTCACAGCTTGCTGACATCACAGACTGGAGAGAGAGAGGGCGGGGAGATGAGGAAGCTCTTCTGCATCTCCAGAGGGAGTGAAATAAACAGCCTTGGCTGGCACACGCACCAATGGACTTAAAGCACAGAATTTAACACAATAACACTTCCAATCCAATTTAGAAATGTAGAGAAAAAAGTAATGAGTAAAAAGAGGTTAAAGAGAACTGGAGATATGATTTTTAAAACTTCTTTATAAAATAGCACCATGACAAAGTAAAGCACCCTTCAAAACAATAGGTCATGGTTGACCTGGCCTAGTCAAGATTTTAGGCCATCTGCAATGGAGCTGGGGTTGGATACACCAAGTGGGTTATCAGAATCAAGTTTTTACCTTCAGAATATGACTTATTTTTACAACTACTCTGTGAAGGATTTACATCGCAAAGGGCCAGATGTACAAATCTCTTTTGCATTCCTTAACAGTCTGAATTTGTAGTTCGAGCAATTAAGAAATGCAAAACAGCCGTTTCTGATGTAGAAAGGCCTTAAAGAAATCCACCCTATGGAAATCGCAATTTACGACCCCCAAAATAGGAAGTTACAAATATGGATTACCTATTTGCGATTCCTATTCTGAAGTACAAAGCATTTCCTAAATGTGATTTGGGCATTTAGGTAAAGGAATTACCAACGACTTGAAGTCGATTGTAACCATGTGCAATATAAAAAAAGCACCTCAAAATGCTTATTTTAATTACAATAGAGCAAAGACATGTCCTGTGGGGATATGTGAGCTGTATATGTGTTCCTTGGCTGAGACAGAATTCCTGGTCAGCTTATGTGACAGGTCCCATCTTTGGCAAAGGACATGGGTAGCTGGAAAAATGTGGAGATAAACTAGAGCGGCCCATCCCTCGAGGAACACATAAGATGTCTGCAGGGCATAGTAGTCACACCATCAGCTTGAGAACCAACACCACCATTCCCTACAGATCCCTCCTGCCCAGGCAAGGTAGGTCATTCCCAACCAGGTGTATTACCACAGCGTCTGGCCTGCCAAACCGCTGTAGGGGGTTCTGTAAGGAGGGGAGGATTTGACCAATCTCATCTCTAGCCAGCCCAGCCACAAAACTGCTATGCCCCTCAACCCCAGTCCACTGTAATTTTTCCACTCTGCCTACCATTCCACCCATGAGATGTAGCAATGGCCCACTGTGGGAAAACGTGGCTGATTGCAGCGGTCCTCTCACTTTCTGCCCCCGTTTGTCACTTATACTGGTGTTTTCCTGACTCTGATGGTATCCTGTCGATATCCAGAAAGTACTAACACTTCCTCTCCAAATATCATCGAATCCAGTCGAGTAATTGGGGTTACTCAATATTTTCTTGACCATGTTAAATCAGAATACCAGTATCTTCCACTAGAAGAATGAAAGATATTGAGTCCTCAACTACAAAAGGATCAGGACTACTTCTAATATCAAGACACCCTCTTTTTGCCAACTAAAAAAGTACAAACCGAGGTGTTACAGATGTGCCATGATTCTCTCGTAGCTGGACACAGTGGAATTAGAAAGACACAGGAGTTGCTTCTACGTTCCTTTTGGTGGCCAACTCTTAAGAACGATGCCAAATCTTATGTAACATCATGTCCTGTATGTGCCCAAACCAGGACGCCTCAAACCAAGCCAGCAGGATTATTAATGCCCTTGCCTTTTCCCTCTGCTCCATGGCACACCCTGTCTACAGATTTAATCTTTTCATTACCGTCTTCTTAACGGAATCATTTCATCATGGTAACTGTTGATTCTTATACCAAGGTGCGCATTTCACAGCCTTAAATAAATGACCTACAGCTCAAGAAATGAGTCATATATTTATGCAAGATGTTTTTCGCCTACATGGCCTTCCACAAGTGATTATTTCAGACCAAGGACCCCGATATGTGTCACGTTTTTGGAAACCTTTTTGTACTTCATTGCACATTGATGTCTCTCTTTCATCAGGATTTCATCCACAAACCAACGGTCAAACTGAACGCTTGAATCAGGAACTCCAATGACATTTACGTTGATTCAGTAATGCCACTCAATGTAACTGGTCAGATGTCCTTTCTTTAGCTGAGTTTTCCTACAACAATACGGTGCATAGTGCAACAGGATCAACACCTTTTTACTGCACCTATGGTTTCAATCCTAATACTTTTTCCACCATTCCTCGTGTTTTACCTACTGTTCCAGCGGTTACATTATTCGCACGACGACTCTGCCATATTCAAGACCTGATCCGTACTACGCTTTTAGCTTCTAAAAGGACTATGAAAAAAAAGGCTGATCGACAACATCGGGTGGCACCTTCTTATCAACCAGGAGACAAAATGAGGCTTTCATCTAAATTTCTACCCTTTTGTTTTTCCCAAAACAAGTTCACACCCCGTTTTTTTGGTCCTTTTTATGTACTGCAGTTATTGAATCCTGTTGCTCTTCGGTTACGTTTACCACAGACTTGGAAGGTTCATCCAGGTTTTCATGTCTCACAGCTTAAACCTTTTGTTACTGATCTATAACATAGGCATTTCCAATGTCCTCCTCCCCTTTCTGTGGAAGGCCACCCAGAATATGAGGTACAAGAGATCTGTGATTCGCAAAACTTTTGGAACAAACTCCAATTCCCGACTGTTAGACCTGACATGCCTTAGGGTGATCACCCCTAACATTTTGCCTGCCTCCCTCCACTTTTTGGACCCTGTTTTGCTGGCTTTTAGACTCTGCGCACTTTACCACTGCTAACCAGTGCTAAAGTGCATATGCTCTCTCCCTTTTTAAACATGGTAACTTTGGATCATACCTGACTGGACTCACCTGTCTGCTTTCTACAAAGGACTGCTGCCTTGCTGTTGGCCTGCTGCCTTGCTGAACTCTTGTCTGGCTGTGGAAGTGCTCTCCAAGGGCTTGGATAGAGCTTGCCTCCTGTTCCCTGAAGTCTCAGGACCCAAAATACTTCTCTTTTTCACTTGGACGCTCGGTGTGCCGAAATTTTAGACGCACAGCTTGTTCCGCGGCGAGAAAAACACTGCACACCGACGCTGATCGGCGCGACGCCTTCGGGACGACCAGAACTTCGACGCATGGCCTCACAAGGATAACGGCGCCCGACCTCCAGAGGAGAAATCGACGAGGCACCTGCCGTGAAAGCGAAACTTCGACGCACAGCCCCGCAGAATGACGCACAGCCGGAAAACAAGCAGAAGAATCCACGCACAGACCCGGGACATCTGGTAATCCCCGCGATCCACAGAAAGAGACTGTCCGCACGCCGGAAAATGACGAACGACGCAAGTCCGTGTGTGCTGGGGAGAAATCGACGCACACACCATTTTTCCACGTATCTCTTCTTCTGCGGCCCTCTGAGGAGATTTTCCACTCCAAACCAGGTACTTTGTGCTTGAAAGAGACTTTGTTTGCTTTTTAAAGACTTAAGACACTTTATATCACTTTTCAGTTATATCTTTACAAATTCACATAGCAACTTTATTAGTTTTGACCTACAATTATC
Organism: Pleurodeles waltl; assembly: GCF_031143425.1. NCBI lineage: Eukaryota > Metazoa > Chordata > Amphibia > Caudata > Salamandridae > Pleurodeles > Pleurodeles waltl. The sequence continues at coordinate 142,653,899 of NC_090438.1, forward strand.
TTGATAAATATGATATATTTTTCTAAACACTCTGGTGTATTTTTGTGGTGCTATATGGTGGTATTGTATGATTTATTGCACAAATACTTTACACATTGCCTTCTAAGTTAAGCATGACTGCTCGTGCCAAGCTATCAGAGGGTGGACACAGGCTAATTTTGGATTGTGTGTGACTTACCCTGACTAGAGTGAGGGTTCTTGCCTGGACAGCGGGTATCCTGACTGCCAACCAAAAACCCCATTTCTAACATTGGTGATCAGCGGTGAGGATAGGACTTGTATTTGTGCAGTGACATACAGTAGCTAAGTATTTCACTACCTACCCACAGTTGAAGGTCAACTTGATTTTTATCTATTTTTGAAAATTCTTTTTTTTTTCCTGACAATTTTCAAAAACTAAATCCTCACTCAACATGGTTCTGACTGGGTCTCAAATGGGAGACTTTGACCTAGTCCTGTTGGATACATATACGGTCAAACAGCTAAAAGGGTTCTGCAGGGCAATGAGGGTAACCACCCAAGGGGCCTCCAAAATGGAGGACTTTCAAGTGGCGCTGAGGGCCTGGGCAGAAGCCCATTTAGAAGAGGATGATGAGGAAGAGGAGCCAGAAAATGGCCCCTCAGAGGATTTGTTGCTATCTGTGGATGGTGTTACCACTGCAATTGTGCCCCATTCCAGACCAGGGAGCAGTGTCTCTGTGCAAAGCCTGACCGCAGAGGAAAGGAGAGAGGAAAGGGAGTTCCAATTGCAAATGTCAAAACTGAAAATTGAGGCTCAACAGGAGGAAAGAAGGGCAGAGAGAGAAGCCAAGCAAGCTGAGGCTGAAAGAGCAGCCACACAGATTGAAGCTGAAAGAGAAGCCAAACAAGCTGAAGCTGAAAGGGCAGCCAAACAGGTGGAAGCTGAAAGAGGTTTGGCTGAAAAGAAACTATTGTTGGCTCATGAACTGAGTCTCAAGGAGCTGGAGATCAAGACGAGACAGTCTGAATCCACCAATAATGGTGGCAGCATACAGACAGGACCTGCTGGAGAAAAGAAGGTTTGAATACCCAAAAATGTGGTGCCCAGTTTTGTGGTGGGAGATGACATAGATAAATGGTTAGCTGCTTATGAAATTGCACTAAGGGCTCATGATGTTCCTGAAGGGCAATGGGGGGTAGCTATGTGGGGTTATGTGCCGCCATTGGGGAGGGACACACTTCTCACATTGGATCAACCTGATCAAAACACATACCCACTTCAGAAAGCCACTTTACTTGCCAAGTTTGGGCTGACCCCTGAGGGATACCGTCAGAGGTTCAGGGACAGCACCAAACAAACCACACAAACATGGGTAGATTTCTTTTACTTTTCCAGTAAGGCACTGAATGGATGGGTGCGGGCAACAAATTAGATAATTATAAAGGGCTATATGACTTGATTCTGAGAGAGCATATACTCAATGTTACCTATACAGAGTTGCGCCAGCACTTGGTAGATAGTAAGCTGACTGATCCCAGGAAGCTTGCTGAGGAGGCGGACCTCTGGGTTAGCACCAGAGTGTCCAAAAAGGTACCTGGGGGGGACACCCACAAAGGTGGTCAGGGTTCCCAACAGAAAAAAGAGGGGGGAGATAAACTTACAGATAAGGAACTCTCAAAAGGCCCCCAAAAGACTTCCCAGGGAGGGGTGGCAACCATTCCTTTTCCAGATTTGGGAAAAAGCCAGGGACATATGATAGGTCAGGGACATCCAACCCTAAATGCATGGAGTGTTACCAGTATGGTCACTATAAAGGCGACCCCCAGTGCTCCAAGAGGGCACCATCCACTACCAGACAGACACCTGGGTTGACTAGTGTAGCGCTTGGGGGGGAGATGGACCCAGATAGCTTTGGGGAGCAGGTAGAGATTTCCCTAGTGTCCCTGGGAGAAAGAGAAATGGTGCCCAAAGCCCACATGCCCCGAAATACTTCCAATTACAGGCAGTGGGTCACCATTAATGGGCAGAACGTGGAGGCTCTGCGTGACACAGGAGCCAGCATGACTACTATCCAGAATCAACTGGTGTCAACAGAGCAGATAGTACCTAATACATTCCACCAGGTCATAGTCGCTGACAATCGTGAGAGTCACCTACCGGTGGCTCTGGTTCCCTTTGAGTGGGGGGGTCTCTGGTACTCTGAAAGTAGCTGTGAGTCCTGCCATACCTGTAGATTGTCTGTTAGGCAATGATCTTGAGCATACTGCTTGGAAAGAAGTAGAGCTCAGATCTCACCTGGAGATGTTAGGGTTACCTGAGTGGGTCTGCATGACCACACGGTCCATGACTGCCCGGGAAGGGAGTCAAGGGCGTCTGGAGCCTGGAAAGATGGCCCAGACATCTGCCATAAGGGAGGGCCAGGGGCGCGGGAAACCCGCCTCCAATGTTCCCACGGTGGTAGACGAGGCCCCTGAGGAGGAGGAGGCCCCTGAGCCAACCGGGGAGGACATAGCTGCCCTGGGTAACCTACCTGAACTTGCTGGCTGGCAAGTAGAAGGGGGGCCAACCAGGGAATCATTCTGCGAGGCACAGAAAGAATGCCCCACCCTTGAGGGTCTGAGGAAGCAGGCCACAGACCACACAGCAGGTGACACCTCTGGTGCTCACCATATTTACTGGGAGAATGATCTCATGTACAGTGAGCGTAGGATTCCAGGTCCTGGGGCACACTGTGTGCTGGTGGTCCCCCAGTGTTACCGGAAATTCCTACTAGGCCTGGCTCACGACATTCCCCTGGCAGGACACCTGGGCCAAGACAAGACCTTTAACAGGCTTGACACCCACTTTCATTGGCCCAGAATGAGGAAAGCCTCAGATAACTTCTTCAGAGCTTGCCCCACCTGCCAGGCTAGTGGGAAGGCAGGGAAACAGCTTAAAGCTCCTCTGCTCCAACTCCCAGTCGTTGGCACCCCCTTTGAAAGGGTGGGCATCAACATTGTTGGTCCCTTGGACCCCAAAACTGCCTTGGGCAACAGGTTTATCCTGGTTTTGGTGGACCATGCCACCCGCTATCCAGAGACAATCCCTCTGAGAACAGTGACTGCAAAGGTGGTGACCAGAGCCCTGTTGGGAATATTTACCCGTGTGGGATTCCCTAAGGAGGTCGTGTCTGACAGGGGCACAAACTTCATGTCTGCATACATGAAGACCCTGTGGGATGAGTGTGGGGTGACCTACCGGTTTACCACCCCTTATCATCCTCAAACCAATGGGCTTGTTGAGAGATTCAACCAGATCCTGAAAGGCATGATTGGTGGCCTGACTGAGGCCATGAGGCGTAAGTGGGACGTCCTCTTACCCTGCCTGCTGTTTGCTTATAGAGAGATGCCCCAGAAAGGGGTGGGGTTCAGCCCCTTTGAGCTTCTCTATGGTCACCCTGTCAGGGGACCCCTAAGCATTGTTAAGGAGGGCTGGGAGAAAGCTCCCCAGGCCCCTCCCCAGGATGTGGTCAGCTACATGCTGGCCCTCTGCAAACAAACCCAACGCTTCTGGAAGCAGGCCAAGAGTAACCTCGAGCCCAGTCAAGAGGTGATGAAGGAGTGGTATGACCAGAAGGCCACACTAGTTGAGTTCTCACCTGGAGACAAAGTTTGGGTGATGGAGCTAGTAGAGCACAGGGCTCTCCAGGACCGCTGGACTGGCCCCTTTGAGATCAAGGAGCGTAAAGGGGAGGCCACTTACCTAGTGGACCTCAAGACCCCTAGGCACCCCCTGAGGGTCCTCCATCACAACCGGCTCAAACCTCACTTTGAGAGGTCTGAGGTCAGTATGCTCCTGGTCACAGATGAGGGCATGGAAGAGGAGAGTGAACCTCTCCACGACCTCCTCACTGTCAAAGAAGGGGATGGGTCAGTAGGTGGTGTCATTCTATCTGACGCCCTGACTCCAACCCAGAGAGGGGACTGCTATGAGCTGTTAGAGCAGTTCTCCCCCCTGTTCTCCCTTACTCCTGGACTAACCCACCTCTGTGTGCATGACATTGACACAGGTGACAGTTCCCCTGTAAATAACAAAATTTACAGGTTGTCAGATAAGGTGAAGGCAAGCATCAAGGAGGAGGTCTCCAAGATGTTGACTTTGAGGGTTATTGAGAAATCCAGTAGTCCCTGGGCCAGCCCTGTGGTATTGGTTCCCAAGGCTACTGCCCCAGGTGGGAAGCCAGAACTCCTGTTCTGTGTGGACTACCGGGGTCTCAATTCAGTCACCCGGACTGATGCTCACCCCATCCCCGAGCTGATGAGCTCGTTGACAGGCTAGGCGCTGCCAAGTTCCTAAGTACGTTTGATCTTACTTCCGGGTACTGGCAGATTGGCCTGACTGAGGGGGCTAAGGAAAGATCCGCTTTTTCCACCCCTGATGGCCATTACCAATTCCGGGTGATGCCATTTGGGCTGAAAAATGCCCCGCTACCTTCCAACAGTTGGTTAACGGGGTCCTAGCTGGTAAAGATGCCTTCTGTGCAGCTTAACCGGACGACATAGCTGTCTACAGTTCCAGTTGGGAGGAACACCTGCTCCATCTCAAGGAGGTGCTTCAGGCTCTGCAACAGGCAGGCCTGACTATCAAGGCTAGTAGGTTCCAGATTGGGCAGGGTTCCATGGTGTACTTGGGACACCTAGTGGGTGGTGGCAGGGTGCAGCCGCTCCAGGCCAAGATTTAAACTATCAAGGCCTGGCAACCACCTAGAACATAGACTGAGGTGAGAGCCTTTTTAGGCCTCACTGGATACTACCGCAGGTTCGTCAATGGCTATGGTACCATTGTGTCCCCCTTGACAGAACTCACTTCCAAGAAGCAACCTAGGTTGGTGAATTGGACAGAGGCCTGTCAGAAAGCCTTTGATTCTCTGAAGGAAGCCATGTGCACGGCCCCCGTGCTCAAGGCCCCTGACTACTCCCAGGAATTTATTGTGCAGACAGATGCTTCAGAGCATGGCATAGGGGCTGTTCTAGCACAGCTGAATGAGGAGGGCTCAGACCAACCAGTAGTCTTTATTAGCAGAAGACTATTACCATAGGAACAAAGGTGGAGTGCTATTGAGAGAGAAGCATTTGCTGTGGTCTGGGCACTAAAGAAGCTAAGACCCTATCTGTTTGGGACTCACTTCCGGGTTCAGACAGACCACAGGCCCCTCAGATGGCTCATGCAGATGAGGGGTGAGAATCCAAAACTCTTGAGATGGTCCATTTCCCTACAGGGGTTGGACTTTACGGTGGAGCATCGCCCAGGGCTTGACCACACCAATGCTGATGGTCTCTCCAGATACTTCCGCCTTAGCGATGAGAGCTCCCAGGTCGGGTAGCTCTCCCCACTTTCAGCTGGGGGGGGACACATGTTAGACCTGACATGCCTTAGGGTGATCACCCCTAACTTTTTGCCTGCCTCCCTCCACTTTGTGGACCCTGTTTTGCTGGCTTTTAGACTCTGCGCACTTTACCACTGCTAACCAGTGCTAAAGTGCATATGCTCTCTCCCTTTTTAAACATGGTAACTTTGGATCATACCTGATTGGACTATTTAATTTACTTATAAGTCCCTAGTAATGTGCACTATATGTGCCTAGGGCCTGTAGATTAAATGCTACTAGTGGGCCTGCAGCACGGGTTGTGGCACCCACTTAAGTAGCCCCCTTAACCTTGTCTCAGGCTTGCCATTGCAAGGCCTGTGTGTGCAGTTACACTGCCACTTCGACTTGGCATTTAAAAGTACTTGCCAAGCCTAGAACTCCCCTTTTTCTACATATAAGTCACCCCTAATGTGTGCCCTAGGTAACCCCTAGAGCAGGGTGCTGTGTGGGTAAAAGGCAGGACATGTACCTGTGTAGTTATATGTACTGGTAGTGTAAAACTCCTAAATTTGTTTTTACACTACTGTGAGGCCTGCTCCCTTCATAGGCTAACATTGGGGCTACCCTCATACATTGTTGAAGTGACAGCTGCTGATCTGAAAGGAGCAGGAAGGTCATATTTAGTATGGCCAGAATGGTAATACAAAATCCTGCTGACTGGTGAAGTCGGATTTAATATTACTATTCTAGAAATGCCACTTTTAGAAAGTGAGCATTTCTTTGCACTTAAATCTTTCTGTGCCTTACAATCCACGTCTGGCTGGGCTTGGTTGACAGCTCCTTGTGCATTCACTCAGACACACTCCAAACACAGGGTACTCAGCCTCACTTGCATACATCTGCATTTTGAATGGGTCTTCCTGGGCTGGGAGGGTGGAGGGCCTGCTCTCACACAAAGGACTGCCACACCCCCTACTGGGACCCTGGCAGACAGGATTGAACTGAAAGGGGACCTGGTGCACTTCTTAGCCACTCTTTGAAGTCTCCCCCACTTCAAAGGCACATTTGGGTATAAAACAGGGCCTCTGCCATACCTCATCAGACACTTGCTGGAGAAGAAACCTGAACCAGAAACTACATCCTGCCAAGAAGAACTGCCTGGCTGCTCAAAGGACTCACCTGTCTGCTTTCTACAAAGGAATGCTGCCTTGCTGTTGGCCTGCTGCCTTGCTGAACTCTTGTCTGGCTGTGGAAGTGCGTTCCAAGGGCTTGGATAGAGCTTGCTTCCTGTTCCCTGAAGTCTCAGGACCAAAAAGACTTCTCTTTTTCACTTGGACGCTCCGTGCGCCGAAATTTTCGATGCACAGCTTGTTCCGTGGCAACAAAAATGCCACACACCGATGCTGATCGACAAGACGCCTTCAGGACGACCGGAACTTCGACGCACGGCCTCGCAAGGATAACGCCGCCCGACCTCCAGAGGAGAAATCAACGCGACGCCTGCAGTGAGAGCAAAACTTCGACGCACAGCCCCCAGAACGACGCGCAGCCGGAAAACAAGCAGGAGAATCCACGCACAGACCCGGGACATCTGGTAATCCCCACGATCCATTGAAAGAGACTGTCCGCGCGCCGGAAAAATGACGCACGACTTCCCCGCGTGAAAAATAACGACTCAAGTCCATGTGTGCTGGGGAGAAATCGACGCACACACCATTTTTCCACGTATCTCTTCTTCTGCGGCCCTCTGAGGAGATTTTCCACTCCAAACCAGGTACTTTGTGCTTGAAAGAGACTTTTTTGCTTTTTAAAGACTTAAGACACTTGATATCACTTTTCAGTGATATCTTTACAAATTCACATTGCAACTTTATTTGTTTTGACCTACAATTATCCTGATAAATATTATATATTTTTCTAAACACTGTGTGGTGTATTTTTGTGGTGCTATATGGTGGTATTGTACGATTTATTGCACAAATACTTTACACATTGCCTTCTAAGTTAAGCCTGACTGCTCGTGCCAAGCTACCAGAGGGTGGGCACAGGCTAATTTTGGATTGTGTGTGACTTACCCTGACTAGAGTGAGGGTTCTTGCTTGGACAGAGGGTAACCTGACTGCCAACCAAAAACCCCATTTCTAACACTGATCCACTGTACCCACTTGCCGGGCCCAAACCTTCCCTTTTTGTATATGTAAGGCACCACTAAGGTAGGCCCTATGTAGCCCCATGGGCAGGGTGCAGTGTATTTTAATGGTAGGACATGTACTGCTGTGTTTTACATGTCCTAACAGTGAAATACTGCCAAACTCGGGTTTCACCATTGCAAGGCATATCTCTCTCATAGGTTAACCTGGGGGCTTCCTTTAAAACACTTTAAAGTGCAGATTCCCTTTGAGAGCAGATAGAAATAGGGAGTTTAGGGTCTCTGAACTCACAATATAAAAATACATCTTTTAGTGAAGTTGTTTTTTGGATTGTGAGTTTGAAAATGCCACTTTTAGAAAGTAGGCATTTTCCTGCTGAAACAATTCTGTGAGTCTGCCTGTTTGTGGATTCCCTGTCTGGGTCAGTTTGACAGTTGGGCTGTTTACACCTCTCCTCTAGACAGTGGCACAAAGGGAGTCTTGGTGTAGCCTGCATATCCTGATGAGCCATCTGAGCTAGAGTGGAGGGAGGAGTGGTTGTTTGCAACTGGAAGGACTGTGCCTGCCATCACACAATGCAGTCTCCCTGGACAAGGAGGGATCCTGCAAACACTTGACACTTTGCTTTGAAGTTTGGCAACTTCAAAGGCAGAAAGAGGTCAAAGAAGAGGACTCAAAACCAAAGACTTTTAGAATCTTTCTGGAATTAAGAGGAACCTCTGCCAAGGAGAAGAGCTGAAGGAGGAGTACTGTCCCTTTGCTGTGTTGCTTTGCTGGACTGGCGTGCAGTTGCTGCTTCAGACTGAAAAGAGTGTAACGGGTGAAATTTGCTCTGTGTCCTGCTTGGGAAAGTTCTCCAAGGGCTTGAAGTAGAGCTTGTCTCCTGTTGGAAGTCTCAGGGACACCAAAGACTTCAGTTTCCTTGAGCTGTAGCACTGAGAACTGTGGGGGTCATTCTGACCTCGGCGGTAAAAGGCGCTTACCGCCGGTCAGAAGTTTGCTATTCTACCGCCGCGGGCGTGGTAAACCGCCACGGTCATTCTGACCTCCAACTGTGAAACCGCCAAAAGCCGACATCCACGGAAGGCCGCCTCATCAGCGGGCAGCGATAAACTGGAGATGACCTAACCTCCACCGCCACGCCAACACAAACACGCCCATGCCATTCTGACCCACGAATCCATGCGGCGGTCTTTTAACCGCGGTATTCTATTGGCGGTACACACCGCCGCGGTCAAAATACACACACATATACAAAACACAGCCACATTGGACAATTTGAAATACACACACCTGATACACATACACACAACACTCCCACACACCCAATTAACTATAAAACACACACCCACATCACCCACAAACCCCTACGACCACAAATATCTGAGCGAAGGCGCAATACACTGAGAGAGAGCACAGGGAACGCAAAGCACAACACACACAGGAACCCAACATCATCACCCACACCACATCTACGAACACATCACCACACATCACCACGCACATAACCACAAACACCACCCCACACCTCATCCACACCACCCCATGGCACCCCAAAGACACCCCAGGTTCTCGGACCAAGAACTCAGGGTCATGGTGGAGGAAATAATTAGGGTAGAGCCCCAGCTCTTCGGCACACAGGTGCAACACACCACAATAGCCAGGAAGGCAGAGCTATGGCAAAGGATCGTAGACAGGGTCAACGCTGTGGGACAGCATCCCAGAAATCGGGAAGACATCCGAAAGCGATGGAACGACCTACGGGGAAGGTGCGCTCGATGGTGTCACAACACAACATCGCTGTGCAGAAGACTGGCGGCGGACCCCCACCCACTCCACCCCAATTCACATCCTGGGAGCAAGAGGTGGTAAACATCATGCATCCTGATGGCCTCGCTGGAGTACCCGGAGGAATGGACTCTGGTAAGTCGATTCACAACTACTTCACCCCCCCCAGCATGCCAACCCACACCCCCACCCTCACCCCCAATCTCAACCCCCAGCACACATCCTCCCTGCCAATGTCTCACCAGCACAACCCACCCTAAACAACACCAACCCCTGAATGCCAACACAAACCATAGACATCCATCACCAATGCATGACCACTGCACATACCCATCCACCCCCCCAACCACCCTCACAACACCTCCCACAAAGGAATGCCAGCACTGGGGTACAAGGGCACTCACAAAATGCACGCCATGGCACACACAAAAGCAATAACCATACTCTTTTACCCCTGCAGGGCCTGAACGCCAACACACCGCCACGGAGGGTCCAGATTTGTCCATCCCACCCCCAGAACAGGCCCCCAGTGAGGACAGCAGCTCTGTCGACCTAGAACCTGACGACCAGCCCGGACCATCGGGGACCTCTGGACAGTCGGTTCCCCACACACAGACACAGGCCACAGCAGACCCAACCCCCTCTGGGAATAGCAGCACAGCTCCCACCCAGCGGGCCCATGCCTCTGTCTCCAGGACGCGTCAATCAGCGGTGTGTCCGCCACTACAGGGCACCCAGGCTGACCCAACACCCCAACAACAACAGGGACCTGGGGGCAGTGGTAGTGGGCACACCGTCCAGGGGACAGAGGCCCGGGGAAACAGGGCAACTGGGAGGGCTGCTGTGCGACAGGGGGGGGAGGAAAGGCCCAGGGAACCCACTCTCCAAGAGGCCCACACCACCATCATGGGAGCATACCATCACTCCCAGGAGACGATGGCGACGGTACTGGCCAGGTTCACGGAGATCCAGGCACAGCAGGAGGAACGCTACATGGGGTTCAGCAATGAACTCAGGAACATCGGTACCGCTATGGGGACCATAGTCCAGGCCCTCAACCGGATAGAAACCACATTGCAGGACCATGTGGCACCACAAAGGGCCCCTGTCACTAGCCAGGACCAGGAACAGACTACCACCTCCGCCGGCGCTAGTGGACAGGAGGCCCCACCACAGCGACAGGCCACCAGAACCCCACCTCCTGCTGAAGAACAACCACCCCGCAAGCGGACCCTGAGATCTCACAGGAAGACAGAGTAGGATGCCAAGACCCCCGCCAGCATAAGATACCCCCTGATGTCATCCCACTGTCCCACATTGTCACCCTGTCCAACCTTGAACTGCCCCTGCTCCATCCTTCCACAGGCATATGGACAATGCACCTGTGAAACTGAGAACTTGACTCTGCCATGGACATTACTCCACCATCACCCATCACCGTTTTAATATCATGTACCAATATCTAGCACTAAAAATAAATCACTCATTGCACTGAAATTATTCAGGAGTCAGCCTGTATTTTTTACAAATGTATTACACATTACTGTTCAATAATGTTCAGTCAATTTGTGATGACAACATACCGATGTCAATAAGCTTTAGTCCATGGGCTAACCAAGCAGAAGTCACGCAGTGGGTCATACAGCACTGAAAAGGGAAGGGAAAATCAAAAATCAGTTTAAAAGAACTGGGGGGAAATACACAAAGTAGAGATGCAGGAGGCTTTAAGTAAATGTTAAATGTCGTGGGTGATTCTTACCTGTGTGCTACTGAAAATACTGTTGTATAACTGTGTCCCTGTTGTCTGTGTCGTCCCCGTCGTCTTCCTCCTCTTCACTCTCCACAGGCTCCACAGCTGCTACAACACCACCATCTGGACCATCCTCCTGCAGGAAACCAGAGTCACCTATTAGCCACACACGGTGTCTCTGTAGCTGTTCCATCCCATAAGGGATGCTGCTATTACGCATAACATACGCGTCATGCACTGACCCAGGGAACTTAGCATTTACATGGGAGATGTACTGGTCAGCCAAACAGACCACCTGGACATTCATAGAATGGTAATTTTTTCTGTTTCTGTACACCTGCTCATCTTCTTTTGGGGGTACTAAAGCCACATGGGTCCCATCAATGGCACCAATGATGTTGGGGATATGTCCAAGGGCATAGAAATCACCCTTCACAGTGGCCAAATCAACCTCCTCAGGGAAAACAATGTAGCTCCGCATGTGTTTCATCAGGGCAGACAACACTCTGGACAAAATCTTTGAAAACATAGGCTGAGACATTCCAGATGACATGGCCACTGTTGTCTGGAATGAGCCACTTGCCAAAAAATGGAGGACTGACAGAACCTGCACTAGAGGGGGAATTCCTGTGGGTTGGCGGATGGGGGACATCAGGACTGGCTCCAGCTGGGCACACAGTTCATGTATAGTGGCTCGGTCAATTCGGTATCGTAGTATGATATGGCGTTCTTCCATTGTCGACAGGTCCACCAGCGGTCGGTACACGCGAGGATTCATCCTTCTCCTCGCAAGTCCCAGCGGACGGTGCCTAGGAAGGACAACATGGAGCACAGAGTCAAGCAAATCACAGGTACGTTCACCACAGCTTGCATAGCACACGATTATCTATGTATTGAAAGGCGTGTATGTGTGGCAATGCAAGGCCTAGGCCTGTGTGACGCAGTACAAATTATGCCATGTGGGCCCTTGAAATGGCGGCTGCCTGACCTGTGAAGTGGGACAATGGGATGTGAGGTCAATGCGCTGGCGTGGCACACCGTGGCGGTAGGCGGTCAAAGACTATGGCTATGTGTATATACACTGACCTTGTTTTGTATATTTTTCTCTTATGAAAAGTACAATGACAAGAGTGGTAAGTAGTCTCAAAGCACTTATCCCACCGCTGCACAACCAATGTAGGAGGCTGGACTGGCTTGTAGTGAGTACCTAGGGGTACTTGCACCTTGCACCAGGCCCAGTTATCCCTTATTAGTGTATAGGGTGTCTAGCAGCTTAGGCTGATAGATAATGGTAGCTTAGCAGAGCAGCTTAGGCTGAACTAGGAGACGGGTGAAGCTACTACAGTACCACTTAGTGTCATATGCACAATATCATAAGAAAACACAATACACAGTTATACTAAAAATAAAGGTACTTTATTTTTATGCCAATATGCCAAAGTAGCTTAGAGTGTACCCTCGGTGAGAGGATAGGAAATATACACAAGATATATATACGCAATAGCAAAAATATGCAGTATAGTCTTAGAAAACAGTGCAAACAATGTATAGTTACAATAGGATGCAATGGGGAAACATAGGGATAGGGGCAACACAAACCATATACTCCAAAAGTGGAATGCGAACCACGAATGGACCCCAAACCTATGTGACCTTGTAGAGGGTCGCTGGGACTATTAGAAAATAGTGAGAGTTAGAAAAATAACCCTCCCCAAGACCCTGAAAAGTGAGTGCAAAGAGCACTAAAGTTCCCCTAAGGACAAAGAAGTCGTGTTAGAGGAATAATGCAGGAAAGACACAAACCAACAATGCAACAACGCTGGATTTCCAATCTGGGGTACCTGTGGAACAAGGGGACCAAGTCCAAAAGTCACAAGCAAGTCGGAGATGGGCAGATGCCCAGGAAATGCCAGCTGTGGCTGCAAAGAAGCTTCTACTGGACAGAAGAAGCTGAGGTTTCTGCAGGACCGAAAAGGGCTAGAGACTTCCCCTTTGGTGGACGGATCCCACTCGCCGTGGAGAGTTGTGCAGAAGTGTTTTCCCGCCGAAAGAACGCCAACAGGCCTTGCTAGCTGCAAATCGTGCAGTTAACATTTTTTGATGCTGCTGTGGCCCAGGAGGGACCAGGAGGTCGCAAATTGGACCAGGAGGTAGAGGGGACTTCGAGCAAGACAAGGAGCCCTCTTAGCAGCAGGTAGCACCCGGAAAAGTGCCAGAAACAGGCACTACGAGGATGCATGAAACAGTGCTCACCCGAAGTCGCACAAAGAAGTCCCACGTCGCCGGAGAACAACTTAGGAGGTCGTGCCATGCAGGTTAGAGTGCCGTGGACCCAGGCTGGACTGTGCACAAAGGATTTCTGCCGGAAGTGCACAGAGGCCGGAGTAGCTGCAAAAGTCGCGGTTCCCAGCAATTCAGTCTAGCGAGGTGAGGCAAGGACTTACCTCCACCAAACTTGGACTGAAGAGTCACTGGACTGAGGGGGTCACTTGGACAGAGTTACTGGATTCGAGGGACCTCGCTCATCGTGCTGAGAGGAGACCCAAGGGACCGGTAATGCAGCTTTTTGGTGCCTGCGGTTGCAGGGGGAAGATTCTGTCGACCCACGGGAGATTTCTTCGGAGCTTCTAGTGCAGAGAGGAGGCAGACTACCCCCACAGCATGCACCACCAGGAAAACAGTCGAGAAGGCGGCAGGATCAGCGTTACAGAGATGCAGTAGTCGTCTTTGCTACTATGTTGCAGGTTTGCAGGCTTCCAGCGCGGTCAGCAGTCGATTCCTTGGCAGAAGGTGAAGAGAGAGATGCAGAGGAACTCGGATGAGCTCTTGCATTCGTTATCTAAAGTTTCCCCAGAGACAGAGACCCTAAATAGCCAGAAAAGAGGGTTTGGCTACCTAGGAGAGAGGATAGGCTAGCAACACCTGAAGAGCCTATCAGAAGGAGTCTCTGACGTCACCTGGTGGCACTGGCCACTCAGAGCAGTCCAGTGTGCCAGCAGCACCTCTGTTTCCAAGATGGCAGAGGTCTGGAGCACACTGGAGGAGCTCTGGACACCTCCCAGGGGAGGTGCAGGTCAGGGGAGTGGTCACTCCCCTTTCCTTTGTCCAGTTTCGCACCAGAGCAAGGCTAAGGGGTCCCCTGAACTTGTGTAGACTGGCTTATGCAGAATTGGGCACATCTGTGCCCAAGAAAGCATTTCCAGAGGCTGGGGGAGTCTACTCCTCCCCTGCCTTGACACCATTTTCCAAAGGGAGAGGGTGTCACACCCTCTCTCAGAGGAAGTTCTTTGTTCTGCCATCCTGAGCCAGGCCTGGCTGGACCCCAGGAGGGCAGATGCCTGTCTGAGGGGTTGGCAGCAGCAGCAGCTGCAGTGAAACCCCAGGAAGGGCAGTTTGGCAGTACCAGGGTCTGTGCTACAGACCACTGGGATCATGGGATTGTGCCAACTATGCCAGGATGGCATAGAGGGGGCAATTCCATGATCATAGACATGTTACATGGCCATATTCGGAGTTACCATTGTGAAGCTACATATAGGTAGTGACCTATATGTAGTGCACGCGTGTAATGGTGTCCCCGCACTCACAAAGTCCGGGGAATTGGCCCTGAACAAAGTGGGGGCACCTTGGCTAGTGCCAGGGTGCCCTCACACTAAGTAACTTTGCACCTAACCTTTACCAGGTAAAGGTTAGACATATAGGTGACTTGTAAGTTACTTAAGTGCAGTGTAAAATGGCTGTGAAATAACGTGGACGTTATTTCACTCAGGCTGCAGTGGCAGGCCTGTGTAAGAATTGTCAGAGCTCCCTATGGGTGGCAAAAGAAATGCTGCAGCCCATAGGGATCTCCTGGAACCCCAATACCCTGGGTACCTCAGTACCATATACTAGGGAATTATAAGGGTGTTCCAGTAAGCCAATGTAAATTGGTAAAATTGGTCACTAGCCTGTTAGTGACAATTTGTAAAGAGAGAGCATAACCACTGAGGTTCTGGTTAGCAGAGCCTCAGTGAGACAGTTAGGCATCACACAGGGAACACATACCTTTAGGTCACAAACTTATGAGCACTGGGGTCCTGACTAGCAGGGTCCCAGTGACACATAACAAACATACTGAAAACATAGGGTTTTCACTATGAGCACTGGGCCCTGGCAAGCAGGATACCAGTGAGACAGTGAAAACACCCTGACATACACTCACAAACAGGCCCAAAGTGGGGGCAACAAGGCTAGAAAGAGGCTACTTTCTCACACAACCCCCCCAAACGAAGGACAATAAGGCTAACCTTGGCCATTTGAGACTTTATTGTCTAAGTGGTGATAAGTAGAGAGTAGCTCTGCAATAGACTTGTTACTCCCTTTATCATCCACTATATGGTTACTTCCCTGTGGGGATGTAAACCACCCTGTTTGAAGTTTTTTAGCTAAGCAACAATGTGAAGATGTATTTTCAGAGTTTCTATCAGTAAGTTTTAGTTTAGAGCAGTGGGAATTGTCCACTGAACCTATTTGTAGTGATGGAAATGCCAGACAGGGATGCTGTCTCAGAAAAGCCATAGCTGGGCAAAAACTTTTTCCATATGGCTGGAAGAGAGAACAGGGATGCTGTTTCTCTTGATTTGGAGCAGGGCAGGGATGCTGTCCTATGAGCTCCACACTAGGGCAGGGATGCTGTCCTAAGTGTTGTGAGGCAGTGCAGAGTTTCTGCACTAAAGTTTCTCTGGGAGGGTTGGAGGGATGCTCCATGTTAACTAAAATGGTGCTCTTTTTCTCACCAATGTTAGTTATCCCATAGAGAGGTACTTCTACCTCAGGGAGTACAGTTTTGTCAACTGATGATTCCCTTAGAACAGGTGCCACCCCAGGAGAGGTTTCTCCCACCACAGGAATGGTATCCTGAATGGTAGGGTGGTTAGGGGATACTGTGATACCCTTTTTACCTATTGATGGAGAGGGATCCTGAGTTTTCAGGCCTTCTCTCCTTTGCTTTTTCATTTCAGTAGAAATGAGAGGGAACAATTCCTCTGGGATGCCCAGCATGGCTGCATGGGCATAAAACTCTACATCAGCCCAACCTGAGGCCTCTAGGTCATTACCTAAGAGACAATCTACAGGTAAGCTAGGTGATACCACCACCTGCTTAGGGCCAGTAACTCCACCCCAACTAAACTGAATTATAGCTAAGGGAAGAAACTTGGTAGAGTTATGGACATCAATAATCTTATACTGTTGTCCAATGATGTGTTGATCAGGATGCACTAGGTTTTCAGTCACCAAAGTGATACTGGCACCTGTGTCGCTGTAGGCCAAGGCCTCAACACCATTTATTGAAACTGTCTGCCTGTACTTATCCATTGTAAGGGGACAAGCAGCCAGTGTGGCAAGGCCAATGCCACTAGGTGTGACAGATACTGTCTTGGGACTGACTACCCCAGTTTCTACTATGGACCCATAAGTGAACCCAACTACACCCTTAACTTGACTGTTGCCAGCAGTCCCACCACTAGTACCCACTACTGGTAGGGGCTCTAGAGCTTGATGTATTAGTGGTGGTAGGCTCAGGGGGTTTACCTGGACAGGACTTATCCCCTGGCCTATGGCCTCTATTTTTCACACAAAGCACCAAGGCTTTTTAAATTGTGTAGGTTGAGAAGAAGAGGAAGAATTTGTGTTATCCCCACCCCCTGAAGAGTGTTTGAGATTTGAAGTGGGATCTTTGGTTTTACCCTTATCCCCATGCTTATCTTGAGATTTTTCACCATCTTTCTTCTTATTGTTCTCTTTGTCACCACCTGTATGAACTTTTCTGTTCACCCTTGTTCTGACCCATTTGTCTGCCTTCTTTCCCAATTCTTGGGGAGAGGTCAGATCAGAGTCTACCAAGTACTGGTGCAACAAATCAGACACACAATTATTAAGAATATGCTCTCTCAGGATCAAGTTATACAGGCTGTCATAATCAGTAACTTTACTGCCATGTAACCACCCCTCCAAGGCCTTCACTGAATGGTCAATGAAATCAACCCAGTCTTGTGAAGACTCCTTTTTGGTCTCTCTGAACTTTATCCTGTACTGTTCAGTGGTTAAGCCATAACCATCCAGGAGTGCATTCTTAGGAACTTTGTAATCATTGGCTTCACTTTCTTTCACAGTAAGGAGCCTATCCCTACCTTTTCCACTAAATGATAGCCATAGGATAGCAGCCCACTGCCTTTGAGGGACATCCTGTACAGCACAGGCCCTCTCAAGTGCAGCAAACCACTTGTTAATGTCATCCCCCTCCTTATAAGGGGGAACTATCTTGTGCAGATTCCTGGAATCATGCTCTTTTGCAGGATGACTATGGGGAATACTGCTGCTGCCACCATGGGTTTCTAAACCCAACTTCTGTCTTTCCTTCTCTAATTCTAAAGACTGTCTATCCAAATCCAGCTGTTGCTTTTTAAGCTTCAGTCTGGTTTGTTCCACCCTCAACTTATTGAGTTCCCTTTCTAACAATCTGTCATCAGGGTTGGTGGGAGGGACATTTCTAGATACAGAGGTATGATGGGAATGAACAGAAGGAGACCTGTCCCTTACAGAGGGCACCCTAACAGCTTGGCTAACAGAAACATCAGTACCACTGTGGTGTGAATAAATGCTTTTGCTATGATGTGAGACAACACTATTTGTATGGTGTCGCTCTTCATCATTACCAACTATGCTAGACTGTCTAGTAATGGGCAGGCTAGGAAGTTTCTTTCCTGAATCTTTTCCTGGGGGAGTCCCTGGATCAGATTGGGAACCATTAGCTACTTTTTCAACAGATGGGGCACTTCTAGCCTTATCCTGTTCTCTAAGCATGTTAAGTAACAATTCCAAGGAAGGATTCTTCCCTACACTCAAACCTCTCTCTATGCAGAGACTCCTTGCTCCTTTCCAGCTAAGGTGATCATATGCAAGTTTGGACAGATCAACATTTTGGCCTGTGCCAGACATTTTTAGAGAGAGTTAAAGTGATAGAAAAAGAGAAAAAAGTTTGTCAGAGCTTTTAGAAAGACAGAGAAAAAAACTTTTTCAACTTTTTAGAACTTTTTAGAAAGTTAGAAGTACTT
Organism: Pleurodeles waltl; assembly: GCF_031143425.1. Taxonomy (NCBI): domain Eukaryota; kingdom Metazoa; phylum Chordata; class Amphibia; order Caudata; family Salamandridae; genus Pleurodeles; species Pleurodeles waltl. Next base: position 142,671,990 of record NC_090438.1, read on the forward strand.
TTCAGCACTTAGAAAAGAGTGAAAAGAGGAAATGCAAAACTTTTTGGCTATGTGTATATACACTGACCTTGTTTTGTATATTTTTCTCTTATGAAAAGTACAATGACAAGAGTGGTAAGTAGTCTCAAAGCACTTATCCCACCGCTGCACAACCAATGTAGGAGGCTGGACTGGCTTGTAGTGAGTACCTAGGGGTACTTGCACCTTGCACCAGGCCCAGTTATCCCTTATTAGTGTATAGGGTGTCTAGCAGCTTAGGCTGATAGATAATGGTAGCTTAGCAGAGCAGCTTAGGCTGAACTAGGAGACGGGTGAAGCTACTACAGTACCACTTAGTGTCATATGCACAATATCATAAGAAAACACAATACACAGTTATACTAAAAATAAAGGTACTTTATTTTTATGACAATATGCCAAAGTATCTTAGAGTGTACCCTCGGTGAGAGGATAGGAAATATACACAAGATATATATACACAATAGCAAAAATATGCAGTATAGTCTTAGAAAACAGTGCAAACAATGTATAGTTACAATAGGATGCAATGGGGAAACATAGGGATAGGGGCAACACAAACCATATACTCCAAAAGTGGAATGCGAACCACAAATGGACCCCAAACCTATGTGACCTTGTAGAGGGTCGCTGGGACTATTAGAAAATAGTGAGAGTTAGAAAAATAACCCTCCCCAAGACCCTGAAAAGTGAGTGCAAAGTGCACTAAAGTTCCCCTAAGGACAAAGAAGTCGTGTTAGAGGAATAATAATGGAAAGACACAAGCCAACAATGCAACAACGCTGGATTTCCAATCTGGGGTACCTGTGGAACAAGGGGACCAAGTCCAAAAGTCACAAGCAAGTCGGAGATGGGCAGATTCCCAGGAAATGCCAGCTGTGGGTGCAAAGAAGCTTCTACTGGACAGAAGAAGCTGAGGTTTCTGCAAGAACGAAAAGGGCTAGAGACTTCCCCTTTGGTGGACATATCTCTCTCGCCGTGGAAAGTTGTGCAGAAGTGTTTTCCCGCCAAAAGAACGCCAACAAGCCTTGTTAGCTGCAAATCGTGCGGTTAGCGTTTTTGGATGCTGCTGTGGCTCAGGAGGGACCAGGAGGTCGGAAATTGGACCAGGAGGTAGAGGGGACGTTGAGCAAGACAAGGAGCCCTCTTAGCAGCAGGTAGCAGCCAGAAAAGTGCCAGAAACAGGCACTACAAGGATGCGTGAAATGGTGCTCACCCGAAGTCGCACAAAGAAGTCCCACGTCGCCGGAGAACAACTTAGGAGGTCGTGCAATGCAGGTTAGAGTGCCGTGGACCCAGGCTGGACTGTGCACAAAGGATTTCCGCCGGAAGTGCACGGAGGCCGGAGTAGCTGCAAAAGTTGCGGTTCCCAGCAATGCAGTCTAGCGAGGTGAGGCAAGGACTTACCTCCACCAAACTTGGACTGAAGAGTCACTGGACTGTGGGGGTCACTTGGACAGAGTTGCTGGATTCAAGGGACCTCGCTCGTCGTGCTGAGAGGAGACCCAAGGGACCGGTAATGCAGCTTTTTGGTGCCTGCGGTTGCAGGGGGAAGATTCCGTCGACCCACGGGAGATTTCTTCGGAGCTTCTAGTGCAGAGAGGAGGCAGACTACCCCCACAGCATGCACCACCAGGAAAACAGTCGAGAAGGCGGCAGGATCAGCGTTACAGAGTTGCAGTAGTCGTCTTTGCTACTATGTTGCAGGTTTGCAGGCCTCCAGCGCGGTCAGCAGTCGATTCCTTGGCAAAAGGTGAAGAGAGAGATGCAGAGGAACTCGGATGAGCTCTTGCATTCGTTATCTAAAGTTTCCCCAGAGACAGAGACCATAAATAGCCAGAAAAGAGGGTTTGGCTACCTAGGAGAGAGGATAGGCTAGCAACACCTGAAGGAGCCTATCAGAAGGAGTCTCTGACGTCACCTGGTGGCACTGGCCACTCAGAGCAGTCCAGTGTGCCAGCAGCACCTCTGTTTCCAAGATGGCAGAGGTCTGGAGCACACTGGAGGAGCTCTGGACACCTCCCAGGGGAGGTGCAGGTCAGGGGAGTGGTCACTCCCCTTTCCTTTGTCCAGTTTCGCGCCAGAGCAGGGCTAAGGGGTCCCCTGAACCGGTGTAGACTGGCTTATGCAGAATTGGGCAAATCTGTGCCCAAGAAAGCATTTCCAGAGGCTGGGGGAGGCTACTCCTCCCCTGCCTTCACACCATTTTCCAAAGGGAGAGGGTGTCACACCCTCTCTCAGAGGAAGTTCTTTGTTCCGCCATCCTGGGCCAGGCCTGGCTGGACCCCAGGAGGGCAGATGCCTGTCTGAGGGGTTGGCAGCAGCAGCAGCTGCAGTGAAACCCCAGGAAGGGCAGTTTGGCAGTACCAGGGTCTGTGCTACAGACCACTGGGATCATGGGATTGTGGCAACTATGCCAGGATGGCATAGAGGGGGCAATTCCATGATCATAGACATATTACATGGCCATATTCGGAGTTACCATTGTGAAGCTACATATAGGTAGTGACCTATATGTAGTGCACGCGTGTAATGGTGTCCCCGCACTCACAAAGTCCGGGGAATTGGCCCTGAACAATGTGGGGGCACCTTGGCTAGTGCCAGGGTGCCCTCACACTAAGTAACTTTGCACCTAACCTTTACCAGGTAAAGGTTAGACATATAGGTGACTTATAAGTTACTTAAGTGCAGTGTAAAATGGCTGTGAAATAACGTGGACGTTATTTCACTCAGGCTGCAGTGGCAGGCCTGTGTAAGAATTGTCAGAGCTCCCTATGGGTGGCAAAAGAAATACTGCAGCCGATAGGGATCTCCTGGAACCCCAATACCCTGGGTACCTCAGTACCATATACTAGGGAATTATAAGGGTGTTCCAGTAAGCCAATGTAAATTGGTAAAATTGGTCACTAGCCTGTTAGTGACAATTTGTAAAGAGAGATTATAACCACTGAGGTTCTGGTTAGCAGAGCCTCAGTGAGACAGTTAGGCATCACACAGAGAACACATACCTTTAGGTCACAAACTTATGAGCACTGGGGTCCTGACTAGCAGGGTCCCAGTGACACATAACAAACATACTGAAAACAAAGGGTTTTCACTATGAGCACTGGGCCCTGGCAAGCAGGATACCAGTGAGACAGTGAAAACACCCTGACATACACTCACAAACAGGCCCAAAGTGGGGGCAACAAGGCTAGAAAGAGGCTACTTTCTCACAGGGGGGCAATCACATCTAACATGCAGATAAATGATGAATTTTCCTTTCCCACCCTGTACATGTCAAATAGGTCAGCGCCCATCAGAAAGTCGTCATTTGGTGTGCCATCGCCAAGAAAGTCCGGGCCCTGGGGGTCCACATCAGACGGGGCACCCACTGCCGCAAGAGGTGGGAGGACATCTGCCGCGGGACCAGGAAGACCGCCGAGTCACTGGTGGGGATGGCCTCCCAACCTAGGAGGGGTGCCAGTCGTACCCTGACCCCCCTGATGTCCCGGATCCTGGCGGTGGCCTACCCTGATTTGGATGGGCGCTTGAGGACATCACAGCAGACACAAGGGGGTGAGTATCAGCACATTCTGCTATCTTTATGCGCAGTGGAGGTGTCTGGGTGGGGGAGGAGGGTTGTGGGTGACATTAGGCCAGGGCGTTTTCTGTAGTGTAGTCCTCTCCTTTAGGCATGGCCCTGTGCCCCCCCCCCCACCTCTGTAGGGTGCCAAGTACAGCTATCCATGGTCCTGCATCATCCATGTGTGTATTTGTTGTGCATAGACCTGTAGGCCTGGTCACAAGTACTGAGTAGTATACCCCGATTGCGCAGCGTAGTGCATGAGGCTCCTGTGTCTGTCCTCTCCGCCAACGGTGTTGACATTGCATGCACTCAACCTGTTTTATTATTTCTCCCCCCACCCTTTTTCTTAATCTTCTTGTACATGTGTGCATTAGCATCATCAGGCGGAGGAGAATTGGCATCGGAGCACGAGGGAGCTGCAAGTCACAAGGCCCCGGTGGGCCGTGGTACAGACACCGAGGGCACCAGTGATACGGAGGGCGAGGGGAGCACCACAACGGGGACCGGTGGTGACACCAGCGACACCGACACGTCCTCGGATGGGAGCTCCCTAGCGGTGGCTGCAACATCCGGGCCCCCCGCCTCTACAGGTACAGCCGCCACCCAGCGCACCAGCCCCGCCCTCCCAGCAGCCCCTCAGCCTTCGCTACGTGCCCGCTCGCCCAAGAAGGCGGGCATCTCCTTCGCCCAAGGCACCTCAGGCCCTGCCCCTGTTACCCCTGCTGCCCTCAGTGAGGAGGTCATTGACCTCCTTCAGACCATCATTGTTGGGCAGACCCTTTTGAATGCCATCCAGGGGGTAGAAAGGGAGGTGCATCGGAGCAATGCCTACCTGGAGGGCATTCATTCGGGTCAGGCTGCCCATCAACGATCGTTCAATGCTCTGGCCTCAGCACTGACGGCAGCCATTGTCCCTGTTTCCAGCCTCCCTCTTCTAACTGCCTCCACCCTGTCTCTGTCTCCTGTTCCTCAGCCTATCCCATCCACACCATCAGACCAGCCTGCACACACCTCAACACCCAAGGGCAGCTCATCCAGACACAAGCACCACAGATCCCACAAACACTCACCCAAGCAACACCCAGATGCAGACATGCCAACAGTCACTACCACCTCTGTGTCCCCCTCCTCCTCGTCTCCCTCCTCCCTCCCTGTGACGTCTACACTCACACCTGCATGCACACCACCATCAGCCAGTGCTTCCATCACCACCACACCCTCCAGTACAGTCCGCACACGTGCAGTCACCACCCAAACTGCCATTTACACGTCCCCTGTGTCCTCTCCCACTGTGTCTGTCACCCCCTCTTCCAAGACACACAAACGCAGGCAGCCACCCACCCAACAGCCATCCACCTCACGACAGCCTACGTCACAATCACCTGCACCCAAAGACAGCACACCTGACTCTCCTACAACCACATCCTCTTCCTCCACTCCCATCACCACTACTCCCACCCTTTACCTTGGTCCTAAAAAAATTTACCTCTCCAATCTTAACCTCTTTCCCTCCCCTGACCCACCCCCTCCATCTGCTAAGAGTCCCAAGAGCACCTCAGCCACCACCAGCCCAGCTTCAAGTGTCACTGTAGTGCATGGGTTCTGGAGTCCACCCTTTGGCAGCAGTGACACATCTGTCAGCAGCAAGGGGACAGCCAGCCCCCCCCCCTGGAAAGAGGACCAGGAAACTCAAGGGCCGCCGTGAGAAGACTGACACGGCTGCCCTCAACGACCAAAGTTCGGCCACTTCACCTGCCACAACATCCAGGGGAGGCAAGGGCCAGAGAGCCTCATCTAAGGAGCGAAAGGGCAGCAGGGCGGAGAAGTCAGCCAGCAGGAGCGCAGAGCAGGAGGGCCCCACAAGCCCTATCCCGGGTGTAAGGGAGGACACCAAAGGGCCCAGGACTCCGTCACCGAAGGGTCCAGCAACTGCAGAGTCGGAGGGCGACTGAGCAGGGAGTCCAGGCCAGGTCTGGCTCCCTTGAATTACTGGACAAGCACCGCTGAACAGGGCCCCGCCGTGCAGAAGAGCACCGCTGAACAGGGCCCGCCGTGCAGAAGAGCACCGCTGAACAGGGCCCCGCCGTGCAGAAGAGCACCGCTGAACAGGGCCCGCCGTGCAGAAGAACACCGCTGAACAGGGCCCCGCCGTGCAGAAGAGCACCACTGAACAGGGCCCGCTGTGCAGAAGAGCACCGCTGAACAGGGCCCCGCCGTGCAGAAGAGCACCGCTGAACAGGGCCCGCCGTGCAGAAGAGCACCGCTGAACAGGGGCCCGCCGTGCAGAAGAGCACCGTTGAACAGGGCCCCGCCTTCTCAAGCACCGCTGAACAGGGCACCGCCGTCTCAAGCACCGCTCCGCTGGGCCCCGCCGTCTCAAGCACCGCTCCGCTGGGCCCTTCCTGTCAAGCACCGCTCCGCTGGGCACCGCTGTCTCAAGCACCGCTCCGCTGGGCCCTTCCTGTCAAGCACCGCTCCGCTGGGCCCTTCCTGTCAAGCACCGCTCCGCTGGGCCCCGCCGTCTCAAGCACCGCTCCGCTGGGCCCCGCCGTCTCAAGCACCGCTCCGCTGGGCCCTTCCTGTCAAGCACTGCTCCGCTGGGCCCTGCCGTCTCAAGCACCGCTCCGCTGGGCCCTTCCTGTCAAGCACCGCTCCGCTGGGCCCCGCCGTCTCAAGCACCGCTCCGCTGGGCCACGCCGTCTCAAGCACCGCTGGCACAATAACAGTGCCGGTTCTGTGTCGAGCTACTGTTCATGGTTCACTGTGCCCACCATGCCTCCTCCATGACCAGTGGTCTCTGTACTCCACCTGATGGACTGTGGCTTTGCACTCCCCAGGATGTTACAGTGGGCAACCCACCCACTGTAGAGACTTGAGAGATTGTGGCTTTGCACTCCCCAGGATGTTACAGTGGGCAACCCACCCACTGTAGAGACTTGAGAGACTGTGGCTTTGCACTCCCCAGGATGGCACAGTGGGCAAGCCACCCACTGTAGAGACTTGAGAGACTGTGGCTTTGCACTCCCCAGGATGACACAGTGGGCATGGTGGCCCCTTCGTGGATCTGGTGTCGTCCCCCCCTTCCCTTCCCCCTGAGGTGCCTGTAGTTTTATCATCAGATGCCCCAGCAGTGTTCTCTCCAACGGACTCAGGTTTCCTGTGTGGGCTTTGCCCTTGTGTTGATACACTTTGGCCCACGGACACTTGGAATTTCGTTAAATGTGCAGGACTAATTGCCTCGGTTTATCGATTGCACAAAATATTTATTTTCTTTTTTATTATTTTTATTGCTATTTGACCATGACTTATCAGAGGCTATTTTTTACATAAATTTTGTTTCTCTATTTAATTATGTCTTTGCATTTTTCCGGGGGGTTTGGGTGGTGTCACTGTGACTTGTTGCTCTGCATTGGTGTGTACATAGTTTGGGGGGGGGTGGGGGTCGCATATGTGTGTGGCCGTAAACTTTTCTCGTCCCCTCTCCCCTGTGTCGTAGGTGCAGTACTCACCGTTTCAGTCTGCGACGCCGTTCGTACTCGTGGTAGATGAGCAGGTAGACGAGAGCAGGTAGGATGTTTTATTCGGGTTCCATGCTGTCCTTCTTCCTCGTGGAGTGCGTAGAGGTGAGCGTTTTCTCGTTCGTAGTCTGTTTCCACCGTGTTTTTATCGGCGGGGCTCCCGCCCCGGAAAAGGTGGCGGATTGGTGAGTTGTGATAGGGTGGGCGGTACATTGTCTCCCGCCTGTCTGTTGGCGGTGACCGCCAACCTGTTTGTGTGTCCCGCCGTGGCGGTCGGAGTGTTAAGGTGGCGGGCTGTGTTGGCGGTTTCCGCCAGGGTCAGAATTCCATTTTTTGGACCGCCGGCCTGTTGGCGGGTTGGCCGCCGCTTTATCACTGACCGCCAGGGTTAGAATCACCCCATGTGTGTTTTGTGCTGTTCAAGAGAAACCTCCATGACACCGCCAAGAGAGCCACTGTGACTTGCGGACACCGCATGGAGTTGCACTGCAACACTTTGCACTGTGACCCTGGTCTCACGACACCATCATCAGATGACTTGACTGAGCCACTGCTCACACCGCGACCTGTGGGCCACTCACTCTGACATCGCCTTGCTCACAACGCAGCCTGGGAATCACTGATGCCATCGCTCCTACTGACACCGGCGCCTCTGCCTGCACTGTGGCCTGTGGACATCGTTCGTGAGGTATACAAAGCACCATCCTGTCCCGCACCGCAGTCCCGGTCCACCGACGCCAGCATCATCGACTCCACTGTCATCACCAGGCATACCTGCCTGCACCGTGGCATGTGGACACTGCTCGTGAGGTTCACAAAGCACTATACCATCCTGCACGGCTGGCTTGGGCCTACCGACAACATCACTTCAGCAACGACGACACCGCTGCCTGCACAATGACCTGGTGACACCACACGTCACACCGCAGCCCTGGTCTCACTGATGCCGCTGGATTCTGTCACCGAGCCACTGCCTGCACGTGACCTGTGGGCACCGCACTAAACATCGTCCCGCTTCGCACCGCAGCCCCATCGCCAGCGCTCCTGACTTCATCAGCCTGGAGTTAGTTCAATCCACAACGTAGGTGATTTCTAGTGCCAGACAACTCCTGCACTGACTCCGGAGCTCACTGCGAGGATCACAATGCCCTGCCATTCCAAAAGTACTGTTTGCGGGTCTTGCCAACACCGTAGCTGGCCCATTATGCCGCGGCTGGCCTGAAGTGTTGGTTTTGTTGATCATGATGCCTTGATATCCCCAGGTGGAAATATCGACTTCAAGGAACTGTACTTTTGAGTAAATCTTCAGCAGAATTCATTTTTTTATTACTGTGTGTTGGATTTTTATTATATTTGGCCTTGTTTTATGTAGATAAATATTGGATGTTTTTCTAAAACAGGTGTGGTGTTTTTTTTGTAGTGTTTTCAGTTATTACTGTGTGTTCTGTGCAAATGCTTTACACATTGCTTCTAAGATAAGCCTAACTGCTCATGTCAGGCTACCAAGGAGTTGAGCAGGGGTTATCTGAGTGGGTATCTCCCTTACCCTGACTAGAGTGAGGGTCCCTACTTGGACAGGGTTCAATCCGACTACCAACTAGAGACCCCATTTCTAACAGAAACTTAGCCATACAAGTGGGAGGACTCAGCCAGATCTAAACTTTAAGACAGAATTTTTACCATCTTGGATTTTGGAGGAATATTGCTCCCTGGGATTGATTTTTGCTGCACTTCCCAGGAAGTGGTTACTCAAGAGTGTGCTGCCCAGAACGTGATTGGACAGGAGCACCTCTCTGCTTGCTATCCCAGGAGCAAGGATAAATTTGCCAGAGCTGCACCACTTTTGAGATCCCTACTACAAAAAGACAAGAAGAAAACGGACTGCCCTGCTGGACCCCTGGTCTGCACCTGGACACTGCCATCAGAAAAACTGCACCAGCTTCACTCTTTGGGCTTTACTAAGAAAATGACTTTGACTTAATTCCACAACCTCAAAAGGGACCCCCTGTAAACTATAGGTAGTAACGAGCTGCCCAGAGTCCCCTGCATCAAGTCCTGCAAAAATAGCCCAGCTGACCCGTTGCCAGTGGTCATTTTAAGATTTGGACCACGTGCATTCTGGGAGTTGAAGTCCTAACCCCCAAGAAACAACTGAGACATTCTGGAATCCGTGGGGTGAGTTGTGGACACCTGAAGAACCTTAAAAGTACTTCTGGAAGAAGATCCAGATGTTTGGAGAAGTTTGGAGGAACTTTGGAAAAAAGCTCCATAAGTGTGAGTCAAGCTGGCCAACATCGACCACGATCCGGCTTGACTTGCAGGTTCGTCCCGCTGAAAAGCTCCAGAGCCCCAGACTTCTACGATTTGACCAGAGCCTCATGGAAAAGCAATTGGACAACGTTGCATTGAAATTTTCTTGTTGAGGAGAGTCGTCCGACACCGGGGGAGAAACCCTCCAGAAAAGTTTCTAAGTCTGAAGGTAAAAGTTTGATTGAGGCCTCCCGTGCAATGTATGCGAGGAAGGCTCCAGTGAGGTTGAATTAAACTTTTGACTTGGTCCCAGGTGAAGGATTCTGCCCGAAAACATTTCTAAGTCAGAACATAGAAAACTTGACCAAGGCCTTCAGTGCAGTGTATCTGAAGAGGGCTCCAGTGAAGTCGGTCTCAACTTCGTCCCAGTCGAGGAAAAATCTTCAAGACAACGACAAAGGGCCTTATTTATACTTTTTGGTGGAAACTGCACTAAGCTTGCACCATTTTTTAGCACCAGCGGGGCACCATATTTATGGAATGGTGCAAGCCGGTGCAAAGGGTAGGCTAGCATTTTTTTAAAATGACGTTAGGCAGGTTAGAGTCAAAATAAATGACTCTAACCAGATTAGCGTCATTTTTTGATGCTAAGGGGCATATTTATACCGTGTTTGCACTGAATTATCCTCATTTTTTTTTACTCTAATTCAGTGAAAAACTAACTCCATATTTATACTTTGGTGCTAGACCTGTCTAGCGCCAAATTTATGGAGTTAAAGTCCTTTTTTGGAAGTGCAAACCAGCCTTGCCTTAATGAGATGCAAGATAGGCGTCTCCATGCAAAAAATTTCTCTATGGCCTTAACGCCATATTTATACTCCCATGCAAAAATGGTGCAAGGTAGGGAGGAGGGGTCAGAAAATGGTGCAAATCTAGCTTTGCCCCATTTTTTAAAGACTGGGTCAGGGCAGGCGTGAGGGGACATGTGGGCCTACTTCCATGGTGGAGCACCATGGAATAAGCCCACAGGTGCCCTCCCCAGGCCCCAGGGGCACCCCCATCCACACCAAAGGGACTGCGGAGGATGGGGGACCCCATCCAAGGTAAGTACAGGTAAGATTGCATTTTATTTTTGAAAGTGCCATGGGGCCCTGAAATGGGCACCATACATGGCACAGGGTGCAATGGCCTGCCCAGGTGACCCTTGTCGTCCGTGCTGGCCATTGGGGTGGTGGGCATGACTCCTGCCTTTTCTAAGGCAGGCGTCATGTGGCATGGTAGGTTTAGCACCATAAAATGACGCTAATCTGGTTAGAGTCCTTTCTTTTTACTCTAAACTGCATAAAGTCATTTTTGGGTGCTAAACCCTCTTCTTCTATACTGCCAGCCCCACCCGACTAAAGTCATTTTGTTTTTATTCTAGCCTACCCTTTGCACAGGCTTGCACTATTCCATAAATATGGTGCCCGGCTGGTACACATAAATGGTGCAAGCCGGTGCTGAACGTTTTGGTGCAAAACTGAGTTAGTGCAGTTTTGCATAAAAAAGTATAAATAAGGGCCAATATTTTGTAAGTTTGCACCACTTTGCATCAAAAAATAAAGTTAATGCGGCGCACAAAAAGGTTAAATCAGGGCCTTGGTGCTAGACAGGCCTAGCACCAAAATATAAATATGGAGTTAGTTTTGCATTGAATTAGAGTCAAAAAGAATGATGCTAATTCGGTGCAAACAGAGTATAAATATGCCCCAGAGTATAAATATTCCCCTAAATATGGTGGTAAGGCCATAGAGTCATTTTTTGCATGGGAATGCCTACTTTGCATCTCATTAAGGCAAGGTAGGGGTCCACTTCCCAAAAATTACTTTAACTCCATAAATTTGGCGCTAGACGGGTCTAGCACCAAATATAAATATGGAGTTAGTTTTGCACCGAATTAGAGTAAAAAAAAAAAAAAAAATGACGCTAATTTGGTGCAAACAGAGTACAAATATGCCCTAAGTGTGTAGGTAATACTTTAACTGAGGACTCCCGCTCAGTATAGCTGAGCAGGGCTCCATTTGACTTTGCCGGGTCGAGTGCGACCAGCTGTCCAGAGTGGTGCTTTTGATTTCTAGGCGCTAGAAAACATTTAGGCCCTCATTATGACATTGGCGGTAAATCCTGTTTACTGTTGCGGTGAGGGCCGCCAACATACCGTCGCGAAGGAGAACATCCATTCACCATATTATGACACACACACACACCAAACCGACAGAATACTGCCACAAACACAAATCCGCAAGACCAAAGGTCAGTGTTAAATTGTCGGTACAAACACCCATACCATTACGCGAACAAAACAACACACTTCACATTATGACCCACAAATCACCACAGTGGACATTCAACGGCAGTAAACCATTGGCGGTACACACTGGCGCAGTCAGAATGGCCACCCAAAAACAAAACAACACAACATTGACCAATACCAAAAACACACACCTGGCACTAATACACACACACCCACCAACAGCACTATAAAACACACATCCACATTACCCACAACCCTTTGCTAACACAAAAGACCCCAATAGCCAGCCATGCATATCACAGAGACATCTACACACACACACACCACAAACATCCATTCATCCGTCATGCACCCCACATCCCACCACATTACTCAACACCCTCTGTACAACATGGACCACACAACACACATGTCCCCACAAAGGCACCCCTGTTTCATTGATGAGGAGTTGCAGGTCATGGTGGAGGAAATACTCCATTGCCAGGAAGATGGAGCTATGGCGGAGAATTGTGGACCGGGTGAACGCTGTGGGAAAACATCCACAAACAAGGGAAGACATCAGGAAGAGGTGAAATGACCTATGAGGGAAGGTACATTCCATAGCAGCAAGGCACCAGCTCACTATCCAGAGGACTGGCGGTGGACCCCCACCTCCTCCCCCACAGGTGACAGCATGGGAGGAACAAGTCTTGGCAATACTGCATCCTGAGGAACTCACTGGAGTTGCCGGAGGACTGAACACTGGTAAGTCAATACTTACTACCTTTCCCCCAATACCTGCATGCCATCACCACCCCTAACCATCACTCCACTCCATCCCCCATTAGTGCACCACAATTAACTAACCTCAATGCCAAGCCCTGCATGCCATACCCACTGCATGCACATAACTCTCATCCCTACATGTACACCCACCACCAAGGCATGCACATCATGGAGAACTTACAATCCAGCAATACATCACCTTACGCAAAGGTGGCAGGGCAACAGCAACAATATAGGGGAAGTTAGATATGCAGAATATGTCATAGACATGTAGGATAATACACCACTTACATCCGCACAGGTGCCCCAGCCAATCTCAACAGCGAGGAGGTGCCACAGCTCGCCAATCCCCCACCAGAAGATGCCCCTAGTGATGACGTCAACTCTGGAGTTCTGGATCTGGATGAACTCCCTGGCCCATCAGGGATCACTGGATCAGTCAGATACTCCAGCCCACACTCAGTCCACCACAGAGCCTCCCCCCTCTTTGTCCAACACCACAGCAGCCACCCAACGTCCCTAGACCCCTGTCCCCAGGACAGGTCAATAAGCAGTGTGCCCACCTGTACAGAGACCCCAGTCCACACCTCACAGGCAAGACAATCAGGTTCCTGGGATTAGTGGGCACATCATTCAGGGGACATAGGTGCAGGGGGCCAGATACACTTGGAGGACAGCTGGGCACCAGGGGGGACAAGCCCAGGTAACCAACTGTCCAGGAGGCACTCACCAATGTCCTGGGAGCTTACAAACAATCCCAGGACAAGATGGGTCAGGTGATAGACATCATGCAGGAAAACCACCGGCTGCAGGAGGAACACCACCAGGAGATCAGGAAAGAATTGGGGGCCCACAACACCACCATGGTCTCAATAGCAGGGGTGCTGGGTGAAATGGCCAACATCATGAGGGACTACACATCACTCCAGCAGGCCCCTTCTACTAGCCAGTCTACTGACCAGCCCTCCACATCTGCTGCAGCTAGTGAACAAGAGGCCCTGCCACAGGACCCACAGGCCACCAGCACCCCTCCCCCTGCAGAAGGTGAACCAACCCACAAACGGTCTCTAAGGCCCAGACAGACACCAGAGACACTTTCCAAGACCAAGACCACTGCCAGTAAATGACACCCACCTGAATGTCCCCCTTGTGTTCCACTGTGTCACCTAGTTCACTTTGAACTGTCATTGCTCCCCTTCCTATGGCCCGTTGGACACTGGACCAGTGCTACAAACAGACTGGACCAATACTTTGGACGTTCCTCTACCATCTCTCCATTCCATTGACTATTCCTTCATAATTTTCACTTCAATAAACACCCTTGAACACAACTTGAGTAATAGTGCTTTATCTGACAGAAATGTGCAATGTATTGAACTGTGCAATTGTCCAGAACTTTGTGATACCATCCAAAAAATGGCCTGTAGCAGTTTGTAGTCATCACATCAGTACACAGTTGTACCCACACTGACATCTGCAAAATGAGAAGGCATATGTGACAGTCAGTTGAGATGCTAAGGAAGTGATTGCCATCATGCTACAGCCACACAGAAAAATAATTTATTAGAGGAATGGTCAGTTCAACTGGCTTACCTGTGTGTCATTGGAAGTACTGCCGAATAACAGATGTCCTGTTGCCCACATCCTCATACTCTTCCTCCTCCTCCTCACTGTTCTCAGGGTCACCTGCTGGCACAGGAGCATTTTCACCCTACTCGCCCTGCAGATAGGGCACATGCCGTCTGATGGCCAGGTTGTGCAACATGCAGCATACAACAACTATCTTGCAGACCTTCTCAGAGGAGTAGCATAGGGATCCACCTTTCAGATGGAGGCACCTGAACCTGGCCTTCAGGAGACCGAAAGTCCTCTCAATAATCATCCTGGTACACCCATGAGCATCATTACACCTATTCTCAGCCCTTGTCTTTGGATTCCTTACAGTGGTCAAGAGCCAAGACTGATTTGGGTAGCCAGAGTCACCTGCAAGAAGTGAGGGAAAAAAATTAGGCTTGCACAATAGCATGTGGGATGACTCCTGAAGACATACACTGACATACATTGGCCGGGGACTCAGGCTCACCTATAAGCCATACTCTGTGCCTCTGTAGTTGTGCCATCACTTGTGGGATGCTGCTATTCCTCAGGACGAAGGCATCATGCACCAACCTAGGAAATTTGGCAGTGACGTAGGAGATGTACTGGTCAACCAGGCACACCATCTGGACAATGAGTGAGTGGAAACTTCTCCTATTCCAGAACACCTGTTCATAGGCCCGGGGGGGGGGGGGGCAAATGCTATATGTGTCCTGTCAATGGCCCCAATAACATTTGGAATATGTCCCATTGCATAGAATCCAGCCATCACAGTGGCCAAATCTTACACTTGGGGGAAAGCTATGTAGCTGCACATAAGTTTGAGCAAGGGAGCCAAAACCCTTGCCAGCACTATTGTGAACATTGGCTCTGACATTCCTGCAGCCAAATCCACTGTCACTTAGAGCCAGTTGCCAGGAAATGGATCACTGACAGGACCTGCACAAGAGGGGGGATCCCAGTGGGATGACGGATATCAGATCAGGTTCCAATTGGGCACACAGCTCTGTGATTGTGACCCTTTCCAGTTTAAAGGTGAGTATTATGTGCCTGTCATCCAGTGTAGCCAAGTCCACAAGGGATCTGTATGCGGAGGCTTGCCTCCTCCTCCTACTGCTCTGCAGTGGTAGGTACCTAAGGGACACAAGATTGAGAAGGGAGCGACACAATGAAAAATTGAACCACTACTGCAGTGTACATAGAGAATATATGTAACTGGACAATGTAAATGGCTATGTATGTACAATAGACAACAATGACACAGTTTTCATTCTAAAATTGTGTACCAGCACGCACTATGACATGGTGACCGACTGTCCTGTATCCAGGGACAGGTGGAAGTGATGGCACTATGCCGGCATTGGACGCCATGGCGGCAGGTGTTCTTGCACCGCCGTGCAATTCCTCATTGGCTAAAACGGGGCACTATGGAGTACAGTATCCAATGAGGATCACTAGCGACGATCACGGTGTACACCGCTGCAGACGTGACCGCTATTTTCTGACTATTACCTCACTTGATTTCTGACTTTCCACAGGACAACACCACCGCTGCGTGTGCTGCTGTGACCTGTGTCTGGAACCTGCTATGGCCTGTGTGACAGGGGAAAGGGCCACTTCCTTCACTTCAGAGGAGTAAGGGCACCTGGTGGATAGGGCCCTACCCCTGTGAGGACAGCTGTATGGGCCTCCGGACCAACAGGTGAGTACACCATGGGGACATTGCATGCGATAAGGCTGCATGGAGATGTGTGTGTGCTGTGCTGGCAGTGTGTCATTTGGGTGGGGAGTATGGCTAGTGGTAGTGTACATGCAGGGCTCCGGGTGATGTGTGTACCATTTGAGGGGCAAATGATGTGTGAACGGCATATTTGTGACAGGCTGGATCTTCGTATTCATGGTGTGCCTCTGTTTGTATTTTCCCTGCAGGTCAGCGCCCATCAGAAGAAGAGCTAGTGGCATGTCATCGCCAAGAAGGGGGGGACCCTGGGGGTTTATAGCTTGCAGAGCATCCACAGCAGGAAACGGTGGGAGGACCTGAGACGCTTGGCCCGGAAGACAGCAGAGGCCCAGCTGGGGATGGCCTCCCTATGAGGAAGGGGTGCCTGTCGGAGCATAACCCCCCTGATACCTCACATATTGGTGATGGCCTATCCAGAGCTGGATGGGCACTTGAGGGCATCACAGCAGCCACATGGGGTAATTCTAGTGTGTGTGTGAGACAACCATTTTTGTTGCCTGGCATGGAATTCTGGTGGTGAGTTTTAGTCAGTGGATGCCCCTTTATGCCAACTCATATATTGCTGTGTGGTCCAGCTCACGGTTAATGGGTGAATAGCAAAAACTGGATAGCTAGCTAGGTGGCATTCTATGTCAAACAGGGCTTAGTAGGTCCCAGGAGGGGTGCAGGTGGCAGTGTTGGGTTCTCATCCTGCTGTGCTGCCTGGCTAATGGGATGCCAGTGCAGTGCCTACTACTGCTCATTCTTGGTCCCTGTGTGTGATGGTGATGTGTATGCCATCTGTGGTGTTGGTGCTGTAATTGACCCAGTGCGATCTTTCTCCCCCCCATTTTCTTCTGTCATCCTGTCCATGTGTGCATTAGCATCATCTGGCAAAGAGCAGGGCCACGGGCGAGTGTGGGAGCTGCAGCCCACGGAACCTAGGAGGAGGAGTCTACCGATGATGAGGGGACCAGTGGGACTGAGGGCGAGGGGAGCACCTCGGTGGGGACAGGATGTGGCAAAATTGACTCTGAAACTTCCTCCGATGGGTGCTCCCCGGTGGTGGCAAACACATCTGGAACCACCACAGTTATAGCCACCACCGCCAGTAGCCCTCCCCTGAATTGCCCGTGCCCACTCACCCAGGAGGATGGGCATCTCCTTTGCCCCAAGCACCTCAGACCCTGCCCCAGTGAGCCCTGCCACCCTCAGTGAGGAGGCTATTGACCTCATGAGATCCATCTCTGTAGGGCAGTCAACCATAGTGGATGCCATCGAGGGGCTGGCATTCCAGATGCAGCAATGCAATGCCTTCCTGGAGGGCATTCACTGTAGCTTGGTGGCTCTACAGAGATCGTTTCAGGCTCTGGCCTCCTCTCTGATGGCAGCCAGTGTCCCTGGTCCTACCATCCCCTCTCCAACTACCAATTCCAGTTTCCTCAACCCCAACCCATTCCATGCGCACATACAGTCAAACATGTACACAAAACATCACACAAGAATGACACAGAAAAACACAGGAACCAAACTTTAAGCCACAAGCACTCACACAAACAACAGACAGTTGCACACACAACATCCACTGCCTCCACTGTCTCCCCTCCTCCTCCTTCACAGTCACTTCCACACTAACACCTGCATGCCCTGGATCAACAGTCCCAGACCCTGCCACATGTACATCCTTACCCACAGACACCATAAGAGCAGACCAGCAGACATGTACCCCAAACACCACATGCGAGGTCACCACCACCACCATCAACACCTCATGAAGAACACCTACCTCACTTGCAGACACCACCACAACATCCATCCACACATCCTGTTTGTCCCCTTCCACCCTGTCTGCCCCCCCAAAGAAACACAAACGCTCACACTCAGACCCCCAACAGCCATCCACCTCACACACGCACATTGTCGATGAACCCGCACCCAAATCCAGCAGATTTATACCTCCTACAACCACTCCCTCTACCTCCACTCCCATCCCTCCTCCCACATCCCGCCCCAATGTCACTAAGAAGCTTTTCCTTGCCCATCTTGACCTCTTCCCTCCCCTTCCCCCCGTCCTGCTCGGAAGTGCATGGTCCCAACCACCCAGCTCAGCACATCAGCCAACCAGTCTGCCCCAGCTACCACCAAGAAATCTGCTGCTGGCACTAAGGAGCCCCTTAGTGGGATGGCAGCCTCTCCCAGCAAGAACACACCTCTACCTCAAAAACAGAGGTCTAGAGTGGCAAAACTGAGGAACGGAGGACGGGGTCAATGGAGGAACCTCGTATACCTGGAGGCAAGGACACAAGTCACATGACCAAGGCCAAGGGGGCTCATTACAAGAAAGAAGCCAAGGATCCCCCTCCACCACCTGAGGACAAGGATCCACATCCACCACCTGAGGGCAAGGATATCCCTCTACCACCTGAGGGCAAGGATGCCCTTCCACCACCTGAGGGCAAGGATACCCATCCTCCACCAGAAACCATGTAGCCCACTGTCCAGGGACTGTGCCCTAGGACTCCCTTCCAGGGACAGTGTGCAAGGTGCCCCCTTCAGAGACTGTGGCCTAGGACTCCCCTCAGGGGACAGTGGGCAAGGAGCCCCCTCCATCTCCAGAACCAGTGAGCAAGGAGCACCATCCAGAGACTGTGGCCTAAGACTCCTCTCTAGGGACAGTGGGCAAGGAGCCCCCTCCAGAACCAGTGGGCATGATGCCTACTACAGCTGAGGTTCCCCTCCACCCTTCCTTCTCCCTGAGGTGCCTCCCATTTCCGAGATGATGCCCCTGAACGGCGGAGTCCAGATGATGTCAGGAGTCAAGTTTGGGCTTAGACGATGCCGTGTGGCCATGTGGCCCTCTGGTACATTGGCGTGCACATTGTAAATTCATTATTCATTATGGTGGCTGTTGGCAGCAAATTATACTGTTTGTACTACAGGTATGTGTTATGTGTCCTTGCATTTTTTGCTTGTGGATCCTGTTACAGTCAATTTACTCTGCAGCTGGTTTTTTGTGTGTGTTGTGTGTATGGTGTGTGTTGTGCATGTGTGTGTCACTCTCCTTTTCCTCCCTCCCTCATGTGCTAGGTGGCTGTACTCACCGTCATCATCTTCGTTGGCATTGGTGCAGCAGGACGGCCATGGTGTGGTAGAGCATCGAAAAAGACTTGGAGTTCTGGTTCCATGGCAGCCGCAGAGTCCTCTATGTCCCTGAAGGTGAGTCTTTCCTTTTCTGTGATATGTTTCTGCCAGGCTATTGATGGTGTTGCTACAGCCCTGGAAATCCTGGTGGTTTGCTATGTCATAATATGGTGGGCAGTACCTTGACTTCTGCCTGGCTGTATGTGGCTACCGCCGTGGTCGGGGGTGTTAACGCTCTGACAGTTGGTGTGGTACATTGGCTGCCTATTGGCAATCTCACCGCCATGATCATAATTTTGCAGTAATTATCCCCAGCCTCTAACAGTGGCGGTCAGTACACTGCCAATATCATAATGACCACCTTAATCTTTAAAAATTAATATCTCTGGGTCCCTTTATTGGATTTTTGTCACTTTGGTGTTATTTTAAAGATAAAAATATAATACATTGGTGTTGGATTTTTTTTGTGTTTTGTGTTGTACTTATTTACTGTTTTGTTGATATTAAGTGCTTTGCACACCTGTCTCCTAAGCCTAACTGCTCATGGCCAAGCCACCAGGGGTTCAGCACGAATGAATTTACTGAGACCTTGACTGGAGCTAGTGGTAGTTTGTGGCCTAATGCTAAGTGTAGGTACCTACAAGCCCTTACCAATAATCCACTTCCAACACCAACAATCCATATTCTACACTTATCGCCGGTGTGACCTGTCATAGAAAGGAGAGCGAGGGAAGGGAGGTTAGGGTTTAGGGATTGACTGGTGGTATGTAACCTTTAAAAGTACCCATTGCCAATGGCCCACATTTTTTATCTGTTCCCTGCTGAACCCCCTCACTGCCATCATCTTGGCTGCGCCAATGCAGAATGAGTGCAATCCAAACTGATCCGAGGGGAACCTGGCTTTGTCAATGGCCATCTTCATCCCAGCTGTGAATTGGAAATAGCTGAGGCATGAGCCATCTTCATGCCAGAAGACCTGCAGGTCTTTTTGTATGCTGCGTCCCATGTAGTCTGGCATACCGCATACTGGGTGGAGTGTGTCCTCGTCCAGGCAATGAAGACGAGAATATTTTCCCTTACTACTTTGATCTGTCTTTAACCTGCACAAATTGATCGCCATATGTTAGTCCCCTGTCAGGACGTCCTGCCCCTTTAGGCATGTTATCCCGAGATGTGACCTTGATAGGACGGGGCCCCGGGTTAACACCAGAGATAGGATCCTGAAGTCCTGAGCCAACCTGCGGATGTACACACCAGATTAAGGGGTAGGGAGCCCAGATCGCTGGGGGGTCCAGGGGGCTCCCGCTCTTGGCCACCCCGTTACACCCCTGGGCAAATTGGTGTTTGGAGGGGGGGCGGAACCCTGAGCGTGTGGACAAGGAACGGTGTAGACAGGGCAACCGCCCCTCCTAGGGATACAGGTGAGGTACGGCTCACTTGTGTGGTCCAATGGTGGTTCAGGACAGGAATGGATCTTGTCATAAGTTAATGATTTATGGTTACTGAAGATATCTTATGGATGTGATTTATGTTTTTTTGTAAATATGAGCCATCTTCATGCCAGAAGACCTGCAGGTCTTTTTGTATGCTGCGTCCCATGTAGTCTGGCATACCGCATACTGGGTAGAGTGTGTCCTCGTCCAGGCAATGAAGACGAGAATATTTTCCCTTACTACTTTGATCTGTCTTTAACCTGCACAAATTGATCGCCATATGTTAGTCCCCTGTCAGGACGTCCTGCCCCTGTAGACATGTTATCCCGAGATGTGACCTTGAGGGTGCCACGAGTTCATTGACATGATTGGCCCCAGAGAATGCCAGCTTAATGGCATCTTTGAATAGCGCATTCTCATGTTCTGTTCTGCATATTTGTGGAAGGGCCACTATTAGCTGTCATAGCATTGAGAAGTCATTGGGTAAGCATTAGTCCTGCTGCTTGGGTTGTAGCCGAGCCCATCCCTTCATGGCTGCCATGCAGTAAAAGGAGTTAGTGGAGTCCATCCTGGAGGACAATTTCATGTGGTATGCTACTGCGTTGAGGTGAGCCTGCACCCATGTCCTGTTCTTGCTCCTGTGATGGCCCAGGGTATGAACCTATGTACCTCCTCTGAAGTGACCTCCCCCACCCCATCAAGCCGGTGACTTCTTCTAAAACCCTCCAGCACTTACTGTATCTTGCCGCTATCTTGGGGGCTAATGCATTGTTCACCAAAATCATAAGAGGCGGTCCAGAAGTCCCCACATCTATCTGGGTACCGGCGTCATGCACAGGACTGTGCGAAGAGCCAGCTCTCTGAACCTCTGCCATTGAAAACAAGACAGTGCGACAGCCACTAGATTTGTCACAACCAAGAAAATGCCTAGCACTCACCTCAATGTTGCCCCCGCAGTTGACAACCTATTAGGTGGCACAGGAGATGAACCACCATGTGGCACAGGTTTGTCCCAAGATTTAGTTCCTGTACCACTGCATGACTGACAGTGGGATCTGCTTGTTTGTGACTCTGTCTCCCCATATGGTGAACGCAATGACTATGGGGAAGAGCTCCAACACCATGACTCCACATCTGTTCCATGCAACTTGCCAGCAGGCCGCCATCCACTCTGGTCCCAGGACTGCCCTAAAAACCATTTCCACCCACTGTGTCCATGAATAATTTGAGTTGTCTAGCAAAGACCCAAGGTTTCCTGCATATTAGTGTCCAGGAAACCTAGCCACTGCTCCAGGTCCGCTTTCACCCCTTGCGTAAGGTGCACCCTGTGGTGCTCCTCCTTGCGGTCCTTGCTCAATCATGCTAAGCTCCTGGCAAAAGACCTGCCCTCCAGAAACACTTTGTTCACAAAGTTGAGCCTGCCCATGAGCTGCTGGATTTTTCCTAGGGTCACCTTCTTCCTAACGAGCATGGCCTCCATGTCCCACCGTATGTCCACTACCTTAGTTTGGGGCAACCTACATTCTTTCTCCATGGTGTCAAGCTCTATGTCCAGGAAGGATAAGCATGTGGAAGGGGCCTCCATTATTTTCTTTGTCAAAAGCACCTCCAGTTCCTCCCCTAGTATCTCAAAAGTCCACAACAGTGCCTCACACTCCGTCGTGACTGCTGTACCTACTAAGAGGAAGTCATCCAGATAATGTGTACCTTCCCCTGGAGCACCTCCTTATGAGTTCCCATTCCAGAAGGGAACTAAAGCCTCCAAATATGCGCATGATATGGCGCTGCCCATCAGCAGGCATTTGTCATAATAGAAGTAGTCATCTAGGTGAAACCCCAACAGATGATAGCTATCTAGGTGGACTGGTAAAAGGTGAAATGCAGACTCAATGTCGGTCTTTGCAACCCCGAGGCCTTCCCTAATGCTTTGATCTGATCCAATGTGTTATCTGCTGTGGCATAGGACACTTAGCAACTGTCCGGGTGAAGCCCATCATTTACCGAACCGCCCAGTGGATATGACAAGCGGTGGATTAGTCTAATTTTTCCCTTCTCTTTTTTAGGAACCACTCCAAGGGGGGATACCTCAAAGTGTTCTGGGGGATTGTGAAGGGGTCTATCACTCTTTCCAGCGACCGTTCTTTTACCACTTTCTGCCTTGCCACAGTCGGGTTTTCTGACACTGATCTCAGATTCCTGTATGTGTAGTGTGCCTATGGACCCTTGGAAGGGCTGGAAAATCCCAATGTGAACCCTTCTGGCAGTAGCTGCCCTTCCTTCATTTTTGGGTATTCGCTGAGCAAGTGTACCAACTGGGTTATCTGTATGGAGGTGGGAACAGGTTTGAGGTTACATGGGGACACCGTCCTGCACCCCCTCCAGCATGATCTACTTCCTGCTAGCGCTGTCCTTGTCATCTCCAGATCCTCTTCCCTCCCTAAGCTTGGCTCCTGGATAGGTCCCTCACAGTTACCTCAGTTGTGCTTCAACATGCAGACTTGTCCCTATTTCCATTCATTTTTCTCGTATTTCCAGCAGATTGTTGAGTGGAGTTTGCCCTCTTTATCCCCTTGCTGGTTTCTCACCATGCCACATTGGGTATACTCATCCTGTTTGCCTTTTCCCCCAAAAGGGCAAAAATTATGGTCCAGCATGCTCTTACCCTCTCTAGTTGCCACTTTGTTATTGGTGAAACCTTCCTCATCTTGTTGATCCCACCCATTGTTAAGCCATATTTACATCTTCTCCCAAAACCCTTCATCGTAGCATAGGCACACTTCACCCTGGTATTTTAACTGATATGCATGCACCCTTTGTGAAGGAATAGCCCTGCTGCGCTTTCTGGGAATATTTCTATGAATACGCAGTCTAAGGTGCAAAAAGCTCAGAGCCAGTTGTTAATAGACCTCTCTACCCGCAGCCGGCCATTTTTCTTTCTATCCTCATCCTTTTTGTCAGGTGTGGTAAGATCCAACCGTGCCTGCCATACCACGAGGAGGTAAAAAATATCTATGAACTCTTTCCTCCATATCCTCTCCTTCACTACCAAGGGGATCAAGCTAGCAAGGCCTGTCTCCCTGCCCATTATGGGTGGGTCCCCTAGGGATGGTCTTATGTATTCGCTGGCTGGCTTTCCTGTGCCTAAGCCCTGGTGTACCCCACCTAGTCCAGCCTTTGTGGAGTTGGTTCCCTTAGGGGGGTGATCCCGTGTGACCCCTTCCTACCCTTCTTTTGTGCTCTTTACCTGCTCTGCACCCTACTTGTCCCCATGGACCTTGATCTTGTTATTTTTAGCATTTGCTACCCCTGCATCTGCCCCTGTGTGCTAGCCTGCCTCTGTGGACTGCTTGCTGGTTCCTCCCCGCAGCCTGGCCTTGCCAGGGAACCAAACCTGACCAGACAAAGGGTGTGCAGCTGGGTGGGGGGGCTGAAGGTCCAAGGCTTGGCCAAGCCCACCACTGGCAGCCTGGGGGGTCACATAGGGTGAGGTTGCTGGGGCCACAAACCCATGCCACCTGCCCATGGGACTCGTGGATCCTGGTATCTATGAGTAATGCTATCCAGGCACCCTGGTAGGTGCTGCTTGGTGTTGTTGACCACCCCACCTTGAATGCCAAATTTGCTATGCTCCCATTGGCCACCCCTATGCTTCACTGTGTAAGAGCTTTGCACTGTGCAGGTTGCTCACCCTTCTGTTCTGTCCAGGTGTCCCAGGCAGCTCTGGAGGCTGCTGCTGTACTTGCTATGCTCCTCTTCCTAGTCATCCTCACTGTCCTTGTCGCTTGGTCTTCTGCTTTCCCGTAGCGTAGGTGGGTCACCCTCTTGACCCACCTTGTTGTGTAGCACCCCCAGGGTGTAGGCATGGGCCGCCACTATGCCAGGGTCCCCTTTGTGGGCCCGGTTAGCTGTGCACTTTTTAGGGGGCACTGTTCTGGCTGCAGGTGCCCTGCACACTGAGCTCGTGTGAGTGGCATTGTTCTCCTTGCCCTTACTGGACTGTTCCTGCCTCAGTACCTGGCCCTGTCTTCTGTTTATTAGACAGGCCCTACTCTGGTTGGCTCATGCCTCTTTTGTTGGTCCTGTCCCAGCGTTGTCTGGCCAGTAGCTCTCTTGCCTTCCTTAGCAGCTCCTCAAAGTCCTTGTCCTGTTCTAGCTCTGTGTGGTGTCCCAACGAGGCTTGACACTGCTTTCCACCACATGCCCTTGCCATGGGTTTGCAGTCCTCTCTGTAACTTACAGGGTCCTTCCTCATTCGCCCTGTGGTTGATGCTTTCTTCCCCTGATCCATCCCTGTGTCACTGAATGTGCAGCTAGCTGTTGCCCTTGATGAAGTGCCCGCACTTACTGTACAGTGCCAACTCTTATGATTTATTGAAAGTGATGTCGTTGCTCACTGCACTTCAGACCCAGCCAAACCTTGGGTCCAGTTTTAATCCAATTCAGACCAAATCTTACACAAACTGCTCCTGCCTCACTCACAGTGGGCGGTCACCCCGGCTGGTGTGGACCATTAATCTTTGCTAAAAAGCGCCCTGTCCCATACCTGCTGCTCTACCCTAATACATGTTGCATCAAACGTGCTGTTGCATTAACTTGGCGTTGCTCCTGTGAGACTGCAGGTAAATTAGTGTTGCCCCTTTTAGGAGCTGGTGCTCCTTTAAGGCATAGTGAGGATCGCCCGGCAGAATAAATCATTACTCTTTTAAGGGAGAGGTGCTTGAACATAGAGGGAGTTGGTCTTGTGCCCTGCCCATGCCCTCTGAAAGTGGCCACAGAGAGGAGCCCATCAACACTCTGCTTGCCACTAAATGGCCCCCGATGGCACTCCTAGCAGCCTGTGGGCAGAGTGGCAGTAGGCAGGTCCAGAGCATCCCGTGACTAAAATACAGCTGGCAAAGGTGCAGAAAATCCATCGTCTCTCCACAGCTCTCCCCAGCAAAGGCGGTGCAGTCCTTATGATAGTAGATGCAGGTGGCGATCCCCTATGCTTCCAGACAAGTTCTGGCGGTCGCTGGTCTTCAACACTGGTGGTCCTTCCATGTTGGAAGATTCTCGATATTCCTGGGTGCCGTCATGCACCCCCTTTATGCACTGTGAAGCCCATTGCCTTCACGTATGATTGGCAGGTTTAAAGTTTAAAGCATGCCGGACAGTCAGTGCACTTTGATTTCACAGGCTTGGGGCCTCCTGTGGCCTGTTAGTCACGCCCTCGGGAGGCGTTTCTCACCAGCCCCTAATTGGTCTAATGCGCAGATGGGCCCGCACCCTGAGCTAGCCTTCTCTTCACCAAATGGCTGTTCAGTACAGATGAATTGGCTCGACAGTCAAAGGTTCAATTTAAAACCTGTCCATTTAAAAACAGGATCATCCACCCTAGCCATAGGGAAAAGAACCCAGACGTGCACTACGATGGGACACACGTTCTATTTGGTACTGTCAACCAGTTCTATGCAACAAATAACCTATTTCATCCTGGGAACTTTGACTGTATTTTTGACATTGTGATCAAAGCAGGTTCACCAAAGAGACATAGCTGTCTGAAGACACAACCGTCATATAGCCTCACTAATCAACAATGTGTTAGTGATGACAAATACTGTGTTCTATAAAAATTACCCAGACATTTTTGGGGCAAAGATTTGTTTTAAAATTTAGCCATTTAACAGTTTTTTCTCCCCAGGTATACTGTGACATGTTTTTCAATGAAAATCGTTTTTAACTATAATGAACATAACTCTAACTTAATACGTAAAATACACAATTCAGATAGGTGTATGTGCATGTGCGTCTACAGAATTATTACGCAATGGCTGTGCACACGAGCTTTCTGAACCACAAGAACTTCCTTTTCGAGACTTAAGTTTCACGTGAGTCAATGGGTGCTCTCCGTAAATCTTTGCCTCTTCTCCCTTCACAACAAAAGCCATGTCTCCGTGATGTGGCCTAGATCTAAAACATTATGGGCCAGATGTATCATCCGATTTTGCACTTGCAAACAGCGAAATCGGCCGTTTGCGAGTGCAAAATCGGGGTCTGCAATGCATCAAATGCATTCGCAGACCAAATACCGAAAATCGCAAAAATTGCGATTTTCTGCGTTGCGACCTGGATTTTGCGAATCGCAATTTGCGGTTTGCAAAATCCAGGCCGCAAAGCAATTCTTCAAAAAATCGCAAATTGCGATTTTTCGCAGAATGGTATTTTGCAAGTGCAAAATACCATGTCCAGCAACCAGGTGGTAACCTGGTGCAAAATTAAAAAATGCAGTAAAACTGCATTTTTAAATTTGAAATGTAAAGCACACATGCCCTTTTGGCATGTGTGTCCTTAACATGTGTCAAAAAATAAAATTGGGGTGCAGGAGAGGGGCCTTAGGCCCACAGCACCCTGCCCCTTTGATTTTCTCAAATTGCGATTTCTGTTTCAGAAATCGCAATTTGCGAAAATGCAAAAAATTCTCAGCTATGGGCCAACAGGCCCATAGCTGCGAATGGGGCCAGTATCGCAATTTGCGATTCGGTAATTGCATTTGCGATTTTTAAGAAATCGCAAATACCGAATCGCAAATGTGATACATGGCCCTTTGCGATTCGGTAATTGCGATTTCTTAAAAATCGCAATTACCGAATCGCACTGGGCCAGATTCATACATCTGGCCCCATATAACAGCTGAACTGCAACATTTTGTATATTTGCTGTAATGAGTACTACATCCAGAAAATGGTGCAATAATTATCAACATGTCCATCCAGACCAGTGCTTCTTAATCTGTGGTCAGGGTACCCCTGGGGGCGGTAAAGCCTAATGAAGGGTCTGCCACTTTTTAGAAAATTAAATAATGTTAACAGATTAATAAAATGAAGATAAATGAAGAGGTAAAATGTAAAATTTTAAGTTGTTAAATTATCCCTTTAAATGTGAAGGAATTTGAAAATGGAGGCAAAAAATTAAGTTAGTATCCTCAAACTGATTTGTGGGAGCAGAATATACTATAGACAATTTGTGGTCTCAGGTGAATTTAGAAAAGCTCCGGCATTCGAATTAAAATTAAGATCTAATTTTGTCTTAGTATTTGTGAATCAAATAAAATATTTATTCCTGTGCGTATTGTTTGATCAATGCTGATTTCTGTATTTTTTGGGTATTGTTTTGCAGTTCAAATCATTGAAAATCCTCGTGCCAAGGTCGGTGGCTTCCAGTAACGACTCAGTGGGTGGGAGGCCGAAGAATCCAATTATGATTCAGTGGGTGTCCTGGTGAATACGTTTCGTTCCACAGAAGTAAAAAGGCTCAGAACCACTGATATAGGCCAATAATGCTTTGCTTCATAGCAAAGTAATTTCATTCATATTATTTAAAACTATGACACTTGCCAACTTAACTAAATTCATTCGCTCAAAGCTAAAAAGAATAAAGGAATTAGGAAACAATGAGTGAATAGCTCTTGGTCACAGATGAACTGGTACGAGGCAAAGCCATTCATTAATGGTCGCCAAGAGGCCAAGTGTCACTAGCAAGTCCTTCATCCAGCCCTGTCTTTTTCAGCAATAGAGATTTCGTAAAGGAGTTGTAATATCACATTCAACTCGGTGCACTTGATCTCAAAATACCAGTAAGCAGGACACGACAAAAGGGAGGCACATCACATTTGGGTACCTGGCGGCAATGGTTCTTTAAAAGAAGTTATATTTTTTTTTAAGTCTCGTTTATTTAATTTGCAAAAGCAATTTTGATATGTTACCTTGACGTCTCCTTCTGTTAGTGTAATGGTTTAGCTGACATTGGTATAAACGTTTACGAGCACATCATCAGCTTTGGTTGTATTCGACAAACCCACAGACAGCCCCTTGAGGGATGGCTTTTCACCCCTCTTATGTAGTGAAGTGTGTGGGTAGGAAGGGGAGCACCAGCTGCAGAGATTTTACCATCAACTCCCGCAGATAAAACCAGTGTGATTAGTCGCAGGTTCACTAAGGGCTCTAATTTAAAGCACCACTCCGAAGGACAGGCTCAGAGGATGCTTGAAGTCTTATATTTTTCATTTGTGGGAAAAGTCTCAGCTGATGGAAACCCTCTTGAGAAGGCAGGGCACTCAGCTGCATTTTTCTCCTCCTTGTAAGGCTCCAACAATGACTGATTAGTCAGCCCTGACAGGTGTTAGAAAATCCCCGAGCAGACTTAACACTGCTATTGATTATCTGATGCGCTGCCAGACTTTTTCTCTTCTGATTGTTTTTCACTCAGAGTCTCGGAAGGATCCGCGAGCTGCCGCATTATCAATTTCTTGATATCCATTTTCCTACACCTCTGCTGCTTTTATTTAACCGACAACAATAAGAATGGGAAACCGAGAGAAGCCGCTGGGATGTTACCAAACACCCTTCCGACTCTCGCTGCTGATATAAAGTCCATTTTATACATTCAGTACTTATTCAAAGAAGAAAACTTTAGTCGCAGCCTATATTGATTGCTTGCTGTTTTCCTAATAATTCATCATTTTGAAAATAACTAAAACGGATTCCTCATTGTGCACTGGGATTCTGCATTTATTTTCCATGTGAATATACTTAGGTTCAGCAAAACATTTTCCTAAGGATTACTTTAGAGATACGTTCCACTGCAGCCACTGTCTTTGCATTATAAGTTAGAGTTTGAGGAATACTTACTCAGACAAGTTCTCAGCGAAGGTGTTATTAACAGTGCTCGGGTCCTCTGCCGCCTGCGGCTGCAACTCAATTCCAAGGAGCAGAAAGTAAAATTAACCTTGCCTTGCGGTGACAACATTTTCTTTTTCTCTCTGATGGCTTGGGAACACTAGCCCCAGCTGCGCACCAGGCGCACATACAGAACCGTCCCAGGATGTAAGGTAATGTGTCAGGATCGAAGAATCGCGTTTGGCATCCTAACCCACATGGGTGCAATTTGCCACTTTCCTTTTTTTTACAAACCAATCCACCTCTAGATCACTTGTAATGGTGCGCAGAGGGTGAACGAAACATGACAAGGCATGGCAGCCTTTGCCTGGTTCTATCACACTGTGAAAGGTTTATCATTTATCTGCTTCAAAACTAGCAAATGTTTGAGATGTAAAGAAAAATCACCACTGTTTAATATAGTTATGACTCGGTGTTCATTGGAAATTGATTTTTTAGAATGCTAAAAGCGCTTTGACTAATTTCAGGAAACTTTCCAAAAAAGGTTGTTCAAGGTCAGCTCCTTCCCGGAAAGCTTCAGTGGGTTACTCACTGAAGGGCCCAAAATAGTGAAATTCCAAATATAAATCTTCCCCAAGCACTTTGCTATAAGAATTTGGAACAGCAAATGCTACAGCCAAATCAGCTGAAGGGAGGTGTATCAAATTTGGCACCAAGCTTGATCTTTATCTAGAAAACATGCTGAAGTAAAGTTCATACACCAAATAATGGTACAGGTACAAGGTTCACAGTGGGGGTATTTATTGTAATTCAAGTTGAGTGAAATGCATCTCAGCCATCTGTCCAGGTACAGCCCTCTCTCTTAAGTGGACAATTGTGGCACAATGGTTACAGCGGCAAACCCTGATGCAGAGATCAGGCCTAGGACCAGGGTTCAGTTCCCAACTGGGTGGGTCTTGGGCTCAGTTCCCTTGGACCAGATAATTCTTGGATGCCTGGCTTCACCCTGGGGCTGTTTAGGAGTGGGTACCTGTTGGACTTTTGGCCATACGCATGGTCATCCCTAGTCTTTTTGCCTCCTTCCTCCTGGTTTTTCTGACCTTTCGCTGTTGGCTCTAGGACTCTGAGCACTTTATCACTGCTGACCAGTGTTAAAGTGCAGGTGCTCTCCCATCTAAAGTTGGTATGATTGGCTTATACCTGATTGGCATATTTAATTTACCTATAAGTCCCTTGTACAGTGGTATCTCTATACCCAGGGCCTGTAAATTAAATACTACTAGTGGGCCTGCAGCGCTGCTTGCGCCACCCACTGAAGTAGACTTTCAAACCTGTCTCAGGCCTGCTAGCGCAGGGCCTGTGTGCGCAGTTTTCTGCCACAGGGACCTGGCATCTAAATTTACTTGCCAGGCCCAGGACTCCCCTTTTACTACATGTAAGTCACCCCTAAAGTACGCCCTGTGGGCAGGGTGCCATGTATGTAGAAAGGCAGGACATGTGCCATATTGCATGGCCTGTCCTGGTAGTGACAAACAGCCTAACTTGGTGTCTCACTGCTGTGAGTGCTGCCTTCTCATAGGATTGCATTAGAAATGCCCTGCCTTATGTGTAGGGGTATTGTCTGATTTATGAGGGCTAGCGTAGGCGTGTTTGGTATGGTTGTGATGGTGATAATAAATACTGCTTACTGGTGTGGGTGTATTTTTTATTACTATCACAGAAATGCCACTTCTAGAAAGTGCGCATTTATCTGTGCTTATGATTCTGGTGTTTTGCAGATTGACTCCAATCCACGTCTGGGCAGAGTGACAGTTGGGCCTTTGTGCATACTTTTCAGACAGCCTGTACACAGGGAGGGTGGAGGTGTCACTGAGGTGCATCTACATACTGAATAGTCTTCCTGGGCTGAGAGAAGGGAGAGGCGGGGCACACCTACATTTGTAAAGGCTGTGCCCTGGCCTCACACAATAGGGTCGTTAACCCCCCACTGATGTTTGGAGCCTGTGCTGAAAGGAGAGAGGGGGCACTCCCAGAACCAGTTGTAACTGGCTGGAACCTCCTCTCCCTGTCATTGTAAAACACTGTAAAAAAGGACTATAAGTACAGGGGAATTTTCCCCACAATTTGAACATTCTTGGAACTTGAAACTGGACACAGAACGCTGATGAATGGACTCACCAGGAAACCGCCATGGACTGCTGCTGCTGTGCTGACCTGTGACCTGCCTGGTCACTAGGAGGAACTGCCACCATCTGCACCCCTTGTGCTGGCCTGTAGTTGGGCCCACCAGCCCTGTGCTCCTTCTTTGTTTAGTGTTCCCAGGGGCAGGGTGCTGTGGCCCCTGACCCCTGCAACGATCTTTTCTTTTCCTACAAGAATTCACCGCCGCAGCCCAGGCTGCCTAAGGGTCCTAGCGCTGTGAAAAGCACTAGACGGAAAATCATCGCCGCAGCCCGGGAGCCTCGTGGTGCCTTTGCGCTTCATAGGGCGCATTTTCTTGAATAAAATCACCGCCGCAGCCCGGGCTGCACAGCTGATTCCAGGCGCGGGGTTTGCGCCGGCTCTAGTGCCCCCGGGGCACTAGGAGAGGTGAAGAAAGGAGCTAGTCCGCTCCTATCGTGCTCCCGGGGGGCGCGCGCTTGTCAGAGCGCCCCCGGGGCACCAGCAGGCCCCACCTTGGGCCGCGACGTCAGAGGGACGGCGAGGGAGAGGAGGACGCCTCTCCCTCACGTGGAGGAGTCCCGGAGGACTCCCCTGTTGGTTCGGGCCGGGCGGCAGCCTCGCCGGAGGCTCGCCCTGGCCCCCGGTTCACGGGTTGGCCCCCTCGCGGGCCCGGAAGCATTTTGATTCGGGGTCTCCCTTTGAGGAAGGGCCCCGGAGGCCCAGGGAGACCCCAGAGATTAACGGGACCCCCGGAGGGGCCCGTGTGGAAATTAGGAGGGGGTGCGAGGCGCCCCCCTCCCCCTTTAAGCCTTGGGTGACCTTGGCCCCCCACAGGAGGGTCGGTGGAGGCCCGGGGGGCCCCCAGTGGTCGCGGGCCCCAGGAGGGGCCCGTCAGCCGTACCGAGGGGGTGCGTGCCGCCCCCCTCTTCCCCAGGACTTTGAGGAGGCCCCCTCACTGCGCAGAGGAGCGCTGGGGGCCCCTTTCTTTCTTGTCTTTTAGGCACTGGAGGTGCCTCTTCCCTCTACCAGGTACTGTTAAATGGACCAATATGCTGATAATTTAAAGTTCTTTCTACAGACTTTATTCATTCTGTTATATTGCCTACCTGTTCTTTGATGTGTTGACATATGTGTGCACATGTTCCTTTTATGGGCATGACTTGCTAATATGTTTGCTTAACTTGCCATAGATTTTCTAATGTTCCTATTATGGGCGTTTTATGATATTCTTATGACAAGTGTGCTAATATGATAACGTGTTTCCTGACTACTGCTTATGTTGCAGAATACTGAGTAACCTGTGTGTTATGTGTGACTACTGCTAGTTTGCAGAGTAACTAATGTGTAACGTTCTGACAACTGCTAAGGTAGCAGGATAGTACTGTTATGTGATGTTGGTCTAATAATTATGTTGTGTACAATACAGTGTATTTTCATATAATCTGGTGTTGTGTTTCCTTTGTGGTGGGGATATTGCGTCACATGTATGTGTGTGTTGTGCAAACGCTTTACGCATTGCCTCCGGGTTAAGCCTGACTGCTCGTGCCAAGCTACCAAGGGGGTGAGCAGGGGTTATCTTGGACGTGTAACTCCCTTGCCCTGACTAGAGTGGGTAAGTTCTGCCTGGCTGAGGTACATACCCTAGCCAACCAGAAACCCCATTTCTAACATTGGAAGTCAGCGGTGAGGATAGGACTTGCGCTTGCACAATACCATTCTGACTCATTATTTCACTACAAGGATTGCGTTTAGACCATCACATGTTTGGCTTCTCTTAACTTTCTCTCTTTGGTCATTTTTCCTGTTTTCAGTTCTCACGCTTGGGTATTGTGGTTGTCACAGTTGAGTTATTTGTACCTTTTCAAGATGGGGCTTACCTTTGATTTAGAGGACCTGCCGTTTTACACGCAGGAGGAATTAGAGGGGTTCTGTAGAGAGAGAGGGCTGCCTGTAGAAGGGGACCTCAGGAGATCTCTGAATTTCTTTGAAAGGTTTGTGACATTTACCCAGGGAGGGAGTGTGCGTAGGGGGTACCCAGAGGATCCTGAGTGTAGCGAGGGTTCCCAATGGGAGGGCTCCCAGACCTCATCCCTAGAGAGTGGTAGAGAGACTGATCAGGAGGGTGAGAATGACCGGTTGGGGACGCCAGTTGACAGGGAAGGCCCCAGTGATAGGGAGTCCCTTGCTGGGTCCAGTGTAAGAAGCAGGGCTACCTCTCATTCCTTGACGCCTGATGAGCTAAGAGATAGGCGGGAAGAGAGGGACCTGAAGTTGCAGTTAGCGCGCCTAGCTGTTGAGGAGAGAAGGGCTGAGGTAGAGAAGGCCTTAGTACAGGAGAGAATGGCAGAGGCAGAGAGGGCCTTTGCCAGAGAAAGACTCGCTCTAGAGCGCAGTCTGAAGGTTCTGGACTCACCAGCGTTGCAGGTGGAGTCCAGTGGTGGCAGCAATGTACAGTGCTGTAGCAAAGAGGTTACTCACATACCCATAGATCTGGTACCTAGGTTCCAAGAGGGGGGTGACATACGTCAGTGGTTAAAGGAATATGAGAAGGCTCTGGTAGAGCGCAGGATCCCTGAGAAGGATTGGGGAACTGGCCTAGGGAGTTTTATTCCTGAGGAGGGGAGGGATGCCCTACTGACTCTAGAAGAGAGTGACAGGGAGGGGTACTCCGCTGTGAAGAATGCACTGATTGTGAAGTATGGTTTCTCCCCTGAGGAATACAGAAAAAGGTTTAGGGGTGGTAAGAAACTGTCCCACCAGTCATGGGAGGAGTTTGTGGAGGCTTGCTGCATTGCACTAGATGGATGGGTGAAGGGTAGCACAGTAAACAATTTTGAAGGGCTGTTTAATCTGATTCTCAGAGAGCACCTGTTTCGTTGTTGTTTTTCAGAGTTACGCCAACACTTGTCAGTGTGTGAGCTCTCTGACCCCAGGGAGCTTGCAAAGGAGGCAGACTTCTGGTTGCGTACCAGAGGGTCTGGTGTGACATTAGGGGGTGTTCCTAATGAGAGTGGTCTAGGTGTTTCCCAACAAGGTGTGGTGGGAAAGGAATGGAGTGTCCAGGTAGGTCCCAGTGGACTGGGATGGGTGAGGGACCCCATGTCCCGTCTCTGAGGAGAGGGAATGGGGCTGGGCTGAGGCCCAAGGTGCCCAAGATACCGTCCCAGGCCCCTGAAGGTTCCATGAGTGAACGCCAGGAGGTGAGCCTAACCTGTGCCGTAGGGCCAGCTGTTCAGAAGGATCCCATTTTGTCATTAGGACTTAGGCGGGTGGCTGGTGATAGCGTTCCGCCGGTCCTGGTGTCTGGTAGTCTCGCTCTACAGCGGAGGAGGCGGAAATCCAGGCATAGGGTTGAGAGGGGGCTGCGGGCCCCAGTGGAGAACCTGGAGGGTCAGGGGTCAGCTCTGAGAGCAGAGCCCCCCAGGAATGACCTTGGTGAGACCATTTCTGGGCTGGGGGGAATCCAGACTCTGTCCGATGGGCAGAGGTCAGGAGACCTGCGCCAGCCAGACTCTTGTGTGGCCCTTGGGGAAAGTGTTTCCCTGGTGGGGGGTAGGTGTGCCCCCCAGGAAGTCCTGGTGCGCCAGGCAAGGATTCAACCGCAGGGTGGTGACTCTGGGTTGGATGATCAGGTTCAGGGGGTAAACTCTGACCTGATGGGGAGTAGGTGTGCTCCCAAGGAAGTCCTGGTGCGCCAGGCAGTGGTTCAACCGCAGGGTAGTGACTCTGGGTTGGGTTGCCAGATTCAGGGGGTAAGCTCTGATCTGGTAGGGGGTAGGTGTGCTCCCAAGGAAGTCCTGGTTCGCTGGGCAGTGGTCCAGTCTAAGGGTGTCGTCCCTGGACTAGATAGACAGGTTCAGGGGGTAAACTCTGACCTGGTTGGGGGGGCGGTTAGTGCGCTCACCTCCCCGTGTGAAACTTCTGGTGGCTTCTCCCGAGGTGGGGAGATGCAGGACTCTGGAAGTGGGGTTCAGGGAGGGGGAAGCCCGCCCTGGACCCCGGTGCAACCCAAGGGTGTCGTCCCTAGGTTGGGTGGTCAGTCGCCCGGTAGTGATCCTGGGCTGGCGAGAAAGTTGTGCAGGGCTGCTGTACCCAGCACCCTGGCAAGTGTGGATTCTGGTGATACCCCTCCTAGGAGAGGAGGGCGGGATCCTAGAAGGAGGGGTAGAGGGAGGAGAGCCTCGCCTCTAGCCCCTGTAGAACCTATGGGTGCGGACCCTAGGTTGGTGGATCAGTGGCAGGGTAGAGCCCCTGAACTGATCGGAAATAGAGTGGAGATAGGTTGCTTTGCACCTGGGGCTACCGCCCCCCACTCATTATGGTTTCAGAGACCAGAGGCTCCTAGATGGCCTGGGGCCTGGTTCTGGCCATTGGCAGCTAGAGAATCCCCGTGGGTTGGTCTAGGCTGCCTGGGACGCATTGACAGAGAGATCCCAGTGGAGTCAGGAAGGCGTAGAACTGGAACATGCCCCTGCTGTTGTGGGCCTGGGTCCTTGTTCTATCGCCCCAATCAGGAAAGTACATCAAGGTATTGATTGTTCTCCCCTGGATTTTGGCTGGTAGGGGGTTGTGTTGGACTTTTGGCCATACGCATGGTCATCCCTAGTCTTTTTGCCTCCTTCCTCCTGGTTTTTCTGACCTTTCGCTGTTGGCTCTAGGACTCTGAGCACTTTATCACTGCTGACCAGTGTTAAAGTGCAGGTGCTCTCCCATCTAAAGTTGGTATGATTGGCTTATACCTGATTGGCATATTTAATTTACCTATAAGTCCCTTGTACAGTGGTATCTCTATACCCAGGGCCTGTAAATTAAATACTACTAGTGGGCCTGCAGCGCTGCTTGCGCCACCCACTGAAGTAGACTTTCAAACCTGTCTCAGGCCTGCTAGCGCAGGGCCTGTGTGCGCAGTTTTCTGCCACAGGGACCTGGCATCTAAATTTACTTGCCAGGCCCAGGACTCCCCTTTTACTACATGTAAGTCACCCCTAAAGTACGCCCTGTGGGCAGGGTGCCATGTATGTAGAAAGGCAGGACATGTGCCATATTGCATGGCCTGTCCTGGTAGTGACAAACAGCCTAACTTGGTGTCTCACTGCTGTGAGTGCTGCCTTCTCATAGGATTGCATTAGAAATGCCCTGCCTTATGTGTAGGGGTATTGTCTGATTTATGAGGGCTAGCGTAGGCGTGTTTGGTATGGTTGTGATGGTGATAATAAATACTGCTTACTGGTGTGGGTGTATTTTTTATTACTATCACAGAAATGCCACTTCTAGAAAGTGCGCATTTATCTGTGCTTATGATTCTGGTGTTTTGCAGCTTGACTCCAATCCACGTCTGGGCAGAGTGACAGTTGGGGCTTTGTGCATACTTTTCAGACAGCCTGTACACAGGGAGGGTGGAGGTGTCACTGAGGTGCATCTACATACTGAATAGTCTTCCTGGGCTGAGAGAAGGGAGAGGCGGGGCACACCTACATTTGTAAAGGCTGTGCCCTGGCCTCACACAATAGGGTCGTTAACCCCCCACTGATGTTTGGAGCCTGTGCTGAAAGGAGAGAGGGGGCACTCCCAGAACCAGTTGTAACTGGCTGGAACCTCCTCTCCCTGTCATTGTAAAACACTGTAAAAAAGGACTATAAGTACAGGGGAATTTTCCCCACAATTTGAACATTCTTGGAACTTGAAACTGGACACAGAACGCTGATGAATGGACTCACCAGGAAACCGCCATGGACTGCTGCTGCTGTGCTGACCTGTGACCTGCCTGGTCACTAGGAGGAACTGCCACCATCTGCACCCCTTGTGCTGGCCTGTAGTTGGGCCCACCAGCCCTGTGCTCCTTCTTTGTTTAGTGTTCCCAGGGGCAGGGTGCTGTGGCCCCTGACCCCTGCAACGATCTTTTCTTTTCCTACAAGAATTCACCGCCGCAGCCCAGGCTGCCTAAGGGTCCTAGCGCTGTGAAAAGCACTAGACGGAAAATCATCGCCGCAGCCCGGGAGCCTCGTGGTGCCTTTGCGCTTCATAGGGCGCATTTTCTTGAATAAAATCACCGCCGCAGCCCGGGCTGCACAGCTGATTCCAGGCGCGGGGTTTGCGCCGGCTCTAGTGCCCCCGGGGCACTAGGAGAGGTGAAGAAAGGAGCTAGTCCGCTCCTATCGTGCTCCCGGGGGGCGCGCGCTTGTCAGAGCGCCCCCGGGGCACCAGCAGGCCCCACCTTGGGCCGCGACGTCAGAGGGACGGCGAGGGAGAGGAGGACGCCTCTCCCTCACGTGGAGGAGTCCCGGAGGACTCCCCTGTTGGTTCGGGCCGGGCGGCAGCCTCGCCGGAGGCTCGCCCTGGCCCCCGGTTCACGGGTTGGCCCCCTCGCGGGCCCGGAAGCATTTTGATTCGGGGTCTCCCTTTGAGGAAGGGCCCCGGAGGCCCAGGGAGACCCCAGAGATTAACGGGACCCCCGGAGGGGCCCGTGTGGAAATTAGGAGGGGGTGCGAGGCGCCCCCCTCCCCCTTTAAGCCTTGGGTGACCTTGGCCCCCCACAGGAGGGTCGGTGGAGGCCCGGGGGGCCCCCAGTGGTCGCGGGCCCCAGGAGGGGCCCGTCAGCCGTACCGAGGGGGTGCGTGCCGCCCCCCTCTTCCCCAGGACTTTGAGGAGGCCCCCTCACTGCGCAGAGGAGCGCTGGGGGCCCCTTTCTTTCTTGTCTTTTAGGCACTGGAGGTGCCTCTTCCCTCTACCAGGTACTGTTAAATGGACCAATATGCTGATAATTTAAAGTTCTTTCTACAGACTTTATTCATTCTGTTATATTGCCTACCTGTTCTTTGATGTGTTGACATATGTGTGCACATGTTCCTTTTATGGGCATGACTTGCTAATATGTTTGCTTAACTTGCCATAGATTTTCTAATGTTCCTATTATGGGCGTTTTATGATATTCTTATGACAAGTGTGCTAATATGATAACGTGTTTCCTGACTACTGCTTATGTTGCAGAATACTGAGTAACCTGTGTGTTATGTGTGACTACTGCTAGTTTGCAGAGTAACTAATGTGTAACGTTCTGACAACTGCTAAGGTAGCAGGATAGTACTGTTATGTGATGTTGGTCTAATAATTATGTTGTGTACAATACAGTGTATTTTCATATAATCTGGTGTTGTGTTTCCTTTGTGGTGGGGATATTGCGTCACATGTATGTGTGTGTTGTGCAAACGCTTTACGCATTGCCTCCGGGTTAAGCCTGACTGCTCGTGCCAAGCTACCAAGGGGGTGAGCAGGGGTTATCTTGGACGTGTAACTCCCTTGCCCTGACTAGAGTGGGTAAGTTCTGCCTGGCTGAGGTACATACCCTAGCCAACCAGAAACCCCATTTCTAACAGTACCTCACAGGGAAAAGCCAGGAAGGGTTTCACAGCGGTCTTGAGACCCTAACAGGAGAGTAGTGCGTGCTATACAAGTGCGAAGTTTACAGTTCAAATGACAACACAAGAATCTCCACAATAGGGAAATCACATTCCACATAATTCTATATAGAAGCATGTTACCACACACCTCCCTCCCATACAAACAAATACATTTATATAAATGATGTAGAATAAAATGCTTGTTAGCTAATAAGAAAAAAGGTATACCAGAAAGGAGTCTAAGAAATAACTTTATAAAAGTTCTCTTTAACCAACCTTACTACCACAACTCTGTTAGGATTCCACACTGTTAGAAATGGGGTTTCTGGTTGGCTAGGGTATGAACCTAAGCGAGGCACAATGCACCCACTGTAGTCAGGGCAAGGGAGGTACACGTAAAAGATAACCCCTGCTCACCCCCTTGGTAGCTTGGCACTAGCAGTCAGGCCTATCCCAGAGGCAATGTGTAAAGCTATTGCACAGCACACCCAACACACATGACGCACTAAACCCACCACAAAGGAAACACAATACCAAGTTATATAAAAATAAACTGCATTGTACACAACATGATTAAACCAAACACAACATGATAGTAATGCCCTTCTACCCAAGCAGTTGTCGTCGTTACACAGTAGTTACTCTGCAAAAACCAGCACTAGTCACACATAACACACAGGTTGCTTATTTTTCTGCAACATGAGCAGTAACCACCTTCCTAAAAAAGTGCACTTGTCATAGAAATATCATAAATGTCTATACCAAGAACATTAGAAAGCATATGGCAAGTCATAAAAACAAATTAGCGTAGAATGCCCATAACAAGGAACATCAGCACACATATGTCACATCATACCAAAAACAGATTAGCATACCAGCCCCATCACGTCCATAATGGGAACATCAGGAAAGTGTATTTCTGCAAGAGTACCTGTTTTTGATGAAAAGGCACCTCTAGTGATGTGAGGTACAATAAGGGTGTCCCTGGCACTCTTTGCTCAGTCTGGGGGCCTCATGGTGATGTTGTGGGGAGGAGGGTGGCACGCACCCACTCTGGTTTTTATATCGGGCCCCTCCTGGAGCCCTAGATCCCTGGTGCCCCCTGGACCACAACTGGCCCTCCAAAAGGGGTAGGGGCAAAGCCACAACAACAATTGGGGACACAAGGAGACCTTGCAGTGCTGGGACCTCTGGCGAGGCTTTCGCCATGCCTGCAGTCTCCAAAAGGCAAATCGGGGCTCCGATGGGGCCCTCTGATGAGGCTTCCCTTCCTGCCCAATCTCAGAAACACACAAGGGGCCCAGTGGAGCGGTGAGCCTCTGATGAGATCACCACAGTTGACTCGCCCGGGCTGCAGTGGTGATCGGCCCTAAGTAAGGGCCTTCCAGTGCCCCGGGGGCACTCCTCGCAACTTACCTCGCCATAGGGCACGCTCACTCTGATTCCCTTTTCTTCAAGCCCCGGGGGCACAGGATGGAGAGTGATTCCGATGCGGTCAGTTTTACGAAGGCATCTGTGTTGCAGCAGTGAATCCTTCACGGCAACACACTTACGAGTGCTGGGGGCAATTTTAAAAACCCCAGGTTCCGGCGGTGAGTTTGGGATTCCAGACAAGCGCTTACCAAGCGCAGAAGGCAAGCAAACACAGCGCTCTCAAAGCACTAGATTTCCCCAGAGGAAGCGCTCCGCATGCGCTTCAACAACAGGGGAAAGCACTCATGAGGTGCTCTGCAGGGTCCAGGGGCCACAGCACCCTGCCCCTGGGGGAAACAGCAGATGTAGCACAAGTCTATAGGGCCAGCAGCAGGCCAGCAAAAAAGGGTGCAGGCAGTTGGCAGCTCCTCCAACTGACCAAGTAGGTCACAGGTCAGCAAAGCAGCAGCAGTCCAAGGCGGTTCCTGGTGAGTCCCTCCAGCAGTGTTCTGTGTCCAGTTACAAGTAAGTTCCAAAGTAGCTCCAAATTCTGGGGAAAAATCCCCTGTACTTATACACAGTTTTGCAAAGGTTTAACAAATAAGTGGAGAGGAGGTTCCAACCAGTTACAACTGTTTCTGAGAGTGCCCCCTCTCTCCTCCATCACAGGCTCCAAACATCAATTGGGGGTAAACAACCCTTTTGTGTGAGGCCAGGGCAGAGCCTTTACAGATGCATGTGTGCTCCGCCTCCCCCTTCTCTCAGCCAAAGGAGACTATTCAAAAAGCAGATGCACCTCTGTGACACCTCCACCCTCGATGTGTACAGGCTATCTAAAAAGTATGCACAAAGCCCAACTGTCACTCTACCCAGACGTGGATTGGAGTCAAGCTGCGAAACACCAGAGTCATAAATACAGAGAAATGCTCACTTTCTAGAAGTGGCATTTCAGTAATAGTAATAAAACGTCCACTTACACCAGTAAGCAGCATTTCTTACTACCATTACAGCCATAACAAACATTCCTATGCTATCCCTCATAAATCAGACAATACCCCTTACATATAAGGCAGGGCATTTCCAATGCAATCCTAAGAGAAGGCAGCACTCACAGCAGTGAGAAACCAAACAGGCTGTTTGTCACTACCAGGACAGGCCACGCTACTAAGCACATACCCTGCCTTCTACATACATGAGACCCTGCCTGTAGGGCTATCTAGCGCCTACCTTAGAGGTGACCTATATGTAGTTATAGGGGAGTTCTGGGCCTGGCAAGAAAATTTGGATGCCAGGTCCCTGTGACAGTAAACTGTTTGAGAGGCTACTTCAGTGGGTGGCACAAGCAGCGCTGCAGGCCCACTAGTAGCAATTCATCTACATGCCCTGGGTATAGAGATACCACTGCACAAGGGACTTACAGGTAAATTAAATACGCCAATTAGGTACAAGCCAATCAGACCAACATTAGAAGGGAGAGCACCTGCACTTTAGCAGTGATCAGCAGTGATAAAGTGCTCAGAGTCCTAGAGCCAACAGCGAGAGGTCAGAAAAATAGGAGGAAGGAGGCAAAAAGTCAGGGGATGAAGCTGACAAAATGGCCAGTCCAACACACACATTATGAGCTGAGGTCCTAGCTGCATTCGTAAATAGTCTGAAAATTAGGATAGGCTCAGAAAATTCAATGTTCCTCCCTGGCATCTTGATTCGTATCCAGTCTCCTACTTGTTTTCTTGTAATTTGCACTCTTTTCCTCTCATCATACCATTCTTTCCTTTCACGCATCTTCCTACACTCCCTTTCCTTCACCTTATTTTCAGTCCTTTAATCTGACTGTCACTTTTATCGTCTGTACACTTCTCATTGACCCACAAGGGTATCACCTTACCACCAGGCCTTCTTCTAAACAATTCAAAAGGAGATTTTCCTGTCCTAGTGTGTGGTGTCAGACAGTAGGTAACTACCTTTCCTACTACTTCTTTCTTCCAATTCATGTTATTTTCTTTCACCATCCTGATCATCTCTTTTAAGACCCTATTAAAATGTTCTACAAAACCATTGCTTTCTGGGTTATATAACCATTTTTTGTGCCTGATGCCACCCACCTCCAAAAACTCCTCCATCTCTTTAGAGACTAACTGGGCTCCGTTATCAGTAATGTTTCCTTCCCTACCCACAAGTTCTTTGAGAAAGGCCAATAATTGTCTAATCTCTATACCATGTGATACTTCAGGCCACCGTGAAAATAAGTCAATCAACACTATGACATATACGCAACCTACAGTGAAGTGGACTGGTCCCAGTCTATTGAGAACCACTCCAAGGACCTTCTGGTAGTTCTCGTACTACCATAGGTTGTATCCTGGGTGACTCTTATCACACAATGAACACACTCTCTTACCACTCTTTCAGTCTCTAAATCAGTTCATGGCCACCAATAAGCAAGTCTTAGCTACTCTTTCATTTTGGAAATCCCTTGGTGTCCTTAATGCGTTAGTTTTAGTTAGGAATCTCTAACAGACTTTGAGGAAGCCAATCTGGTACCGCTTAACTATAACGCCTGTTTCTCTGCCATTTCTTCTTTGACACTCCAAAATGTTTGCAACCTTTTTCCTCCAACCCTCAGTAAATCAAAAACACCATACAGTTCTTCGTTGAAATCCATTGCTTCCCTTCTTTCACTTTCAGTAATTATATTTCCTTCAGTAATGCATACTGCCTCATCATCATTATCCCATTGTTTCTGAACAACACAATCATCACTTTTGTCATCATTGTCAACTAACTGAGACAATGCATCTGCCATGACATTCCTCACACAAGGAATGTATTCCACTCCAAAATTGTAATCCTGTAGAGCTACTGTCCATTTAGTGATTGTTGCAGATACTGCATCTATGTATTTTTTTTATTTTTAGAAAAATCTCTCTCAAAGGTTTGTGATCAGGTAATATTTTGAATAGTGTTCCCCACAGAAGAAGAAAAAATTGCTAGGGCCTCCCTTTCAATGATAGAATACATCCACTCTGCAACTTTGAGGCTCCAGGAGGACCAAATGACAGTTCTAGAGTTGTTTCCTTTTACCTTGAATTAGTACACCTCCTAATCCCTTTGTACTCACATTTGCGACCAACGTAGATTTTATAGTGGGATCAAAACTATGTAACTTAGGAGTTGTAACTAATTCATTTTTTATTCCTTTGAAATCTTCACACTCCCCATCCCACAAAACTCCTATCCTTTCTTCAGTAAATTCCTAATTCTTACACATTTTATAGAGAAAGTTGAAATTAATTTGCAATAATAGTGTGCCATCCTTAAGAATCTGAAAAGTTCCTCCTTATTTTGAAGGGAACTTAACTTACTGATAGTGCTCACAAGACTTGCCTAGGGTTTTATTCCTTCACAAAACTTCATGCCCCAGGTATCCTATGAGATCATGTCTGAATTTGCACTTCTGACCCTTTATAGTTAAATTAGCTGCCCGTAATCTCTTTAAAACTGTTCTTACTCTCGCATCATGCTCAATCACATGTGCCCCACTGATGAGTACATCATCCCAAAAATCTCTGATGCCATCTATTCCCTTTAACACTTTCTCCATTACCCTTTGAAAAACTGATGCCTCCAACACTAATCTGAACAGCACCCTTTTGAACCTAAATGTTCTGGATGGCATTATAAAAGCAGTTAAATCTTTGGAGTTATCATCCAATTGTATTTGAAGATATGTTGACTTTAGCTCAATGGACGAAAATACACGGGCCCCTTTCAAAGATGCCAGTAATATTTGGAATAGGATATTTGTCCAGTACCGCTCCTTTGTTTATTTGCCTTAAATCTATGCATAGTCTCACTTCACCACTACTGTTCCTAGCCATTACAATAGGAGCTAGCCATTCAGTCCCTTCAACTTCTTCAATCATGCCGTCTTGCACCAATCATTTTAATTCAGATTCCAGTTCTGATCTATCTGTAAATGATACATTGTGTACTTTACCACTCTCAGGTTACACACCTTTCAACCTGATTGTGTGAGTGTACCCTTTCACACATCCCAATTCAACCCCAAAACTAGTGGAAATTCTTTAATCACATCAGTTGCAAAGTCAGTGATTTCACTACCTACCTGTTTTAATGCTTGTACAGTGACCTTCACTATTATAGGTGGATCACAGTTGGGGCCTAGCATCACACCATTCTAAGAATCTGAGAAGTTCCTCCTTATTTTGAGGGGAACTTAACTTACTGTTGATGAAACCAACTCAATATACAGTCCCCCTTTTTTGAGATGTACATTTTCCCTGATTTAAGCCTTCCCTTATATTCAGTTATTCCTAAGAAATATCCTATATGTTTGAAGGGTCCCCTACCGTACACAAGAGGCATCATGTCTGGTTTCAACAACCTAATTCTTTTGGCAAGTTGTTCTTCAAACAATGTCTTAGAGACTACATTTATTTTTGCTCCAGAGTCAAATAAGACTTTAGTTTCCTCTCCTTCCTCCACGATCTCATCAACTGGGCATCTTTTCTTTCCATTCTTTACTTGCAGAACAACTTGGCCACACTCAAAATTGGAGTTATCATCTTCAAAGACCCCCTCTTTATTCATTTATTTTCATTTATCCTTTTTCTTCCTGTACTCACTCTGAAAATGACCTTTTCTACCACAACTCCTACATGTGACTTTCATTGCAGGGCACCACTTATAAAAGACTAAATGACTTTTGCTCCAACATTTAAAGCATTTCTTCTGTTCCTTGTTTTTCTCGTTCCCCACTTTCTTTTCAGTGAGGC
The DNA here is from genome assembly GCF_031143425.1 of Pleurodeles waltl. Taxonomy (NCBI): domain Eukaryota; kingdom Metazoa; phylum Chordata; class Amphibia; order Caudata; family Salamandridae; genus Pleurodeles; species Pleurodeles waltl. Next base: position 142,716,715 of record NC_090438.1, read on the forward strand.
TCTGTTTTTTTCTTTTTATTGCCATACATTTTTGAGATGATTATTTTTTAATTATATCCACACATTTGATAGAATGTTCAATTTTCTTTGCTATTAAAGAACTTCATTTAATAATAGTTCATCTTTTTGCCTAAGTTCATCTGTAAATTTCTCAATATTGCATCCCAGCATAAACAGATCTTGAATATGATCTTCAACCACATCCTTGAATTTACAGGAAGATGGGAGTTTTCTCAGGTCAGTGACATAGGTCCCCATTATGACATTGGTGGTAAGTCACGCTTACCGCCATGCTGACTTCCGCCAACATACCGCCGACGCAGCTGATTACCGCTATCCATATTATGACACACTCATAGCAATCTGTCACTATACAGCCACACACACAAGTCCGCCAGCCCAGGTCAGTGATAATCTGGTGGTAGCAAAACCCACACTTTTATGCCAACAGAACTACACTCACACCATTATGACCCATGAATCACTGCGGCGGACATTCAATGGCGCTAAACCATTGGCGGTACATACCGCCACGCTCAAAGTACACACACACATACAAAACAACACTACATTGGACAATTCAAACTACACACACCTGATACACATGCACACACCACACCCACACCACTATAAAATACACACTCACAGTACCCACAACCCTTTACCAACACAAACAAGTGCCACAAGAGAGAAAGTAAGACCACAGACAAGACCACAGCTACACACCACCATAACCTATACACCATCCATGCACCTTACATCACACACCCCAACACATCACCTCACAAACCCTCACCCACACCACTCACACTACACCCATGGTGCCACAACAACACCTCAGGTTCTCAGAGGAAGAGCTAAAAGTCATGGTGGAGGAAATCATCTGGGTAGAGCCACAGCTATTCTGATCACAGGTGCAGCAGACATCCATTACAAGGAAGATGGAGCTATGGTGGAGAATCGTAGACAGGGTCAACGCCATGGGAGGGCACCCTAGAACAAGGGACGACATCCGGAAGAGGTGGAGCAACCTGCGGGGGAAGATGCGTTCCGTGGCAGCAAGACACCAAATAGCTGTACAGAGGACTGGTGGTGGACCCCGACCTCCTTCCTCAACTAACAACATGGGAGGAGCAAGTCTTGGCAATCATGCATCCGTAGGGCCTGGCAGGAGTACGAGGAGGACTGGACTCTGGTAAGTCAACTCTTTACTACTATCACCCCCCCTACCTGCATGCCATCACAGACCCCCACCCTCACCCTCACTCTGATCACTCCACCATCTCACACACCTCACCATCAGAACCCACCCCTCCCAATACCAAGCCCTGCATGTAACACCAATGCACAGATCTCATCACAGACCTGCTTGGATACCCATCACTAAAGCATGCACACTAGAGAGAATCACCTAGCCCACCAAATAACTACTCACACAAGGCAAAGCTGCCAGGACAACAACAACCATAGAGGGCAACACACCTACGCACAAGATGTCACACGCAGAAACAATAACACTGCATTTATATCCCCACAGGTCCCCCACCCAATGTCACTTTAGAGGAGGTGCCAGCAACATCCAGTCCCCCCCCCCCAGAAGAGGCCCACAGTGATGACAGCAGCTCTGGATGCCTGGATCTGGATGACCAACCTAGCCCATCAGGGATCTCTGGACAGTCGGTTACCCAGGCACAGTCCCATACCACCACAGAGCCTCCCCCTCAGGAAACACAAGCACAGTACCTAGTCAGCGGGCCCATACCTCTGTCCCCAGGATACGTCAATCATCAGTGTGTCCACCACAAGAGGGACCCCAGGCCACCTCACAAACACAGGACACACGGTTTAGGGGACAGAGACACAGGACAATGGGGAAGCTGGGAGGACTGCTGTGAGACACAGGGAGGTCAGGCCCAGGGAACCAACTCTCTAGGAGGCACTCACCAACATCCTGGGAGCATACCACCATTCCAAGGAGATGATGGGCCAGATGCTAGACAAGTTGCAGGAGACCCAGTGGCTGCAGGAGGGATGGTACCTGGGGATCAGGGAAGACTTGAAGGACATCAACACCACCCTGGTCACCATTGCAGGCGTGTTGGCAGACATGGCCAACACCATGAGGGAGGCAGTGGCACACAACTGGGCCCCCACCACTAGCCAAACCGATGAAGAGCCCCGCCACAGGACCAACAGGCCACCACCCTTGGACAATGCACCTGTGATACAAATAGACTGGACTCTGCCATGGATATACCTCCACCATCACCCCAGCCCATTGCACAACCCCCTATACTTATTAGCACTTGAATAAACAGCATTTGAATAAATACAAGCATGGAGTCTGTCAAAATGATTGAACTATGTGTTTGTTTAACAGGCTTCAAACACTGCAATATGACTGTTCAATAATGTATATATAGGAATGACCTGTAGCTGGCTGCAATCAACACACCAGGAGTGATAGTGGGGCACAAATATCTGAAAATATTAATGCCAAAGGGTACAGTAAGTGGCCATAGAAGTGGGAAACCAGCCTGCCAGTGACAATGTCAAACACAAAACTTACAATGTAAAGTGAATTTACAGTGTCTTACCTGTGTGTCATTGGAAGTATTGGTGTATTATTGCACTTCTGTTGTCCTCATCCTCATCCTCTGCCTCCCCATCTTCACTGCCCACAGGGTCCACTGCTGCCATACACCCATCTCCAGCCTCATCCTCCTGCAGAAAAGGCACCTGGCGACATAAGGCAAGGTTGTACAACATACAGCATGCCACGATGATCTGGCAGACCTTCTTGGGTGAGTAGTACAGATGGAGGCAACAAAGCCTAGCCTTCAGGAGGCCACATGTCCTTTCTATGATTCTTCTTGTTCGCCCATGTGCCTCATTGTACCGTTTCTCTGTCCTTGTCCTGGTATTCCTCACAGGGGTTAGTAGCCATGAGAGGTTGGGGTAACCAGAGTCACCTGAAAATATTGAGGGACAACTGTTATACACACACTAACCCTTAGGGCCCACACCATACCCATACACCAACACCTACTGAGTGGGAACCAGGGCTCACCCATTAGCCACACCCAGTGCCTCTGGAGTTGAGCCATAACATATGGGATGCTTCTATTCCTCAGGATAAAGGCATCATGCACAGACCCAGGATACTTTGCATTGACATGGGAGATGTACTGGTCCGCCAGGCACACTATCTGCACATTCATGGAGTGAAAGCTTTTTTGATTTCTCAACACCTGTTCATTTCTTTGGGGGGGCATATGCAATACGTGTTCCATCGATAGCCCCAATAATGTTGGGGATATGTCCCATTGCATAGAAATCAGCTTTCCCTGTGGACAAATCCTCCACTTGTTGGAAAACGATGTTGCTGCGCATGTGTTTAATCAGGGCAGACAACACTCTGGTCAACACTACTGAGAACATTGGTTGAGACATTCCTGCTGCCAAGCCCACTGTCACTTGGAAGGACCCAGTTGCAAGGAAATGGAGCACAGATAGGACTTGCACAAGAGGGGGCATCCCGGTGGGCTGACGGATAGCAGATATCAGGTAAGGTTCCGATTGGGCACACAGCTCTGTGATTGTGGCCCTGTCCAGTCTATAGGTCAGGATAATGTGCCTGTCCTCAATTGTTCCCAAGTCCACCAGGGGTCTGTACACGGAGGGGTGTCTCCATCTCTTATTCATCTGCAACGGTTGCAATCTAGGGGGCAAACGGTGAGCAGCTGCTCAGTATTTCATATTTCCAAATACTACACTACATTGCATGTTGTGACTGTAACAGTATATTGTGGAATTTGCCCAAATGGTGCCTATGTGTACTGTGACACAGTTAGGTGCCATAGCCTGCCCCCCCCCCTGAAATGGCGTCCACCTGTCCTGTATGGAGGGACATGTGGAAATGAGGTAATTCCGCCTCACGTTGTGCGCCGTTGTGGGAGCCGGTCGAGAACCGCCGTGCAACTCCTTTTTGATTACCATTGGGCCCTATGGGTTACAGTGGGCAATGGTGATGTATGCCGGAGGTGACGGTATGCACCGCTGCAGACGTGACCGCCATCTTCTATCTGTTCACTCACTTGCTACCTGACCTTCAACAGGAGAAGATCTACACTGCAAGTGCTGCTGTGACCTGGGTCTGGAACTGACCACGGCTCGTATCACTGGGGAAAGGGCCCCTGCCTTCACTGCTGCGGAGTTGGAGAGACTGGTGGATGGGGTCCTACCCCAGTACCGAATGCTGTATGGGCCTCAAGACCCACAGGTGAGTACACTGTGGGCATGATACCTGGGGCTTGAATGCATGGAGTGCTATGTGTGAGGACCTCGTGTGAGGGGGGGTTGGTGGAAGGGCCCTGGGCTGCGTGCTGCATGTATGGTGGGCAATGTCTGCGCGTAAGGGGATGTGAGGGCTAAGGTGGGCCATGAGTGAAAAAGGCAGGACAGTCTGACTAATACCTTTTCCTATGTGTATTTCCCTGCAGGTCAGCGGCCATCAAAAAAAGGGTATATGGCTTGCCATGGCCAAGGACTTGCGGACCCTGGGGGACTACGGCTGGTGGAGCACCCACTATGGCAAACGGTGGGAGGACCAGAGACGCTGGGCACGGAAGACTGTGGAGGTCCAGCTGGGGATGGCCTCCCAACGAGGAAGTGGCGCCTGTCGAACCCTGATCCCCCTGATGGCATGCATACTGGCAGTGGCCTATCCAGAGCAGGATGGGCGCTTGGGGGCATCACAGCAGCCACAAGGGGGTGAGTACCATGTCCCAATATACTACTTGCAGGTGGTGGGGTGGCATCCGGGTGGGGGATGTGGACCTCTGGGTGCCCCTAGGCCAGGCCGGACATTGCAGGGTAGGGCCCATGTCAGGCAGGGTCTGATGTGAAAGTCCCCCAACCAAGCTAGTAGGCATCCACTACTGGGCAGGGGTCTGTGGGTCTCAAGTATGCTGCAATTGGCATTAGGTATCCCTGTCCATGGGCTGGTGACTAGCATTGTGACTGTGAGTGCATTGCCTAGTGCGTAGGGCTGTTCCCTGTGTGTGTGTCGTGTACGCCAACAGTGGTGTTGTTGCCGCCATTGACCAAGTGTATCATTTGTCTCTCCCCCCCTTTTTGTTTTGTCACCCTGTCATTATGTGCATTAGCATCATGTGGCAGAGGTGCAGAGGCACCAGTGATGGGGAGAGTTGCATCCCATAGGGCCCAGAAGGCCGAATCCACCGACGGTGAGGGCACCAGTGGGACAGAGGGTGAGGGGAGCACCACGGCGGAGACTAGAGGGGACAGATCTGACAGTAATACTTCCTCCGGTGGAAGCTCCCTGGTGGTGGCAGACTCCTCTGTGCCCACCTCAACTACAGGTACAGCGCCACTCCCATACCAGCACTGCTCTCCCGGCAGACCCTCAACATGTTTCCCATGCCCACTCACCCAGGAGGGTGGGCATCTCCTTCGCCCCAGGGGCCTCAGACCTTGCTCCAGTTAGCCCTGCTGCCCTGAGTGAGGAGGCTATTGACCTCCTGAGATCCATCTCTGTTGGGCAGTCAACCATTGTGAATGCCATCCAGTGGCTGGCAGCCTATTTGCAACAAACAAATGCATTCCTGGAGGGCATTCACTCTGGCACGGAGGCCCAACAGAGACCAATTCAGGCTTTGGCCTCCTCCCTGATGGCAGCCATTGTCCCTGTTTCTAGCCTCCCCCTCACAACTTCCTCTACCCAATCCCATTCCCCTTAACCCCAACCTATCCCAAGCACACAGCAGACCAGAATGCACCCAGGACAACACACAAGAGTGGTTCAGGCAAACACAAGCACCACACATCATCCCACAGGCACTCACACAAACACCATCCAGATGCAGACATACCAACATCCACTGCCTTCACTGCGTCCCCCTCCTCCTCCTCCTCATCCACCTCCCTCCCAGTAGCATCTAAACTCACACCTGCATCACCATCACGCCTATCACTACCTGCCCCTCACTGGTAGTCACCAGCCCCACATCCATGCACACGTCCCCTGTGTCCTCTCCCACTGTGTCTGTGCCCCCTCCTCCCAAAGTACACAAACACAAGCACTCAGACACCCAACAGCCATCCACCTCACAACAGCATCGAGCCCATGCACCTGCACCCAAAAGCAGCAGACAGACACTACCTACATTCAATTCCTCTTCCTCCACTCCCAAACCGTCACCCTCTTCCCACCGCAATGTCCCTAAGAAGCTTTTCCTCTCCACCATTGACCTTTTCCCTATCCCTCCTCCCCACCGTCCTTCACGTCAGGCCAGGGTGAAGAAAACCCAGTAAAGCACCTCAGCCACCCAGTCCAGGGACACAGTAGTGTCGACAGCTACTGCAGGTAGGAGAGGATCCAGGGCACCAGGCAGCAACACCGAAAGGGTGCCCGCACCAGGTGCATCGAGGAAAGGCAAGGAGTTACCACCAGCTCTGACAGGGAAGGGCAAGGAGGCACCGCCAGCTGTAGGAGGGAACGGCAAGGGGCGATTCCCGGCTGCTGACAGGAAGGGCAAGGGGCCTGCACCAGCAGGCAGGAAGGACAGGAGGCCTGGTGCTTGGACTCATTCAGAGCCCCCACCACCAACCATGGTGATTCAGCCATCTGAGGCTGCTGGAGATGAGCTGTAGCCTCCCCACACCACTGCCAGCACTGCCACCAGCACCACTGCTAGCAGCAGCAGCCCCAGTGGGCAGCCGTCCGAGGCTGCAGGGGATGGGCTGGCTGCAGGGGATGGGCTGAAGCCTGCCCCACTACTGCCAGCAATGCCTCCAGCAGCATTGCCAACAGAAGCAGCCCCAGTGGGCAGCCGTCCGAGGCTGCAGGGGATGGGCTGGAGCCTCCCCCCACCACTGCCAGCACCGTCACCAGCGCCGCCACTACCACCACCACCAGCACCGCCACCAGCACCACTGCCAGCAGCAGCAGCACCAGTGGGCAGCCATCCGAGGCTGCAGGGTTTAGGCTGGAGCCTCCCCCGACCACTGCCAGCACCACCGCCAGCACCACTGCCAGCAGCAGCCCCAGTGGGCTGCCGTCCGAGGCTGTAGGGGTTGGGTTGGAGCCTCCCCCTGCCACTGTCACCACTGAGCAGCTGTCAGTGCCGGTGGACAGTGTGTAGCCCTGCCTCCATGGGCTGTTGTGCATCGTGGCCCCTGCAAATCCTTTGAGTCTGACATCCAGGTGACAGACTGTGACCTTGCACTCCCCAAGATCTGTATCACAGGGCACAATGCCCCCTCCAGAACCAGTGGAAGAAGCCATCCATTCACCCCCATCCTTCCCAGGATGAAGAACACTGGGCACTAGGCCCCCTTCAGAACCAGTGGAAGAAGCCATCCAGTCACCCCATCCTTCACAGTATGGAGATCACTGGGCACAAGGTCCCCTCCAGAACCAGTGGAAGAAGCCATCCACTCACCCCATCCTTCACAGGATGAAGAATGCTGGGCACAAGGCCCCCTCCAGAACCAGTGGAGAAGCCATCCACTTGAGAGACTGTGGCTTTGCACTCCCCAGGACCAAGCAGTGGGCAAACCACCTACTTGAGAGACTGTGGCCTTGCACTCCCCAGGACCAAGCAGTGGGCAACCCACCCACTTGAGACACTGTGGCCTTGCACTCCCTAGGACATTGCACATGGTGTGTATCCCCCTCCAGGACCAGTGGTGTTGTACCATCTTCTGGCTGAAGTGCCCCCCCATAGCCCATCCCCCTGAGGTGCCTGTGTATTTTTGACCTGATGCCCTTGCAGTGTTCTCTCCGTGTTGTTGCAAGAGTGAGGTGGGACCTTGGCCTATGTGTTGTGGCCCTGTGGTCCACAGACATTGAGGACTGGGCAGTGTCCCCACATTTGTAAAAATGTATCTGTGTTTGGATTTTGATGCACTTATTCATGTTATTTTCTCATATTACACTCAATTTCTTCTAATCATTTTGTCCTTGCATTATTCCTGAGGGGTACGGGGTGAATATGTAATGTTTGTACATCTGGTTGTGTGTATGGTGTTGGGGGTGGGAGTGGGGGTGTTGCTTGTTGTGTGTGTGTGTGTCACTCACTTTTTCCTTCCCCCTCCCTTGTGTGCTAGGCGGCAGTACTCACTGTGGTCATCTTCGTCGGAGTTGATGTTCATAATGCAGAAAAAGGTAGACGAGCATTGGAAATATGTGCAGCTCGGGCTCCATGGCATTGTGGTTGTTCCCTGAGTCTCCAGAGGTGAGTCCTTTGACTACTGTGCAGTGTTTCCGGCATGCTTTTGATGTTGTTGTTATCACCCCGGAAAAGGTAGCGGATAGGCCGGTCGTAATACTGTGGGCGGTACATTGTCTTCCACCAGGCTGTTAGCGGTGACCACCGTGGTGGTTGTTGATACCGCCGTGGCGGTCAGTGTTTTAAAGTGGCTGTCTGTCTAAGTGGTTTCCGCCGTGGTCATAATTCCATTTTGGTTACCGCAGGCCTGTTGGCAGTATTACCGCTGCTTTATCACAGACCGCCAGGGTTGTAATGAGGGCCATAGTCTTACACAGATTCACAGGTTCTTTGTGTTTTTCTGCTGAAATGGTATCTTTCTAGAATTTTGTTTACTTTTGACAGGTAGTGTTTGTCCAATTTCTTTATACATACTTCATAATAATTCAATCCCTCAGTTTCACTTTCACTTAGATTTGGAAAATGATCAAACACTTCATGTCCCTCGGACCCTTAGCAGTGCAATAATAAAGCAGATTTGCATTCAGAGCTCAATAGAAGATCCACAGACCCTAGCATATTGTTAAAAAATGTTATTCCATTTGACCCACTCTATGGTAGGTTCTCCTAGTAAGGATAAAAAGAAAGGGGGTGCAGTGATGTTCTACATAGTTTGCTAACACTTTACTTTGAACACCTATAAACAATTCAAACATTATGTCAGTGGCAAAAACTCAATATTAACTTCAAAATTTTATGCCACCGTCTCAATGGAGTATCATATGTGTTGGACTTTTGCTTATGCAGGGTCATCCCCAGTCTTTTTGCCTCCTGCCTCCTATTTTTTTCTGACCTGTTTCTGTTGGTTTTTCAACTCTGAGCACTTTACCACTGCTAACCAGTACTAAAGTGCATATGCTCTCCGTGTAAATTGTATGTAATTGGTTTATCCATGATTGGCATATTTGATTTACTAGTAAGTCCCTAGTAAGGTGCACTACAGGTGCCAGGGCCTGTAAATCAAATGCTACTAGTGGGCCTGCAGCACTGGTTGTGCCACCCACATAAGTAGCTCTATAATCATGTCTCAGACCTGCCACTGCAGTGTCTGTAAGTGTATTTGTACACTGTAAATTCGACTTGGCAAGTGTACCCACTTGCCAGGCCTAAACCTTCCCTTTTTTTACATGTAAGGCACCCCTAAGGTAGGCCCTAGGTAGCCCCAAGGGCAGGGTGCAGTGTATGGATAAAGTAGGACATATAGGGGGTCATTCTAACCCTGGCAGTCCAAGACCGCCAGGGCTAAAATGACGGGGGCACCGCCAACAGGCTGGCGGTGCCCCGCTGGGCATTCTGACCACGGTGGTTTGACCGTGGTCAGAAGTGGAAAACCGGCGGTCTCCCGCCGGTTTTCCGCTGCCCATTTGAATCCTCCATGGCGGGGATGGCGGTATGGGTTGTCGTGGGGCCCCTGGGGGCCCCTGCAGTGCCCATGCCAATGGCATGGGCACTGCAGGGGCCCCCGTAAGAGGGCCCCACAAAGAATTTCACTGTCTGCATTGCAGACAGTGAAATTCGCGACGGGTGCCACTGCACCCGTCGCACCTTCCCACTCCGCTGGCTCCATTCGGAGCCGGCGTCCTCGTGGGAAGGTAGTTTTGCACTGGGCTGGCGGGCGGCCTTTTGGCGGTCGCCCGCCAGCCCAGTGCAAAACCCAGAATACCCTCAGCGGTCTTCCGACCGCGGAGCGGTATTTTGGAGGGGGAAGTCTGGCGGGCGGCCTCCGCCGCCCGCCAGACTTAGAATCAACCCCATAGTAATGTGGTTTATATGTCCTGACAGTGAAATACTGCCAATTTCGTTTTTCACTGTTACAAGGCCTGTCTCTCTCATAAGATAATATGGGGGCTACCTTTAAATATGATTAAAGTGTAGATTCCCCTAGAGAGTAGATGGACATGTGGAGTTTGGGGTCCCTGAACTCACAATTTAAAAATACATCTTGTAGTAAAGTTGATTTTGAGATTGTGCGTTTGAAAATGCCACTTTTAGAAAGTGAAAATTTTCTTGCTTAAACCATTCTGTGACTCTGCCGTGTTTGCGGATTCCCTGTCTGGGTCAGTTTGACAGTTGGGTTGTTTTTCACCTCACACTAGACAGTGACACAAAGGGAGCTGGGGTGTAACCTGCATTTCCTCATTAGCCATCTCTGCTAGGAGGGAGGGGTGGAGTGGTCACTCTCATCTGAAAGGACTGTGTCTGCCTCTGACAATGCAGACTCCAACCCCCTGGTGTGTGTCTGAGGCCTTGCATGGGCAAGGCAGGATTTCACAAGTAGGTTTGAGTCCCCTTTGAAGAAAGGTGACTTCAAAGACTAAAATGGGTATAAGAAGGGCACCTAAATCTACAGACTTTAGAAACACTTCTGGAACCAAGAGGAACCTCTGCCTGGAGAAGAGCTGATAGCTGAGGAAGAAGTGCTGCCCTGCCTGTGACTGTGCTTTGTGGAGCTTTCCTGCAATGCTGCTTCTGCCAGAGTAAGAGGGCAAAGACTGGACTTTGTGTGCCTTCGATCTTGTGAAGAAATCTCCAAGGGCTTGATTTAGAGCTTGCCTCCTGTTGTTTGAAGTCTCAGGGACAGCAAAGACTTCTCTCTGCCAGCACTTGGAGTTTCTGGAGAGACTCCTGCTCTGACAAGTGGTGCCCTATCCAGTCCCTGGGCCCTTGAAAGGAAAGCTGGTGGAAATCCAAGGAAATCGACTTCGGACGACTCCGGACCGATGCCGCTGCTGAATCCGGTGACGCCGCCTGCACCCGACGCCGTGATCTTCACTGGAACGCGACGCTCTTCGCAGGCCCGACGCCGCAGCAGCCCCGCTGAAGTCCGCGACTCCATGGAAGTCGCCGCACCACGTCGTGACCGACGCCGCTCGAAGTGCACGGATTCAACGTTTCGCACAGACGCCGCGATCCCCGACTTCGCGCATCTGCTTGTTTTCACTCTTCACCAAAGGTACTGTACTTGGGGGTCTACACGACTCCGTGTCCGGCACCGCTGGTGTCGGCTTGTTGGTAATGACTCCGTCACGATGCTGTGTTAACATCGCATCGAAGCATTTTTGTTTCTAAACGCTATTTTTGAGTTTAATCTTCAAAAATTCATAACTTGACTTGTGTATGTTGGATTTTTTGTCGTTTTGGTCTTGTTTTGTTTAGATAAATATTTCCTGTTTTTCTAAACTGGTGTTGTGTCATTTTGTGGTGTTTTCATTGAGTTACTGTGTGTGTTGGTACAAATACTTTACACCTAGCACTCTGAGGTTAAGCCTACTGCTCTGCCAAGCTACCAAGGGGGTAAGCAGGGGTTAGCTGAGGGTGATTCTCTTTTACCCTGACTAAAGTGAGGGTCCTTGCTTGAACAGGGGGTAACCTGACTGTCAATCAAAAACCCAATTTCTAACAATATGTGCATAGCAAGCACGTTATGAACTTAATAGTTAATATAAGCTACTTCACAAAAATATAGGCACCGGTTTCCTCACAGTTTAAATCACATGCCTATGCATGGGTAAGGAAGTTCTCATAAGCTACTTCACAAAAAAAACATATATATATATATATTCCCCAATGTTAATATCATAAGCCACTTCACAAGAAGAAGGGTTTCGCCAGAGTCTTTACGGCGTGGCTATCACCACTGAAATTGTTGACTTATGATAGTCTTACTTTCATTCTTTCATTCTTGCATTCTTTTGTTCTATTTGAGCGTGCCTGTCGCTGATGTCAACAAACACATATTAAATATGTGTTCTGTTAGTTCCAGAGGCATGCCTGTCACCGATGTAGACAAACATGTATTCCAATCCGATTTGACTAGATTCTTGGCGTTGAAAAAGTGTAAAATGTGCATGACTCTCTCCGATGAGTAAGACGCCTCTGAACAGTCAACAGGCATTATTAGGTGTTGTGCCTGTCACCAAGCTCAAGATGGCCACTGGGACGTGGCTGTGTATACCTTCTAGATCTGGCAGGGTAATTAACTCTGTGTTGGTTAATGACAAGACTAAGCTCCTCAATTTCCTGATCCGCTTCAGAGTTTCTTGGATACTGCACACTCCAACACATGCAGAAAAAAATGGTAGGACGCTCACCACATGCTTCGAATGCCACTCCTCAATGCTGCTTTCCAACACGTGAAGAAACAAAGGCAGCCCTTTACTGTCAGCCACGCATAGCCGGTGAGTTCAAATAATGCCAGAGACTTAACTAAAGTCCTTTGTAATCTAAGATTGTTGTGGGTGATAATTAAGTGTAAGATTGACATAGAAGCTAAATAGTGGGATACAGAGTCACTTAAATGCCTGCTAAGAAATGCGCAGTATGCTATATTACCTGGGATAACTCATATTTGTCCTCACGGTTGTCTTAACGCTAAGTAAGATGTTGAGATGTCATCTATTAGATTTTCTGTCCAAGAGTTCCTCAAACTCTACACTGGGTGTTCCTTGCACTCATCGCCAGTAGAGTAAGGTCCATGTACCAAATAATGGGTCTAGGAACAAGGTTCAGAGTGGAGATATTTACTGTAGTTCATGTTGAGTGAAATGCATCCCACTCATCTGTCCAGGTACGGTTCCCTGTCTTAACTGATGACACAAATACCTCTGCAACAGCGAATCCCAGTGGAATGTGGTGAGATCACATTCCACTACAATGCTATACAAAACCAAGTTACCACACATGCCTTATCTGATTTGATGTTAAACTGTTTAGCAGTTTTTGAGAAACCAAGGTTCAAAATGTATAGATATGTTAGGCAGGCAGAAGAAAAGATAACATCTAATTGGCAGTCATCAACATCAACAAGGATGTTGCTCTGAGACTCAGTCCCAGTGTCCCCCAAAAAAAACAAGCTTATATTATTTACTTTAGTGGAGTTGGTGTGCATGGGCCCCCTCCCCAGAATGTTTCCTAACCTTGGGTAGTAAGCTTCCTGGTTAATGGGATGCATGACCCAGGACCTTACCATCATTTTCAAAGCACTCTGAGCTGGAGTTGTATGCTCTTCTGCTGAGAATTTCTTGGGGTTGGTCTATTGGCTTCAATAGATGGGTTAAAGAGTGAGACAGACTCAAACACAATGGTTGAATTCATCAAAATACCTTTAGTTTTTGTTTGTTTGTAACAAGTATTAATATTCAGCATTGCCAATAGGTCTGCTTAATATATGTCGACATGCTAACCCCTCTGATGAAGCCAATAGCGTGCCTTTTATATTTTAGTGTTTTGACCCTTTGAAAAAGCCAATGGATACTCCTTGCCTAAAATCACACCCCTTAGTATTTAAAAAATATATAGTCACTGAAAGAAACAAAGGATAAAGTGACATTATAGTTAGGCATGATATAAATATCTTCATTTACATTAAAGAAAACCTCAGAAATTCACTGAAAAAACAAAGGTTAAAGTGACATTGTGGTTAGGTGAAAATGTCAGTTAAAACATGACATTTTAAATTCTAAAAACCACTGAAACTCACTAGTTATAGTTAACTGAAGTAAATATGACTTGTGACCTTGCCATGTGCTGCTTATGACCTCACATATCACAACAGTCTTGTCCTATGATATCATTGATAACATCACTGAGGGCATTCAAAGTGACCTAATTCACAGCAGAACAGTGCTAGAGCTATAGTTACTTCAGTTAAATATAACTGGTGAATTTTTGTGTTTTTAGAATTTAAAATGTTACATTTTAACTGACATTTTCAGCTAGCTATAAAGCCACTTTAATGTTTGTTTTTTATACTGATTATTACAATAATAACATAATAAATAAGGCACACTCCAGCATTTTGCGATTAGCAAAATAATTGCAAAATCAGCTGAACAGCGCGATGACCTCAATATTTATCTTTTTGGCCGCAAAAAAGGTCTCTAGCTATATGCACACGTTACTAGGTGTACAATAATTTCAGTGGGCCCTGCAGGATATAGCTCACCTTCAGAGTGTGCCTCACAAGAGAAAGGCGAAAACAATGCTGTTGAAAGTAGTGCTTCACTGGCAAACTCTAAAGCGATGCTTATGTTTGGGTGTAAATAAAACCAATTTGGCCACTTTGTGGCCACTTTGTCTTGTTTCATTTATTTAGTTATTTATACGGATTTTGAACATTTTCTTACTGTTTCCACTGTCCAAACTGCAGCATTTGACCAGAGCTGGGTCTCCTCTGACATGTATGCAATTTATTGCTCTCCAAGAGCCCCTGAGCTGCGCAAACAAAGAGTTCAGCCTCGCTGCCTGCCAATATATTAACTTATTGTGCGTGTAGCTTACTGACAGACGGAGATTTTACTGTACTGTAAAAAATATTAATTTCACTTCAGTTGAGCAGGTTTTGTGGTAACATACACAGGAAAAGCACATTCGTAATTATCTGCTAGATAAACTTTGTGGCTGCCAACCTTCTCCACGGGGAGGCAACCTTTCATATATGAACAGTAAGGGCTTGCCTTTAATTTTGGCAACCGCGCGGTATTTCTAATTAAACGCTTATAATATATGAATGGCTGATGAATCATTAATACAGAGCTGGCTGGCTATTATGATGGTATGGTAACTGGAGATGCCGCTGTCTGCAAATGTCAATGCAACAACAATCCCCGAAAGAGGCGCTGCAAACATACTATTTTATACGATATTTAACAAAAAAATATTTTTCTTTTTCACAATCCTCTGAGAATTAAGCAGCAAAGACAAATGTGCTCAGTATGTTGATAAAGGAAAGAGCGTGGATGATTAGATAACATGAATTATTTCATCGGGCTTCCATGGCACATCATGTAGGTGGAATGAATTCAGCGGAACACGTTTCAGATTATGTTGCTGGTGTTTGGGACGCCATGTTGTCCTTATGTCCACAAAAACGTGGCTGGGCACGAGAGGTATTCTGTTGGACACCACAGGGGTATTCCTAATAAAGCTGGTGCAGAGAGGGTGCCATGATATTTCAACTAGCTAAAAATACCTTGGAATATTAGTGAAGGGCGGGCATGTGGTACAGTACCACATCTGCTATGTGTTGGTAGATATAATGAAAGCTCGTGTGGGTAAGCGAAGGTGGAATAGGGTAAAGGGAACTTTACTAGTTCCTCTATGGAGGATTACTGGCAGCAATACAGCTTCAGGAGAGAAAGGGAATAAGATGTTTCATTTACTCAAAACCCTGTACTAGTTGTGTTACGTTGGCTGTTTGCAATACAAATACTGTAATGTGTGGCGGGGAGTGGAACTCACTCACATTCCAGCCAGTTCTTTATTTGTAGTAATTGTGCGAAGGAGAAAGAAAAACAGTTTTTGATGGACAAGAAGCACTATTACATATAGCATCTGTTAGACCTGACAGCCTTAGGGTGGTAATCCCCCAGCTTTCATTTTTCTCACCCTGTTTTTGCTGGTTTTAAGACTCTGCAAACATTACCATTGCTTTCTAGTGCTAAAGTGCATATGCTCTCTCCCCTAAACATGGTAATGTTGGTTCCTACCCAAATGCCATATTTAATTTACCTATAAGTTCCTAGTAAAATGCACTACAGGTGACCAGGGCCTATAAATTAAATGCTACTAGTGGGCCTGTAGCAATGATTGTGCGACCCACATACTTACGCCCTTTAACCATGTCTCAATCCTGCCATTGCATGGCCTATGTGTGCAGCATCACTGCCACATTGACTTGCCATTTAAAACTACTTGCCAAGCCTTAAACTCCCCTTTTTCTACATATAAGTCACCCCTAAGGTAGGCCCTAGGTAACCCACAGGGCAGGGTGCTATGTAGGTAAAAGGCAGGACTAGTACCTATATGGTTCACATGTCCTGGTAGTGAAAAACTCATACTTTCATTTTCTACTACTGCGAGGCCTGCTCCTCTCATAGACTAGCATTAGAACTGCCCTCATATACTTTTGAGTGGTAGATTCTGATCTGGAAGGAGTAGCCCTGTCATATTTAGTATTGCCAGAATGATAATAGAAAATCTGGTTTATTGGTGAAGTTGGATTTAATATTACTATTTAAAAAAGTGGGCATTTCTCTGTACTTACTGTCATCTGTGCTTTACAGCCCTGTCTCCAATCCACGTCTGGTCTGTGCTGATTGACAGGTCACCTTGTGCATTCCACCCAGACACCCATAAATTGCAGTGCTGCCCTCGGGATTACGACCCCTCTCTCTGCAGGCGTTTACGTGGTGGTTTCACAACCATGTAAAGGCTGGTGCAGATGTGTGCCGGGGATCCCAGGGGGGCCCCCGCACTGCCTATGCACTTGGGAAGGGCAGTTCTAAGGCCCCCCTGGTCTGACTCATTGCAGAAATCACTGCCTGCTTTGCGGACAGTGATTTGTGCAACGGGTGCTGGTGCACCTGATGTACAACAGCTTTGCTGCTGACAGTATTACGAGCCAGTGTCAATGTTGTAGTGCGTTTCTTGCTGGGCCAGTGGGCAGAAACTGTATTTCTACTCACTGACCTAGCAAGAAACTCATAATAGGGTTGGTGGGAAGGAGACCGCATTGGCAGGCTCCTGAATGTGGGAGTGTGGCAAACTGCCTTTTCCGCCTTCCAAACTCGTAATGAGGCCTTCAGTCTCATCTGCATTCATCTGAATACTGAGTGGGTCTCCCTGGGCAGGAAGGTTGGAGGGGCTCTCTCTTACATTTCAAAGGCCAGTGGCCTACCCTCACACACGGACTGATAACCCCCCACAGGAACCCTAGCAGAAAGGACTGGGCTGAAAGGGAAACTTGTGCACTTCAAAACCACTTTTTGAAGTTTCCCACACTTCAAAGGCATTTTGGGGTATATAAACTGGGTCTCTGACACCACCAAATCGGACACTTCTGGATCCACACCTGAACTCTGTAAGGGGAACTCCCTGGCTGCCCAAAGGACTCATCTGGACTTCTTTGCTAAGAAGGACTGCCATCCTGTAGTTGCCCTGATGCCTGCTGGCCTCCGACTTTGCTGGAAGGACTCTGCCTTCCCCAAAATTGCTCTCCAAGGGATTGGATTGAGCTTGCCTCCTGTCCTGAAGTCTCATGGACAGCAAAGACTTCACCTACTAGCTTTTAGATAGTTTTCTGACTTCAGCGATGCCATTAACGACTTCAACGATGCCAGTACCGACCCAGCAGCCTGCTCCTGCTACATGGACAGCACTGCACGCAATGACTGTGGCCTGCAGCACAAGTCCGACATTGCCGCAACATCTCCGATGTCACGGTGTGGTTGTAACACTGTGAAGTTGACTCATCAGGGCTTGTCTGACTGGATTCATCGACCCTGCTGGGTCACAAGGAACCAATGCCTCGCCACCCACACCGCACAAGCTCCCTCTGCAAACTGATGGAACCAACACCTCACTTTCCCTGCCTCGCAGTATGGAACCGATGCCTCACCTCCTCGAACGCCGTAAGGGACTGATGCCGCACCGGCTCCAATGAAGCTTCATCTCCACAACATCTTTGTTTCTTCATTTCAAAAGGTACTGTTTCTGGGGGTCCATGCAACTCTGTGACTGGTGCCTGTGGCATCGGATTATTGGAAACGACTTGATCAACGATGCAGTGATAACCCCGGTTGGAGCTATTGAGTTTCTCAGCACTTTAAAAATGCATAACTTTGCTTGTGTACATTGGTTTTCTGTTGTTTTTACCTTATTGTATTCAGATAAATATTATCTATATTTCTAAACTTGTGTGGTGTATTTCTGTGGTGTTTTCACTGTGTTATTGTATGATTTATTGCACAAATACTTTGCACATTGCCTTTTAAGTTAAGCCTGACCGCTCTGTGCCAAGCTAGCAGATAGTGAGCACAGAATAATTTGGGTTGTGTTGTGTCTTACCCTGACTAGGATTATGGGCCCTACTTGGATAAGGGTGTATACCTCTGCCAACTAGAGACCCAATTTTTAAGAGCATCACATTTTCATACAAAGTGATTCATATCACAAAATGTCCACTTCCGTCTTTTCATAGAAATGAAGTCATTATTAATAGAAGTAGAGTAAAAATAATGAAACAATAATGCAAATCAATTTCTAAAAGTTCAAGGAAACCTCAAGTTTATCAATGCCTTGACTGAAAGTGGGGGCCCAGATTTGTGAAATATTCATGCAATACAGGGCCATAACTAAAGTTGCTGAGCTGCATTCCATGAAGTGGAGAGGACAGAGCAGCTCCATATCTACTAAGATATGGTGCTGTTTTCCTCTCTCCCTGTGCTGACACACCTCAGACTGCCATTCACAAATGCAAACAAACCTGTGCCATTGTGCAAGGGTATGTGGGTTGTATAAGTAAAAGTTTTTGTGCAGGAAGGGCGTTAGATGGAATATTACAGAGGTGATGTCAAGGGAGTCCAGGAAGCTAAGAGACAATATAGCACCTAAACTGTACATTTTGAGAAAAGATGTGGTCACGGATGCCATATTTTTACTTAAAATCTACGGCCTGACGCCCATGGGGCACATGGCGGGCCAACGGAGCATTATTTTATGCATGATAGCAAAATAAAGCACCTAAAAAATGCAGCAAAATTCCCATATTTATGTCAAAAAATGTCCATATTTGTGCCGCAGAATTTGACAAGCCTTAAACTCCCCTTTTTCTACATATAAGTCACCCCTAAGGTAGGCCCTAGGTAACCCACAGGGCAGGGTGCTATGTAGTTAAAGGCAGGACTAGTACCTATGTGGTTCACATGTCCTGGTAGTGCTAGACCATGCCACAATATCCTGGGGGTTAAAGTGAGGTTAAAGTTGAGTGAGATGCTGGATTGAGACATGAGCTAATGTTACAAATCCAGAGAACCACTGCAATACACCAGTTATAATTTAGAGAACTGACTATAACTTGCACCTTTATCCTGCATTCCTTATGACATCACATTTTCACGTTGGGGAACACTATACTTATTAGTAATTTGAACAATATTGTTCTTTAAATCTAATGAGTCACAATCAATAATGTAATTTAACATCTAATGAGCGATGAAATATGTAAGCTCAAAATTAGTGCATGATGGGGAAGCAAGTTACAGATAGTTTACTAAACAATAGCCGGCACATTTCAGTGTTTTTTGGGTTTTTTAACATTAGCTCTTGTCTTATTTTAACACTTCAACATAACACCACTTTACTGACTCGGAATATTGTATTTTAGACTTACCTGGCAGAGGAAGATAGTATGAACCTATAATAAATGTGCTCTCATTTTAGGTTCTGGAGCACCTTGCATAACCCCTATGAGAAAATAATGAAAAAAAACAATTCTCTCTCAAAAAAGGTTGTTCAAATCTCAGCAGAGGGTCGGCATTTTGCACAGGGTATAATTACCCGAGAACTCACCAGCATTCCTAAAATAAGTATTTTGTCACCACAAAATGCCATATATTGTGACTATTATGATGGTTATCCGTCATTTGTTTTGTTTTTTGTGACCCTAAAAAAACAAACTTTCAGCACAATTAATTTTGATGAGGACCATGACCCCGAGCCCTGTACAGGCAGACACAACACGTTGTCAAAGGGGGACCACCTAAACCCCAACCCCCACTTGCCCTTTGGGGTCAGAATGTGCTCACCCCACCAAATTGCATGTCTTATAGTACATTTTGAGGATGCAGGGGCCATGCCCCTGAACCCTGTAAAGGCTGCCATAACATATTTTACATGTCGAGGTCAGCCAATCAGGATTGACTAGTCCCATTTAAATTAGCTATTCAAAGCATATCCGGATATCAACAGTCTGGGTATACCTAGCCTTTTAATCCCTTCATGCCGAGATTGGCCAAAGGATGTGCAAGGCAAAGGGTTGGCCATCCATGGCCTGCTGAAAATCTCTCACAGTGGAAAGCCTCCGGTCAATCTTAGGCCATGGGTGGGCGAAGTTCACAAGCAACAGAGTGTTGGCTGCGTGCGTGGGATCAGGAGCAAGCCCCGCGGTCAACCCCTGGCACAGACAGCCAGAGGCCATGCACTGTGGGTGGGATGGTTGAATGCCTTTCGACATTGGGTTAAGCACAGTGTCTGGCTGCAGGGTAAACTGCAGATGTATGGTCATAATATATTACTTTATGTTAAAAAAAACATAGAAAACATAGAAATGAATTGAAAAAATTACTTGTTAAAGTAGAATTAAATAAGAAAGGTACTAAAACGTTAACTTATGCTAAAAAAAAACCTTAGAAATTGATGGGGACAAAAATAACTTGAAATATATAGTTACTCGAAATAAGTGGATTTCAGGAGTTTATTAATCTTAAAATGTCATGTTTGGACCACAACTTTAAATGTAAAGATCCTGTGCCCTGAAATGTCCGCAGCAACATTTCTCTTCTTGTTATGGCCAGCCAAACACAGAGGGTACTCCTGCATGTGGATGCTTCTCGCTCCCTGATAGTGAAATGGCCAACAGGAGAAAAGCTCCCTCAGCCAATTACATCGCTCTATCATTTGAAGTTGCATGATCACAGGACTCTCTCAAGGTTCCCACGAACCAACCAGTCTGGATATGCAAATATTTTTAATCTAAATAACTAAAAAACGAATGGCTGGATTTACACCAGATCAAACAAGCAATTTCTTTTGGTGTAAAAGGTTTCTGGGCCCTGATGACAGATCAATCTGAAGCTTTCAAGGAAGCAGCTAAGGTGATGAACGTTTTTTGGAAGTTTCATGAAAATTCCTCAAATGGCACCAATGTCATTACCAAATCCAAAACTATTCTTCCTGTGGTAATGAGGTCCTAACTATAACAACACAGAGGCAGCTGCCACACACACACACCCACACATGCACACACACATATATATGCACACATACACATATACCTATATGGCCATTATTTTACATGGAGTCCTGAGTATAAAGCAGATTTTAACACTATTAGGGGCATATTTATACTCCGTTTGCGCCGAATTTGCATCGTTTTTTTCGACGCAAATTCGACGCAAAACTAACTCCATATTTATACTTTGGCGTTAGACGCGTCTAGCGCCAAAGTTCATGGAGTTAGCGTCATTTTTTTGCGTGAACACCTTCCTTGCGTTAATGATATGCAAGGTAGGCATTCCCGTCTTAAAAAATGACTCCGATGCATATGCGTCGTATTTATACTCCCGGGCAAAAATGACGCCCGGGAGTGGGCGGGTCTAAAAAACCCGCATTAGCGCCGGATTTTAACGCCTGGGTCAGGGCAGGCGTTAAGGGACCTGTGGGCTCAGGATGAGCCCAGAGGTGCCCTCCCCTGCCCCCAGGGACCCCCCCTGCCACCCTTGCCCACCCCAGGAGGACACCCAAGGATGGAGGGACCCACCCCAGGGACATTAAGGTAAGTTCAGGTAAGTATTTAAAAAAAAAAAAAATTGTGGCACAGGGGGGCCTGATTTGTGCCCCCCTATATGCCACTATGCCCAATGACCATGCCCAGGAGACAGAAGTCCCCTGGGCATGGCCATTTGGCAAGGGGGCATGACTCCTGTCTTTGCTAAGACAGGAGTCATTTCAGTGGGGGTTGGGAGTGAAAAAGAAATGGCGCAAATCGGGTTGAAGCGATTTTTTTGCCTCAGCCTGACTTGCACCATTTTTGGACACCCATACTCCATTTTCCCCCCACGCAGGCGCTGCCTGGTGTACGTCGTTTTTTTTAACGCACACCAGACGGCGCCGGCGGCTAACGCCGGCTAACGTCTTTCAATAAATACGGCGCCTGCATGGCGCTTCAGAATGGCGTTAGCCGGCGCTAATTTTTTTGACGCAAAACTGCGTTAGCGCAGTTTTGCGTCAAAAAGTATAAATATGGGCCTTAAATTCTATTTAGGCACAAAAATATTATATCACGTTTGTTCATATTACTTACTGCTGGGGCCAGTACAAGTGTTGTGCAGATGCCAACGCACGATTCGGTGAGAAGTGGTCAACTGACCACACACCATCTTTAGGACACAGAACTGTTTGTTAAAAACACAAGGGGGGCAACCCAACCAATATCTGATGAATACTGAATGGGGTAGTCACTATACCATGATAAGAGTCCATAGAAGACTTAGGCCCAGATGGATACACAAACTTGTTCCTGAGAATAGAACTCCGGGGCACTGCCCTCCTCATATTCCAGAGAATAACAAGTGTAATAAAGCTGGCAGATCACACAGCTCAATCTTCAATTTTAGCAGGAAGGTTGTACAAATGTAGAGACATATATCTGTGACTGAGAAGAACCATTCAATTGATTTGCAGCATGATAGGTGCAAGTCAGCATTCCAAAAATAGGGCAGATTTAAAAGAGTGCTCAAAATGGAATACCACATTTATCAGGATTTCAAGTCCAACAATCTAAGGCATTTCAGCTGGCACATTAGTTTTCTCATTTGGGTAGGGCGTGCATTTCCTTCAGAGTTCTTCCCCAGAATGAATCCAGTCATAACATGAGGGAAGCACAATGATTTGACACTCTCCTTAACTTCATAAATATGCCGACACCTTTTGACCTTCCTCATGGGGATCTTAAATTACACTGAAGGACTTACTCATGACTGTATCGATTGCAGGACACAAAAGAGGGACATCGAGAAAAAGTAAAGCCTATTATTAAGGGCCCTTGCATATCATACATATTGTTGTGCCTGAAATAAAATTTACATAACCCACAAAACAAACTCTGTCTCTGAAGCGTACTGAAGAATACAACTTGTTTCCCTCTACTGGGGTTTGCGCCTGGTCCTTTTGAAGTCCGGAGTGGAATTTTCTTCTGGGTGTCCGACATTGGCGTCTAGCAATCCTGGCCCATACACAGTTCAGCCACTGGAGGGCCCAGTGCCATGACACTTGGAACACTTACAGGATTTGTCCTCTGCATCCATTGGGTGAAATGTGGTCTGGCTGCTCTGTCCGGTTCTTTGATCAGTAAGTAAACTGGACTTCACTGGTCGTTTGCTTCTTTATTGCAGGGAGTGATACCTTCACTCTGGAGAGAGATCTTTGGTGATTTTCAAAAGGGTGGAGGTCCTCTGGGATTTTGTAGATTCTGTATGATGCCCGTGCAACCCCTCGGCGGAGATTGTCGAGTCCTGGTTACAGCAGGCAGGGTTTGGTGCCTTTTTCTTTGTGCAGCAGGAATGCAGTTCCTGAGCCTTGGGCCTTCTTTGTTGCAGGCCTTCTTGTGTCCCTGGGATCTGATATGCAGATCTAGGGGTGCCCACTAAATACTGCATTCAGTGAGCATTTAGGGGAGTACCTAATTGTGAACAATGGGTCATCTATCTTAGGGTGGCTACACCCACTGTGTGACCACTTCTCTCTGAAAATTGCACTGTGCCCTGGTCTGAACACAGGCCCATTCTAGGACCCCAAGCATGGCTGTGTGGGTCTTTAATTCTACTTCAGCCCAGGGGGAATGCTCCAGGTCATTCCCAAGGAGACAGTCCACTGGGATGGATTGGGACACAACCACTTCTTTCTGACCTACTACTCCCCCCCAGTCAAATGTTACATTTTACAGGTGCTATGTTACCAGTTACTGATTGGAGTGGACCAAGTGCTGGGTCAGCATGGTGACACTAGCTCCTGTGTCCCTCAGGGCTTCAGTTTTTTCCCTATTAATCAAATGGTGGTGCCTGTATTTTTGCATATTACTAGGCCAGGTATCACAGGATAATTCTACCCCTCCCTCTGTGACTAGTGTTGCCTTTGTGGGTTCACCGACATGGTCAGGTTACAATTGTGATCCCATCCGGAGATTAGCAACTGTATTTACTGTGGGTTGGATGGAGGCACCTTTCTTGTTTTTACAGCTAGAGTCTTCAGTTTGGTGCACTCTATTCTTGCAATCATAGCACCAAGCCTTGGTGGAATCAAAGTTCCTACATTTGTACCCACCCTTAGACTACGAGGAGTCTCTGGGCGCACCCTCTTTTGCTGGTTTTCTGCCTTTGAAAGAGCCTGCATTGGGTGGGAAATTGAAAAGAAACAGTTTGGATTTATCATTCTGAGTGGCCATCATGTAGCTGTGAAACTCGTACTGACTAGTGTCCAGCACATACATGTAAAATGGCTGTTCTGTTCACTTACTATGCCCCAGGTTTGTCAGGGACACAGTAGCGGGATTATTGCTCATGCTATTGCTAATGCATCTATGTCCACACATGCAGTATAGTGCACCCTGCCTTAGGGCTAGAAGGCCTGTAAGAGAGGAGACTTACCTATATTGCATGCAATGTGTAGTGGACAGGGCACACATGCTGTGTCCCATGTCAGTTTTGCATTTTGGGATTGCACCAGGATGCTCCGCCTGCAATGGCAGTGCAGGGTGCACTTGAATGTATGGTCGCTGAGGGTGGCACAATCTGTGCTGCTGTCCTCAGGGGCCTACCCTTAGTACCCCATGCCCTGGGAACTTATGTGCCATTTACTAGAGACTTATAGGGGCAGCTAAAGGTGTTGCCAATTGTGCCAAAGCATCACAATTGTTTTGGGAAAGTGACCTGGCCCAGAAACCACATCAAATACCATGTAAAATGTGCGGGCTAACCATGCCAAAAGAGGCACTTTCTTACAGTTGATGAGGGGAATGTTGGATACAAATCCACTATGGTGAAGCACTGGACCCAGGCAGAAGTGCAATTCCTAGAAAATGATATTCAGGACCTTTCCACTTGATGCAAAACAACCCCATGCCCAACACTCTGGGTAGCACTTGGACAGGCTGGAGTGTGTCTTAATTCATACTTTACTGATGTGGCCCACAAGGTCCTGGTTAAACTGCAATGAAGGAGAAATGACCATGGAGAAAAAGTGGGTCACCACTTGGCTGCTCAGCTATGAGTCCCAAATTGCCATACTGGCGAGTTAGGATGAAAGCAGTAACTTGCTAACCCACCCACTGGGCATTGTAGACTACCTTGCTTCTTTTTACTCATCTATTTATGCCTCAGAGCTCTAAGCTGTCACAGAGAGCATTGATGCTTTCCAAGCACCCACCCTTGTCCTTGCTTACTGTTAATGATGAGGGCAGGGCATATTTAGAGAGTGAATTCACTTAAGAGAAAGTTGCTGCTCCATCTCAGTGTACCAATCAGTAAGTTGCTTGGTGAGACCTGCTACCTGGGAGGGTTTCATTGGACAGGCAAACCCTCATCGTCCCCACTGTTGACGCAAGTGTACTGGGAAGCCCAGATAGCTGCCTACTTAGACACCATATTCAATAAGGACAAAATTACCCTCTTCCTCAAAGAAAATAATACACTTTAGAGTGCACCAACTATGTCCCATCTTCTTAATTGATGTTGACCTCAAAATACTCACCAAAATTCTAGAGAACTGGTTACACAAGTTAATACTGCATCAGCAGACACAGGTGCTTTTTGTGCTGGGACATTGCTCCCGTAACAATCTCTGAACATTGGTGCACATAATCTGGCACACAAATGACGATCCTGAGGAAAAGCATGTCCTGTCTTTACATGCAGTTAGTGTATTTGAGCACATGAAACAGCCGTATCTATTTATGGTTGTCCCAAATAGATTTGGGGAATTGTTTCATCATCAAAGTTTATCTTTTGCACTATCCCCCCCACAGCAGTTGTCAACTGTGCAAGATTTCTGCTGCATACATTTTGAACTCATTAGAGCACCTGACAGGGTTGCCAGTTATTGCTGCTTCAAATTTCTGCTTGTTCTTGAGCCCTTATCAGTAGCTATCTGCCTTTTGATGGAGATTCAGAGTATTTGGATAGGCAGCAGTAAAGCGAAGGTGTTCCTATTTGTGGACAATATTTGACTCCTTCTATCCAGCCCTGGGTCTTCTATGCAGCTGACATGACCATTGCTGGCCATTTCTTGAGTTTGTCACATTATAAAATCAATCAGAGCCCCACCCCATATCTACAGTGAACACTACTACCTGCTTACAGCCTTGTTACATGCAATGGCTTTCTAAGGGTCTCAAGGACCTATGTATGTGTGCAAAGGAGGGGCTTGCTGGCATAGTGGAGGCCAACCTCATGCTGCTTGTTTAACTGTCTAAGTGGGAATTCATTAAGTGGAACATCTGAATCTATCATTATGGGGAAGGGTGAAAACAGTCAAAATGGTAGTTATCCCCAGCTCACTTATATGTTCGGGATGCTCCTCCTTTGGATACCTGGATCTCTCTTTAAAAGGAGCGATGCAGACATCCTATAGTTGAAGTGGGCATCAGCTTGCGTTACATGCTTCCAGGCTCAGAGAGAACACCACGGCAGGGGGAAACACAGTTTACCACTCATGACTTCATATAGCTTGACCTTTCATTTCTCACGGTTATCCCTTCACTTGTGTGCCCTGAAGGATGTCCCAATATGGGTGCATATTAAACGTCATCTGTTGGGCTGCACTAATGTGTCCCTGCCAAGGGTTCTTAATAGCCAAGCACCGTCCCATAGCTGCAAACCCAATCCTCAGTGTGACTACCTAGGCATGGTTCACTGATCATAGACTACTGGGTGTATCCCCACACCCAGTAGCAGAGGCCCACTGTGACATAATATGGCTCCACGCAGAGACAACAAACCATTTTAGTGGGCATTTTGGATGAGAAAAGGGTGAGACATGGATAAGTTGTTTCAGATTGGCCTCTTTAGGTTGTTTCATGCTTTGCAGAAGGAGTTTGGTCTCCCCTCTACAGAATGTTGGAAATACAGACAGTTGACTCACTGCCTCAGAGCTGCACTTGGTCTTTTGCCAGTGGAGTTGTTGGAATCCCTTGTTCACCAATACGTGATGATCTGCCGCCAATATTTAGGTGTTGTTTGAGGCTGTATGGGGTATTTGTTAAATCAATGCATTCTGGTCCAAATCTCAATAGAACAACATTAAATTGGCAATTTCTCCTAGGTAGGGATTACTCATCTGAGGATTGTCTGACTCTGTTGTCAGATCATGTTAAAGTCAAAAAGGAATCTAGGCTGAAATTCCTATATATTAAGTTCCTCCATAACTGGTAATGGACACAATGGAAACTGAGAATGGCCCGACTGTTACCCCATGGTGAATGCTGGATCTGTATGAAGGATAATTGCAACCTGAATCACGTCTTACAGTCCTGCCTGACCCTACTTTCTTACTGAAGGCAGTACGTTCTCATCTGCACGTTTACAGCTTCCTGATGCTTATCGCCTCACCTGCCTTGGCACTACTCAACCACATGTCAGACATTCCTGATCTAGAATCCCAGTTCTCAATTGCTGGATACCTTGTTGGTGGTGGCCAAAGTATGTATCCTTCACCATTATCATCATCACAGATGCCCCAGTGACGAGGTTTGGTTCATTGAATTACTTAGGGTAGTGTGTCATGAATGTGCCACTTACAAAATTTACGATAAACTTGAGGTCTTCAAAGGGGTTTTGGAGAATATCCTTTCCTCATTTCCAAGGTCAAGGCTTTGGGCCTGGGAGACTGGGTCTGACACTAGGGCCTGTCATCCTCGAGAGGATTTGCTGCTTCACCTGCCTCTACAATATCTTATTGGCTGTATGTGACACCCTGGACCCCTGGTCGTGGGAGACACAGGTGCCCTCTGCCCTTATTGTGCATGTTCAGAAGGGCTGGTCCCTCATCCTCTTCTGCCTGGGCACCTTCATTGCCATCTCCCGGGGGCGGGGAGGAGGGGGAGTTAGGCTCCCCCACTGGGCATTTTGAGTATGACGTTTTGCAGAGTAGACCTCCTGAGTTGTGGAGGATACTTTGAATTCAGGTCCTAGAGAGTGGAGGCGTGAGAAACTGCATGTAATGGGTCTGTTAATGAAAATGTGTGTCTTATCTATGTTTTTCTGTTCGGGTCTGGGTTATCGTATGTCATATGTTGTTTTCAATGTTCTTGTATCCCCTGCTCATTACCCCTCTTTTTCACCTTACCCATAACCTTTCCCATACCCATTCCTTCCAGCCGCTCCTTACCTTACCTTACCTCCCTTTTTATTTTCATGGCATCTGGAATTGTAAGTTCTGCTTCCACTTAGCAGCATATTGACAGGTCAGCTTGTGTGGATTTGGCTCTATTTCCGTACTGATGTCTGTAACCTTATATGGCCTTCCTGTCAAAATGAATTTCTCCATGGATGATGAACATGTCATTCAAAGGTGTTCATGCTCTAATCACATTTGAAAATCAATTCCAATCGTTAAAATAATGATTCGGAAAATGGTACGAACCATTATTTGCATAATATTTTTTTGAGGGGGGGAGTTCGCACAACACGCCCAATCGCTGGAACCTCGCCAGCTGACTTGACAAGTGCCTTGAATCACTTTTCCTGTCTATGTTGTCTTTGAATCTGCACCGGTATATGCACCTGTTAGCTGTGAAAGAAAGTAAAACACGTAACAATAGCGCTTTCATCTTGCACATTTTACAGGCGCTACGTTAATACAATTACTAAACTTGGCAATAAAGCACCAGTGCCTCGAGTTGTCCAACGTACACTTTACCCTCACTGTTGTCTACACATTCCCCCTAGCTAGAGTCTCCCGTGATACTGCTTCTGCTGATCAATTGAATAGTGGCATTTTTGGAAATCAGGCACACAGAGTTGTTTGAAAATCAATTACTTTTTCCAGACTGCACATTAAAATGTAAAGTGGCATGTATTAGAAGACAGATGTGGTGAATCTGGTGTAAACAGCAGCTCCTTTTTCACAGATTTGTTTGGCCATGACAGAACAGATGGTAAAAATATTTCAAAGCTGCAGGTGCTCGATTATGATAAGTACTGAAAGCAGCTCTGTGTCCCCAGTTTGTTTACTGACACCTACAATCTATCTTTAATTTGATTTTAAATATGTGATTTATTTCATCATTTGGAATTGGATAGCAAACACATAGCCAAGATATAATGATGAGTTATGTCACCTATTTTAAGCCACCCCAAAATATGTCACACTTTCAGAGTTACAAATTTCTCAAGAGTTAGATAAAACAACAACCAAAAGAACCTTGGAGAACTATTCAATCATTGAGCAAACTTAACATACAGCTACGGCTCTAAACTGAATTACACCGAGTAGGCTGAAAGGCTGACATTGAACACCGTTCACTATTTATCAAACCATTCGAGGTCTGTCAATTGCACTGTGAGGACACTGGCATTGGCATATGGTCTGTGGTACTGTTTTATTGCATGAACAAGGATTATGTTTGCTCATGGTCACTGCTTGATTTGGAAACAAATACAATACAAAGCTCTGTGACCGGTGCTAATAAATGTTGGCACACCGAATACCAAGAATGGTAGTCATGAATCCATCTCAGGCCTCTTCAATGCCCCCCAGACACTCCCTGCTCTTTTATTTTACTCTTGCAGGTTCCTTCTTTCTTCCTTTGTGACGTTTTCCCATTGTCTCTTTCTACTTCTTTGCACTTTGTGTTTTCCTTCTCTTGCTCTTGTTAAATGGGTGAGGCAGAAAAAAATGGTCTCCAAATATGAGTGCCAGCGGCACTGGCTCAAATTGAGCACCCTCCTTGGTGTGTACCACTTTTCCTTCCTCCACTGACTCTCATAGGCTTTTTTTTTCTAATAAAACTGTTAATAGTTACACATGATCGATAGTCGGCTTTGAAAATGGATGTGCTGCCACGCAAGTTAATAGTAAAACAGTTTTCCTCATTAATATCAACCTGAATGAATGTTGGTGGCTTCCTTTTCTCAAAAATGTATAAAATAAGTACTAAAGTAGCAATTTTAACATAATTACAGGCATGCATACAACTTTGCTAATTAATAGTGATATAGGGGGTCATTATGACCCTGGCAGTAAAAACTACCTACCACTGCGGCGACGGCCGCCAGTAGACCGTCGCCACGGCTACCAGACATCTGCTAAATTATGACCACAGCAAGATTTCCCCCGGAAGGATGGCGGAAATCCGGCTGTGGCCATGCCAGCGGATGGCGGTCAGGTGGCATTGCTTCCAGCAGCAGCGCTACGCCAGTAGACTGCCGCCAGCTGTATTATGAGATACTGCCAGAGGACCCCCTGCATCAGGGTAAGTGGGTGCTGTGACAGGGGCAGGGGTTGGGGGGTGTTGTGTGTGCGTGGGGTGGTGTGTGTGTATGTCTGTGCGTGCATGTATGCGTGTATGGGTTGCGTGTTGTCTGTGTGTGCATGTTTGGGGATGTGAGTGCGTGTATGTTGAGTAGTGTGAATGTGTATCTGCGTGTATGTATGTAAGTATTTGTGGATGGATGCATGTACGCGTGGATGAATGTGGGAATGGGTGAGTGTATGCGTGTGCATGTGTGAAGAGAGGGATGTGTATGAAGGGGGTCTGGAGAGGAAAGGGGGTGGGGGACCTGTGGAGAGGGAGGGGGCGGGGAAGACCTCTATCAGTGACAGGGAAGGGATTCCCTGTCACTGATAGTGTCTACCGCCATGGTTTTCGTGGCGGTATGGGAGCCACGAAAACCATGGCAGTGGCTGGGCTATCTTTGGCTTGAATTTCCTCCAACACACAGTTTTCGATGCACGAATAACCTGATCAAATTTGTCCTGGTAAAAGATAACAAATCGTCCCAGTTCCACACCTCAAAGTGGTGGCTCACATGTGGTAGACCTTTGTGGTAATGTGATTTATGGCTTAGGCAATTCCAGGTTTTATATTACCACATGTTTTTATCACCACCCATTGATTGAAGGTAATACGAGGCAAAGTGAGGAGGTTTATTATTACATGTTGTTGACAATGCAATCGGAAAGATAAATAGTAAGTGGTATTGTTATGGGATTTTCTACACTAAATCCGCAATACATAACACCTTATATCTAAAAGCTATGAAGGTAACACGCCTTTCTCTTAGTATTCCCATAGAGCATTTTAGGTAACTGCAGTGACTCCTCCCTCCATTTTTGTATAGTGTAACTGCATCACACAACATATTTCATTTTCCTGTTGTCACAGTCAAGCTGGGACCTGCGCCTGTCTAACGGCAGTACAGTCCAATGACCTGCTCATAGTGAGCAAATGTGATTTATTGAGTACATTACTTGTTACTCATAAGCTCCCTATATCGCATCCGCACCACCCACATCTCATGTCAACATTCTTACCACATTCGGTCTCATTCACATGTTGTGCACCTAAGATCACCAACTAAAAACATCATTCCACCATACCTTTAATATGACTATCATAATAAAAAGGCTACTTTACTATCATCTGTCCCCTCAATAATCGAGAGCCCCCTTTTAGTCATTTGTCTTGATAAATACAAATATTCCAGTCACACTGATGTTGTAGGAATCGATCACAGTGCAATATGTACATATCGCAACATAACTGCCACTGTCATGGGTGCTTTGTGTGTGAACAATTCCTCTGATGTGTGTTGCATCTCAACAGTGTGTGCAATATGGTGTAGGTGTCCTGGATCTGGAAGACACACCTGTTAGTATTAATATTGTAACAATACCCATAATATGGTATATGGCATGCATGAGTCTCTAAATTGTCACATACTCTTTTGAGGACCTGAATCATGACACATGGATACTGAGATCATCTAAGTCCTGCCCAGTGAATGCCTGTGGCATACTTGTGCTAGTCCATTGATGGACACATTGTGCAGCCTGCGGTCACACATTTGTCATGGGCCTGGAAGTGAATTATCACCTATCTGATGGATGACAGCAAGTAGACAGGTAATCTATTGTTTAGATTAACAGAACAATATGCAAAATAACAAAATGAAACACACAAAGTTTGCAATGAAAAAACGCACCTACAAAAATAGCTTAATTTATCTTGCGTGCCAGCTCTTCAAATAGAAACTAAAAATTAAGAGGCATATTTACAAGGAACTGGCGCATCGGCTTCGATGCACCAGTTTCCTTGCATCACCCTGCACCCCACTAACCACATCATGGCAGGCCCAGATTTACAATACAGCGCACCATGGCGCATGTTAGCACAACAGCATCAAAGTTTTTGATGCTATTGTGCCACTTTGCTGGACTAGCACCAAAAATGTTGACGCTAGTCCAGCAAAGCTTGGGGAGGTCCATAGGAATTAGTACTAGTGTCACTTTAACCCCTACCCTGGGCAGGCATCAAAAAATGATGCTAGAATGGCGTACTGAAATCTTGTAAATTTCACGTCACTGTTTTTTTGGCCTCCTTTGCATCCATTATACTTGGTGCAGATATAATGTGGTGCAATGGTTTACAAAGTGGCGCAAAGCTAGCACTTTGTAAGTATGGCGCAGGGTGAGCGGCTGTTTAGTGCCACCATAGAATCAAAAAATGATGCTACGGTAGCACCAAGGGGAGCAAGGGGCTTGTAAATATGCCCCTTAGTGACGCATGGCCCCAACCCATTTCTCAATATAATTTCAAAACTCTAGATATGCAACTCACACATGGTCTGCTTCTAAAATAATGGCCATGGCGGTCCCAATGCCAGGATCTTCAACATTGGCCGCCACTGTAAGGAACACTGAGATCCCCACCCTACTGACTATGCCCATGCCAGAGGACCACTGGTAGTCTTTTGGTGGTCTGAACACCAAACTGGTAATATGGCTGTCCGACTGCCAAAGATTCAGCAGTCGGGCTGCCAAACTCGTAATGAGGCTCCAAGTCCTGAGGTAGAACACTTGACCAGACAAAGGTGTGAGAAGTATCTGACAGATAAAAAATACTTTACAGGCTCAAAATTAGAATTTTCCTGCTCAGAATATTTCACATCAAAACCATTGACTTCAGCAGGACCTCTTCCAATGCAACTTTGCTCCAGTGGATAATTTCAACTTCTATTTAAGAGACAAAGGGACTGATTATGACTTTGGTGGTCAAGGGACTGCCATTGTGGCAGCAGCGGTCCGACCGCCACTGTGTTGGCGGTCCAACCACCATATTACGATGTTGGAGGTGTGCTGAACTACAGACCACCGGAGTCCCACAGACACATCCACCCATCTGCCGACTGCCTTGACGGCAGCTGGGGAAAAGCAGCTGTCACAGGACGGTATAGGCAAGGTTACTGAAGTGCACATTACGATGTGCTGTTCCACTGAGCAGACCGTGGAGGGCGAAACCACCTGCTATGAGATTGCAGAATCAAAGGAAATGGGGTGCTCGCTCCCCCATATCCTTCTTTTCCCTACAATCACCAACGTGGGTGTCTTCATCCAGGGCCCCCACCTCACGGCAGCATCTTCACCCCTGAAAAAAAGAGGAAAATACAGGTAATTGCAATTAGCATTTTTGTACCATTGACTGGGCCAGGCATAAATGACCCCGTCATCAGCAATGGAATGGTACAAGCACAATGTATTTTTACACGTGTCATGCAGATACATACCTTTTGGTCAAAATATACACACAACACAAATATACCTTGTATTGCTGACTGCGTCCCCCACTGGGCCAATGCCATCAAGTACACTTCCGCTGGGCCAGCAATAACATTGTAATACGGCAGGCAAGAGATCGTCGACTCAGCAGTCTTTTTGGGACCGCTGCCTTCTAGGCACTTTATGCTACAAAACATAAAAAATTCACATAGCCAATTCCCCTTATCAATTTTTAATGGCTTTGTGGTGTTTTTGCTCATAAAAACTGTCCCTGTGTTTTTATTGTGTTGTTTTATTGACATTTAAATTATTGATATTGCTTCAAATTAACTGACACTCCTGTCAAGACCAGTAGGAATGCAAGAGTACTGGTAAGTAGAATTGACACATATCCTAATAGAGAATGCCACTGGAGCACTGGGAGGCTCAAAAATACAGATCAGAGGGGAAAGATGGGATAATCAAGGAAAGAGGGGAGTCATACTTCTTCAACAAATGGTATGTGGTGACATTAGTTCTTAGCACAAGGTGTGCCTTCCCTGGGTCTCTCCTGCTAATCGGTGAATCCTGGAGGGGACAACTAGATTTTAGTATATTTCACCAAATAATGATAAAGTGACAGTACATTAAAGATAAAAGTTCATTTGCCAGCGTATGTTAAGGTCTGGCTGTGTTGAGCCTCATGGAGCACAAGGGCACCTCCAGGAATCTGAACACCACAGCAGTACTAATTCAAGGTGGATGATAAACACAACGCAAATGCAATCTGCCAACAAAGAGGGCCATAAGGAACAAAAATAAAGTAAAAAAACTGAAAAGTCAAGGGATTGAAGCAGGAACAAGAGATGCAGAAACACAAAACCAGGTGAATGAACTACAGCGCGTAACTCAAGCCACAGCAACCCAAACACTTGGTCAAAAGACCCAGCTTTTTTATATGGCTATGTTGTGGCGTAACTACTGTGTGACTGCATTTTCTTATTGGGTGAAATTATCTGGAAATACTGCTTCCAGGGAAGTGCTAATCTTCTCCCTAAACATCGTTGACTTGTTCTCCAAAGTCACCAGTTCCTGTGTCCCATTCTATTTCTCATGGTTCTTCTCAAGTTATGCATTGATAAGCATCTTGCTTTGTTCAAACCCTGTTTCTACCCTCCTGATGCTCAAATGCATGTATATATCACTTGCTTTGATTGAGTGTCCGTGAAGCCCATTGCCTATCTCACTGATTCCTGACATTCTTTTGGGATTGCCTGATGCTTGTGCCGTAGCTACCCGTGGTTGAACAGAGATTCTGTAGGAACTGTGTTTTAACCTAACCAGATTGTGTTTCTTACATTGGTAGAGGTCACCCCTCTCAAATTTATAACCTGGTTTCCGATAGCATGTCATGCAGGATTTTACTGGTTGTTAAATTGTTATTATGACCCTTTAACAATGAGAGGATTTTGTTGTGTCTCATCCTTATTAGTTACATTTTTAATGATAAGTCTGATTCATAGGTCAAATAGAAATACATCTGAAGGGACAGGCATGTGTTTGCACTGAAGTATATCTGACCATTTGATTGCTGGCCCAGGGACATTCAGGCCATGCAGCCGGTGGGGATTCATGGTATTGAGGAATTGCAGCTCCCTACATAAGAGTCTGAGGCATGTTAAGTGTCTGTCACTAATGAGTACCACTGCTAATGGTGTCTTCCAAACTTATCCTTGAATATCTGCTCTGCACCTGACACTTGTTTCTGAGGTCGCTCACCATGCACTTCTCCACGAGGAGGTATGGCAGCAAAAGTTGTCCTAGCTAGCAAAGTCACAACTCTTGTCAGTCAACCACTGCTTTCTAATACAAAAAGAGTGGCCAGGGCACACCAGTGTTGGAGATCCAGAAAATGTTCAAGAATTGATTAGATGTCCGGTCCGAAAGAAATTTATTATAGATGCAAGTAAGTAGTTGAAATCTCAATCACAAAAATTGCGTAGTACAAAGTGTCAATGTATCCTGAACAGCCAGATGGTAACAAATGATCAGAGTTACAATAGGGTAATCAAATGTAACAATAAGTCCATGCAGCAAAAACAGCCAACACGTGTTTCGTCTTCAAGACTTTGTCAAGGCTGTGGAAACATAGATGAACAATACATGCTGGTTGGTCAAGTGGAATTGTACACGGTGTAATAACGCATCTATATCCTTTGTGAAGAGATAAGAAAGATAAACCGAGAGTGTGTGCAATGGTGTTGGACATAGCACCGTGCATTGTACATAGGGATGCGCAAAGTAGGTGTAAAACATGAGAAGGAAAATAAGAGTACCAAGAGGGGTCCCAAGGTAATAGATCAGATCGAGTTACATAGGTAGACCTGCTAAGTTAATCTAGAATAGGATATATAGGCAACATCATGTGAGGTAATATCATCATGGATGTGACTCAGAAGTAGGACAAGGTGCGCGTGCATCTTACTTTTGAGAAAAGTGATTCTAGTAATAAGCATGCTAAGATGTGATTAAGAGTTAAAAAATATGTGAATAAGAAGTCATCAAAAAAGGTTAGGTACCTTAAGATGTATAAAACGTATATGTGAATACGGTTGGAGCATACACGAGCTGATGCTTATCATGAATCTCAAGGAGAAGTCAAATAGTACTGACAAGATGAATATTGGCCATGATAAGCCTAGGGTTTAAACAGAAATAAAACAAAGAATTCTCTCAATGAGTAAAGTGCAAGAAAAATGCATTCTAAATTTATATGTTTGCATGAGTGGTATGGTAATCAAAAACTGAGCTTCAGGGGAGCGAGAATTAACAAGCCCTGATGTGGAGTATATGTGTGTGAAGTAAATTGTTTAAACAGTAAAAATACTGTGAGTTCAAGCTAGGCAAGTAGAGTAAATGCGCTAGAGCCATACTTTTAGAAAGACGTTAAACTAAAAGTTAAAACCGGGACTGTAAAAGTACTGGTACGAGTCAATCTAAACATGGAAATGTTCCGAGAAGCGGAGCGAGGTGAAAGTAAATGCAGCGGGCAGTAGCGTGAGGCAGTGTGAGCCGCTGCGCTCCGTGAAACGAAGCAATCAGTATGTTAAACGAAGTCTGTGCAAAAACAAGAAGGTAATGCACAGTTCCCTGTAAGGGGGAGCAGGTAATGTAGCCAACCCGTAATGCTGGTAGTATCTTACCTCGAGGTTCGTGGAAAGAATAATCGTGCCGCTCGCGTCTGGAATAATCAGTGTGTCATGCCCACGTGTGTTTATGCACCTTTTTAAAGACTATGACTGGTTGGGAAGAGAACAGTGGATATAGAGAAAGAACTTCAGGAGGACGGCGAGTAGTTAAAACAGCCCAAGGTGGGGGCCATCTTAAGACGGAGTGTGCCATTAAATGAAATAGTACTTAGAGAACGAAATAAAGAGCCAAAAGAACGGTGTGGAGATGAGAAGTGAACGTCATGCAGAAGAGTGGCAAGGATCAAATGCATTCCGTTCAAAATATAATAATGGTAATGTTAAAACCAATACAGTAATAGCAGTGCAGACAATGGTAAACAAAATGTTGCAATGTGTAAAACACGGAACATGATACAGGCAAGTGTGATTGGGGTAACAAACGCATCTTGTACATCAGAAAACTTTTTTGCAGTAGCAAATAACAGTAACAGTTGGCTAAATACACATGTAGAGATATTCCTTGGTAAATAGTGTATGATGATAAGTAATGCATATAGCAGAGTGTTAAAGAAATGTGTATAGATCTTTGTCAATGTTGATGCCCTCCTCTACAGCTCTGAGTCTGATGATCCAACTGCTTTCTAATTGTCTAAGCTGTAGCATTTTGTTGCCACCTCTGGGTAGTGTGCTCACTGCATCTATACCATGTATACTAATGCCTAGTATCTCTTGCTGCCCATGCTTGGCATTGTAGTGAACCGCGAAGGGATAGTTCACATTGTTGTTGCGGATGGCCCTGATGTGTTCTTGTAGTCTCTCCTTAAGTGGTCGGATGGTGCTACCCACATAGATAAGACTACAAGAGCAGACTATGCAGTAAACTACAAATTTGGTGTTACAGTTGATGAATTTGTTGATTTTGTAAGTGACTGGTGAGTTATATTGAAACTTCGTAAGCTTGTCTTTGATGAAGCAGCACATATTGCAATGTCCACATTTGCAGGATCCATGTGGGGCTGTTGGTAACCAGGTCTCCATTTGTACAGGTGGAAGAAAACTGTGACACAGGTGATTTCGAAGGGCTGGTCCCCTGCTGTACGTAATGTTTGGTTTGGGAGGGAGACTTGTTTTAAGGAATCCATCCGCCAAGAGGAAGGGCCAGTGTTTATAAAAAACGTGTATATGTTTGAACTAAGTGGATTATATGGAGTGATGAAGGATGGAGGTCTGGGTAAGTCACTCTTTTTGGTGGATGTAACCAACAGATCAGATCTTTTGACATGGTATAATCTATTGTTTGCTCGTAATAGCGTATTGTGTGAATAGCCCCTCCGTGCGAATCGTGTGTTCATTATTCTAGATTCATCATGGAAGACTGTATCTTCACTGCAGTTTCTCCTGATCCTGGTGAGCTCTCCATATGGAATGGCCTTGATTTGAGAGGCCGGGTGTGAGCTGCTTGCATGTAAGATGGCATTGCATGCTGTGGATTTTCTGTATGGTTTCGAGCAGATTTTGTCGCCTTAGATATAAAGTGTCAGGTCCAAAAAGTTGACATGTGATGTGCTATGTTCTTCAGTGAAAGTAATGTTATAGGAGTTCGTGTTAAGGTGTTGTACAAAAAGGTCAAATGTATCCAAGCCTCCTGACCAAAAAAGGAGGATCTCATCGATGTACCTGCCCCAGTATAATATGTGTTGAGTCAAGTCAGGTGGGCACTCTCTCCATATATGTAGCAATTCAAAGTAGCCCATGTACAAATTTGCAAAAGAGGGGGAAAATTTCGCCCCCATTGCTACACCTTGAGTCTGTTTAAACCACGTGCCTTCATGGACAAAGAAATTATTGTCCAAAACAAATTCAATTACATCTAAAAGCATGTTGGAGTGTTCTAGGAATGATGCTTCACGTGTGTCAAGAAAGTGCTGAACAGCAAGCAAGCCCTTATCCCTTGGTATACAAGTGTATAGTGAAGTAATGTCTAAAGTCGCTAGGATATGTCCCTCTGTCCAGTCAAAGTCGCTAAGTTTACTAAGCAAATCCTTCGTGTCTCTGATGAAGGAAGGAAGGTCGCCGACCAAAGGTTGTAAAAACAGGCCAATGTATTCAGAAATTCTCTCTGTCGGTGAGCCAATTCCTGAAATAATGGGTCTCCCAGGCGGAAAGGGACCTGGTTTGTGTATTTTGGGTAGAATGTAGATGCAAGGGGAGGTGGGGGTAGGGTTGTAAATGTATTTAAATTCCAAATCAGTGA
Organism: Pleurodeles waltl; assembly: GCF_031143425.1. Taxonomy (NCBI): domain Eukaryota; kingdom Metazoa; phylum Chordata; class Amphibia; order Caudata; family Salamandridae; genus Pleurodeles; species Pleurodeles waltl. The sequence continues at coordinate 142,755,762 of NC_090438.1, forward strand.
GTAGACATTTGTCTCTCCACATAGAAAGTATATGCATTATGTGTTCATTGGCTTTGGCCAATGGGTTGTATGACAGGGCAGAGTATGCAGTTGCATCATTTAATTGCTGGTCAATTTCCTTGATGTAATCTGATCTGTTCATAATGACTATGTTCCCCCCTTTGTCAGCCTCCTTGATGATTATATCCTTATTTTGAGCAAAGGAGTGCATGGCTTCTATCTAAGGCATGGTGATATTATGTGTGATGCTTTTTATGTCCTGAGCGATATAGATCCTCAAGTTGATAAAAGTCAGCCGTGACTCGCTTATAAAAGATGTCAATGACATTGTCGCTTCCTAAATTGGGGGTGAATTTAGAGGAGGTCTTGAGACCACTGTCAAGGTGTGCGTTAGGATCAATGTTTAAGTCAAATGTAATATCTGAGACAGATGGAGGTAAGTCTGAGAAGGATTCTAGGGAGAGAAGGGTCTGAATGTCTTTCACATCTTTGATGGTAATGTTACTGTTAGATAATGATATGGGAGGAGGTAGGTTGGTCTGCGTCGGCCTGCCTTCAAAAAATTTGCCAAGTTTGCATTTACAAATGAACTTGAAGAGATTTATATGCAGTTCAGTGAAGTTAGGTAAAGACGATGGCACAAAACCCAAACCTTTGCTCAAGATATTTATTTGTTGTGTGTTCAGTTCAATGTTCGTTAAGTTTACAATAGAAATATCAGCATTAGTGCTCAAGACAGAGTGAGTCATTTCTGATTGCGGGTGGTGGACCTCGTGGTGACACCTTCTCTTTCCTTTGTTGTGTCTGTATGCCTTTCTCTTGCCTCTCCTGATGGGTTGGTGTGAGATTCCTCTCTTCTTCGGTTGAAAATTTGGCCCTTTCTGTATCTTTCTAATTCCACTAAAAAAGGAGATTTGTGGTTGGTTGGAATCGTGGATTGTCGTGTAGTAATACTAATGTCACTTCCACTGATACTGGAAGTGCTGGAGAGGTCTGTCTCACTAGTGAAATAGCTGGAAGTAGCCCCATTGTCAGGTGGGTGGGAAGAGGTGTCTTGTCTGTCAGGTTTTATGTTGCCATATTTGCGCGAGTAGGTGAAAACTCTCCCATTCTTGTAGTCCCCATCGTCCCTCTTAAGTTTGTGTGTTTTTTTTTCTCTTGGATTTATTCTTGGTGTTTAAGTAGTACTTCCTTAAGAATTCTATAGTTTTTTTCTTTGGCCTCAGGTAAGTTAATTTCTTTAATTTATTTTTTCAAGGCAGGAATTTCATCAATAAGTTTCTCTCTTTTGGCACGGACATCCCTGATCAGTATGTCCATCATGCCAAAGGAGGAGGTGACTAAAAGGTGTTCCCACTCCTTTAGGAGTTCAGGACTGAGGTCTTCAAATGAAGGGAATAGAACTACACGTAGACCCCTGGGAATTTGTTTGTTGTTGATATATTTTTGTAAGATGGTGTAGTCCCACCATCTTGAAAGCTCTTGTTTTTTTAGACGTACAAGTTTTACAAATTTCATTTTTAAACCCTCTTGCTTGGCAGGTAAGTTATGAGTAGTAGGAAGGCTAGTGCCTGTTTGAAAAATGTCCTCAAGCAGCGCATCCCTTTTATCATCAAATGTGTCCATGATGTGTCAGTAAGCGATATGCAAATGCAACAACAACAATACAAACGTACAATAAATATACACAACAGTAATTCAATCAAAATGCTGAGTGCTGAGCCGGCATCAATAGAGTGAGTCAAGCGAAGCATTGGAGAAACACTGCTTTCTGATCTCCCCCACAGTGTGCATCTCCACCCCACAGCATCCCCCTACCAATGACATTCTTTTAGATATCTAGATTCTCTACTCTTTGAGGATGTGGAGGGAAGCCATAAAGTATGGACTATGAGAACATGTGAATGTTTACCTTTTTCAATTACACAAAAATGCAAACAAACATATCCTGAATATTGATTTCACATATTATACATGTAAATATTCAATTTATACATAATTTTCATGATCAAATAATTTCTCATGAGTGAAAACTCAAGATAAGTGAAGTTATTTTTAATATTGACCTCATTACAAGTGTTTCGGTCCAAGTGCCCCCACACTTGCATTGACGATCGGACTGCTCAATCATAACACTGGGGGGCGGACCCGCTAGGGGATCGGCATCCCCACTGGGAACATGGATCCTGATGGCATGACAGCGGTCAGAATTATGCTCAGCCAGGGCAGAGCTGAACTCAGCACTGCCTGGCTGATTACAACTCCCGTCACCACCAGCCTTTCCTTGGCAGTCTGACCACCATGGAAAGACTTGCAGTGAGGGTGTGCTGGGTCCCACGGGGACTTTGCACTGCCCATGCCCATGGGCAGTGCAGAGGCGCCCTTGTGCCCCCCAGTGGACTGCACACTGTATGCTTTGCAGACAGCATGCAATATGAGGGTGCTGGTTTGCCCCCTCTGTGCAATGAGATCGCACTCGGCTCCTTTAAGGGAACCAAGTGCTATCTCGTAGCACTGTTCTTGCCAGTCTGACTGGCGGGAACTCTCTATTGCAATGTTCCCACCGGTTAGACCGGCACAAATATTGTAATAGGATTGGCTGGGACAGCCAAACTCTTAATTATGACCTACAGTCTGTAAACACTGTTTGCTCCTTTCTCATACACAATTATTATTTAATATTTTGACTTTAGTTCAATTCTGTCAAACATTGATTAAAAAAGGACTATCTCCAACCGCTAACTGAGCAATGCTCTAAAATATTTACAACTGATAAATCATCAATAATTGCCCACTCTGTAAATGCATTACTTTAGAACTAATAACTATTGTCACAGAAGGAACACAGTAAATACTGTATTGTTCTTTTTTACCTTTCAGTGAGGAGATTTCACAATGGTAACATTTGGAGAAAAATAAAAACGTTTATTAAACTTTATAAAAAATAGTAAAATATGTTGTGTTAAATAATAACCTAGGTCAATTGTATATATTTATTTTAAATGGAAAACAAAATAAAAGTTACATCATTATTAACCTAATCTTGAATGATATCTTTACATAATTTAAGTATATTAAATTAAATTATTTTTCCATCGTTTAAATTAAAAAATGAATTCCAAAAGTAAAAAATAAATAAAATGCATTAACCCCTTCGCTGACAGGCCTTTTCCCCCTCCTGTGCCAGGCCTTTTTTTGCCTATTTGGGGCAGTTCGCGCTTAGGCCCTCATAACTTTTTGTCCACATAAGCTAACCAAGCCAAATTTGTGTCCTTTTTTCCCAACATCCTAGGGATTCTAGAGGTACCCAGACTTTGTGGGTTCCCTTGAAGGAGGCCAAGAAATTGGCCAAAATACAGTGAAAATTTCGTTTTTTAAAAAAAAAAATGAAAAAGTGGCTGCAGAAGAAGGCTTGTGGATTTCCCCCTGAAAATGGCATCAACAAAGGGTTTGCAGTGCTAAACTCAGCAGCTTCCTAGCATTCAGGAACAGGCAGACTTGAATCAGACAACCCAATTTTTCAACACAATTTTGCCATTTTACTGGGGCATACCGCATTTTTGCAATTTTTTGTGCTTTCAGCCTCCTTCCAGTCAGTGACAGGAATGGGCATGAAACCAATGCTGGATCCCAGAAACCTAACCATTTCTGAAAAGTAGAGAAAATTCTGAATTCAGCAAGGGGTCATTTGTGTAGATCCTACAAGGGTTTCCTACAGAAAATAACAGCTGAAAAAGAAAAATATTGAAATTGAGGTGAAAAAAACATCAATTTTTCTCTACGTTTTACTCTGTAACTTTTCCCTGCAATGTCAGATTATGGAAAGCAATATACTGTTACATCTGCTGGACTCCTCTGGTTGCGGGGATATATAGGGCTTGTAGGTTCATCAAGAACCCGAGGAACCCAGAGCCAATAAATGAGCTGCACCCTGCAGTGCGTTTTCATTCTATACCGGGTATACAGCAATTCATTTGCTGAAATATAAAGAGTAAAAAATTGCTATCAAGAAAACCTTTGCATTTCCAAAAAGGGCACAAGATAAGGTGCTGAGGAGCAGTGGTTATTTGCACATCTCTGAATTCCGGGATGACCATACTAGCATGTGAATTATAGGGAATTTCTCAAATAGATGTCTTTTTTATACACTCTCCTATATTTGGAAGGAAAAAATGTAGAGAAAGACAAGGGGCAATAGCACTTGTTTTGCTAATCTATGTTCCCCCAAGTCTCCCGATAAAAATGATACCTCACTTGTGTGGGTAGGCCTAGCGCCCGCGACACGAAACGCCCCAAAACGCAACGTGGACACATCCCATTTTTTTTAAAGAAAACAGAGGTGTTTTTTGCGAAGTGTCTACCTATAGATTTTGGCCTCTAGCTCAGCCAGCACCTAGGGAAACCTACCAAACCTGTGCATTTCTGAAAACTAGAGACCTAGGGGAATCCAAGGAGGGGTGACTTGCGGGGCTCGGACCAGGTTCTGTTACCCAGAATCCTTTGCAAACCTCAAAATTTGGCTAAAAAAACACATGTTCCTCACATTTCTGTGGCAGAAAGTTCTGGAATCTGAGAGGAGCCACAAATTTTCTTCCACCCAGCGTTCCCCCAAGTCTCCCGATAAAAATGATACCTCACTTGTGTGGGTAGGCCTAGCGCCGGCGACAGGAAACACCCCAAAGCGCAACGTGGACACATCAAAAATTTTGGAAGAAAACAGAGGTGTTTTTTGCGAAGTGCCTACCTGTAGATTTTGGCCTCTAGCTCAGCCGGCACCTAGGGAAACCTACCAAACCTGTGCATTTCTGAAAACTAGAGACCTAGGGGAATCCAAGGAGGGGTGACTTGCGGGGCTCGGACAAGGTTCTGTTACCCAGAATCCTTCGCAAACCTCAAAATTTGGCTAAAAAAACACATGTTCCTCACATTTCTGTGGCAGAAAGTTCTGGAATCTGAGAGGAGCCACAAATTTCCTTCCACTCAGCGTTCCCCCAAGTCTCCCGATAAAAATGATACCTCACCTGCGTGGGTAGGCCTAGCGCCCGCGACAGGAAACACCCCAAAGCGCAACATGGACACATCCAAAATTTTGGAAGAAAACAGAGGTGTTTTTTGCGAAGTGCCTACCTGTAGATTTTGGCCTCTAGCTCAGCCGGCACCTAGGGAAACCTACCAAACCTGTGTATTTCTGAAAACTAGACACCTAGGGGAATCCAAGATGGGGTGACTTGCGGGCTCGGACCAGGTTCTGTTACCCAGAATCCTTTGCAAACCTCAAAATTTGGCTAAAAAAACACATGTTCCTCACATTTCTGTGGCAGAAAGTTCTGGAATCTGGGAGGAGCTACGAATTTCCTGCCACCCAGCGTTCCCCCAAGTCTCCCGATAAAAATGATACCTCACTTGTGTGGGTAGGCCTAGCGCCCGCGACAGGAAACACCCCAAAGCGCAACGTGGACACATCCAAAATTTTGGAAGAAAACAGAGGTGTTTTTTGCGAAGTGTCTACCTGTAGGTTTTGGCCTCTAGCTCAGCCGGCACCTAGGGAAACCTACCAAACCTGTGCATTTCTGAAAACTAGAGACCTAGGGGAATCCAAGGAGGGGTGACTTGCGGGGCTCGGACCAGGTTCTGTTACCCAGAATCCTTTGCAAACCTCAAAATTTGGCTAAAAAAACACATGTTCCTCACATTTCTGTGGCAGAAAGTTCTGGAATCTGAGAGGAGCCACAAATTTCCTTCCACCCAGCATTCCCCTAAGTCTCTCGATAAAAATGGTACCTCACTTCTGTGGGTAGGCCTAGCGCCCATGAAAGGAAATGGCCCAAAACACAACGTGGACAGAACATATTTTTTCACAGAAAACAGAGGTGTTTTTTGCAAAGTGCCTACCTGTGGAGTTTGGCCTCTAGCTCAGCCGGCCCCGGGAGGGGGGGGGGCAGAAATGCCCTAAAATAAATTTGACCCCCCAAGCCCCCCCTGCCCCTGCCCGGGAACAACCCCTGCCTACGGGGTCGCTCCCCCTGCATGACATTGGCGCCAAAAAACAAATCCCAGGTGCCTAGTGGTTTCTGCCCCCTTGGGGGCAGATTGACCTAAAATCGGCCAATCTGCCCCCAAGGGGGGCAGAAATGGCCTAAATACAATTTGCCCCCCAGGGGAGCGACCCTTGCCTGATGGGTCGCTCCCCATCTCGAAAAAACCAAACAAACAAAAAAAAAAACACAACAAAAAAATTTGCCCTGGTGCCCTGAGGGTTCTGCCCCCCCCCCCGGGGGCAGTTCGGCCTAATAATAGGCCGAACTGCCCCCAGGGGGGGCAGAAATGGCCTAAAATAAATTGCCCTCCCCCCCAGGGAGCGACCCTTGCCTAAGGGTTCACTCCCTTTGCGTGAAATTCACGCAAAGAAAAAACTCCCTGGTGTCTAGTGGTTTCTACCCCCCTTGGGGGAAGATTGGCCTCATCAAAATAGGCCAATCTGCCCCCAAGGGGGGCAGAAATGGGCAAAATATAATTTTCCCCCAAGGGGAGCGACCCTTGCCTAAGGGGTCGCTCCCCACCAAAAAAAAAAAAAATGAAACATAAAAAATAAAATAAAAAAAAATGGTCCCTGGTGCCTAGAGGTTTCTGCCCCCAGGGGGGGCAGAAAAGGCCTTCCCGAAAATATGCCCCCCCTGGGAGCGACCCTTGCCCAAGGGGTCGCTTCCTTTTGTCAATAACAATAAAAAAAAAAAAAATCCCTGGTGTCTAGTGGTTTCTACCCCCCTTGGGGGCAGATTGGCCTCATCAAAATAGGCCAATCTGCCCCCAAGGGGGGCAGAAATGGCCAAAATATAATTTCAGCAATTTCAAGCAATCCGGCTTTTGAAACCCTCAGAGGGACTTCAAAGGAAATATTTTCCTTCCCTTTGAAGCCCCTCCGGGCCTCCCAAGTGATTGAAAAAGAAATGCTTTTGCATTTCTTTTTCAATCGCGCTGGAAGCAGAGCTTCCAGCGCGACTAGGGAGGCCCCTGTGACAAATCAGCGCGCGCTCGCGCGCTGACGTCACAGGTGGGGGTGGGGGGGTTGGGGTGGAAGGGGAAGGTCTTCCCCTTCCATCCCGACTTGGGGAGGGGAAGGGGGGTGCACGGGGGCGCGCTAGCGCGCCCCCAAGTTCCCCTGTGCCATGGACGAGATGATCTCGTCCAAGGCACAGGGGAACTGTAGGCTTGGACGAGATGATCTCGTCCAAGGCACAGAACCGGTTAATAATTATCAGAAGTTCTCTGAGAAATCTAACCCACTATCACTCATTTAAAAAAAGAAATACACTTTAAAGCGTTCTTCTGGTGAGGAAGGACCTGATCCAATCCATTGCTTTATCTCGGATGCTGGCGTAGTGTAGTCTGGCGCAGAGGGTGGAGTGGGAGACGGTGTCAAACGCAGCAGAGAGGTTGAAGAGGATCAGTGCGGCCGTGCCTCCGTGGCATAGTATGGTGCGTATGTCTTCGGTGGCTGCTAGGAGTACAATTTTGGTGCTGTGGTTGCTTCTGAATCCAGATAGGGATGAGTCTGGAATTTGATGTGTCTCTAGCAATTCGGTGAGTTGCTGGCTGACAGCCTTTTCCATTACTTTGGCTGGGAACGGGAGCAGAGACATGGGTTTGTAGTTTTTCAGCTCCCGTGGGTCGGCGGTGGGTTACTTGAGCAGCGGGTTGGTGTTGAAGGATCGGTGATAGTTCGGCAGAGCTCAGGTGCCATGGTGGCGCTGGACAAGTTGAAAATATAAGGCCATGAATGCGAGGGTGTTCCCGAGTAGATGGAGTTAATAAGTCTTTGGGTGTCCTCTTTGGTGATGGTGGTCTAGGAGTTCAGGATCTGGTGTGGTGCTGGGTTCATGGTAGTGTTTGTGGGCGGTGCTGAAGGGTTTTGGTTCCTGAAACCTCTGTGAATGTCCTGTATTTTTTAGAGTAAAAAGGTGGTGATGTCATTGCAGAGGTCTTGGGAGAGAGGGATGGATGAGGTGTCTGTCCCTGGGCTCGTGAACTCTTTGACGATGGCAAAGAGCTCTTTACTGTTGTGAGCACTGGTGCTGAGGCATTCTTGAATGGCGGCTTTTTTGATGGCTCTGATGTTCTGGTGGTACGTGGTGAACTTCATTCTTGTAGGCTGTGCGTTGATTTGCTGTTCCTCCATTTCCATCATGTGATGGAGCGTTTGGATTCTTGTAGGTCAGCCGGAAACCATTTAGGTGTTTTTCTATGTCGGTTTCCTGCTGACTTCCTTAGGGGGCTGCATTGTTGGTGCATTCTGATAACCAGCAGTGTATATTGCGTGCGGCTTCATTAGAGTCTGCTGCGTCCGGTGGGGGAGAGTGGTTGAGAGCGTTGGTGATTTGTGTTTCTGGAACTTTGCTACAGCGTCTGCCGAGGGGGTTTAGGGCATAGTTGCAAGGTAGGTTGAGGATGAGTCGTGCTGAGGCTTTCTGGATGCGCTGGAGTTTCTTCCAGAGCTTGGCCATTGTTCCTGCGTAGAGGGCATTGCCGTAGTCCAGTCTGCTAGTGACGAGGGCGTGGGTGACCATTCTGGTTTCCACGGGGATTCATCTGAAGGTCTTGCAGAGCATGCAAAGGGTGTTGTAGCATGAGGATGAGATGGCGTTTACTTGCTGAGTCATGGAGAGCAAAGAGTCCAGTATGAAGCCGAGGTTGCATGCTTGGGTGGTGGGTTTTGGGGCCGACCCCAGGGTGGCAGGCCACCAGGAGTCATCCCATGCTGATCTGTTGGGGCTGAAGCTGATGATCTCAGCCTTCTCCGAGATCAGCTTGAGGTGGCTTTCCTTCATCCAGTTGGCGATGGCATGAAGTCCGGTGTGGAGGTTGTTCTTAGCGGTTGTGGGGTACTTCATGTACCCCATGATGAACTGAGTGTCATCTGCGTAGGAGACGATGTTGAGGCCGTGGGATCGGACGATGTTGGTGAGCGGAGCCATGTAGACATTGAAGAGGGTGAGGATCCCTGGGGAACTTCACAGATGGTCTTGGTGGCCTTGGACAGGAACGGAGGGAGGCGGACTCTCTGGGTTCTTCCAGAGAGGAAGGAAGTGAGCCAGTCCAGGGCTCTGTGGCGAATTCACGCATCGGAGAGGCGTGTGCGAAGGGTGTGGTGACAGACGGTGTCGAAGGCTGCGGAAAGGTCAAGGAGGATGATGGCGACAGTTTCCCCTTTGTCGAGCCTGCTCTTGATGTCGTCGGTGCAGGCGATAAGGGCGGTCTCAGTGCTGTGGTTCTTGCGGAATCCAGACTGGGAGAAGTCGAGTAGGCTGTTGTCCTCCAAGAATTGGGATAGTTGGTTGTTGACTATCTTCTCGATGACCTTCGCAGGGAATTTCACGTCACCGTTTTTTTGGCCTCCTTTGCATCCATTATACTTGGCGCAGATATAATGTGGTGCAATGGTTTACAAAGTGGCGCAAAGCTAGCACTTTGTAAGTATGGCGCAGGGTGAGCGGCTGTTTAGTGCCACCATAGAATCAAAAAATTATGCTACGGTAGCACTAAGGGGAGCAAGGGGCTTGTAAATATGTCCCTTAGTGACGCATGGCCCCAAGCCATTTCTCAATATAATTTCAAAACTCTACATATGCAACTCACGTGGTCTGCTTCTAAAATAATGGCCATGGTGGTCCCAATGCCAGGATCCTCAACATTGGCCGTCATAGTAAGGAACACTGAGATCCCCACCCTACTGACTATGGCAATGCCGGAGGATCACTGGTAGTCTTTTGGTGGTCTGAACACCAAACTGGTAATATGGCTGTCCGACTGCAAAAGATTCAGCAGTCGGACCGCCAAACTCGTAATGAGGCCCTAAGTCCTGAGGTAGAACACTTGACCAGACAAAGGTGTGAGAAGTATCTGACAGATAAAAAATACATAACAGGCACAAAATTTGAATTTTCCTACTCAGAATATTTCCCACCAAAACCATTGACTTCAGCAGGACCTCTTCCAATGCAACTTTGCTCCAGTGGATAATTTCAACTTCTATTTAAGAGACAAAGGGACTGTCTCTGTGGCGAATTCCGGCATCGGAGAGGCGTGTGCAAAGGGTGTGGTGACAGACGGGCCTTTGTCGAGCCTGCTCCTGATGTAGTCGGTGGAGGCAATAACGGCGGTCTCGGTGCTGTGGTTCTTGCGGAATCCAGAGTGGGAGAAGTTGAGTAGGCTGTTGTCCTCCAAGAAGTGGGATAGTTGGTTGTTGACCATCTTCTCGATGACCTTCGCAGGGAATGGGAGTAAGGAGATAGGTCAGTAGTTTTTTAGGTCTTCGGGGTCAGCTTTAGGCTTGTTGAGCAGGGCGTTGACTTCAGCGTGTTTCCAGCTTTCTGGGAAGACAGTGGTCTCGAAGGAGCTGTTGATGATGGTCCGGAGCTGGGGAGCGATGATTTGGCTGGCTTTATTGAAGACGTGGTGAGCGCAGGGGTCCGCAGGAGAGCCAGAGTGGATGGTGCTCATGGCCTTGGTGGTTTCCTCATTGGTGGGGGTCCAGGTGTTCAGGACGTTGGTGTGGCAGGGTGCATTGGGGTCGACCTTGGCAGTGGTGTTCGTGGAAGATGGCGGTGCAAAGCTTCGTGGATGTCGGTGATCTTACTGTGAAAGAAGGTTGCGAGGGAATCGCAGAGGTCTTGCAAGTGGGGTGCGTCAGCGGAGCAGGACTTGGGGTTGGTGAGTTTCTTGATGATGCTGAAGAGCTCCTCGCTATTGTGTTCTTTGTTGTCAATTTGTTCTTTGTAGAAAGATCTTTTGGTGGCCTGGATGAGCTGGTGATGTTTGCGAATGCTAATTTGATGGCGGCGTGGTTGTTTTCTGATTGTTCTTGGTGCCAGATCTTCTCGGCTTTCCGGCATTCACGTTTGGAGGCCTGAAGGTCTGCTGTGAACCAGGGAGATTTCTTGTTGGCGCGGGTGTTGGTGGTTTTCTTGAGTGGGGCGAGGGTGTTGGCACAGTCATTGAGCCATTGTTTGAGGTTGAGGGCGGTGGTGTTAGGGTCGTTGGTTTTGGGTGGTAGGGCGTGGGCGAGGTTGGAGATCAATTGGTCCTTGGAAATCTTGTTCCACTTGCCGTGAGGGATCCAATGCTGTTGGTGGTGGGTGGTGGGTTTCTGGAAGGAAAAATTAACAAAACGGTGGTCAGTCCAATGGAGTTCGGTGGTGTGAGTGAAGGTGACGTGGTTGCTGGAGGAGAAGATGGCGTAGAGTGTGTGACCGGCTGAGTGGGTGGGCGAGGTGACCAGTTGCTTGAGGCAGAGGTTGGCAAGTATGTCCAGTAGGGCTGAGGGGTTCCTGTCGCCGGTGTTCTCCAGGTGGAAATTCAGGTGGCTGAGGAGCATGTGGGTGTTGATATTGAGGGTGTGGGTGTTGATATTGAGGGTGGGGGCCTGTAGGTCTGTAGATGAGGGTTCCTCTCAGAGTGGTGTTGGCATTGACGTATATCTGGAAGTGCAGGCCACAGGGGACACAGCGGCAGGACCGGGGAGAATGGAGCGGCACAAAACAGGCAAAAACAGGCAGGAGCAGACAATAAAAAAAGACAGTAAACAGTAAAACGGGCAGAACAACGAGAAAAGGCAAGCAACCAAAAAGGCACAGAAAAACGACACAGAAAGCACTAATACAGAGAACAAGACACACACAATAATACTTACGGCAAACCACTAGACACGAGGGATAAGGTGCAGGTGGGTGCCTGTGGGTGATGGAGGGCCTCGAACTTGCGGCAGCAGCAAGAGCGGCGTCGGAAACACGAGGGCAGTCTGGTGGAGCTGCTCGGCATGTAGAATGGTGCCTGGCCTTAAGGCAGGTCACGGGTCACTCTCTGCGTCGCACAGTGGTGCCATTAAGAAGGGGAGGTGGGAGGGAGGAGCAACAGGGAGGCGGGAGGTGCTGGCAAATGGGGGCGTGAGGGGGCGGGCCACAGGGAATGCAGCGGCAGGACCGGGGAGAATGGAGCGGCACAAGACAGGCAAAAACAGCCAAGAGCAGACAATAAAAAAGACAGTAAACATTAAAATGGGCAGAACAAAGAGAAAAGGCAATAAACCAAAAAGGCACAGAAAAACGGCACAGAAAGCACTAATACAAAGAACAAGACACACACAATAATACTTACGGCAAACCACTAGACACCAGGGATGAGGTGCTGGTGGGCGCCTGCGGGTGGCGGAGGGCATCGAACTCGTGGCAGCAGTGAGGGCGGGGTTGGGGACACAAGGGCAGTGTGGTGGAGCTGCTCGGCATGTAGAGTGGTGCCTGGCCTTCAGGTAAAGTGGACACACTTGTGGTCGGTCCATTGGTGTTCAGAGGTGTGTTAGATGGTGATGTTATTCCCTAATGAGAAGACGGGGTCGAGGATGTGTCTGGCTCTGTGGGTGGGGAAGTTATCAAGTTGTTTGAGGCCAAGTGTTGAGAGGTTGTACAGGAGGTTTGTGGTGTTGGGTTCATGGTGGATATCAGGGTGGAAGTTGAGATCGCCGAGTAGGATGTAGGTAGAGGAGGTGAGCGCTTGGGGGGGAAGTTAAGTCGGTGATGTATTCGCAGAGTTGGGGTCAGGGTCGGGGCAGCCTGTAGATGAGTGTTCCACTGAGGGAGGAGTTGGGGTCGGTCTGAATCTGGAAGTGTAGGTGTTCATTGATTGGCTGAGAATGTGACTCATTGGTGGTTGTCAGGCGAAGGGTGTTCTTGTAGACCATGAAAAGGGTTCCTACACGCCAGTTGGCTCTGTCCTTGTGGATGATTTCATAGTTGCCTGGTGTGGCAGTGGTGATGCCCAGGGCCAAGGTGATCTATGTCTCCGTAAAGGAGGTGACATCCGGGGCGGTCAAGTCGAGGAGGTCCCAGACTTCTACTGTGTGCTTGACGAGGGAGCGTGTTTTGGGGAATATGCACTTGAGGTGGTTGTCCGTGCTCGGCATGGGATCGTGAAATGGTCCATGGAGTTAGTGGGAGCATGCACAGCATGAAAAAGGTCTACGAGTGTTCCTGGGGTCGTCTAAGTGGCAGGCTGAAAATCTTCCCGGGTTGAGGGCACATAGAATGTTAGCATCAAACCAGCATATGGAGTTAGGACCAGGGTCAGTGATGCTGGGCGCAGTCCAGGCACCAATTCACACAGACGGGCTTGACTTTGGGGCACCTATTAAAATTAGTAATTAGAATAGGTAATACTGTACACAGCAATATTTTAAAAAATAATAGTACATACCTAAAAAAAGTTTTATTGTCATCAATATTCTGTCCCACAATATGTTTCACGTGGGGATATACTTGACATATTATGCTTGTAGCACAGTATTTTTCCTCTATAGTTTGGGTATTCCCCCAATATTCCTAATGCTTTTTGTACCATACTGTGGTATTCTACAACGTTATTGATTTTTTTATATTGATAAAAATATCGATTTTACCATGATAACAAAGTCATTGCATATATGTTGCTGTAGATTTACTATTTTTATTCCACAGCTGTGTACCTTAACTGTGCACATACCTTCAAAACACAAATATTTAGGGGCTTATTCATGAGCCCTTTGATCCGCCATCACGCTGCCTTTGCATCATTTTTTGTGATGCAACAGGGGCGCAAACCACCAAATCGCTGCATTGCCTTACTTTACGCTAGGGAGACATTTTGTGGACCTTACGGTGGGTGTTCCAACACCCATGGATTTTGATGCAACACCTCCTAGCTTTTTCTTTGATGGTTTTATGTGTTATAATTTGCCAGCTTAACCAACTGCTTCCAGTAGAGTAAAAGTGAGTATGGCTTCCTGGTTTAAAGTTTTCAGGGACTGTAACAAAAGGATGCTTATGACAGAGGGTGGAAACATGCAGGCTTGTGATTAGAGATGGGAATCCAAGTTTAGGTTTATTTTAATTAACTTCTATAATACTGATTTTTCTAACACAGACGACCTGAACTTTTGTAGTATATTTGATTTCAGAGATAAAGTGGCTATCGGAAATACGAGTTCATTGTTAGTATTTAATATTTATTGGTTGTCGATTTTAATTCTAAATTGGGTTCCTTACCCCCAACATCACCCTTTATCTTCCCCTACCTACCACGTGACCATGGCTCTTATTCGATTCTGAACCCTAGGGGTCATCTTCTATGATCCAGAGACCGTTATGACTAACCAGCAGCAGAATGTGCCAAAGTACAAGAGCAGAGGTTTTTACTCGAATATTGATTACATTTTTATGTCTAGATCTATGCAGAACCATGTTTCTAATGGGAAAGTCCTGCCCAGGATTTATAGTGACCACAATCTTTTAACTGTCATAATTATCCCAAAAAGAGGGTTGAAGCCTGCTGTTGGCCCCAAGAAGCCTGTCTCAACAAAAGATTCTGGGAGCAAACTAGCCTGACAGTCAGCAAACATGTCCTTAATTCTGCACAAAACTATAGCTGGAAATAGGGACTTGATTATTTCTTGTCTTTCTAATGATATTGACCCTGCCACAGTTTTCGGCAGTTTTTTTGCCAGCTAAATTCTAATATCAGGGCCATGCATAATGTATGCAATGGGGACGTTCTGGCACAAGGAGACCCACAAAAATGGCTCAATGAAATCTACAAGATTTCATTGCAGCATTTTTGGCGGCATTTTTAACACCTGCTGAAAGCAGCCATTAAACGGATGCACCCATTGCAATCAATGGGTCTCTTTGCACTTTGCTCCACTAGCGTGAACATTTTTTACACTAGTGGAGCAAAGCAGCACAATAGTGTAAAAGTGCGCCGTATCATCATACTGCACACACATGGTGGCATTTGAGGGGTGCACAGGGTGCAAGAGAAATTTTCTTATATTTGGCCCAATGTATTTAAAAAAGAGAAAAGCTGATCTGAAGACTGATGCTGGTAAAAAGTGACGTATGCCTGTAAAACAAAAGATACCCGGGCTTTTTAGAAATTGGTCGATGCTGGCCCTTACCCATGTAGAACTAGCAATGGGGTTTACATGCATGACCTTGAGGAGTGCACACATCTTTTTGGTAAAATGCATTGTTCTGATGGTTGTGCTCAGGTCAGTGAGAATGTCGAACCTTGTGTGTTTCTCTTATATATCTCTTTCTCCTCAGAAGAAGCATTTGAAGCAATACCTAATAGTCCTTCTAAAGAGGCCCGGGGCCAGATGAGATCCCTATGGATCTATATAAGGAAAACCCTGAGTTTTAGGCCCCTCTACTTGCTGATATTATAAATTCAACATGGAACGTTGATATACCAACTTTCTGGTAATAATTGTACCTGTTTTTAAAAAAGGAGAATGTGCAGGAGCCAAAATGCTGCCATTCACTTTCCCTACAGTAAAATCATTGTCAGAATTGTTTTGAATTGGCTGCTGCTTTTGACCATGGACAACAATGCTCTATCCCAGGTCCAATATGGGTTTAGGAAAGGGTTTGGAAAAACTGAACAGTGTTTAAATCTGCATTTCCTAGTGAGCAAATACAAGTTTGCAAAACGTGGCCGATTCCATTTAGTATTTATAAACCTATCCAGTGCCAATGACCATGTCAACAGGTCAAAACTGTGAGACATTCTAACTGCTATTTGTCTTGAAGACATGTTGGTGACCTTTCTGAAATTGCCTCACTTGGATTCAGTTGCCTCTGTGAGATATAGGGGGAGGGGAATTATTTGATTCCTTCCCCATAAGGCAGAGGGTTTTGTCAGGGATGCATGCTGACACCCATTTCGTTTCTGCTCTATATAAACAGGTTAGAATCTGCTCTTGTAAATTTAGGATCTAATGTTCCAACGGTAAATATAAAACCCAATCCAACACACCTGCATGCAAACTAGGCCATGTTGCTCGGTAGGACGGCAAATGTCCTTAGTTCATTGCTTGCCTTTTTCATCTCCTATGAAACATCTTGACTTCAAGACAAACCTCTCTAAAATGTTTATCATGGCCTGTGGCCTTAAAAATGTGAAAACCCGCTGTATGGTTATCAATGACAGGAACTGTTAGAAATAGGGTATTTGGTCGGCAGTCAGGTTACCCCCTGTCCAAGCAAGGACCCTCACTCTAGTCTGGGTGAGGGAGAATCACCCTCAGTTAACTCCCTCTCACCCCCTTGGTAGTTTAGCGGGAGCAGAAAGGCTTAACCACAGAAGCAATTTGTAAAGTATTTGTACTAACACACACAGTAATACCGTGAAAACACTACGAAACGGACACCACACCTGTTTAGAAAAATAAGTAATATTTATCTAAATCAAACAAGACCAAAACAACAAAAATCTAACATACACAAGCCAAGATACGAATTTGAAAAAGAACAAGAGTTTTAACCCTTAGAAAACAGTGAAAATGCTGTTGTTACACAAATTACCTGGTTAGAGTAAAAAATAAAGCAGCACGGGCAAACGTGCATTGGAAAGGTCACTGATGCTTGGATTCATACTCGCAAGTGAGGCCGTACGTCGTTTCCTTCTCTGGTCGGGTCGGCAATGCCTTGTTTTTCTCCCTCGTAAGAGAGCAATGCGTCGATTTCCAGATGGACACCTCAGGTCCGCGCAGAATCGGGTTGAGTTTGACGACTAGGGACGATGCATGGAAAATCCTGTTGCAAGGTGTTAGAAAACTGTGCTGGGTGGGGCTTGCGTTATCAGCAGCTGCAAGTGGGTGAGCACATCATTTCTCCAGCGGCTATGTGTCGATCTTCCAGCTCCGATGCAAGCGGAGCATCAATTTCAGCCGCGAGGCCAGTGGTGCATTGTTTATCAGCCACATTGCAGATTGTGATTAGTAAATTTCCCCGCGTGGCATTCTGTGCATGGATTTTCAGCTCTTGTCTGCCAACTTCACCTTTCAAGCCCAGGGACTGGATAGGACACCACTTGGCAGTTGTTGGAAAATGGGCTATTGGTAAGGGCAGGTAAGTACCTACACTAAGCAATAGGCCACTAACCTCCACTTAGGTCCAGTTAGGTCTCAGTAAATTAAACCTAGCTCAACCCTTGGTAGCTTGGCAACAAGCGACAAGGCTTAACTTAGGAGACAAAGCGTAAAGCATTTAAATATCACAAAACAGTAATTAAATAAAACACAGGAAACAGTTTAAAAATCCAAAATCAATTTTTAAAAATAGATTATAGTTTTATCTTTAAAATGTCACTAAAACAAATAAAATCTGATAAGGGGAACAGGAGATATACATTTTTAAAGAATTGATGCTTTCTAGTGCATAGAAGCAACTAGCGCTCAGATGGTTAAAAGTGGTCGCACTGGAAAGGAACAAAGTCCAGAGTTCAGACCACCCACGAGGTAACACTGTCACACTTACTTTCAGAAGCGTTTGATTCAGGAAAGTGGTCCACAGCACCAGCCAAGGGTTCAGAGGCTCTGGTATGCCTCCCGCAATGCACCTCTTCAATTTATGGAGTTGCTCCAAACGTCTCCAAACTTCTGGATCTTCTTCCAGAGGTCCTTTTGTGTCCTTGAAGTGTCCACAACTTGATCCAAGGTTCCAGAAGCTCTGAGTTGGTCCTTGGGAGTTGAGACAACAATTCCCAGAATGCACCTGGTCAGAATCCTCAAATGGCCACTGGACGCTGGTCAGCTGGGCTCTGTTTGCAGGACTTGATGCAGGGGACTCAGGGCAGCTCCTTTGTACCTGTAGCAAACAGGGAGCCCCTTCTTGAAGCAGTAGAAGACAGGTAAAGTCCTTTTAGTGGTGAAGCCCAAGTGTGCAGCTGGTGCAGTCCTCCAGAGTGTAGTGTCCAGGTGGAGGTCAGGGGTCCAGCAGGGCAGTCCTTCTTCTGTAGTTCTTCCTTGTTGGAATCTGATAGGGATCTGAGGTGTGGGTGCAGGTCTGCCAGTTGCATCCTTGCTCCTGGGTGAAAACCAGGGTGGTCTTGGTTCTCCAATCAGGTGCAGGGTCCTTCCCCCTGTGATGACCACTTCCTGGGAAGTGTGGCAAAAATCAATCCCAGGGAGCAACATTCCTCAAAAATCCATCATGGCTGAAAGTGATTTTTGAAGGTTACATCTGGCTGAGCCCACCCACTGGTGTGGCTAAAAATCCTAAACACACCCCTCTCCTGCCCTCTCCTAATCTAATCAAGGGGGCACCTAATTGTTTGGGTTTGCAGGATGTGAGGGTGTTGCTGGGTTGCTCCAAATGTCCTTCTCTGCCTTTGAAGACCAGTTTGGCAGCCCTCCCCCTTACTGCATCACTATCTGCTGAGGGGAGACCTCCTCCCCCAGTCACATCGCTTTGTGTGGAGCCAGGCCACTTCACACCTCATCAAGGCAGCAAAAACACTGCAGGGCTGAAGCTGGTAACTTTTCAGGTAAAGTTTAAAACTATTTACCTGAACAAGTTATATTAAATCCAACAACTGGAAGTTGTGGGATTTATTATAACAATTAATTTGATTCCAAACTTCTGGTATCTGTTACTTAAGGGGATTTTTAAAATTAAAATAAAGTCTCCCCATTCTAGCCCATGGAAGCCATTCACTACAATGAGGGAAAAACTAATTTGGCTGTTTTACCTCACCAGGGCTTATAAAACTATTTTTATAAGGTCCCTGCTTATAGTTACATGGCACCCAGCCCTATGGCCACATAGGGCACACCTTAGGGGTGACTTATATGTAAAAATAAAGTAGATTAAGACTTTGGAACTACTTTTAATTCCAAACTCGAATTTGCATATAACTTTAATTTAAAAGCAGCCAGCAAGGCAGGCCTGCCTTTAAAATGACACTGGGCACCTCAGCAGTGCACCTATGGGTGCACTACCTATGCTGAGGTCTTTAAACCTACATGCCCTACCATATACTAGGGACTTATAGGTATGTTGACGTAGCCAATTATAGTAAGCCCGATTTGCATACTGATTTTACACAGAGCACAGGCCCAGGGACTGGTTAGCAGTACCCAGGGTACCATCACAGTCAGGAAAACACCAGCAAAAAGTGGAAAATGGGGACAAAAAGTTAGGGGCCTCTGCAATCAGCCCTGTACTCTCACAGCAGGAGTCTCACAAGAGAGTCCAGATGTTTGCAGAGGACGTCTTTGATGGCCCTGAGACTTCAAAACAGGAGGCAAGCTCAACTCAAACTCTTGGTGATTCTTCACAAGCAGGAATAATAACAAAGTCCAGTCTTTGTCCCCTTTCACAGGCATAAGCAGCAACTGAAGGATAGCCCACCAAAGCACAGTCACAGGCAGGGGCAGCACTTCTCCTCAGCTCTTCAGCTCTTCTCCTTCGCAGAGGTTGCTCTTGAATCCAAAAGTATCCTGATTTTGCAGGGCTTCTGGGTCTAATACTTATACCCCGTTCTCGCTTTGAAGTAGGACTACTTCAAAGGAAGGTCTCTGTTGTTCACAAGATCCTGCCTTCCCCAGACCCCAAACACACACCAGGGGGTTGGAGACTGCATTGTGAGAGGGTAGGCACATCCCATTCAGGTGCAGGTGCAAGTGACCACTCCTCCTTTCACTCTAGCACAGATGGCTCATCAGGATATGCAGGCTACACCCCAGCTCCCATTGTGTCACTTTCTAGAGGAGAGGTGCAAACAGCCCACCTGTCAAACTGACCCAGACAGGGGATCCACAAACAGGCAGAGTCAAAGAATTGTTTAAGCAAAAAAATGCCTCCTTTCTAAAAGTGGCAATTTCAAACTAACAATCTGAAAACCAAATGCACTAACAGATGTATTTTTAAATTGTGAGTTCAGAGACCCCCAAACTCCATGTTTCTATCAGCTCCCAAAGGGAATCTGCACTTTAATAATAATTAAAGGCAGCCCCCATGCTAACCTATGAGAGAGATAGGCCTTGCTCACTGAAAAACGAATTTGGCAGTATTTCACTGTTAGGATATGTAAAACACATAAGTACATGTGCCACCTTTAACATACACTGCACCCATGGGGCATCCTAGGGCCTTCCTTAGGGGTGCCTTGCATGTCTAAAAAGAGAAGGTTTAGGTCAGGCAAGTGGACGCACTTGCCAAGTCGGGTTAGCAGTTTAAAACTGCACACATGGACACTGAAGTGGCAGGTCTGAGCCATGTTTACAGTGCTACTAATGTGGGGGACACAATCTGTGCTGCTGGACCACTAATAGCATTTGATTTACAGGCCCATTGCACCTCTAGTGCACTTAACTAGTAAATTAAATATGCCAATCATGGATAAGCCAATTACACATACATTTTACATAGGAGCACTTGCACTTTAGCACTGGTTAGCTGTGGTAAAGTGCCCAGAGTATCACAGACAGCAAAAACAGAGTCCAGCACACATCAACAACCTGGGAAGCAGAGGCAAAAAGTTAGGGGCGACCACGCTAAGGATGCCAGGTCTAAGAGAAACATTGAGAAAGTGACCCAGTTTCCTGATCTTGGCATAATGGACATAATGTTTGATAGTTCCTGCACTTGCTCCTTCTGTGTGTGCTGCTAATAGAATAATTTGCTTTTTGTAGGAAGTTGGCACAAGAGTTTCCCTTATTTTGTCTACAGGGAATAAGCCCATTTGCCCCCTACTTGAGATCTATGAATGAAAATACAACACTTTTCTAACTTACAGAGTAGTGGTATGTGGCTAAAGGGACGTGGGTTGTATCCAAATTTAAGAAAATAGAGTTTTCTGATGTATTTATGATGTTCCCTTGACAACATTTAACTTCATTACTCATCAACAACTTGGCCTGGATGTTCTGATTAAACTTGCCACCCTGGTTTTGTGACACTCTTTCTGGTGTAATGCAAAAAGAACAAGGTTATGGATGGAATGCTTGAATTAATCTCAGCAACTGGCAATCACCCAGGGCTGCATCACAATTTATTGTTTTCTTGCCCATCATGCCATGTCACTATTGACCCAGCCATTAACAAATCAATCTTGACCCTGCACCTCATGGAAACAGTCCAGCCCGAACTGCCAGGCCAGTGCTCCATGTGCCGGAACACAAGTAACCTTGGACCGGTTTCACACTATTTAGGCCCTTTCAGCCAGGTATAGCTTGGTTCCAGTGGCACAGTGAGCCCATGTCCTACTTCTGGATGCACCCAGCACACTTAGGGCAGCAAATGCAAAAAGAGCAAGACGATGGATAGAATGTTTGAAATAATCTAAGCCATGGCAATTGCTCAGGCCCACATCCAATCAATTTTTTTTTACCGCCATGCCAACTCTGTATATACCAAATAAGAAAATCGTTTTCCCTGACATTAGCACATCTGTTCAAATGTAAATGTTCTGTTTATGTTTGCCTTTTCTTTATAGGTAGCTGTTACATATAGGACGTGAGAAGTAAGCAGCTAGGAATTCCCCCGCAAGGCAGTCTCTCTTGTTTATCCACTTCCCCTTTCCCCCTTGCTACTGTCTCACGCTGGCTGTATTATAGTTGTCGCAGATATTGGTGAGAGAGCGTTGGGTCCAGCTTCTGCTCCTGAGGAACTCAGCTATTCGGTCCTGACACTTTCTGAAGTGGAACCCAAGCAACCTAGGACGAGTTTTGCCCTAGTTCGGGCTCTTCAGCCAGATATAGCATGGTTCCAGTGGCACAGTGATCCCAGGACCCAGGTCTGGTAATAACTGGCACACTTAGGTCAGCAAATGCAAAAGAAATAAGGTGATGCATGGAATGCTTGAATTATTCTTAGTCACTGGCCCTCAATGGGGGCTGCATCCCAATCATTGTTTTTCCTCATCATACTACCTCAGTTTGGACCCAGCCAAATGCAAATCAGTCCTGACCCAGCTCCTCATATGAACAGTCCAGCCTGAACTCCCAGGCCAGGTCCTCCCTGAACTGGAACACAAGCAACCTAGGACTGGTTTTGCCCTAGTTAGGGCTCCTCAGTCAGGTATAGTATGGTTCTAGTGGCACAGTGAGACCGGGTCCCACATCTGGGCATACCTGGTTCAATTACTGCAGCAAATGCAAAAGGAACAAGGTGATGAATGTAATGCTTGAATTAATCTCAGCCAATAGCAATCACTGGGGCAGCATCCCAATCCATTGTTTTTTCTGCCCACCATGAAACCTCAGTTTAGACACAGCCAAATGCAAATCAGTCTTCATCCTGCTCCTCATGTGAACAGTCCATCCCGAACTGCTAGACCAGGTCCTCTATGAACTGGAACACAAGCAACCTAGGACCAATTTTGCCCTAGTTAGGAATCTTCAGCAAGGTATAGCTGGTGCCTATTTTAATCTGGCTCCTGATTTTGGGAGAGCATTTTGTTGTCCCGGTTTAGGTTGGGCTCCATCAGATGAATATTATGTTTTCCTCTGGGTGAATTAGAGACCTGCACTATACGTATTTGTCCTGTGACTAAGGCCCTCATTACAACCCTGGCGGTCGGTGATAAAGTGGCGGAAATACCACCAACAGGCCGGAGGTAAGAAAAATGGAATTATGACCACGGCGGAAACCGTCAACACATACAGCCACTTTAACACTCTGACCGCCACGGGCGTAGCAACAAACACTGCAGCAGTAACCGCCAACAGCCAGGGACAGGAGACAATGTACTGCCCACAGTATTACAACAAGACAATCTGCCAGCTTTTCCAGGGTGGTACCAACGCATCAAAAGCACCGCGGAAACAGTACACAGAAGGGAAACGACTCACCTCTCGGCACTCAAGGAAGAATCACAATGCCATGGAGCCCAAACTGCAGATCTTCGACATGCTGGTATACCTCCTCCTACACCAGGAACATGAACGCCAGCAAAGACAACCACGATGAGTACCACACCTAGCACACAAGCGAGAGGGGGAAGAAAAAAAGAGAGTGGCACACACACGCAACACACCACACCCCCACCCCAACACCATACACACAAACAGATGCAACAACATCACATATACACCCCTCAGGAATAATGCAAGGACAAAAGGAATTGACTAAATTGAGTGTAATATTGCAAATTTAGATAAATACGTCCTCAAAGCAATAAACAGTATGTACAATATATACAAATGGAGGGACAATGCCCACTCCAAAATGTCCGTGGCCCACGGGGCCATAACACATAGGCCAAGGCCACACTTGACTCCTGCCTCAATACAGAGAGAACACTGTAGGGGCATCAGTTCGAAAACACACAGGCACCTCAGGGGGACGGGAAATGGGGGGGCACCTCAGCCGGAAGATGGTACAACGCCACTGCTCCTGGAGGGGGCTACTTGCCCTCTGCTTGGTCCTGGGGAGTGCAAAGCCACAGTCTCTCAAGTGGGTGGTTTGCCCACTGCTTGGTCCTAGGGAGTGCAAAGCCACGGTCTCTCAAGTGGGTGGTTTGCCCACTGATTGGTCCCGGGGAGTGCAAAGCCACAGTCTCTCAAGTGGGTGGTTTACCCACTGCTTCTGGAGAGAGCCTTGTGCCCAGTGTGCTTCATCCTGGCAAGGAGGGGATGAGTGGATGCCATCTCCCACTGGTTCTGGAGGGGACCTTGTGCCCAGTGTGTTTTATCCTGGCAAGGAGGGGGTGAGTGGATGCCTTATAGCACTGGTTCTGGAGGGGACCTTGTGCCCAGTGTGTTTTATCCTGGCAAGGAGGGGGTGAGTGGATGCCTTCTAGCACTGGTTCTGGAGGGGGCCTTGTGCCCAGTGTGCTTCATCCTGCCCAGGAGGGGGTGAGTTGATTTCTTCTTCCACTGGTTCTGGAGGGGGCCTTGTGCCTAGTGTGCTTCATCCTGGCAAGGAGGGGGTGAGTGGATGTACTTCTTCCACTGGTTCTGGAGAGGGCCTTGTGCCCAGTTTGCTTCATCCTGGATTGTGCAAGGTCACAGTCTCTCACCTGGTTGTCACATCTACAGGCATTGCAGGGGCCAGGATGCACTACAGTCCATGTAGTCATGACTACACACTGCTCGCCGGAGGTGACGGCTGGTCAGTGGATGGCAGTTGCGGGGCTGACGGCGGTGTTGTCAGTGGTGGGGGAGGCTCCAGCCCTTCCCCTGCAGCCTCAGATGGCTGCCCACTGGGGTTGCTGCTGCTGGCAGTGGTGCTGCTGATGGTGCAGGTGGCTGTGCTGATGGCAGTGCAGGTAGTGGTGCTGTCAGAGGTTGGGGGAGGCTCCAGCCCTTGCCCTGCAGCCTCGGACGGCTGCCCACTGGGGCTGCTGCTGCTGGCAGTGGTGCTGCTGGCGGTGCAGTTGGCGGTCCTGGCGGCAGTGCTGGCGGCAGTGCAGGTGGCGGTGCTGTTAATGGTGAGGGGAGGCTCCAGCCCTTCCCCTGCAGCCTCGGAGGGCTGAAGTACCATGGCTGGTGTTGTTTGCCCAGATGCCGCTCCAGCCCCAGGCACCAGATCCAGCCTGCCTGCGGTGTCAGTTCCTTTCACATTGGCTTTGGCAGCTGTTGTCCCTTTCCTGCCCTTGGCAGATGGTGGTGCCTCCTCGCTTTTGCCAGCTGGTGTTTCATTCCTCCCGTTGCTGGCTGGTGGTGCCTCCTTCCCCTTGCTGGCAGGTGTGAGTGGAGAAACTACTGGGAGGGAGGTGAGCGACGAGAAGGAGGGGGTCTTAGTGGAGGCAGTGGATGTTGATGTGTCTGCATCTGGATGGTGCTTGTGTTTGCCTGAGCCACTTCTGTGTGTTGGGATTGGCTGGGGTTGAGGGGATTGGGACTGGGTAGAGGACGTTGGAGGAAGGAGCCAGAGCCTGGAATGCTCTCTGTTGGGCTGCTTTGCCAGAGTGAATGCCCTCCAGGTATGCATTTGTTTGTTGCAAATGCCCTGCTAGACCCTGGATGGCATTCAATATGGCTGACTGCCCAACAGAGAGGGATCTCAGGATGTCAATAGTCTCCTCAATGAGGGCAGCGGGCTGACTGGGGCAGGGCCTGAGGTGCTGGGGTGAATGAGATGCCCACCCTCCTCGGTAAGCGGGCATGGGAAACTCGCTGAGGGGCTGCTGGGAGGGTGGTGCTGGTACGGGGGTGGCGGCTGTACCTGTAGTTGGGGTGGGCACAGAGGTGTCCGCCACCGCCAGGGAGCTTTCATCGGAGGAGGTGCCACCGTCGGTACTGTCCCATCCTGCCTCTGTCGTGGTGCTCCCCTCACCCTCCGTCCCACTGGTGCCCTCACCGTCAGTGGATTCGGCCTCCAGGCCCATGTGGGATGCATCTCCCTCCATTGCCGGTGCCTCTGCTCCTCCACCAGATGATGCTGATGCACACAAAGACAGAGTGACAAAACAAAAAAGGGGGAAGAGACAGAGGATACACTTTGTCAATGCCAGCAACAACACTACTGTTGGCGTACACATCTCACAGGCAACAGCCCTATGCACTAGGCCATGCACTACCAGTTACAATGCTAGTCACCAGGCCATGGGGTACAATGCCTAACCCCATTAGCCTCACACCTGAAACCCACAGGACCCTGCCCAGTAGTAGATGCCCACTAACATTATTAGGGTTGGAGTGCATCTGATCTTGCCCCTCATGGAACCTACCCTGCCATGTTCACCCTGGCCTAGGGGCACCCACAGCCCACATCCCCCACCCAGGTAACACCTTAACACGCACAAAGTCATGATTCTGAATCTGTACTCACCCCTTGTAGCTGCTGCAATGCCTTCAAGCGCCCATCCAACTCCGGATAGGCTACCGCCAGGATGCGGAACATCGGGGGGTCAGGGTACAACGGGCACCCCTTCCTCGTTGGGAGTCCAGCCCCAGCTGGGTCTCCGTCGTCTTCCTTGCCCAGCGGCACAGGTCCTCCCACTGTTTGCGGCAGTGGGTGCTCCGTCTGTCAAAGACCCCCAGGGTCCACACCTCCTTGGCGATGGCATGCCAAATACCCTTTTTCTGATGGGCACTGACCTGCAGAAAAAAATACAACAGAAAAGGTATTATTCATACCGTCCGGACTGTTATACTCATGGCTCAACATATCCCTCCCAACCCCTTACGCACATACATTGACCACCACCATACATGCATCACTCTGCCCAGGACCCCTCAGCCCCCCTACACAAGACTTACACACACAGCACTCCATACATTCCTCCCCCATGCATCGTGCTCACAGTGTACTCACCTGTTGGTCTGGAGGACCATAAAGTAAACGGTACTGGGGTAGGACCCCATCCACCAGTTTCTCCAACTCCTACAAAGTGAAGGCATGGGCCCTTTCCCCAGACACTCGAGCCATGGTCACTTCCAGACACAGGTCACAGCAGCACTTGCAATATAGGTCCTCTCCTGTTGAAGGTCAGGTAGCACTCCAAGGCGGTGCGTACCGTCACCACCATCGTACATTGCCATTGGCTCCTGGAACCCGTAGGCCCCAATGATAACCAATGCGGTGTTGCATGGTGGTCGATGACCGCCTCCCACAACAGCGCACAACGCCAGCGGAATTACCTCATTTCCCCTTATCCCTCCTCACAGGTTAGGCGGCCGCCATTTCAGGGGGGCACAGGTAATGGCACCTAACTGCGTCACAGCAGACATAGGCACATCAACTGACCTACACGTTCACATACTGTTTCTGTAAAAATAGAAAAGTATATTAATCTGAGTATATGTTTGAACATGACCATCTGCTCACCGTTTTTCACCTTAGAGTTCAACCGCTGAGGATGAATAGGAGATGGAGACATACCCCCGTGTGCAGAACCCTGTTGGACCTGGCGACAACGGAAGACAGGCACATTATCCTAACCTACAGACTTTATAGGACCACAATCCAAGAGCTGTGTGCCCAATTGGAGCCAGACCTGATTTCAGCTGTCCGCCACCCCACAGGTATCCCCCCTCTAGTGCAGGTCCTGCCAGTGCTCTATTTCTTGGCAAGTGGTTCCTTCCAAGCGACAGTGGCCATGGCATCAGGGATGTCACAGCCATGTTCTTAGACGTGCTGACTAGAGTGTTGTCTGCCCTGATGAAACACATGCGCAGCTACATCGTATTCCCCCAGGTGGAGGATTTGGCCACAGTGAAGGCTGACTTCTGTGCACTGGGAAATATCACCAACATCACTGGTGCTATTGATGGTACCCATATTGCATTTGTCCCCCACCGGAGAAGTGAACAGGTATTCAGAAATCGAAAGAACTTTCAATCTCTGAATGTGCAGATGGTGTGTTTGGCAGACCAGTACATCTCCCATGTCAATGCAAAGTATTCTGGCTCTGTGCATGAAGCCTTTATCTTGAGGAATAGCAGCATCCCATATGTGATGGCTCAACTCCAGAGGCACCGCGTGTGGCTAATAGGTGAGCCCATGGTCCCGACACAGTTGATGTAGGTATATGGGTGTGGGGTTGTCCCTAAGGGTGAGTGTCTGACTAACAGGTATCCCTCAATATTTGCAGGTGACTCAGGTTACCCCAACCATTCATTGCTACTGACCCCAGTGAGGAACGCCAGGACAAGGGTAAGGAACGTTACAATAAGGCACATGAGTGAACAAGGAGGATCATTGAACGCACCTTTGGCCTCCTGAAGGCCAGATTCCGGTGCCTCCATCTGACAGGTGGATCCCTGTACTACTCACCCAAGAAGATGTGCCAGATCACCATTGCATGTTGCACTTGGCACAATGTGGCCTTGAGATGCCAGGTGCATTTTCTGCAGGAGGATGAGGCTGAAGATGGTCGTGTGGCAGTGGTGGAGCCTGTGGACAGTGACGAAGAGGAGGCAGAGGAAGAGGATGTGGACAACAGAACTACTATAATTCAACAGTACTTCCAGTAACACACAGGTAAGACACTGTAACTTCACTTTCCATTGCAGTTTTGTGTTGGACATTGTACATGACAGCCTGATTTTGCGATTTCTATGGCCACTTACTTTACTCTTTGGCATCTCTATTTTCAGATATCTGTGCCCACTCTGGCTCCTTGTGTGTTTACTGCTGCCCACTACAAGTCGAACCTATGTATATGTAACTGTACATTTGAATTGCAATGTTTACAGCTTGTTAAACTAATTGATAGTTCAATCAATTGACAGTCTCCATACTTGTATAAGTTCCAAGGGTGTTCATTTCTGTGATAATAAGTGTAGGGGGTATTGTAATGGGCTGGGTTGATGGTGGAGGAATGCCCAGGATAGAATAGAGTCTACTTGTATCACAGATCCATTGTCCAAGGGGGCATAGGAAGAGGAGCAATGCCAGTTCAAGATGGACAGGGTGACATAGTGGGACACAAGGGTCACATTCAGGGGAGTCTTATTTCCTGGTGGGGGTCTTGGCAATGTTCTCTGGCTTGTGCCTGGATCACAGGGACCTTTTGCATGGTGGTTCTCCTTCTGCAGGGGGTGGGGTGCTGGTGGCCTGTTGTTCCAGTGGCGGGGCCTCCTGTCCACTAGCGTCAGCGGAGGTGGAGGGCTGTTCATCGGTGTGGCTAGTGTCAGGGGCCCGTTGGGGTGCCACTGCCTCCCTCATAGTGTTGGCCATGTCTGCCAGCACCCCTGCAATGGTGACCAGGGTGGTGTGGATGTATCTCAGGTCCTCCCTGATCCTCAGGTAATGTCCCTCCTGTAGCCGCTGGGTCTCCTGCAGCTTGGCCAGTATCTGGCCCATGGTCTCCTGGGAATAGTGGTATGCTCCCAGGATGTTGGTGAGTGCCTCGTGGAGAGTCGATTCCCTGGGCCTGTCCTCCCCCTGTCACACAGCAGACCTCCCAGCTTCCCTGTTGTCCTGTGCCTCTGTCCCCTGAAACGTGTGCTCACTGCCACTGACCCCAGGTCCCTGATCGTCCTGTGTTTGTGGGGTTGCTTGGGGTCTCTGTAGACATGGACACACTGCTGATTGATGTGTCCTGGGGACAGAGGGATGGGCCTGCTGGGTGGGTGCTGTGGTGGTGTTTTCTGAGGGGGGAGGCTCTCTGGTCGTTTGGGAATGTGGCTGGCTCACTGACTGTCCAGAGGTCCCTGGTTCATCCTGATCCAGGCATGCAGAGCTGCTGCCATCACTGTGGGCCTCTGCTGGGGGGGGGACTGGATATTGCTGACACCTCCTCTCCGGTGACGTTGTGTGGGGGTCCTGTGGGGATGTAAATGCAGTGTTATTGTTTCTGTGAGTGACATCTTGTGCATGGGTATGTTTCCCTCTGTTGAAGTAAGCCTCAGCAAGGCCTACTAGTGCAAGGGGTTCACCCTTCTCTGCACAAAGTCTTCAGACCATATAGGAAGAAGTTGGCACAGAAACTGAAATAAAAGACAAAGGGGCATATTTATACTCCGTTTGCGCCGAATGTGCGTCAAAAATTTTGACGCACTTTCAGCGCAAACGTTGCCCCATATTTAAACCCTGACGCCCGATCCGGCGCACCAGGAAAATGGCGCTATGTGCGCCAGTTTTTGGAAGCGGCACCCCGCCCTGCGTTAATGACATGCAGGGTAGGCGTTCCCGTCCAAAAACAGACGCACATAGCGGTGCGTGGTATTTATGCTCCAGGGCAAAGATCACTCCCGCGCGGCAGGCGGCGCAAAAAAATGGCGCAAAGCACGAATATCGTGTAATTTTAACGCCTGGGTCAGGGCAGGCGTTAAAATGGGGCAAACACACCTGTACTTAATCAGAACACACAGAACAAACAACAGAGCAGCAGAGCAGCAGAGCAGCAACAGGGAGACATGGAGGTGCTTTTTCTTCAACGTGCACGTAGACGCAGAGACCTGCAGCAACAACAGCAGCCACAACAACAACAGCAGGGACCCCAAAGACAGCGCAGAAGGCAGGAGAGGATATTCCGCCCAAAAACAACCCTGCATGGCCTCAGGGAACGAGACATCATCCAGAGGTACCGGTTGAACTGGCAGGCCATTCAGCAGCTGCTGACAAATATTGAACAGCAATTGGCCCCCACTTTAGTGACTCCACGCACTATCCCAACCGAAACAAAGCTGCTTGCCGTACTTCACCTGCTGGCAAGTGGCTCGTTTCAGACAACTGGTGCCCTGGTTGGTGGAATCTCACAACCATCTTTCTCCGCATTCCTGCCTAAAGTACTGGATGCCATCATTGGACTGACACCCCGCCACATCTGCTTCCATAACACAGTGCAGAAGCAGCAGGAAACAAAACAGGGGTTCTACGCCATCAGTGGCTTTCCGCACGTCCTTGGTGCAATCGACTGCACACACGTACGCCTTGTGCCACCTGCTGCGAGTGAACACCTCTACCGCAACAGGAAGCACACACATTCCATCAACGTGCAGGCCATAGTCGATCACCAAGGACTGATCAGCAACATTGTGGCTAAATATCCTGGGAGTGTACATGACGCATTCATCTTCCGTCACTGCACCATCAACCAACACTTCCAGGATGGACGGTATGGCAATGGACTACTTGTTGGTAAGGACAAAAATCTACTTATATACTCACTGCACAGAAACCCTCTAGGATAAACAACACATACACCACAATAGCAACACCTAGACAGGAACACACTGAGGTACTCACATCACTAGCCATGTGTCACAAGTCACCATTGAACCTCTCACACATTTGAATTTACTCCACAGCTTAGTGTGAAGACATTCATGACTGTGGTTGCCTAAATGTCACCTTGCAAATTGGAAGTCTCACAATAACCTGTACACTAATACAATGCATAACTTTTAAGGGATGGGATGGCCTGGGTATGTTCATATGAACGTTTCTAATACACTTTCATGTTTCAACTCTGCATGGAACTATCATCACACCCCCAGTGAGGACACACGGACACCTGTGTCACAAGTCACAATGCAAGGGAGGGCACACTGTACTTGAGAAACCAATACATCCTGCTGACAAACAGTTAGACAACAAACACTTGCTCAGCCAAGGAAAAAAAACAATGCCAAAGTTTCCACCAACAACCATAGGTTGTCACATTAGTACACAAAATAGTCACAGACAACACAACACAACTACTGCCATCAAAGATACGTACAACAGTGCCTCCTACATCTAATTGATACCATTCTGTGTTTCTCTTTCAGCTGATCAGGGGTATGGCATCCAGCCTTGGCTAATGACACCATATGGGAACCCAAATACTGCTGCTGAGCGGGCATACAATGACGCCCACAAGAGGACACGCAGCATTGTGGAGAGGACCTTTGGGATCCTAAAGTCAAGGTTCCGCTGCCTTGACATCACTGGCGGAAGCCTACTATACTCCCCAGAGATGGTCTGCAAGATCATACTCACTTGTGCCATATTACACAATATTTGTGTAAAAAGGAACATTCCCCTCCTTGAACCGGACCCAGACATGCCTGAGGATGATGATGAGGAGGATGCTGGCCTGCAACAGGAGGGGAACAACCTAACACCGCAGCAGGAGTGCGTAGGCGCCAACAGCTTGTGAACAATTTTTTTACTTAAGTTATTATAATCACTTGTATTCCACACTTGTAAATAAACACAGATAACAAACACCACATCATGCTTTGGCCTATTCATTTCTGACCACCTTTAGTTTGAAATAGCTGAAGATGAATGTCGTCTCATTGATCAAGAATGCCATTAAAATTCATCACACCAAAAATAAACATCACAACTGTATGCACAGAGGGTAGGATGTGACATGTTACATTACCATACACAGAGCCCAACAAGAGTACAAATGTGACAATTACACATGCCGGATCCAAACAACTGAAAAAGTCTCTCATCCAGCCCAAAATTGGAGATCATTTGAAAGTCACATCACACGTGTTCAGAGACAGGGTGGGACCATCCATGTGTACGTGAACATGTCATCAATGGCTTCTCTCAAGTGTATGATGTGAGCAATACACAATTGCAACAACATCAGCTGCCACTAACTCAGGAGGAGACCTTGAAGTTACACTGACAACATACACACAGACCGGTCATACTGGATCCACATTCCCACACACATGTACACACATGTCATACAACCAACCTAATATTTGAAAGTAGACCATCACAGTTGTGTCCCAGTTTGAACCTAGCAGGAAGATTGTAACATGACACTAAACCAGTTTATGCAGAAAGGGACACAGACAAGCAAAAAATTATTCGCATTATCACATCGTGAACGCTGAGAGTCTTGCAAACTTAGTCATATGAAAATGGTATGCAACTTAGCTCCAAATCATCATTACTGCAAACGTCAAATGGGCTAATGAGATGAATGAATGGTCAACAGTCATTCATACCATATGGCCTTACATTAGCCCGCTGCTGCAGGTTTGCCATGATATGATAAAAATACTCCATGGATACAGTAGCTGTTCTGGATGGTCAAATCCTAGGGTGCTGGGGGCCTAAGTCCACCTCTACCACCCCCAAAACATACAAGAATCATGTACTTGTGAACTAAACACATGCATAAGGCACATGTGTGGCCTCCATGTCACAAGTCCTACACAAATATGAAACACAAAATCGTAATGGGACATGGTCAGCCCCATAAAAACTGAAAGTGACTCTCCCACTCCCTGTTAGGACTACAGATAAAAGCATCCCCATCATAAAGGTGGGCACATTTTGGAGACGGAATACATAATGGTATCAAAAACATCATTTCAAAATAGCCATCAGCAATTACACCAAATATGTTGTCAAATATGGTCAATACATTAGTTAACGTATCCCAAACATCACAGTGTGAAGGCCGTCTATACATAAAAGTACGGACATTTGTTATATACAAACACAAATGTGTCTCACATCGCACCGTTTGACCATGACAAATCACCTTTCCAAAGCTAAACACATGAAGACATTTGGATAAATTTGCTCCATATTCTACGCATACAGCATGGCCGTCATAATTTGTTCACGTACATGAGTGCACACAATGCAGAGTCAGATACAAATGTATCCAAAAGTGTCTTGATATTTCGCCTTCAAAATATTATTTACATCCACAATATTTTTGACTCTGCATCATGTGCACTACTGTACGTGTAAAAAAAACGACGCCCATGATGTATGCGTGGTGAAATTGACGCTACATGCACAATATGTTGGTCATTTCATGTACAGTATTAATTATTAATATTCATATCATATTTTTTCACTCCGCATCATGTGCAGCACTATACGTGTAAAAAAAACAACGCCCATGATGTATGCGTGGTGAAATTGACGCTACATGCACAATATGTTGGTCATTTCATGTACAGTATTAATTATTAATATTCATATCATATTTTTTCACTCCGCATCATGTGCACCACTGTACGTGTAAAAAAAACAACGCCCATGATGTATGCGTGGTGAAATTGACGCTACATGCACAATATGTTGGTCATTTCATGTACAGTATTAATTATTAATATTCATAACATATTTTTTCACTCCGCATCATGTGCACCACTGTACGTGTAAAAAAAACGACGCCCATGATGTATGCGTGGTGAAATTGACGCTACATGCACAATATATTGGACATTTCATGTACAGTATTAATTATTAATATTCATATCATATTTTTTCACTCCGCATCATGTGCACTGTAATGCGTCATAAAAAATTGACGCACAACTGTGTATGCGTGAAAATATGACGCATAACGGGAAAATAAAAACGGCGGCCATTTTATGCAGGAAGTGATGTAATAGGATATCCTGTTTACAAAATCTGTACTGGGAGGTAACTTTCACTTTCACTTTGCAGTCTCAGATTTCTCTAGACTGTGTGGTTGTGTGAAAGGTGTTGTCCTGTGTTTTACTGCTCTAGTGTCCTGTGTGCCTTGTATTTTGTCTTAGTGTCAATCTATTATTGTTGTATCACATTGTCTCAGTCTGTTTAGTGTTATTTTGTCTATACCTGTGATAGTTTGTATTGTCTGTGGGAGTCTGTTGTGGGTAGCATAGTTTGGGGGGTTAGTTGGGCTGTTTTTCTACTTCTCCTTTTTCTTTCACACCTCTACCTTTCCCCATTTCCCCCTTTATATTTTATATTTGGTTGGTACATTCTTATCCCTCTCAATATGTCAGGTAGGCCTCGCCTGTCCAGGATGGGGGAAGACGAATTGGGGGGGTTCATATGGCTCGTAAGCCATTTCCTCCCACTAATGCTGGAAGCTGGGGGCCGTGTGATACAGGGGTATCACACGGAGGCCAGGAAAATCCGGTGGGAGAAGGTGCGCCATCACCTGGTCCGGATCTATGGGAGTCTCAGGAATGTACACCAACTCAAGCACCGCTGGGCAGATCTGATCACCAGTGAACAGGACCTGCTGGACCACCTGGGACTCCGGATTGGTGGCCATGTTGCTGAGTAAAAAACAATTACATGGGAATGACAGAAATCGGTGTGTGAACATGTGATGATTGTTAGCGAATCTGCAAAATAAGTAGCTGAGTGTGTGTAATGCCAGGGAAACCTAGGCCCATGGTTATACACATTAATCCCCATTCTTGCAACACATGTACACGCAATGACAGCTTTATAAATTCAACATCTATTTGTATTATGCTAAGTCGCCCCCTCTCTGCGTCCCAAAATGTTTCAAATGCTGCGCTACAAAGGTATACATATGTGTCCTAATGTGTATTTGTTGCAGAATGTGTATGAAGACCTATGCTACCAGTCCGATGGATCATTTTTGCAACACATACCAGATGCCTGTAGCTGCATGTAATGTAGTGTTGCATTTGTGTCAGAAAAGCAACACGTGAACGGCTCTATTTGTACTCCACTGGTCATAATGGCCAGTGAGTACGTCATGTAGAAACAACATACCTACATATGCAGACGCCATAGCTAGACAGAAAATTGGAAACACATGATGATGCTATACATGTGTGTTGCCGTCACGTCACATGAAGTTAGTCATGTTGTTCACACATATGTCACATGTGTGTCTGTTTGCTGTCTGTTGACCCTGTCCAAATAGCCTGTTTAATTGTGAGTGGTCATGCAGTCCTCATGGAACCAGTTTTGGAATGTCTCTCGGGGATGCACATGCTGAGATGTATGGATAACATTATTGTTGGGGCATACTAATGGAGGATTAACTTGGACGACACATGACTGTCCTGACCACTGCATGAGTGTAGTAGGGTGTGGCACTGGAGCAGGAGACTCATCCAATGTTAATGTTGAATACAAAGTGATCCATGCAGGATGAGCATGTGTGAAAGTCTATCATTACCATGTCATTTTCACACAGTGTCATTGTAACAGAAATCTTTTGTCCGTTCACCCAGTCTGAGTATAATCTTTGTTTCATGCTTTACAGGTGGACCAGCCCCGTACACCGTGGGAGAGGTGGCCCATTTTGACGACCCCGATACCTACAGTGAGTGTCGCCTGAGTGCTATTTACATTGTTTGGTAATGACGCATGATGGATTACTGTGTGTTCAAGAGAATTCATGATTTGATATGCTGGCCGTTCATTGGCTTTGTTCTTTTAGTGTGATATCAAATTTGAATAATGTTTCTGCAAAGCAATACGTAGTCATCTCTCAGATTGAGGGGCTGTAGCCCATTCAATTATGGCGGCAATTGGGAATGGTATGACTCATTTGGAATAGACTGGTCAATGTTAGACTTGGTCAGGGACTTGCCATGAACTGAGTCTGCATATCAGACTGACAGTCTCCCAGATAGCTTAGGCACATGGCATTGATGACAAGTGCTTCTTCCTAGTTGAGGATGGACTGTGTACACTGTAGGTTGGATCTTCCGTGGGCATGTACTTCCACAAGGTGAACTCGAAGTGTGTGTGACTTGAGTACAATGCCCTAGGTGTTCAGTTGAATCATGTGAATGGGTGTACTACCTCCCCTGTGTGTGTTGTTAAACATGCCTCACTAATAGTATGTTATGTTGGGCTAAGTCATAACATTTTGACATGTGTGGACCTGGGATGTGACAAGGTTGGGCTGACTACAACGTGTTGCTAGCCCTTCATAGGTGTTGTGTGTGAAGGCACATAATTGTTGAACTTTCTGTACACTCCTGGGTGTGCATTGAACATGGGATTGTTGGTTGTTCTTCCCACACCACCCACAAAGACTGGGATGTTACTGTGAAACAGGGTACCTAGGACTGTAGCAACCAGTATGTTACACGTACTTAACACCTTTTGTGACTTGAGTTAGTACCTTGGGCCAGAGTGAGAAAAATGTCTACACGTTGCAAATGGCATAAATATATGTGTGGGATTTGCAAACGTCTGTTTCCTAATCCAAAATGTCTTTGGTGGTCATGTACATATGAGTAAAATGCTTTTCAAAATTGATATAATGAAGGGTTTTACCAGACCTACTTGCAAATCACAGTGGTAGGCAATCCCATTTGCAACCGAGTACGTGGTTGCAAAGTGAGTAGCTGTTATCATCCACTTGAAGTGGATGGTAACCACCTTGCTGACTGGAAGGGATCCTCATTGTAAAGCTTCAGCCTTTGTGAGTGGACTAAAAAAATCCTGCGCAAAAAAGCCAGTGGTCTAAGGGACCAATAATTACCGTGAAAATTTCCAAGTACAATTGTTGGGATTTAAAAATAATTGCAGCTCATTTTTCTTTCCGGTAAACGGCCTACACTTGGGGAGAAATAACTTGCTTAATTTAAAAACAGTCACGTCTATGGAGTTCTGCTGGTCCCAGCAGGCCACCATCCCCGTGAGTGCCCATGTTGCTAAGGTGGGGCAACTTGGAACCCACATCATTGATGTTCATGAGGTGGGTTTTAGGGACCCCATAGCGACTCGCAGACGGTGTCAGAGACACCGTTTTGCTTTGCAATTTGCTAGTTGATTTTCCTAAATTCCTACATCTGACACCTAGTGTGGACACATGATTCTGGGCCAGGGGTTCAATCTTAGCACACAACTAATTGAAAATGCTATTGAGTGAGGAGTGTGAGTGTAATCACATAGAATGACATATGTACTGAAGTCAGTATGCGGAAGAGCTGGTGCCATAATGTCAAATGCCTTAGGTATGATTTGGATGAGTAGTTTAGGGTGATGTCATCCATCATGTAGAGACATGGATATGCTAGGTGTGATATGACCTTAGGGATGCATGATTCACATGTACTTCCTCTGAGCATTTCCGTGAACTATGTTGTAACAATTGCTGCATACAATATATTTCTAGTAATGGACAAATGAGCCATTGTGGGATTCAACCCACTGTAAATTCAATGCTCAATATTTCCCTTTTCTCTTCACAGCTGCAAACCTGAGTGCCGCAGAGCGCAACCATTTTGAGCGCAGGGCAATGAGGTACAGGCACATCCTGCAGGTGCAGTGTGGGTATCGGAGGATGGCCCGCAGATACAATTCCGATCGGGCCTCCGGGGCGTGGTATGCCACACCACAGGCTCCACCAACGGTGCCACCTACAACCACCAGGTCTGCCCAAGGGGACCCAGCGACGGACCAGCCATCTTCCTCAAGACCTGGACCCAGCCGTGTGTTGGGAGCAGGGCTGTCCCGTGGCCACTCCACTCCAGCGACAATCTCCACCTCCACCGGCACGCAGACCAGCAGTGACCCTCCAATTGACCCTGCAGCCTTCCAGGCATTGTCTAGGAAACTGGACAGGTTAATTTGAAATGTGGACAACCTGACGGAGGACATGGCGGAGGTTAAAAAGAAGGTGCGCTCCATCCGGCGCACACTTCAGAGGGCAAATCTTTAGTTATTTTGCCCTCCTGAACTTTTACCCCTCCCCTCTCCCCTCTTTCCTCTTTTCATACTGTTAGTTGGGTTTGGGGGGTTAGTTATAGGATAAGTATAGGTAATTAGCTCAGTTAGTGTTAGGTAAGAGGGTGGGGGGTCCTTATACTTTCTATCTAATATTTTTGTGTGGGTGGGTGGGTGGGTGGCAATGTTGGGATTCCTGTTTAATAAAAAATAAAAAAAAATAAAAAAAATATATAAAAAATAAAAAATACAAAAAAATATATGTTTGTTTAGGATAGTATAGTATGTGTGTAGGTTAGTAAGTGTTGTCCTGCATGTGTCTTGTCTCTTAATGGTGGGTGGGGGGTTGATGTTTAGATCGTTTCGTTACATGTGTAGAGTAAGTTTAGCTTAGGTTAGTTAGGGACAGTTGTGGGTTAGTAGTAGTCAGGTTAGATTAGTGTAGGTTTACCTTTCCCTTAATTGCCTCTTGTATTACTACTTTTAAATAAAAAAATTGTTAACCCTTTACCTGATGCGTTAGGTGCTACCTTTTCATGGCCTTGACATCAGTGTAGCAGAAATGTTAAGTATGACATTTGTGTTCCATGCTCCCCATCCCCAGGCTTATGAGGTTTAACATGCCAGCTACCCGTGTGCTAACTTGGTAAGTATCCACCATGTTGGAGAGCCACCATTGGTAGTGTGCATTGATCATCAAGGTTTGGGGTTGGTATGTATCCTACTTCACAAAGAGTGCTTCCAGACTTGTTATTGTAGGTAAATAGATAGGTCGGACAGCATTGTGAAGTTCAGGGAGAGCTTTATAGATGATGATTTGTTCACACTCTTGTCTTGTTGCTATCATTGCTGACCTACATCATGTGTGTACTGATTCAGCATGACTTTCCTTCATGGAAGTATACGCCGTAAGGGTGATTGATGCAGTGTAATTTGTTTATCATTCCTTTCATTCTACAGCATAATTTCAAATTTTAGTATTGCATGGTGCCTACATTTCTCAGCCACCATTAGTTGTGTAAAATAGCTATAGATGGTGCATCATTCTGTCCAACACAGCATGATTGTGTGTGCTTAGTCCCTTCATCAGTTATTTTCCTCAGTATAGTAAAGCTATGATGCAATCCTGACCACTGCACAGATGATTCAGTATACATGAAATCAGGACAGTAGTATAGAGAATCGACATGGTTTCCACACAGCCACTTTGGAGTTATCTACTGCACAGTTGAATTTTGAAATGACACAGAGACACAATAGGTGTGCAAGTGATATTTATTTATAAGTGGTGTTGTGCAAAATGTCCATTCACCATGTTTGCTGACTCCTTTCTGGTGCATTATTACATGGTGATCCTACAGAAGGGGTGTGGATGATGCTCCTGACATGCTGGGGTGATGTCACAGACAGTGCAGAGGAACATGAAATGCAAAATGGTAGGAGAGAAACATTCACTGGCAAGGTGGACAAGTCATACAGTGGATTGCCGAACAGTCATTGAGGTTAGTTGTAGTGAGACTGGCATGTGTCAAAACGTAGGACCTTGGTCAGAGTAGGGCATGGTGCAGGGACTAGGGCTTCCGGGTACTCTTGCGTGTGAATGTTATCTGTTCCATGTCTTCTTCTTCTGATGTGTGTGTTGCCTGGTGTGTCCTTGTTGTTGTTGGTTGTGAAGGGGCAACACACACCTCAGTGTTAGAAGACATGGAGGCAGACATCCCGGGGGCTGATCCCTGTTGAGTAAGGAAGGGCAGTACTGCAGCAAGGAGGGCCTGCTGGTTTTTCAGAATGGCAGCCACATCCCGATGGTAGGCAGCCAGGGCGGCCCTGAGGGGTTCTATGTTGCATTCGTGCACACTTTGAGTGGCTTGCAGTTTGAGTTGTTGTGTCAACTGGATGACAGCTGTGCCAATTTCCTTCAGTGTTTTTGAAATGTCCTCCAAGAGAAAATTTCTGGCTTGCATTGCAGCTGCCTGATCAGCAGTTGACAACATGCACGAACGCACCCCCTCAAGGCTGGCTGCCATATTTTGCATCCCCACCCGCACCTCCTTGGCCAGCTCCCGCTGGACCCCAACGACAGTTCTTTCGAAGCTGGTGCCAGTGTCGTCAGAGTCCTCAGCTGTGTTGGAGCTGGCAGGTCTTACAATTGGGGTGGCGGGTGGTTCTACTGTGGTGGCTGCTTCTTCTGTGCTCCTCCTTGTGACTGAAGGTGGGGTTTGGAGGCTTTCAAGGACCATGTCAATGGTCTCTTGTGGGAGGTTGATGGTCTCGTCATCCATGTCATCAGGGAACTCATGGACAGGCAGATCAGCAGGAGATCCGTGTTCTTCTGCAATGAAACAGGGTACAATTAGTGTGTCTGTGTTGTGACAATTTTGCAGTAAGATACAAGCCTTTGGATGCCTTAACATTGTACTCTGTGTTTGTCTAGGTATCTGCTGTCCGTCATAGGGCATTGTTGTAGGCCTATGGCCCACCTGTGTGTCACATGTTTGATATGGATCTTTCAGACATGTCTGCCAGGTCGCCTCTAGGTGTTGCTTTGTAATTATTTAGGAATAGGCGTTTTTTTCTCCTACTCCTCACTCGGTGTTTCACTATTGTTATGGAGGGACATTTTGTAGGGTGGGCTCTCATTATCCAACATGTGATTCTTGGCTTTCTAGGCAGCAGGATAGCTAATGGTGTGGGGGACTAAGTTTGACCCACTTGAAAATAACTCTGTCACCCAGATATTCAATTTAGCTAAGACTAACTAGCAGTGCCTCTGGTCTCCCACATCAAAGGAATGTTTAGACATCCGAGCGCATGACATCTTTGGAACTTCTCAGGGAAGTGGTGGTCACTCAGGTCCTACACATTTGTATCTTTTCCGG
This sequence comes from Pleurodeles waltl, assembly GCF_031143425.1. NCBI lineage: Eukaryota > Metazoa > Chordata > Amphibia > Caudata > Salamandridae > Pleurodeles > Pleurodeles waltl. The sequence goes on from NC_090438.1 coordinate 142,796,254, forward strand.
TATGTTCCCATACACAAATGACAAAGACAGTATTAGTTTGATATGAAGTTTCATTGTACAACTGACTTGTAGGAATTTAGGTGTGAGCCCCAATTACACAAACAATACACACTGTTAGAATTGAAATAGTCCGCAGGAGAGTAATACATTAGTACACAGCTTTCATGGTGCCTAACTGTTTCTACTCTCCCCCTGCATGTTCTATGTATAGCACAGCTTGTTAAGTTTGGAGGTTGCCTGTCAGAATCACGGGGGAGACATCATCCCTCATATCAGAGGAATGGGCAAGGATCTGGTTGTGCATCAGCAGCAAGGCAGGCAGCATCTAGTTGTTATTTTCTGTTTGGAAACTCCCCCATGCGTGTCTTGAAACAAGGGAGTGAATGTAAAAGACATATGTCATGGTGATGACAAAGTTTCCCTACACAGGAATGCCAAACCTTGACCCCTACCACATCTATCAGCAACGTACCAGACGGTATCCTTGACTGGGGCACAGAGTGAATATGTTCTGGCAAACTCCAGTGCAGAAGTAGGCAAAACAGTGTGATTTGACTAATTGACAACACCTTAGGACTGACTATTTGCTACATTAACTGATAGGAAGGGCAATGAGAATCATTTAGTGCAAATTGCTCTGAGGCACTTAGATGTGAGCAAATGAGTATAAGTACATTCAGGGTAAGATGCACAAAGGCCTCCAGCCTGAGGCTAATGCGCAAAGTATACGTTTCACTTGCCACACTACACTTTGACTGACTGTGGGTGTTGTGACTGCCCTGCCAGCACACTTGCCTCTCAGGCCCTGCCCCATACACTTTTTATTCACATTGCATGATCTGTACATGTAACGTGGCATTTACCTATGCATGTCAATGTTAGGATGTGGTATGGATGTAAACATTCTTGATGTTTTAAGATGATGTTGGGTGATGTGTTTTAAATTGGATTGGCCTGTTTATCGTATGAAGGTCCTATTTGTTTGTCCGACTTTGCAGGTGTGTTTCAGTGACCAGTTGCCTGTGTCCCCTCCTCAATGTTGTTTTCTGAGCAGTATGACATTAGTGATGTAGCCTTGTTAGCCAGGCACGTGAGGGACCCTGACGTATGCAGCATGTGTGTATCGTTAGTGCTGTGTGGCTCCTATTGCTGTTTACTTAGGCTTATGTATGTGTCAGTTATGGACATTCGGCATTTGAGTGTACTGGTACCTTTGTCTTATTTCTAGGAGTAATTGCAGATGTCACCCTCACCCCCTAATTTAGGTATGTATGTTCCAGGGTGGGATCTCTGCCATTTGGTACTATAGCTGCACAGAGATGAGAGGTGTTATTGTCAACTGTGTTTGCAGTTAAGTTACAGTTGTTGTATTTGCTACTGCATTACAGATAGGGACCTAGTTGATGTAGAATAGATTTTGCAATACAAGTGCCTGGATGTGGATTTGAGGTAGTGTCCTTCCCACCTGTCACTGCTTTCCCTTGGCTCTCTTGTTGTAATTACAGGATGTCCCCGTGGGACTGTTGTTGTTGCTGTATTTTGTGGTGCCCCAGCTTCGGTCAGTACTGGGCATGCCCCCCTGCCGTGCCCCTTTCCCCATGCCACTTCATATATGTGCTGACTTACATGCATTGTGTAGTAGGTATCCCCCCCCTGCTTACAGTCCCCATTATTGTATTAGGATTCCCCATGCGACTTACCCTGCATGTGCGTAGTGTCGTGGTAGTCTGCGCTGTCCAGTCCTTGAATCCCTGTGACGATCTCCTCCGGGATGACAGCTGCGACCATCTCCTCCATGTGGTCCAGGGCCTCCTGTTGTGCTGGACTCCCCCCTCCAGTCTGCATTGCTGCCTTCCTATTCCTGGCCATTTTCTCTTTGGTCCTACGTTTGCAGTCATGCCAGCGTTTCTTACACTCGGTGACTGTCCGGCGTTCTTCAGCCACACTGTTAATCTTGTCCACAATTTGTTTCCAGATGGCCTCTCTCCTACTGAGTGGCAATTTGGAGGTGATGAAAAGTTGGTGCTGGTGTTCCGTCACCTCTTTCACCAGGATTTCCTGCTCCTCTGCACTGAAGCGACACTTTCTTTTTTTTTTTTAAATGTCCTGGTTCCTGTATGCTTCCTCCTGGCTGGTTCCTGGTCTGCTCTCATCCTCCTGGGGTCTGTTGGGGCATCTAGGATCCATTTTGGGTCTCCTCTCCTGTAAGGGCAGTTTTCGCGCAAAAATGTGACTCAATTGCGTGAAAAAAAACGGCGTTTTCACGATTGCGCTGTCGTAAATCGACCCACAGTGATGTCCGTCGCATTTACGTTGGTTTCCTTTACGACAGACCGACGCTGTCTGCGTCACGAAATAATGACTCCCACCTGTTGGTTGCGCCGCCGTACGTCAAAGTATAAATTTGACGCCCGCATGGCGCATCCAAATGGCGTTAGACGGCGCACATTTTTTTGACGCAAAATTGCATTAGCGCAATTTTGCGTCAAAAAGTATAAATATGGCCCAAAGTTTATTAAACCTCATGAGGTGGTACTACAGTTCAAACAGCACCCTTCGGTAATGTTTGAAGTAGCACACTGAACTAAGAGAGCATGCTCCTTTTATACCCACGCAGGGGCTAAAAGAAGGTGGTACAATTATAGAAGCAAGACTTACATACATGTAAGGTCATATGGAAATGCACAGTCAACAGGTAGTAGGGGCCAACAGTCTCAAGGACTAGTTGACACATTACTGTCTGTTACTGATTACTAACAGCTGCAGATCTTACTGGGCATGTGCGAAAGTGGGAGATGCTAAATATAACTTGTCACTAGGCAGATTTTCAAGAGTAGTTAACAGAAAGGTAGGACAGAGCACATGGCAGAGAAAATGGCCTGCCATGAATACAAAATGGATTCCGCCAAATGTTCACAATAGTTGCTAAATACAAGATGTCTTCTAATAATGCTTAGTCTAATCACTATTAAGTTACAACAGACGACCCTTTCAGCATTAGCTAAAGACATTCGTCTTTCTGGGATAATCTAAATATTCATCTTGTATATTTCTGCTCATCATTTCAGCTATTTCCTTATCTAACATATGTTGTGCTTTCATTTCTGTAATATTTCTTTTGGTAGGCATACAAGCAGTAATACACATGGAGCAGAACATTGGACCACACTGAATACAGATACAGCATGTGAAAAGTATTGCAATCATTACACACAGGATAGTCAGTAGTTTCCAGTCCCAAGTGGAAACAAGAGCCCAAAACCATCCAGAAAAAGTCCAAGTACCAGTCTCTGTGTGGATTTCTGCAGCAATTTTATGCAATTTAGATATTGCATCATATACTGAAGGTGAGTGATCTGGAATAAAAACACAGCAACTACTACCGATGATGTGACATGCACCACCTCGATCAGCTAATATCACATCTAGTACCATACGATTTTGGAGCGCTACAATCCTCGCAATTTTTGAGCTCCTCAGTAATATTCCCAAGTGCCAGAGCTGCCTGGTTGGTAACAGCTTCCACAACCCTAGTCAATCGTCTCACTTTCCTACTGTTTAATGCAGCATCCACAAAGGAGAACAACCCTAAATTAAAATCAACATATTGTTGCAGGCTAGTATCCGTTTGGTCTACCTCATTTGTACTTATTGTCCTTTTATATCTATTTTTAATGATGTCATTGAACAGTTTAAAATCTCTGTGATATGATGCAGGGGCCAAAAACACAGGGGGTAATAGAAAAGATACATAACACACACCTGACCACCCAACAGGTAGTTGGTAATATCCATAGTTACCACACACAAAATATGTATTATGTGAAGCTGTAAAACTACTATTATTTACACCCTCAATAGTTAAAATCAAGGTACAATCGCTTATCCCTACTGGAATTCGCCCAATGCTACGTATACATAAATCTGCTTTAGTTTTTGTAACAGAAATTACAAATTGTTCTTCCTTGTCAGAGTCTCTTATAGTTGTGAAGACATATGGGGGGTCATTCCAACCCTGGCGGTCAATGACCGCCGGGTTGGAGGACCGCGGGAGCACCGCCGACAGGCCGGCGGTGCTCCCAAGGGCATTCCGACCGCGGCGGTAAAGCTGCGGTCGGACCGGCAACACTGGCGGTCTCCCGCCAGTGTACCGCCGCCCTTTGGAATCCTCCAAGGCGGCGCAGCTAGCTGCGCCACCGAGGGGATTCCGACCCCCCCTACCGCCATCCAGTTTGGAACCGGATGGCGGTAGGGGGGGTCGCGGGGCCCCCGTAAGAAGGCCCCTACAAGTATTTCACTGTCTGCTTGGCAGACAGTGAAATACGCGACGGGTGCAACAGCACCCGTCGCACCCTCCCACTCCGCCGGCTCGATTACGAGCCGGCATCCTCGTGGGAAGGGAGTTTTTCCCTGGGCTGGCGGGCGGTCTTTTGGCGACCGCCCGCCAGCCCAGGGAAAAACTTAGAATACCCTCCGCGGTCTTTCGACCGCGGAGCGGTATTTCGGAGGGGGGAATGACCCCCATGGTATTGAAACATTGTCCGGTTGATACTCTTCCCATTCCCATTTAGTTCCTTTGGCTTGGGGATACCCATCTTTGTCTTGGTAGCATACTTTATTAAGACGAAAAAGAAGTCCGCCCTCTGTACGTTTTCCAGATGCAAACAAAAGCATATACCAAGCTTGACAAGAACCATTGTGTGAAAAAGGAAGAAGAATGAAAGGTGTTCCTCCTTTCTTTTGATGCGCAGGTATCATTCCACATACCCAACAGTTAGTAGTATTTGTAGCATTATGAGTATGATGCAACATCTGAATGAAAGTATTATTGAAGTACGATTGACAGTGCTTCTGCTCCTGATAGGGAAGTGTAAAGTAATAGTGATCCTCTGGTACTGGAGTAGTGGCAACAAAAAACTCACGAGCAGGAGCCTTCTTTTCAACAAACCAGGTGATTATTGCTATAACCACCAAAACAACAACAAACCCCATAGTACTAATGATCAGTTTGTTATTCATTTTAGCAACAGTGATAATCGACCCTTTCAGAAATTAATTAAAAACAATTGTTGGAGCTCTTATCCCTGGGCAGCCTCTGATTTCTTCACCACGGGCCAAGACCGGTGTCACTACTCTAATGTATGGCTGATCCCCCCCTTGCCACATTGGGTCTCTGTTTCACTAACCCAGGGTGGTAGCTCAACCAGTTTTCTCCAGCACTACGGGGTCTTTCCTCGGTCTCAAATTATATTGCGGCACTCCAGAAATCCTATGGTCCGGGAAGTCCTCCGCAGATTCGTCAGGTGATATAGCACGGCCTTTTTCCGTAGTCAAAATCTCTCTATGATCAGTCAGCACAGCAGGTTTCACCAAGGTAGGTAGCACTCTCTTGCAGTGAGTACTATGGACCCAATTATTTTTGTTCGTCACTCGAACTGCTGTCCCTGTCGCAAGGAGCACCTGTTCTGGGCCTCGCCACCTTGGTTCCAAGCTGCTTGATCTTTCAAAGGACTTAATCATCACCTGGCCACCAGGTCGGAGTTCATGGCCTTCACCTGTAGATCTGTCAGGAAGTGCTTCTCGAACCTGTTGATGAATAGAAACCAAATTGTCGGTTAACTGTGCCAAATAATCATTCATCAGGACACAAGGTACATCATATACAGAATTTGGCTTAGGAACTCCCCAAATGTTCATTGGCCTTCTAAACACCACTTCGTAAGGACTAAGGCTGATTCGAGAGTGTGGCACTGACCTAATAGACAATAATGCCAACCGTAATGCATTCGGCCAAGTTAAGGATGTGGAAGCCTATATCTTCGCTAACTTCAGCTTCAAAGTAGCATTATATCTTTCCACCAACCCTGCTGATTGTGGGTGGAAAACCGCATGGAACTTCTGTTTAATCCCTAATCCTTTCAGGGCATACTTAATAACTTCCCCAACAAATTGAGGTCCGTTATCATTCCATAAAAGCCTGCAAACACCAAACCTAGGGAAAAATTCTTTCAAAAGCACCTTCGCTGTGGTAATGGCAGTATTATCCTTTGTGGGGTATGCCTCCATCCATTTACTGAAGGCACATACCACCACCAAGACATACTTTAAATTGTTGCAGCGTTCAAGCTGAATATAATCCATTTGTAGACTTCAAAAGGTGCAGTTGGTGTAGCAAACCCTCCCGCAGGAGTACGGGTCCCTTTTCCAGGATTGTATTGTAAACAGATCAAACAAGACTATTCTACTCTCTTAGCTGTACTGGATATTTCTGGAAGCTCCCAAACTTGCGTAAGCAACTTTGTTATTGTTGAAGCTCCAACACGTGCCAGCCCATGTGCCATCTGAACCATAGGTTGTACAAAAGCTATAGGCAATTTCCATTTATCCATCTGCTTATTCCGCCAACAGCCCTCATCATCCAATTCTCCTTCTTCAGACCATTGCTCACGTTCTTTCACAGAAGCAGATTTCTGTATATCTAATACGTCTTGTCTAGCATTATGCCAACGTTCAACTTGTGACTTCACTACATACATAGAGGTAGTACTTCGCTGAATCGCAGTCTCACGTGCTACGCGGTCTGCAAGGGCATCACCTTGCCCTATCTTATCGGTCACTTTCTTGTGTGCACTACATTTCACAATAGCTAGTTTCTTTGGATATGTCAATGCAGTCAAGAGGTTATGCACTAATTCTCCGTGCATTATCTGCATCCCGTGGGATGTGAGAAAGCCTCTCTCCTTCCAAAGCAAACCAAAATCATGAGCCACTCCAAAAGCATAGCGGCTGTCTGTATAAATGTTCACACATAAGTCAGTACTAAGCTCACATGCTCGTGTCAAAGCTATTAGTTCAGCTGCTTGAGCTGACTTCTGTGGTATATGAGCTGTCTCCACTACCGTGTGTATTGTGGTGATTGCATATGCAGCTGAGGTCGTACCGTCTGGCAACTTCAAACAAGACCCATCAACCCACAATTCCCCGTCTACATCTGAAAGGGGCGTATCTTGTAAATCAATACGAGCCTTTGTCTGTTCTTCGGTAAGGAATATACAATCATGTGTTTCTTGTGACTGAGGCTGAGTCACCGGATATGGCAACAAAGTGGCTGGATTTAGTGTCGCACATCTCTTCAGTGTAATGTGAGGAGCTAGCAATGTCAATTCATATCCTGTCAGGCGAGCGCTAGTTAAATTTTGTGTCTTTGTTTGATTTAAAAGAGCATCAACCTCATGGGGTACTAACACCAACAGCTTATGCGACAAAACTATCCCTTCACTCTGATGTATTGACACAGCTGTTGCGGCAACTGTACGAAAACACCCAGGCAACGCTCGAGCGACAGGGTCAAGTACTGCTGAAAAATATGCACAGGCACGCTGCTTATCTCCATGTGTCTGTACTAAAACTGACAATGCACATCCATCTTTCTCATGTACGGAAAGTGCAAAAGGCTTCATTTAATCTGGAGTACCTAACACTGGTGCTGAACAAAGGGCTTGTCGTAGCTGCCGGAAAGCAGTCTCACATTCATCTGTCCATGGGAGGGGCATTGGAGTATCTTTAGTCAAAAGTGCTAGCAAAGGTTTGACAATGTGTGAAAACCCTAATATCCATTGCCTACAAAAAGAAGTAAGACCAAGGAATGCACAAACATCTTTCTGAGTAGAGGGTACTGGTGTGTCTAAAATTGCTTGAATACAATCTAATGTAAGTGCACGGCCCTCCTTAGACAAAAGGTGACCTAAATAGGTTACCTTTGGTCTACAATATTGCAATTTCTTTCGTGACACTTTATGATGGTGTGAAGCAAAAAAAGAAAGTAAGGACAAAGTGCACTTTTCACATTGCTCAGGGGTATCAGCTGCCAACAAAATATCATCGACATATTGTATGAGAGCCACACCTTCAGGTAAAACAAAAGAATCAAGTTGTCGTTTTAACTCTTGACTATAAATACTAGGACTCTCAGTATAGCCTTGAGGAACTCTGCAAAATCTAAATGATCGTTTATTCAAAGTAAAACCAAACAAATATCGGCTGTCAGGATTAATAGGGATCGAAAAGAAAGCATTCTTCAAGTCTATCACACAGAACATAGTTGCTGTCCGGGGAACCAAAGTAAGAAGTGTTGTGATGTCATATACCACAGGATATTGTGGTATCACAATCTTATTGACTTCTCGTAAATCAATAATGAATCGGCAAATCCTAGTATCAGTATCCTTTTTCAGAATAGGAAGAATCGGACTGTTACAAACATTATACAGAACTTCCTCACAACTCCAACTGCAACAAGATCATGCACAATTTGTGTGAGTGCTTCTTCGTCCTCCTGTGAAATGTTGTATTGAGGCAAACGTGGCAATACAGCTCCCTCCTTGACACTAATATGTACCGGTGGAATAATCATTTGTCCCACATCAGTATCTGAAGTAGCCCACAAAGTACTAGGAAGTGAAGCTAATGCAATATCCTCTTTAACAAGACAAACTCTTTCCATCACAGGATGATTATCATTTAAAATAACACGCACCCCTTAAGGAGAGCATCGTATTGTAGCCCTGAAATACTTGAGCATATCAATACCCACAATATTGTCTGGTGTATTTGGAGAAAGCAAAAATGGACATGGAGCAGTAAATTTATCAACATGGAATGCAAGTGGTTGTGACAATGGGCTAGGGGAAGGTGTTCCATCGAAACCTATTGATGTAATGGTTAAGCCAGACAAGGGAGCCCTTGGAATCAATTGTTTAGACAAGGCGCTACGAGTAGCTCCTGTATCAACCAGAAACTGATCAGTAGAACCCAAAACATGTGCTGTAACATAGGGACCCCTCTGATCTACTGGAACTTCAACTGATTCCTTACCCCATCCTAGGCAATCCTATGCATAAGCAGAATCTTGGGAATCAGGATGCACATAGTTAGATATCTGGTATTGGTTCCGTCTATCAAAAGTGTTAAACCCATCCTGCCCTCGTACATTAGCATCAACCCTAGCATGATCATTTGTGCTTCTTCTAGGCCCTGAATATCCTGAGCGATTTCTCATTTGTCCCCAACCACATGAACACTGCTGAATACGTAGTGCTGGACAATCGGCAGCCCAATGCCCAAATTCCTTACAATACGCACACTGATCAACAGACAAATTCGAACGAGTGTAAGAAGAACCATAAGATCCACGTCCACCTCTATCACTACTTCTAAAAGGCGGACCATAAGCTTGAGCCAACATAACCTTCGTCTTTAATTCTTTAATCTTTTTATCCTCGCTACCTTTTGCTTCTAATTCCTGACGTTCATAATACTGAGCCATAGTCAAAAGAGAAACTGGAGTAGAGGTAGTCCATGAACTTTCACTAGCTTTTAGACGACTAGCTATTCCTGGTAACAGATTTGCAACAGATTTATCGACAAACAAATGTCTGCCCGTATCATCTGACAATAACTGGCCGCTAAAATCATGAAATGCTTCTTCAAAGCGTGTAAAGAAATCAGAGACCGATTAATCTGCCTTTTGCTTACAAGACGCTAAAACAGTCCAATCTATCTTTTTAGGGGGAATAATCGTTTTTAACTTAACTAATATGGCTGCGGGAAGATCTAGAATCAACTGATATGGCTTTTTCGCAAGTTCCCTATCCCCGTCCATCTGTTCTAATTCTTTCCATGATGCCCCAAAAACTACACGATCATCAATTTTACGAACAGTTCTCCACATATCTGGCAGTAATATCAATCCGAAAAATAAATCAATGTCAGCCAAAGTCATAGTACAAGAACTAATTGCTCCCTCAACTTCCTCATAAAAGGCGGCTGGATTTTTCCGCGGGTCAGGTAATGCTGTTTTAAGTGCCATTACATCTGCCCTATTCCAAGGAGTATACACCCAATTATAAATAAAATAACCCTTAGCATCAACAGAAGTTTTATCATCACTTGTACCCAATCCTTTAGGAGGAACATACAAAGGCGCGGCCTCCCGCATTGGTTTCGCGTGAACTATCATAGTCTTATCTGTTCCGAAGATGGAAGCTTGCACCCCGCCGGTCTGAGATGTCCGTGCAACTACGTCCACAGCCCTTTTCTTCTCTTGCAAACGGACTGCCACAACACATAATTTCACCAAACGCCTGATTGCATCAGCCACCTGGGAGAAAACAAAAAGACCATCACGCATTTGCTTATGATCAGCTGCTACATAATCGGGCTCTAACTCATCAGAATATTTCCGATATAGTTCAATAACTTCTGTGCCAAATGCCTCAGTAAAATATATCTGCTCCTTTTCCGTCCTCCCTTTCATGTTGTCTAAAAGTTCAGAAGCAGAGACAACGCTACGAATTCTTTTACGAGCAATAGATCTAAGCTCAGACGCACGGTCAGCAGGCAACATAGAGCGACTGTCTCGCATCTTCTGTTGCTCCGAACCGGAGACCTTAGCTAACTCATGAGGGGCAGAAGGAACGACATACGGAGGTGGAGGGCGATCTAGTAACAAAAAATCATCGTGTGGTTTATTAAGGATAGGATAGAGAGGTTGCCTAACGGTGTATTGGCCAGTTACCTGTAATTTACGTTCTTTCTCCTCTAGCTCCTTTAAGTCATTTATTTCTTTCTTTCTCATTTCCAATGCTTTCACATATACGTTCTTCCGCTGTTCTTTCTCAAGCAAGGCTTGCTCACGCTTCACTCATCCACGCACTTCTTTCTCCCACATTCGTACACAGTCAAACATATCTTGCCTAGACTTTCGCTTACAAATACATTGTTCCAATCTTTCGCAAATCAAATGACCCATGCATAGGCCAACGTAACTCAGGATCCGCACGAGTGTATTTATTCCATAATGTGCTGTACATTATAGAAGAAAGACCATGTTTAACATACATATCTCTATTGGGCGTCCCTTCTGGGGGTGCCTGTTGTGATTCTTCCAGTCTCAAATTGGTACCATTACAAAAGCAACACATCCTACGAAGTGCGCTAAAAACAGGCATGCCAAAAATAGTGGAGAATATGCAATGTTATAATCAAAGTAGCACTTAAGGTGCCGTTCAAATCAAAATTAAATTGGAGAAAATTCTCCTCATTACCTGCCTATATAAATTGCAATTTATATATCAATTCAAAGGACACAAATTGACTAGTCACCCAAAACACGAGAGCCACAGTAAGTAGTGCTAAACTTCATTACCAAACAAAGGCATCAAAACCCACAGCAAGTGCCGTAAAACGTCTCTTACCAATCACACAGTGTCCAGGTTCCAACTGTCAAGTTCTAAAATTGACCAAATGGTCACTGCATGACGAATTAACAAAAAGGATCTCAGTCGAGGACCGGCGCCACCTAAATGGTCAAATCAGAAAGAAGGGAAAAACGCTGTGGTTGACAAGACTCGGGTCTCCTCAGGCATTGATCGTCCGCAGCGAGATCCCAATCCTTCGTCGCGACCAATCCGTTGGGCGTCCGAGTCGCCGATGAGTCCCTGTTCGGGCACCAATTTGTTGAAGTAAGCCTCAGCAAGGCCTACTAGTGCAAGGGGTTCACCCTTCTCTGCACAAAGTCCTCAGACCATATAGGAAGAAGTTGGCACAGAAACTGAAATAAAAGACAAAGTTTATTAAACCTCATGAGGTGGTACTACAGTTCAAACAGCACCCTTCGGTAATGTTTGAAGTAGCACACTGAACTAAGAGAGCATGCTCCTTTTATACCCACCCAGGGGCTAAAAGAAGGTGGTACAATTATAGAAGCAAGACTTACATACATGTAAGGTCATATGGAAATGCACAGTCGACAGGTAGGAGGGGCCAACAGTCTCAAGGACTAGTTGACACATTACTGTCTGTTACTGATTACTAACAGCTGCAGATCTTACTGGGCATGTGCGAAAGTGGGAGATGCTAAATATAACTTGTCACTAGGCAGATTTTCAAGAGTAGTTAACAGAAAGGTAGAACAGAGCACATGGCGAGCACATGGCAGAGAAAATGGCTTCCATGAATACAAAATGGATTCCGCCAAATATTCACAATAGTTGCTAAATACAAGATGTCTTCTGCTAATGCTTAATCTAATCGCTATTAAGTTACAACACCTCTATGGTTGTTATTACCAAGGCAGCTATGGCTTGTGTGAGTTGTGATTTGTTTTACTAAGTGACTGTCACTAGTGATGGGGTCCATGCATTGGTGTTGCATGCAGGGCTTGGTATTGGGATGGGTGGGTTGTGATGGTGGGGTATATGTGAGGTGGTGGAGTGATGGGGTGAGGGTAGGGGTAGGAGTTTGTGATGGCATTCAGGTAGGAGGAGGATAAAGTAGTAAAGATTTGACTTACCAGAGTCCAGTCCTCCTGCTACTCCTGCGAGGCCCTCAAGATGCATGATCGCCAAGACTTGCTCCTCCCATGTTATTAGTTGTGGGGGAGCAGGTGGGGGTCCACAGCCAGTCCTCTGTACAGCTTTCTGGTGTCTTGCTACCACGGAACGCACCTTCTCCCGTAGGTCATTCCACCTCTTTCTGATGTCATCCCTTGTTCTTGGGTGCTATCCCACGGCGTTGACCCTGTCCACGACTCTCTGCCATAGCTCCATCTTCCTAGCAATGGACGTCTGCTACACCTGTGATCCGAATAGTTGTGGCTCTACCCGGATGATTTCCTCCACCATGACCCTGAGCTCCTCCTCTGAGAACCTGGGGTGTCTTTGTGGTGCCCTGGGTGTAGTGTGAGTGGTGTGTGTGAGGGTGTGTTGGGTGATGTGTTGGGGTGTGTGCTGTGAGGTGCGTGGATGGTGTATGGGTGATGGTGTTTTGTGGATCTGATTTAGTGGGTGCTCCTGGCTTGTCTCTCTCTCAGTTGTCAATTCTTTTTTCGTAAAGGGTTGTGGGTAGTGTGTGTGTGTTTTATATTGGTGTGGGTGTGTGAGTGTGGTGTGTGTATATGTGTCAGGTGTGTGTATTTAGAATTTTCCAATCTGGTGTTGTTTTGTATGTGTGTGTGTATTTTGAGCACGGTGGTCTATTCCGCCAATTGTTTACTGCAGTTGAATGTCCGCTGCGGTGATTCGTGGGTCATAATGCTGTGGGCGTATTTCTGTTGGTGTAACGGTGTGGGTTTTGGTACTGCCATTTTATCACTGACCTTTGGGCTGGCGGACTTGTGTGTATGTCTGTATAGTGGCAGATTTCTATGTGTGGGTCATAATACGCGTAGCGGTATACCGCTGCGGTCGCTGCATGTTGGCGGCAGTCAGCATGGCGGTAAGCGCAACTTACCACCAATGTCATAATGAGGGCCTAAGTCTTTACTCAGTCTTTATCACAATTTGTCTTTTTCTGTAAATTTGAATTCCGTTTTGCACAACGGTTTTTAATGTCTCTTTTGCAGAATTATAAATTCTTCAAGTGTGGAGTGACACTGCTTTATCTGCAGCAGCTTGATTGTCTTGAAGTAAGATCATCAATGGGTTTATTTTTAAAGTCTGCAATACGTTTGTGCAATGTAATGGTTTTCTAACCTGATTTTCATTTTATTTACTGATAATGTATGTCTGAAATGTTGATATTCAAATTCTTAATAATTCTTATGGTGGATTCTGTATTATTGATTTTAATGATGTTTAAGGTGTTAATAAATACATGTATTTGTAACTTTGTATGATCTGCTTTTTTAAAGTTATTGAATAAAGAGTGTTGAATTGAATTGATTGATTTGACATTTTTGTAGTTATTGATAATTTTGTACACAACATGTTTAAATGCCCTTGGAAACTGGAAACATCCAATCTGTTTGGGATGAGGTATCTTAAATTGATACTTTCTCTGGGTATAAATAAATGAAAATGGCAGTGATTGTTTTGATTTGGAAATGGATTAGAGGGCCTCCCAAAGAAATTCTCATCAGATTGAAAATGTTTTCTAAATAGCATTTAGGTATGTATGTCAAGAATGATGTGCAACAATTGCAGTCCATCTCCTGGGCAAATACTGGAAACAAATGAAGATCAATTTGCACTGCTAGGATGAGATAATATTCACAATCTTTGGCAGGAAGAACCACAAAAGTCACTAATAAACCTGTGTTTAACCCCCTCGTATCTTGGCACTAAGCAATCAGGCTTACTTATAGACACTGTGTAAATTATTTATGCAGTACTCAAACAGTAATAAAGTGATAACACAACCCAAAATAAAATAAAAAATATTTAAAAAGTATATATAATGTTGCAAAAAGAACAAAAATACAATGGGCCTGATTCGCAAAAGTAAACTTAGATCAAAAGTCTAAGTTTGGACCAAAAGCGCAAACTTAGGCCTAAAATCTAACTTTACACATAGTAAAGTTAGACTTCAGGTCCAAGTTTACAATTTTGTTCTAAGTGTAGACCAAAAGTGTAAAGTTAGACTAAAACCCTAACTTTACTATGAGTAAAGTTACACTTTTGGTCTAAGTTTACACTTTTGGTTTAAGTTTACCTTTGTGATTCAGGCCCAATATGTAGAACTGGAGACATGAATGAAGAATTTGAATTAAAAATGGCCCCATACCTAAGGAACCTGGTTCACTGTCTGGGAACAATACACATTGCACCACAGGGAAGCCATTCACAGTCCAAACATACTAGACACTGGCAGGAAACTCTTTTCAGTTCATGAACAGAAATGCCAACTTTCTAAAAGTACCAGTTCTAAAATAGAAATATAAAATCAGGCTTGACCATTAAGTTAGATTTTAAATTACTATTGAAATAAGTACTTGAATTATGGTTCTAGGTGCTCCCAAACTAAAGGTATATATTATAAAGTTGTTGCAATGTAGCCCAGTGTTATTTTATGGGACAGACAGCCTTACTACAGTGAAAAAACAATTTTGGACGTTTCACTGTCAGGGAATGTAAAACATTAAGGCCCAGATTTACAAAGCTCTTACATTGTCATTGTGTCACCCAAGGCGGTGCACTGCAACACAAGGGCTTCAGTGAAATTTGTTAAGCCACGCAAAGCCACCTTGCATGGCTCTGCATGGCTTAGTAAATCGGGAGTAATGCAAGGCAGCACAAGTCACTGCCTTGCGTTACTCTACCCTGGGAAGGCGTTCCATGGGTGGAGTGTGTGTGTATTCCCATACATATATAAATAGGTTTTGTCACGTTGCCAGAATTACTAAGACTAGAAAACCTGGGAATGCGTCAAAAGTCTACGCCTTTCAAGGTGAGGCATAACAATATCTTTATTTCTCCTCTTTTTTCCTCTTTCTACGTGTGCTGCATTCTGCAGCACACATAGAAAGAGGAAACTCCTGAGAGAATTGATTTTGTAGAGGACAAAGGTGGTCATTACAACCCTGGCGGACGGTTAAAGCTGCGGTAATACCGCAAACAGGCCGGCGGACAAAAAAATTGAATTACGACCCTGGCGGAAACCGCCAACAAAGACAGCCACTTTAACACATCGCCCGCCAGGGCGGTACAGACAAACAGCGCGGCGGTCACCGCCAACAGACAGGCAGAAGACAATGTACCGCCCACACTATCACAACACACCAATCCGCCACCTTTTCCGGGCGGATTCACCGTGGATAAAAACACGGCGGAAACAGCTTTTGCTATGGGAAAATGCTCACCTCAACACATCCCACGAGGAACGAGGACTCCATGGACCCGGAACTACAAATCTTACCTGCCCTTGCATTCCTGCTCATCTACGACCAACAGCGACGTAGGTGCAGAACATACCAGTGAGTACTGCACCTACGACACGGGGGAGGAGGGAGGCAAAAGTTACGGAGACACCCACCAAACACCCCCACCCTCGCATATTACAACATACACACCAATGCAGTCACAAAAATCAGAGTAACAACCCACAACCCCCCCGGAAGAATGCAATGACAAAGCGAATAGTGGCCAAACTTTGTATTTAGCCAATATACTTCTCATTAAAAAATATACGGATATATATCACAAAATCTGTCAAAAATAAATGTACAAAACAAGAAGTAGTGCAGATATGTACACAACAATGTCCGTGCACCAACAGTCCAAAAATGCATGGGCGACGCCCACAATAGATACCTGACCAAAATCTGAGAGAACACTGCTGGGGCATCAGATAGAAACACTACAGGCACCTCAGGGGGAAGGGAAAGGGGGGCACCTCAGCCACATGAATGCGAAGCCAGATCCACGACGGGCTCCATGCCCATTGGTGTATCCTGGGGAGTGCAAAGCCACAGTCTCTCAAGTCACTACAGTGCGTGATTTGCCCACTGTGCCATCCTGGGGAGTGCAAAGCCACAGTCTCTTAAGTCACTACAGTGGGTGGTTTGCCCACTGTGCCATCCTGGGGAGTGCAAAGCCACAGTCTCTCAAGTCTCTACAGTGGGTGGTTTGCCCACTGTGCCATCCTGGGGAGTGCAAAGCCACAGTCTCTCAAGTCTCTACAGTGGGTGGGTGGCCCACTGTGCCATCCTGGGGAGTGCTAAGCCACAGTCTCTCAAGTCACTACAGTGGGTGGTTTGCCCACTGTGCCATCCTGGGGAGTGCAAAGCCACAGTCTCTCAAGTCACTACAGTGGGTGGTTTGCCCACTGTGCCATCCTGGGGAGTGCAAAGCCACAGTCTCTCAAGTCTCTACAGTGGGTGGGTTGCCCACTGTGCCATCCTGGGGAGTGCAAAGCCACAGTCTCTCAAGTCTCTACAGTAGGTGGATTGCCCACTGCCATATCCTGGGGAGTGCAAAGCCACAGTCTCTCAAGTCTCTACAGTGGGTGGATTGCCCACTGCCATATCCTGGGGAGTGCAAAGCCACAGTCTTTCAGGTAGATGCAGGTCTCCACTGGTTCTGGAGGGGGACTGGTGCCCAGACTGGATGAGTTTCCCCGTAAAAGTACCTTTCCTGTCACTGTTCCAGCTGCACATGGGAGAACGATGCCTGATGTGCCGGACTATTCATACCCACACGGTCTTTGCCCTGTTCAGCGGTCTTCACCATGGCGGTCTTGGCCTTGTTCAGCGGTGCTTTGCCATGGCTGCCTATGGACTGTTCAGCGGTAGCCTAAGATGGCGGTTCAGATAATGACATTGGTGTGTGGCATGACGAACTCCACACTGGACATTGGTGTGTGGCATGACGATCTCCACACTGGACATTGGTGTGTGGCATGACGTTCCATCATTGCCCAGCGGGGCTGTGAGATTCTGGACCCTCCTGGGCTGTGACTCCGGCGGTTGCGGTGGTCTCCTGACCAGTAACGATACTTGAGCCCTCCTGGGCTATGACTCCAGTGGTTGCGGTGGTCTCCTGACCAGTAACGATACTTGAGCCCTCCTGGGCTATGACTCTGGCGGTGGTCTCCGGACCAGTAACGATACTTGAGCCCTCCTGGGCTATGACTCTGGCGGTGGTCTCTGGACCAGTGACGATACTTGAGCCCTCCTGGGCTATGACTCTGGCGGTGGTCTCTGGACCAGTGACGATACTTGAGCCCTCCTGGGCTATGACTCTGGCGATGGTCTCCGGACCAGTGGTCTCTGGACCAGTGACGATACTTGAGCCCTCCTGGGCTATGAATCTGGCGGTGGTCTCCGGACCAGTGACGATACTTGAGCCCTCCTGGGCTATGACTCTGGCGGTGGTCTCCTGACCAGTAACGATACTTGAGCCCTCCTGGGCTATGACTCTGGCGGTGGTCTCCGTACCAGTGACGATACTTGAGCCCTCCTGGGCTATGACTCTGGCGGTGGTCTCCGGACCAGTGACGATACTTGAGCCCTCCTGGGCTATGACTCTGGCGGTGGTCTCCGGACCAGTGACGATACTTGAGCCCTCCTGGGCTACGACTCTGGCGGTGGTCTCCTGACCAGTAACGAGGGTGCTGGCGGTTGTGTCTGGACCGCCGGAAATGATGGCGCACTTCTCCGCCGTGACACTCACAACAGGTTGGGGAGACTTCCTCGGGACCTTCCCCACCTTCTTTTGAGTTACAGATGACTCACCAATCGCCTTGGATCCCATTTCACTGTTTGTACCACCAGGAGTCTTGACACGGTCCCGTCGTCCAATCTCCAATTTCGGAGCCTTCACAGGGGGTGGGCTGACAGTGCCTTGGCTCCGGGTCCTACTGCCTGCCCTGGTGGACGGGGCACTCCAAAAACCTGGAACACGCACCACTGGTACTGGAGGCATTTTTGCTGAGGCGCTACGACGGGACTGATGAATTGGAGGTGGGGGGGTGGGGGCAAAAAGGTCAATTTGACATAGGGACAGTTTCTGACGTACACTGGGATGGGTAGTTGGAGGGGCTCTGGGAGTGGAGGAAGAGGAGGTGGTTGTAGGAGGTGTCACTTTAGTGTTTTGGTTGCAGGTACTGGAGGCTGTCGTGAGGTGGATGGATGTTGGGTGAGTGATTGCCGGCGTTTGTGTACTTTGGGAGGGGGCGTCACAGACACACTGGGAGAGGACACAGGGGACGTGTATATGGCAGTGGAGCTGGTGAGTGCAGGTGAGCGGCTTGTGGTGCTGGGTGTCCTGGTGCGAGTCCTAGTGCCTGTAGATGTGGTGCATGCAGGTGTGTGTGTAGACGAGACTGGGAGGGAGGAGGGAGAAGAGGAGGAGGGGTACACAGTGGAGACAGTGGATGTTGCTGTGTCTGTATGGGTCTGATGCTTGTGTGAGTGCTTGTGGTGAGTGTGGTGCCTATGTTTGCTTGAGCTACTTTTGGGTGTTGACTTGTGTGCATGCTGGTCTGTAGGTGTGCTTGTGATGGGCTGGGGTACAGGGGATTGGGTCTGGGTGGAGGAAGTTGGAGGGGGGAGGCTGGACACAGGGACAATGGCTGCCATCAGTGCTGAGGCCAGAGATTGCAGGGTTCGCTGAAGGACAGCCTGACCAGAATGAATGCCTTCCAGGAATGCATTACCGTGTTTCAACTCTCGTTCTACACCCTGGATGGCATTCACAATGGTAGACTGCCCAACAGTGAGTGACCTGAGGAGGTCAATGGCCTCCTCAGTGAGGGCAGCAGGGGTGACAGGGGCAGGGCCTGAGGTGCCTGGGGCGAAGGTGATGCCCACCCTCCTGGGTGAGCGGGCACGGGCGAACGCTGAGGGGCTGCTGGGAGGGCGGTGCTGGTAGGGGAGGTGGCGGCTGTACCTGTAGAAGTGGGGCGCACAGATGGTGCCGCCACCACAGGGGAGCTCCCATCGGCGGACAAGTCCGTGTCGCTGTTTGGTGATCCTGTGGCCGACGTGAAGCTCCCCTCGCCCTCCGTCCCACTGGTGAAATCAGAGTCTGTGGTGTGGCCCTCCATGGCCATGTGGGATGCAGCTCCCTCGTGCTCCGGTGCCACTGTACCTCCGCCTGATGATGCTGATATACAGAAGGCCAGGGAGAGCAGAAAAAGGGTGGAGACAGAAGAAAGAGAGTTTTAGTGCATGGCATACCGCTACTGTTGGTGGACAAGACAAACGCAGCAGCCCCCTGTGTTACGCCGTGCTCCTGCCCTCTGCACATGCAATTCCTGGGAAATGGCCTACATGGCAATGGTAGACATCTGCCCACATGGATGGCAAAGGGGCAACTATACATCAATTTGCCTTTTTTTTTAGCTGGGGTAGAGTGCCACATGGCCTACATAACGGAGGGGCATTGCCTACCTAACTCGCCCTGGCCTAGGGACACCCACAGCCCACCACCCCCACCCAGACAGCTCCACAGCACGCAAAATCCATTGCATGAGGTTGAACTCACCCCCTTTTGTCTGCTGTGATGTCCTTAAGCGGCCATCCAACTCCGGGGAGGCCACCGTCAGGATCCGGAACATCAGGGGGGTCATGGTGCGACGGGCACCCCTCCCACGTTGGGAGGCCATCCCCAGCTGAGCCTCCGCCGTCTTCTTGCTGCAGCGGCGAATGTCCTCCCATCTCTTCCGGCAGTGGGTGCCCCGTCTATGGTGGACCCCCAGGGTCCGGACCTCCTTGGCGATGGCACGCCAAATGTCCCTCTTCTGGTGGGCGCTGACCTACATGACATGCACAAGGAAAGAGGAACAGTCATTACCTACTGCACCGTCGTTGTAATTGGCCCCCTCCCAACTCTATCCCTGTGGCCCATTCATCCCCATGCATGACTGTTCTATGTACTCTGCCCCCTTCCTTCATCCACCCAGCCCTCTCCACCCAGGCCTAGCCCATACAACGTGCTCCCTGTGTACTAACCTGTTGGTCTGGAGGACCGTAGAGTAGCGTATACTGGGGGAGGACCCCATCCACAAGTTTCTCCAACTCCTGTGCAGTGAAGGCAGGGGCCCTTTCCCCAGACGCAGCAGCCATCGTCGCTTCCAGACCGAGGTCACAGCAGCACTAGCAGTGTAGGTCCTCTCCTGTCGAAGGTCAGGTATCTAGTGATTGAACAGATAGAAAATGGTGGTGACGTCCGCGGCGGTGCGCATCATCACCGCCAGCGCACCTGTTCATTGGCTCCTTGGACCCATAGGGTCCAATGTTAACCAATGCAGCATTGCGCCACGCTCTACGACCGCCTACCGCGACGGTGTGCAACGCCAGCGCAGTTACCCCACAATTCCATTGTCCCATTTTAGAGGTCAGGCAGCCGCCATTTCAGGGGCCCACATGGCTTCATTTACTACTACGTCACACATACCGAGGCCTACACTCAAAACCTTTCCCGGATGGGTTAATTGTCTGGTGTAGTCTTGTGTATGACTGTGGGTACATACCTGGAGGAATGCTGACAGTTTTTTCGCTGTTGTCGTTCTTAGGCACCGTCAGTTGGGACATATTGGAAGATGGCGGCATCCGCTGGTGTACCGACCGCTAGTGGACCTGTTGACAATGGAAGAGCGACATGTCATCGTGACCTACCGGTTTGACCGTGCCACAATCCGTGAACTATGTACCCAGTTGGAGCCTGACCTGATGTCACCGATCCGCCATCCGACTGGAATACCCCCTGACGTGCCTGTGCTGTCAGTGCTCCATTTCTTAGCAAGTGGGTCTTTTCAGACAACAGTGGCCATGGCATCAGGGATGTCCCAGGCTCTGTTTTCCAACGTCTTGTCCAGAGTGTTGGTTGCCCTGCTGAAACACGTAAGGAGATTCAAAATTTTCCCTGAGGTGGCGGATTTGCCTACAGTGAAAGGTGACTTCTATGCCCTCGGACATATCCCCAACATAATAGGTGCCATTGATGGGACCCATGTAGCTCTGGTCCCCCCGCAGGAATGAACAGGTGTACAGGAACCGGAAGAGTTTTCATTCGATGAATGTCCAGACAGTCTGTTTGGCAGACCAGTACATCTCGCAGGTAAATGCAATGTTGCCTGGCTCAGTGCATGACGCCTACATCCTGCGGAATAGCAGTATCCCTGATATGATGGGTGAACTCCAGAGGCACCGTGTATGGCTATTGGGGGACTCTGGTTACCCCAACCTGTCCTGGCTACTGGCCCCAGTGAGGAATCCCAGGACCAGGTCAGAGGAACGCTACAATGAGGCCCATGGGTGGACTAGGAGGGTAATCGAGCGGACCTTCGGCCTCCTGAAGGCCAGGTTCAGGTGCCTCCATATGACAGGTGGGTCCCTATTCTACTCACCGAAGAAGGTGTGCGACATCATCATCGCCTGCTCCATGCTCCATAACTTGGCATTGCGACGCCAGGTGCCTTTTCTGCAGGAGGATGATCCAGATGACGGTGTTGTTGCAGCGGGGGAGCCTGGGGAGCCTGTGGACAGTGATGAGGAGGAAGCTGATGAAGATGAAAACGACAACAGGGAGTCAGTCATACAGCAATATTTTCAATGAGACACAGGTGAGTACAATTTCATGTTTCACATTATATTACATTTCACACGTCTACCTCTATCCTGTACCTACATTTCACTCCCTATTTGTTAACTTAGTTGTCCCCTTCCATTTCAGTTTCAATAATGTGTTGACCTACGTGTCAACAGCTTGCACCCTTGAAAGGCTTGTGATGTGTGACATTGGTATGTTGACCTTCCAATGGCTAACCTTTTTTAAAATGGGGAGAGGTAATGGTGGAATAATGTCCATGGCAGAGTCCAGTCTATTAGTCTCACAGGTACATTGCACATCTGGCCATTGGAAGTGGAGCTGGGGCAGTTCCAATCTGGACAGGGTAACAAAGTGGGACAGTGGGGGGACAATCAAGGTAGTCTTATTTCCTGGCGAGGGTCTTGCCATCTTGCTCTGTCCTGTTCCTGTTCCTGGATCTCAGGGCCCGCTTGCGTGGTGGTTGTCCGTCTGCAGGGGGTGGGGTGATGGTGTGGTGGTCCTGTGGCGGGGCGTCCTGTCCACTAGCGCCGGCGGAGGTGGTGGGCAGTTCGTCGTCCTGGCTAGTGTCAGGGGCCCCTTGGAGTGCCACGGTGTCCCTCAAGGTCTTTTGAATGTCCGTCAGCACCCCTACGATGGTGCCCAGGGCGGAGCCGTTTGTCCTAAGCTCCTCCCTGAACCCCAAATACTGCTCCTCCTGCAGGAGCAGGGTCTCCTGCAACTTGTCCAGGACCGTTACCATCGTCTCCTGGGAGTGGTGGTATGCTCCCATGATGGAGGATAGGGCCTCGTGGAGAGTGGGTTCCCGTGGCCTGTCCTCCCTCTGTCGCACATCAGCCCTCCCAGTTCCCCTGTGTTCCTGTGCCTCCATCCCCTGGACCGTGTGCCCACTACCACTGCCCCCAGGTCCCTGTTGTTGTTGGGGTGGTGGGTTAGCCTGGGTGCCCTGTAGTGTTGGACACACCGCTGATTGACCTGTCCTGGGTAGGGAGGTATGGGTCAGCTGGGTGGGTGCTGTGCTGGTGTTCCCAGAGGGTGGCAGTTCGATGTTGGGCTGTGGCTGGGCAAGGGGAACCGACTGTCCTGAGGCCCACGATGGTCCGGGCTAGTCATCAAGATCCAGTAGGGCAGAGCTGCTGTCGTCACTGTGGGCCTCTTCTGGGGGTGGAGTGGTGTTGTCTGGACCCTCTGGTGTGGTGACGGTCCTTCGGGTTCCTGCAGGGGTATGAGAACATGATTATTGCATGTGTGTGTTTAGTGGTGTGCTATGGATGGGTGTGCGTGAACCCCAGTGCAGGCATTCCTGTGTGGGGGCTTGTGTGGTGATGGTTGGGGGGTGTTGTGGGTCTGTGCAGTGGGCATGCTTTAGTGATGGGTGTCCATGCTTAGTTGTGTCATGCGGGTCTTGGGGTTGGGATGGGTGGTGGGTGTTATGGGTAGATTAGTGAGGAGTTAGGGTGATAGGGGAGGGTGTGAGGGTGGGGGTGTGTGATAGCATGCAGGTAGGGTGGGGGATATGATAGTGAAGATTAGACTTACCAGTGTCCGTTCCTCCTCCGACTCCTCCGAGGCCCTCAGGATGCAAGATGGACAAGACTTGCTCCTCCCATGTTGTTAGTTGTGGGGGAGAAGGTGGGGGTCCGCCGCCAGTCCGCTGTACCGCGATGTGATGCCTGGATACCGTTGAACGCACCTTCCCCCGTAGGTCGTTCCACCTCTTCCTGATGTCCTCCCTATTTCTTGGGTGCTGTCCCACAGCGTTGACCCGGTCGACTATTCTTTTCCATAGCTCCATCTTCCTGGCTATGGATGTGTACTGTACCTGCGCGCCAAATAGCTGTGGCTCTGCCCTGATGATTTCCTCCACCATGACCCTGAGCTCCTCCTAAAGTGCTACTTTAATGGGTTGCACAATGAGAGGTGCCGCCTACTGGAAGCATTTAAATTACTGGCCCTGACTACATATACTAGTTAGGCATAGGCAAATTAAGGGGCATATTTAAGATCCCCTAGTGCCATCTACGGTCATATTAATGTAATTTCTTTTACGCTAATGTTCTGTTAGATGGCCAAAATCGATGCACCATATTTATAATGTGCCAGGGATAATGTATGCAAAGGGGGTGTTCCCCTGTTAGGGGGGCCGAAAAAATGGCTCAAGAAAAACGAACAGGTTTCCTTGCTTCATTTTTTTCACCACTTTTAACCCCTGCTCAGAGCATGCATTAAAAAGGGGCACACCATTGTGTACAATGGGCCCCTATGCACTCTTCAGTAGTGGCACCAAAATGTGGGAGCTACTCCTGCAGTGTACATGAATAGCGGCATAATAAATGATGCTATTCCCCCTTACCCTGCACCACTATTGCCCCCTACTCTGCACCTCTGTGTGCTTTATTTTAAATATGGCGCACACATGGTGGCGGTAAGGGGGGCTGTAAAGTACGCGCCACTTTTCTTAAATATGCCCCCAAATGTGCCAGTCAGGTGTATACTGAGTTTAACACATTGAGAGAGTATAGCACAAGCACTTTAGCTCTGGCTAGCAGGGGCAATGTACACAAAGCTCTAGGGCAAAAAAATAGGTCAAGGAACAGAAGACAAAAATCTTGGTTACTCCTGCAGAGATGGCACATTTCCAAAAGAGAGTGATATCGATGCAATGTTTTTATTTCTGCTCCAATCTATACCATGCCTCCTTTTGAAGAAGGTTTTTGACATTAATCAATCAACTTATATAGGCTTGTCAAAGAAGTTTCATCGGATATAAATAAAGAAATGCTACAAAGGGGGATTTGTCTTGATTTTAAAATATAAAAGAAACACAATCAAAGGAAATGCAAGATGAAAGCATTAGGAGCTGAAAAGAAAAGGGTTACACCTGTAGGAGGTAGAATTTGGGCAATTCTACATACTGTAATGACATACCTGAAATATTTATAGGGGGCTACTTAAGTGGATGGCCCACTAGCCATATTTAATTTACAGGCACTGGGTACATGGCATGCCACTTTTCTTGGAAATTATAAGTAAATTATATATGCCAACAGGGTATAAGCCAATTTTACCATGTTTTAGTGAGTGAGCACAAACACTTCAGCACTGGAAAAGTGCACAGAGTCCTAAAGCCAACAGAAACGAATCCTGCACAATATGAGGGTGAAGGGAAAATGTTTTGATGAAGACCACCCTTAGGCTGACAGGTCTAACAATGAAACAGAACACAAAGCTTAATTGTTTTCTATTTTCTTTACCATTAGAGGGCATTCATTTCCTGCATGGAAAAAACAGTCAAAGGCCAAAGCCAGAGAAACAAAGCAGTGAAAGGTTTGCAGGGGCACTATAACATGATGCCCTGTCTCACACAACCCAACAGAGATTTAGGGGAAAATAGGGGCTCCATCCACTCACTGTTTCCAAAATGTGGAGGTGGTGCTGAGGATTCTGTTTTTCTTTGATGGTGACCTGATTACCCAAGCTGTCCTGCCTGCATATATTGTAAAGCAGATGGTCAGTAACAATTACAGAATGGAAGGTGGAATGATCTGTACATGGTCACACAGTTTGGTCAGATCTGAAGTTGAGATCAACCTCTGTCCCAAATCCCACTGTCGCACCAATCTTATCTAATGTGTGTTTGAGGGAATTTAATTGGCCTTTTCTGTTGTAATAATACCTTGTGATGCTGCATGATGACTGGTGCTGCCCCTGTCCCACAAATTGTATGTATGGATTTATTCTGATTTACTCTATATTCGCAGACTTTCTTGCACCCAGCTCACTCTTAGTATAACAAATATACTCACACTGACAGTACTCACAAATAGCAAACCAGCAGACCCACACCCTAAGAGGCTCGTGATACTGCTTACTCTGCCACTTACAACACATGTTATCTGTTACTGCTCTCTGGAGTGAGTCGTCTGCCCATCAAGTAGACTTGAGGCATTTAGGTAAGCAGACATCTAAGCGCAAAGAGAGAGAGAACAACATCTAAATAAAGATTGAGAAAGGAAAAGAAATGAGAAATACACTGAGATAGAAGAGAAAAATAAAGATAGGAAGAGACTAAAAACAGAAAACAAGTGATGAAATTAGATGAGAAGAGAAGATACAGATGAAAGACAGATATAAATGACACAAAAGAGAATAAGAAGGTAAATGTAGAGAGGTGAAAGAAAAGGGGTAGATAAAGAAATAGAAAAGAGAGAATGAAAGTAAAAAGTGAGACAAGATACAACAAGATACCTGGCTGAGGAGGAAAAGCGACAGCGATGCTGTATGGTGAAGTACAATGGGGAAATTTGAAGGGAGGAGCAAGGGAATGTGGTGGGCCATGGGGAGGTGAATATGGAGAAAGGAAGTACTATTGGCTACTAATCTGGAAACTGGGACTAGAGCCACAAATAATCACATCCTACTAGGTATACATTAAAATGCATCATTCACCATTCATTCTTCTTAACGTCCTTGAACTACAAAATTCCAGTTACAGCTTGTCAAGCCTTATTGCACCAAGACCAATATTTTTGGTCTTCTGTTCTTTAAAATGCACTGTTCGCCAAATAGGTCTAATTATGAGTATAAGTTACCGGCCCAATCAGAATTATGAAGTGTCCAGAAACACCATGGATCTATATACTTTCACCCAGAGATGTTGGCCACTGAAAACAAAAGAGCTATTCAGGTGAAAGTCTGGGGAAAAATGAACAATTCTAGGGGAATCGGATGCAGAATTATTCATCACCATTCAATTGTAATTGTTCATACGTTAGTGGACCCAGAGGGTTCAACATGTATTGGGATGGATTTTCTTAGAACCTGACGTTAAAGCTCAAGTACCAGTAACCCCAGGGGAGGAGAAATATTAGCCCATTTCCTGGGCCACCTTGAATGAATTCAACACTGTCAGGAAATATACTTTGTGCCACAACAGTGAGGGGAACCTCAAAAACTACTTTTGAGTTTGACTCGGTATTTGGCTTCACATTTGGAATTCGAAGTTAGTCCAACTCCCTAATTTAGGGTCTCTTTTTCTAAATGATTTCTGGATCTCCTCAGAATGCAGTGGTAGTGACTTGAAGGGACAGGTTTCACTGGGGTGTTGTGAGTGAAGTCTTTTGTCTCTCTTTTATTTGAGTACATGGATTTAGCCTCATCTGCTCATCTTTCATCAGTTGTTCTTCACGTGTCAGCAACGCACGCTGACAAATGTTTGAAACTAAGGACCACCCATTAGTACGTTAGGAAGTGCGGTTTCCTAATTGTAATTGCCATTCCTTGCGAATCAAAATGAGGAAATCGCAATTCCAAATGTACGTAACTCCATTGAGTTTCTTTTGTGATTCCCAGTGCATCACAAATAGACATTCCTCATCAATATTAATGAGGTAGTTCGCAGTTGGAGACCCACTGGGAATCGCAAAAATAACAGAGATGGTGGCCTGTGGGGTCAGCAGACCACCATGTCTGTGATTGCTTTTAAATAAAGCAATCTTTTTGGTTTTTTTTAACACAGCCTGTTTTCCTAATAGATGCTTTTCAAAAGAAAAAAATTAAACGTTTCAGTTTAAATTCTTAAGAGTAGGCAGTGGTCCGTGGGACCACTGCCAGGTCTTAAAACATGTTTTCGCATGCATTTACAAAGGGACCCCTTCCCGTTTGTGACTGCATTAGCACCAACATGAAATTGATGTTAAAAAGCAAATGTTTTGCGACCACATTCCGGTCGCAAATAAATTGTACATCGGACTGCAAGTCGCTATTAGGAAGGGATGCCCTTAACACCCCCCTTCCTAATACTGAATCGCTAACCTATTTTGCGATTCAGTAATAGGTTACAGAATCGCAAAATAGGGTATGTACATAGGAAAATGATTTTTTTGGTTGCAAACAGCCAGATTCTGCGAATCGGGCAATGGCAACCAAAAAAAACTACATACATTTGGCCCTATGTTCGAGAACGGCAGACCTCTTTGCAAACCAAGGCAAGAACGCTGTTAACATCATGCAGTACAATAATGTCCTTGACTTGAAAACCAGGTCAAGAACGCTGTTAACATCATGCATCATGCAGTACAATAATGTCAGTACTGTGCATCAGCCACTGTTCTGCATGGAGCCTATCTGCTGTTTTTGTGCTCAGTCGCAGCCTCTCTCGTTTGTGTGCGCCCTCCCCTCATATAGGCTCTATCTCTGTCCCTCTCTCTCTCTCTCCCTGTCTCTCACAGACACACAACCTCTTTATCTTTCTCTCTTTCTCTTACCTTTACGCTTTGTCTTTCTTTTTCTCTTTTTTTCTCTCATCCCAAATATCTCTCACAAGTTCTGTCTGCACCATTTCTCTTGCTCGCTTTCTCTGTCTCAGCATTCGTCTTTGCAATTTCCTTTTTCTCTTTTCTCCTTTCTTACCCTCTCGTCTTTTTCTCTGTCTACCCACTCTGTCACAAAAATACATATACTGTAATGTTTTCTCTATATGACTCTCTCTCTCTGTAGCCACTTCAATGTCTCGACATTTCTATCGTAGGAGGTTTTACTCCTGCTCAATTCTTCCAAGTGATAAAGCACCATGTTGCAGTTGTATCAGAGTGTAATAATGAATCCGTAGAGCACATGTCTCTGTTCTAATGATTCTCTCATTTGGGAGCAGTGATATATGACTGGACGTTATTGGACGTCTTGTAAACGAGTGTTCTGTGGCTCTGAGCTAAAGGGTTACAATCCAATCATTGTGTGTGTTTACCCATTGGTTCCTTTCATGACAGCAATGATAAACACACCTTGCTACATATATTTATCTAAGAAGTGAACTGCAGAAATGTTGCATGCATTTTGTTTCATGGGAGCATTTCTAATGTACTTAAAACCGAAGAACGATTGTGTCACGTACAGTTATTTGATTAAATTGCAGCGGCGTGTGTCTTTTCAGGACCTCAAGACTTTAAATGATTAAACGAGGGAGTGAGGCTGCTCTAGGACCCAGAGTACACAATCCTGCAGGAAAAGACTTGGAAATGGATATATATTAGGAAAAAGATGAATCTCCTTCAAGTATAGATATACTCATGCATCTGCATGTGTGGTGTATGCCATGCCGGTTTTTTCATATCAAACTATAAACTGAGGTATTTGACCAGAGCTAGATCACAATATGAAGCAGTAGATATCCACCCTATACTGGTATCATAAAATAGAATTTGACACTTGCACTGTAGTGAGAAATAGGTTGCATGTTTAAACACTTATTCGCTCACTGGGTCACCATTACTCACACACCGCCCAAGCACCGCTTGTCACCTCATTTTTGACATCATATTGACATCTCAGATGACATTGCCAAAATTCTGAATAACACAGTTGACATCACATGACTTCCTATATGACACCACCTTTGCTCATGCATAGCGGCGACTGGGCTGCAGCTAGACCTTGTGAGCAACACCCACATATGGCTAGCCCATGTATAGCCAGTCCACGCTGCACTCATCCTGCTGCCTTCAGGTTTAACTTCAAGTTTAACGCAGGACCTGACTATAATTAGCACATTAGGGCAGTCTTAGCACCTTAGTTTTCATGCAGAGCTGTGAAATAAAAAAAAGAAAAGTTAAGCACTCCTATAGCAACCCCTTCTCGATGGATGTGATTGAAACTTAACATTCCTGCACTGGCCGTAACTTGCTAATGCCTGTCACATTTCATGAAGATTCACCTAATAACACCAATGTTAGAAGCAAACGAAAACTTGTTTACCTCCTCCCTTTAACTTAAGACAACTTGATGGATCTGCATAAACAGTGACAGCCCAGCATTAACCTAACCATGCTAAATGTTTGGTCATTTTTGTGCAGATTTGTTTTCTGTCATGGCTTGCGAGGTCGCTCTGTCGTCTGTACTCAAGAGACTTCCATAGGATTTCACATATCCAACAAGAGCAGGCTGCCATAATGTGGTTTACATTAAATCGCACACAGGGTATGGCCAGCAGCTTGGATGTCCTCTGCTCAGTGACAGAGGATGGTTCCACTCCTGCTCCGCTTCCAACATAATTAAGAGGGTAAGAAAACTGTTTATCTGTTTTTTTCTAGTGGGTCCTGGTTTCAAACCAGCTCTGATTACCTACATAATGATGCAAAAGGAATGAAGGTTAGTGCACTGAGAAGTCTGATGCATGCAACCAAGAATAAAAAAAGAGTTAAGTGCACAACTACGTTTCACAAGATTTAAGTTGTGCTGCAAATATTCCAGTATAAATACGGCAGTGTTGAAAATGCACCAAGTCCAGTGGCACAACACAGTTCAGAGGACTTTTGCATACATTTTTAAATACCATAATGAATATCACTAAACCGCATGGATAGCACATTAAATAAAAACAAGAACACAGTGGTCACTGAGCAAGTTGTCAGGCAACAACTGGGCTGTGAAACCAGAGAGCACTAACAAGGTATGCTGAATCTTTAACAAGCTACTAACATTGATAAGTCATTGGACCCACATAAAATCATGCTGTACTTCACCAGTGTCCTGATGATGTTTACTTTCCCCACTTTATTATTTCCAAGAACACTGAGACCACAGCAAACCTGTAAAGACCCGTAGAGAGGCTTGTCAAATTGTTAGCCCTTCGCTCATCATTACATTACCCCTTGCCCTTGCTTCACTGCCAGTATTAACCATTGTTCTATCATGTTAAACTCTGTGAATGGAGAGAGTGCCCGGGGGTCGCAGATGGTTGTTTCTTCAGCAGGGACGGTCGGGGCTGGAGCTTTGCGTTAGTGATCACTGTGGCTGTGTGATGCTGTCGCACAGAGTTGGTTCACCTGAATTGCATGTTAGGAGCTGGTGCGGACCCTAGGTCTTGGCATAAGTGAGTCTTTTGCATTTGTTAAGAGCCAGAAATGTCAGGGGAACTGGACGGAGACACACCAAGGGTCCATGACCTGAAGGGCACCACTTGGGAGTCAGAGACTCACTCCCGCTGAGGCCTGCAGGGCTCAGGCATGTCCAGGCAGCAGGTCAACTGGTCAGTTGCTGGGAGCTTCTGGAACCTGTTATGTCCCTGTCGCTCAGGACAGGAGGCCAGCTGGCTGACCCTTGCAGTCACTTCAGCTGAGGATGGAGGGTGCAGGTCCAATCTGCCTTCTCGGAAAACAGGGCAGGAGAGCATTACAGTACCAGGGCAGCTGAGTGGCAGTCTTCTGGCAGCAAAGCAGCACAGAAATCCTTCTTTAGAATCCAAAGCTCCATGAGTGTACAAATAAGTTCATGTGTGAGGGCCAATATAAATACCTGGTGCCTTCTTTGAAGTAAGGTAAACTTCAAGAGGATTCCCTTTGAAGTGCCCTAAAAATTATGGCAACAATGACTCTTGTTTAGCTGCACATTCCTGTCAGTTCAAATAGTTAAACAGACGGTGCTCAAACACTATACACGTACGTGCTGCCAAAGTACATATACTGGTAAGAAATACATTTCAACCAGTTATTCACAAACCAAAAGACAACTAGTGGAACACATATAAATCACAATTCCTAAACTTCACCAAAAACAGTATCAATAAAAATGTGTATCAAAACAGACTTATTTTTTAATTACAAAATAAATTATACACAGGAATGAGAATGGGTATGTGATAAGTTAATTCAAATCAAACATTTTATTAAACACAAGAAACAATTCCATATCAAAGAACCGCAAATCACATAACAACCCTAAAGTAACATTATCAATTGTATAAATTGAAAAACAGATTCAGATGATTCAATCACATCTGTGACCAGTTCATAAAAGGTCCAACTAAGAGCAATCTTTGCTGATGTTGACAGGATTTAGCCAGTATTTGAAGTTGCCAGGATTCAGCCGACACGTGTTTCGTCCTGTTATAGGACTTTTTCAAGGCTCTTAACATGAAATGTAATCCATTTTCTTCTATTGCACCATGTCAACAGGAAGATTCCATCTAGGTTCGGCATCCTGAAGGATACAATACACTCAGGGTGTGAGCATAACCGTGCGGAGAACAGAGTTATTAAAGGTTACTTCTGTGTTGCTCTAAAATGAGAAGTAGCTAAGATCTAGATGGAATCTTCCTGTTGACATGATGTTCTTGGATCTATTCCTACTGCAAAATCGGATTACATTCCCCTAATAGACAATTACCGAAAAGCATTGGATGCTTAACATGGGTTTTTAAACCACTGCTTTTGTGCAATTAAAATTGCCAAACATGAATTAAAAACATATATGCAGAAAACGTGGAAATTAACCCCTTCGGTGCCGCGGACGTAACGGTTACATACTGGCCAGCACAGCTCCAGTGCCCAGGACGTACCTGTTGCATCCTGCACCAGACCCAGGCCCATCCCCTTCCACCCCACGCCCCTTGACTCCTACAGTGATGTCTGATGAAGTCAGGGTGCGATCGGTTGCTGAGCTTCCAGCACGACCGAGGAGAAACAAATTTGTTTCTCCTCGGTACGGGGCCAGGGGAGGTCAGGGAGGCATGAAAAGAAAAGGAAAGGCTTTTCCCTTCCTTTTTATTTCTCTCTGAGCATTCGTGCAACCCGATTGCATAACGATCAGGCTGCAGAAATACACACTAGACACCAGGGATTTTTTTTTGTTATTGACATGAGGCGAGAGGCCCCTTAGGCAAGGGTTGCTCCCCAGAGGAGCAATACATTTTTAGGCCATTTCTATCCCCCTTGGGGGCAGATCAGCCTATGTTAATTAGGCCCATCTGCCCCCAAGGGGGCAGAAAACACTAGACACCAAGGATAATATATATATATATATATATAAAAACATATATATATATATATATATATATATATATATATATATATATATATATATATATATATATATATAGATAGATAGCTCCCCTGGGGGCCACATTTATTTTCGGTCATTTCTACCCACCCCAGGGGTATTTTTATTAAGCTGATCTGCCCCCAAGGAGGAAAAACCACTAGGCACCAGAGTTTTTAAAAAATATATATTTTTACAGATCAGGAGTGACCCCTTAGGCAAGGGTGGCTCCCCTGGGGGTAAATTTTTATTTTAGGGCATTTCTGCCCACCTTTTTTGTGCCAATTTTACGCAAGGGTGGCAACCCTTAGGCAAGGGTCACTTCTTTGGGGGCTAATTTATTTTAGACCATTTCTGCCCCTCTTGGGGGCAGATTGTCTATTTTAATTAGGCCGATCTGCCCCCAAGGGGAGGCAGAAACCACTGGGCACAGTGTTTTTTTTTTTACAGATCGGGAGCGGCCCCTTAGGCAAGAGCTGCTCCCCTGGGGGGGCAAGTTTATTTTAGGCCATTTCTGACCCCTTTGGGGTCAGATCAGCCTATTTCTATTAGGCCCATCTGCCTCCGGGGGAGCAGAAACCACTTAGACACCAGGGATTGGTGTGTGTGTTTTGTTTGGGGCGCAGCCCCTTGGGCAAGGGTCGCTCCCCATGGGGGCACATTACTGTTGGCCATTTCTGCCCCCGCTTGGGGCAGATCGGCCTATTTTTGTAGGGCCAATGTCCCCCTAAGGGCAGAAAGCCTAACAGAGAACAGAGAAGATTTTTTTTAAAGAGGGTGGGGTATAGCCATACCCCACCCCAAATAAATGGGGACAAAGTTGTTCTGCCCACCGGTGGGCAGATGGGACAATTACCCTGATCCACTCCTCGGGGAGGGGGGGCAGAAAGCCTACTAGATGCCAGGGCAAAAAAATAATAGTGGGGTGGTGGCTTTCAACCAGTATGGGCCTGGTTATGCCCCTACTCCAACTGAAGGGGGTAACAGTCTTTCAGCTCTCGACCACACACTAAAACATCTTATCCCAATGGCAAGCAAGAGGACATTTGATTATTTTGGGTTTTGGTTTTACATTTGGCCCATGAGAGCTTGTCTATCTCTCAAAATCGTCCCATTTGGAATGGTGGGGGCTGCACTTTTTGGACTTTGGGACGCCGCCATGTTGAAAAATCTATGAGACCCAGACACATCTGAAAACTAAACATCTGGGTGAGTCCAGAGTGGTGTGCTTCACATGCACCCAGCACCGTTTCCCTACCCACAATGCCCTGCAAACCTCCAACTTTGCTTAAAATCACACATTTTCCCCACATTTTTGTGATGGAACCTTCCAGAATCTGCAGGATTAAACAAAATTCCTACCACCCAACATTGGTGCATCTATACCAATAAAAATTCTGCCCCACTTGTCAGCCTAATTTTTTTTTTTTCCAAACTGCCTTTTTGGACCTACTTTGGTTCCCCCCTCAATTTCAACATGTTTTTGCCTCTTCCCTGTCACAGGCACTTGGCCCACCTACACAAGTGAGGTATCACTTGTATCGGGAGACTGAGGGGAACGTTGGGCAGTAGGAAATTTGTCCTGCTGCAGTAATCCCACACAGAAATGTCGGAAAATTTAGATTTTTTTGCTAAATGTGAGGTTTGCTGATGATTCTGGGTAAGAAAACACTGGTGGATCCACGCAAGTCACACTTCCCTGGACTCCCATGGGTGTTTAGTTTTAAGAAATGTATGGGTTTAGTAGGTTTCCCTAGATGGTTGCTGAGCCCAGGATCAAAAACTCAGATGCCCTCCCGCAAAAACAGGTAGTTTTGTGTTTGATCATTTTGAAATGTCCACTTAGTGTTTTGGGGCATTTCCTGTTGAGAGCACTAGGCTTAAACACAAGTGAGGTACTATTTTTAATCGGGAGCTGTGGAGGAATGCTGGATAGGAGGACGTTTGTAACCCCCCTCAGATTCCAGAACTTTGCAGTACATAAATGTGAGGAAAAGTGTTTTTTTTCACAATTTCCTAGATTTGCAAAGGATTGAGGGTAATAGAACCTGGTGACAGCCCCACAAGTCACCCCATCCTAGATTCCACTAGGTGTATAGTTTTAAAAAATGCACTAGTTTGGTAGGTTTCCCTAGGTGCTGGCTGAGCTAGAGGCCAAAATCCACAGCTAGTCACTTTGCAAAAACAGGTCAGTTTTCTTTGGGAAAATGTAATGTGTCCATGTTGTGTTTTGGAGCATTTCCTGTCGCAGGCACTAGGCCTACCCACACAAGTGAGGTACCATGTTTATTGGGAGACTTGGGGGAATGCTGGATGGAGAGAAATTTGTGGCTCCTCTCAGATTCCAGAACTTTCTGTCATCGAAATGTGAGGAAAAAGTGTTTTTTTTTCTTCAAATTTTGAGGTTTGCTAAGGATTCTGGGTAACATAACCTGATGAGAGCCCCACAAGTCACCCTATCCTGGATTCCCCTTGGTATCTAGTTTTAAAAAATGCACAGGTTTCATAGGTTTCCCTGGTGCTGGTTGAGCTAGAGGCTGAAATCTACAGCTAGGCACGTTTGCAAAAAACAGGTCAGTTTTCTTTAGGAAAATGTGATATGTCCATGTTGTGTTTTGGAGCATTTCCTGTCATGGGCACTAGGCCTACCCACACAAGTGAGGTACCATTTTTATCGAGATACTTGGGGGAATGATGGGTGGAAAGAAATTTGTGGCTCCTCTCATATTCCAGAACTTTCTGTCACCGAAATGTGAGGAAAAAGTGTTTTTTTGCCAAATTTTAAGGTTTCCAAAGGATTCTGGGTAACAGAACCTGGTGAGAGCCCCACAGGTCACCCCATACTGGATTCCCATAGGTGTCTAGTTTTGAAAAGTGCACATGTTTGGTAGGTTTCCCTTGGTTTCTGGCTGAGATAGAAGTCAATATCCACAGGTAGGCACTTTCCAAAAAACACATCAAATCTTAATGTAAAAATGTGATGTGTCTATGTTGCATTTCCTATCGCGGGCATTAGGCGTATCCACACAAGTGAGGTACCATTTTTATCGGGAGACGTTTGGGAACACAAAATAGAAGAACAAGTGTTATTGCCCCTTGTCTTTATCTAAATTTTTTCATTCCAAATGTCAGACAGTGTGTAAAAAAGATGGCTATTTGATAAATGCCCTGTATTTCACATGCTAGTATGGGGACCCTGGAATTCAAAGATGTGCAAATAACCACTTCTTCTCTACACTTTATCTTGTGCTCATTTTGGAAATACAAAGGTTTCCTTGATACCTTTTTTCACTCTTTATATTTTTCACCAAATGAATTGCTGTATAGCCGGTATACAATAAAAATCTATTGCTAGGTGCAGCTCATTTATTGGCTCTTGGTACCTAGGGTTCTTGATGAACCTATAAACCCTATATATCCCTGCAACCAGAATAGTCCATCAGATGTAATGGTATATCACTTTAAAAAATCTGACATCGCAGGAAAAAGTTACAGAATAAAACGTGGAGAGAAATGGCTGTTTATTTCACTTCAATTTCAATATTTATTTTTATTTCTGTTGTTATGTTCTGTAAGAAAACCTTGTAGGATCTACACAAATGACTCCTTGATGAATCCATAATTTTGTCTACTTTTCAGAGATGTTTAGCTGTCCGGGATCCAGCAATGGTTTTATACCCATTTCTGTCACTAACTGGAAGGAGGCAAAAAGCACAGAAAATAGTAAAAATGGTGTATGGTTCAGTAAAATGCTAAAACTGTGTTGAAAAATGTGGTTGTCTGTTTCAAGTCTGCCTGTTCCTGAAAGATGGGAAGACGGTGATTTTAGCACCACAAACAGTTTGTTGATGCCATTTTCAGGGGAAAAACCACAAGCCTTCTTCTGCTGCCCTTTTTTCCCATTTGTTTTTAAAAACAACAACATTTTTGCTGTATTTTGGCTAATTTCTTGGTCTTCTCCAGGGGAACCCACAAACTCTGGGGACCTCTAGAATCCCTTGGATGTTGGAAAAAAATACACAAATGTGGACTAAAAGTTATGAGGGCCTAAGCGCAAACTACTCCAAATAGCCCAAAAAAAGCCTTGCATCTGAGGGGGGAAAAGGCCTGACAGCGAAGGGGTTAATATTATTTTCTTTAAGGGTCTTAATGTGAGCTTCAACTGAACAAGTGTTTTAACGAGAATCATCTGTTAATGTATTACTAGATCAGCTGTCGAAAAAGTAGAAATAATAGGTGCATCTATGCCTGCTACAATTTCCCCGTTAGTCAAGGTTTTGGGCAGAGTGTTGTTAGCCCACCTGGAGACGTGGTATAGTGATAACAACATGCTTTCAAGAGTCCAATATGGATTCAGACAAAGCCATGGAATGTTTGAACAGTGCCTCGATCTTGCTTTGATTATTAGTAAGTATTCCAAGGCCATGAAGAGCTCCACACATCTGGCCTTCATGGACTAGTCTAGTGATTTTGACACTATAATCTGTGAGAAACTTTGGAATATGTTGGGGGACATGAGAGTGGAGGAATCACTCGTCATCCTTCTTCGGAGACTCCCCTGGAACACCATGGTAAAAATTTGCGATGGCCCTGGGGGTGAAAGAACTGACCCCATTGCCTCTACTGAGGACTTGCGTTAGGGGTGCATTTTATCCCCCTTTTTGTTTCTGGAGTACACTCATGGACTTGAGGCATTTCTGCAGCAGAAGAAAATAGACTAGTCAAGGATAGGTAAGAATTCTATCCCACTGCTAATCTATGTAGATGATGATGTCCTCTTGGCTAGGACAGCAAATAGGTCA
Organism: Pleurodeles waltl; assembly: GCF_031143425.1. Classification (NCBI taxonomy): domain Eukaryota; kingdom Metazoa; phylum Chordata; class Amphibia; order Caudata; family Salamandridae; genus Pleurodeles; species Pleurodeles waltl. Next base: position 142,833,695 of record NC_090438.1, read on the forward strand.
CAGAAAGTTCTTTATGCCTTTGTGGAATTTATGTCCTCATTGGACTTGAAGGTGAATTAGAAAAAAACCTATGCCTTGGTATGTGGCCCCAAAACTAAAATATTCTATCTCCAGGGCAAACCAGTGGAATTCTGTTACATAGAGATTCTTTTTATTAATCACCTAAAATGAGATCCTCTTGCCACATTGAGGGTACAGCAAGTCAATAGAATAGCAGAGGCACTCTTTCGTTTTGCAGCAAAACCTGGGCAGAAACCTGTTGGAGAGCTGCTGTCTCTGTACAAAGCAAATTGTATGTCAGTAGCCCCCTATGGGAGTGGCGTCTGGGGTTACTGCGATTGTTCCAAAATACAGGTTGCAGAGATCGCCTTTCTCAGAAGACTTCTGATGGTCCCACAAGGGTCATCTACATCCTTTTGCCATTCAGAGGTGGGTTTGAATTACATGAATATTGTAATAGGTGTAGCCCCGCTATTACTATGGGTAAAAATCTGGTCTTCAGATATGCTGGGATTTTCTAGACAAATAATCTCAGATTGTCTGTCTTTGTCTATTCATGATAAGATTCCATGGTTAGCATATGTCAAATGTGTCTTCGGAGAATTAGGCCTCATGCAGCTATATGAATACAGCTCACATTCGTCCATATGCAAACTTGTCTTTAAAAGTGGCATATAGGGAAAGGTTGCTGATTGTACGCAATTGATCCCCACCTCGGCCATTATTTTTAAACTATCCCAGTGAGACTGTTCCGGTTTCAATGTTGCAGTTTTATCTGTCATTTAGTCCTAATCCCCAGCATAGATTTTATCTGATCAGGGTATGATTAGGAACCGTGCATTTGTTATTAGCGTTTCCGATCGAGGGGGGTTGGGTGGAAAATCTTTCCCCTTGTCCTTGAGACAATGGGCTTTATTACCACGCTGATGGAGGGGTTTCCTCCATCACAAATGTGACGGATATCCCGTCTGCCATATTACGATCTCCATTGAATAAAATGGGATTATACTATATTCACCACATTGTGATGGAGGAAAACCCCTCCATCAAGGTTGTAACAAGGCCCAATGTCTCTAGACAGCCAACTGTCCATTTTTTGTCTCTAGACAGTCAACTGTCCAGTTTTTATTCTTTTGCTCACTCTACTATTCACCTTGGCATTTGTTTTGCTCCCATTATTAAAATCGGCCAGGCCACATTCCTTGCAAGTCGACTGGTGGCTCCTACATTCGTTGGAGTCCCTGGAAGTTTGTCTGGCGGTTCTCAATTTCATCAGATAGGCACTTTCTATTAGAAAACACTATGATTGAAGGGATATGACTTTCTGAATTTAGGGGTCTAGGTTTGACTGATGATACCTAGAAAGTTGTCTATGATTTATTTTATCTGTCTCGTTTTTGTCTGGGTTGGTATTTGATGTTTTATATAACATAATTTGTATATTATTTTGTTTATTTTTGTTTCATTTTTATCTGGCAGATTATTGTCTTATTTTTGTGTGTGCTTTTATGGTTTGTTTAAATCGAATGGAGCTTTTATGACTGACTGGCCTGCTACATTAAATAAAATGCAAAAACAAGTTTAAACTTAAAGAGATACACACATTTACGTAACATTTTCGCAATTTGCAAAACGTACTGAAGAAGCTTGGTCACAAATAACAAATTCCTTCTTCAAAAGGCCGCCAACCCATGGATGTCTGATTTGTTGTTTGCTTAGAGTTTGCTGCCTGGAGTCTCCTAATCAAATGGTGCTGTTGGAACTGGAATCTTCAAACGAGCTTGCAGTGGTACCAGCTGGATAGCAATCTCTCGAAAACAGCTGGCTCCATATTGTAAATCCCAGTAAGTTCTATTTCTATTATAGAAGAGACCCTATAAATCTAGGTCATGCCTTGACTTTTTTCAAACATCAGACGATGCAGCCCCACTTTCCACAGGAAAACAGCTTTCAGATACACGTTCCCTTTTATCTGCAGCACAATTATTTATTTTTGTGAAGCTTTATTTTCAGTCCTTAGCATATGTTGTGTCAATTTTCATTATGAGATTTGATTACTGTGAGTGTTGCTTAGGCGACAGCTTTAAAGTGCTGCAAATAGGAACATTAAATGTTCCTATGACTGCTTGCCACTTTAGTCCGGTGGAACTAAACATTTGGTAAAGTAAGAGAAATCGTGTAATAACAAATTAGACATATAGGTATGACCTGCTTGAATTCATTGTATTTCACCCGAATAACGTGAATTAGTTTGTTTTCAGGGTAAGCGAACCACACACTCAAGGCGTACAAAAACATATAATATATTTAAAACTCTGAATCCACACACACCAGAACGAAATATAATATTATGAATAGAAATTGATAGAACTGGCCATTCTAAACAGGCACTAATTATTACTCGAATCTGTTTAAATACAATAGTTTAGTGCTAGTTTCATGCTAATTCTTTTCGCTCAATCAATGTTTTGTCTATCGAAATTTGCATGGCAATCGTTACAAACGGGTATTGCAAAAGGAATATTCACGAATAGCCAGCAACTCAAAAAGGACACCCCAAGTGACCAGCTGCTGAAAATAGCACATAAATTCCCCATAAAAGTGAAGTTTTATTTGAATGGGCATCTTAAAGCTATTAGCTAACTCCACTTATTGTCTTGTCTTTAGGTCTCGCGTGCAAGCGCTCTGACGTGTTGTAATCTCAGAGGGCTTCCAACCACGCCCATCGCATGTCCAGCACTATCACTCGTTCATGTGCTTGCATTTGAAAAAATCCTTTGTAATCATTGGTAAATTCTTTATGATTGCCCCTCATAGTGGCAGTTTTGTTACCGCCTTGGACATCGACCCTGTTACATGGATAATTGCACATTTGCCGATATGTTTGACTGCAAGCAAACTTCTTTTTCCTTTTGTGTCTCTTCTTGGCACTCATCCTTATGGCGGCTGTGGCACTTTGAAACGGCTCGCTTAAGTCAACTGATTTATTTTTCATTTTAAATTAGATGGCAACAAAAGTCCAGTTAGGAATTTACAATGCTAAAAACTCTGACTCAAACAAACACGAGACCCACTGCATTGCAAATGCTTATTCCTCTTTTGTTGAGCATGCAATTTTATTCAAATAAGAGGTAATGGGCAGGTTCTAACAATGTGGTGTAAATCTGGTAATCCTTATTTCAGCTCCATAGAGCTCAATATGGTTTGTAGGTGATAGAAATGGGGTCTTTGGTTGGCAGTCAGGTTACCCCCTGTCCAAGCAAGGACCCTCACTCTAGTCAGGGTAAGTCACACACAATCCAAATTATCCTGTGCCCACCCTCTGGTAGCTTGGCACTGAGCAGCCAGGCTTAACTTAGAAGGCAATGTGTAAAGTATTTGTGCAATAAATCATGCAATCACACAGTAGAAAACCACATAAATACATCACACAGTGTTTAGAAAAATATATAATATTTATCTGATAAGATGCAGGTCAAAACGATCAAGATTCAATAAGTTGAGATATCACTGTAAAAATGATTTAAGTGTCTCTAGTCTTTAAAAAAAAAAAAAAATGTCTCTTGCAAGCACAAAGTACCTGGTTCGCATTCAAATTCTCTGCAAGGGACCACAGAGGAGGAGATGCGTGGGAAATAGGGAGATGTGCGTTGACTTTTCTGGTGTACACAGACGATGCGTCATTGCGTTTTCACGCAGGGCAGGCTTTGCATTGATTTCTGGTGCATAGACTGGGATCCTCTTTGGGTTGCAGGGTTTTTGGACGCCCTGGGGACGACGCGTCAAAATCCTGGGCGTGCAGGACGAAGTCACAGGGGCTGCATCGATCCGGTGGGTGATGCGTGGAAATTTCTGCCACACTGCAGATGCTGCATCGATTCCTCTTAGGAAGTTGGGCTACATTGTTCTGGCTAGGCTTTGCGTCAATCCAGTGGGCCGTGCGTCAAATTTCTGGTCACAATGCTGGTGCTGCATCGATCTTCTCCTTGCGAAGTCGGGCTGCGTCGTTCCAGTTTTCTCACTGCGGTGCAGGCTATGCATCGTTTCTTGCAGGCTGTGCGTCGATTTTCACTGCACAAGGAGTTCTTTTGCAGGAATGAAGTCTTTTTGGTCCTGAGACTTCAGGGAACAAGGGTCAAGCTCTAGCCAAGCCCTTGAAGAGCACTTCTAAGCACAGCCAGAGAGCAGCAAGGCAGCAGGGCAACAAAAAACCTGCAGTACTTCTCAGAAAAACAGTCCAGGTGAGTCCGTTGGGCAGCCAGGCAGATCTTCTTGGCAGGTTGCAGATTCTGGTTCAGGGTTTCTTCTCCAGGAAGTGTCTGTGAGGTAAAAATGTCTGCCTCAGAATTGTCTGAGTTGGTAGGGTCAGAGACCCTGCTTAAATACCCAAATGTGTCTTTGAAGTGGGGGAGACTTCAAAGAGTGGCTTACAAAGTCCCCTCTCAGTTCCATCCTGTCTGCCAGGGTCCCAGTAGGGGGTGTGGCAGCCCTTTGTGTGAGGGCAGGCTCCTGTCCTTTGACATGTAAGTGTCAGGCCCTCTACCTTCCAAGCCCAGGAAGACCCATTCAATATGCAGATACGTGCAAGTGTGACTGAGCATCCTGTGTTTGGGGTTGTCGGAGTGAATGCACTCCATTAAGCAGGATTTTGTATCACCATTCTGGCCATACTAAATATGAAGTGGCTACTCCTTTCATATCAGGATCTACCACTCAAACAGTATATGAGGGTAGCCCTAATGCTATCCTATGAAAGGAGTAGGCCTCATAGCAGTGTAAAATGAATTTAGGAGTTTTCCACTACCAGGACATAAAGAACACACATATTCATGTCCTGCCTTTTACCTACATAGCACCCTGCCCTATGGGCTACCTAAGGCCTACCTTAGGGATGACTTATATGTAGAAAAAAGGGAGTTTACAGCTTGGCAAGTACTTTTAAATGCCAAGTCGAAGTGGCAGTGAAACTGCACACACAGGCACTTCAGAGGCAGGCCTGAGACATGGATAGGGGGCTACTTATGTGAGTGGCACGACCAGTGTTGCAGCCCACTAGCAACATTTAATTTACAGGCCATGGGCACATGCAGTGCACTTGACTAGGGACTTACAAGTAAATTAAATAAACCAATTGGGTATGAGCCAATGTCACTATGTTTTAAGAAGAGAGCATATGCACTTTAGCACTGATTAGCAGTGGTAAAGTGTGCAGAGTCCTAAAGCGAGCAAAAATGAGGTAAGAAAAAGAGAAGGAGGAAGGCAAAATGGGGGTGACTCTGCGGAAAGGCCATTTCCAACGGTAGGGAATCAGAGAGTTAGGCTATTCTGGAGAGAGACCACAGACTTGATATATAGTGGGACTGAGTGCCTGCAAGCCCCAAACAAAAAGCCTACAAAATGGCTCCTGGTAGGATCTCACGGAAAATTAGATGCAGGGATCAAAAATTAGTAGGAAAACATTGTAAGGCCATAATCATTGACATCCAAAGGGATTGTTAAATGAGAGAAAAATCACAATGGGATTGATTTAGAGGAGGGCGTTATTTGAGGTCAGATTGACAGAGAGGTAGATCCATTGTAGCCTAAAACGTTGCACCAAAAAGCTCAGAAAAGGAGGAAAGCCTGCTGAAAACTTCTTTTTTGGAGGGGGGATGAAGATGGCAGCTTGAATCTGGTGCTCCAGTGTAAGTTTGTTACAAAGTTCATCTTTTTCCAACAATTTTGAGTAGTAGAACAACCTTGTAGAAAGTCTCCAGTACTCACTCTCTATATTCTGGTACTCTTTTGTAAGTTTCAAGAGCGCATGAATAACTGTGTTTCCTGGTTCACAAGGAACTTTACATACCAACAGGTGAATTGGAAGTATTCTAGACAGGCAACAGTTCCATCTCTTTCAGCACCTACTACATTCAACTCTTATAGGGAAATTCCAGTGAGAATTTACTCACATCATTTTAACTCCCTTTAATCATGTGGATATGCAGTAAACATGCGAACAGTCATGAAGGAAAATCCTTGAAGTAAAAGTTCAGGTAGATGAGGAGACAGAGGTATACAATGGTCCCTATCTGTCAAACTAAAGTTCCTTAGTACAATGACCAGTGATGTCTAATGTTTGCTTTAGTTGCAGCCAGACTTTCTTCTTTGACTGGTTTAAACAGGGCATGTTGAAGGGTAAACTAGCCAGCCACTGGTAGTCACATCTAACCCATCCTAATGAAATTGTCAATCTTCCCACTTCTAATTGCACAACAATGCACTTCATGTGCAGGGTACATGCTTTCTGGTAACAAGACTATATCAAATTTCATGCAACTACAATCCAAAACAGTCTTTTAGATCCATCCCTAAACATTACAGATCTGTTCACTGAACTTTAAAGGAAATCTCCTGCCATGAACCAACTCTTCACCTATGCTTCCTGTAGAGTAAGTATTAAACTATTAAACTATGTAAAATATTATTACTACAAGACATTCATGTCGGTAGTGTGACCAGTAGCGGCTGCCAGAAATCTCAAGGGGAGGGGTGCGGGCCGAGGCAGAGGGTGAAAATAATAAACGGCTGGTCAAACACACATGCGCGCTTAGGTGCACTCTCTCCCCCTCCTCCCTTCCAACTCAGATGGCCTCTCCCGTGCTGTTTTATTTTTTAATGTTGAAGTAAGAGAATGATGTTCTATATAAAGAAATAAACTAGACTAAAGAGGTAATTTGCATTTTACTATAATTTCCTGCTTCACGCTTAGGCCCACTTTCAAACTCATGTTAACAGCTCCCTGACATGAACTGCAACTTTCTACATGGCTCCTTTTCGTGGAAAATATGCACACGTGACACTGATCTACCGCCTCAATGTTTTCCAGCTTCCCAATCTGTTGGTGATCTCTCACTCAATGGAAACTATTCTCATTATTTTGTACTGCCATTTTCACTATTGGGTATTTATGACTTTTCACATTATTATTTTATTTTTTCATCATGGTACTACAAGACCCATCTTCATGCAAAATGTCGGAACGCCAGCTCGCTTACTCTGACAAGATGAATCCATAATTGGACGCTAGAGCATAAACCTAAATACCAGAAACATTTGCTCTTATTGTCCCGATTGATTTGTGTTGGAAAATGGGTTATTGGTAAGAGCAGGTAGGTACCTACACTTAGCAATAGGCCACTAACCTCCACTAAGGTCCAGTTAGGTCTCAGTAAATTAACCCCAGCTCAACCCTTGGTAGCTTGGCAACGAGCGTCAAGGCTTAACTTAGGAGACAGAGTGTAAAGCATTCAAATATCACAAAACAGTAATTCAATAAAACACAGGAAACAGTTTAAAAATCCAAAACCAATTTATAAAAATAGATTATATTTTTATCTTTAAAATGACACCAAAACAAATAAAATCGGATAAGGGGAACCGGAGATATGATTTTTTTTTTTAATTTTTTTATTTTAGCGCCTAGAAACAAAAAGCGCCAATCGGGTCATCTGGTTGCACCTCGACCGGGACAAAGTCAAAGTTTAAGGCCGACCGCGATGGAGCCCTGCTCGGCTACAGGCCACGGGAGGCCTTGGTTAAAAGTTTACCTTCACACTTAGGGGCTCATTCCGAGTCCGGCGGGCGGCGGGCGCCGCCCGCCGGGCGGAAACCGCCCAAAGACCGCACTGCGTTCAAATGACTGCGGGGGTCATTTTGACTTTCCCGCTGGGCCGGCGGGCGATCTCCAGAAGATCGCCCGGCGGCCCAGCGGGAAAGCCCCTGCAACGAGGAAGACGGCTCCGAATGGAGCCGGCGGAGTTGCAGGGGTGCGACGGGTGCAGTAGCACCCGTCGCGATTTTCACTGTCTGCATAGCAGACAGTGAAAATCATGGTGGGGCCCTGTTAGGGGGCCCCTGCACTGCCCATGCCAGTGGCATGGGAAGTGCAGGGGCCCCCAGGGGCCCCACGACACCCGTTCCCGCCATCCTGTTCCTGGCGGGTTTTACCGCCAGGAACAGGCTGGCGGGAAGGGGGTCGGAATCCCCATGGCGGCGCTGCAAGCAGCGCCGCCATGGATGATTCCCTGGGCCAGGGGAAAGGTTCCCCTTTTCTGACTGCGGCTTTACCGCCGCGGTCAGAATAGCCCTGGAAGCACCGCCAGCCTGTTGGCGGTGCTTCCGTTGCCCTCCACCCTGGCGGTTTCAAACCGCCAGGGTCGGAATGAGGGCCTTAGTCTCTTTTTTGAAGATTTTTCTTCAGCGGGACGAACCTGCCAGTCCAATCCGACCTCCTGGAGCCCTTCTCTGGATACGCAATGAGGGAATCCTCGGTGGAGATTTTTACCTTCGGACTTAGTCCTTCGACCGGGGTAAACCTGGATCTTGATCCGACGTCCATGGAGCCCTCCTCGGATACGCTGGCTGGGAGGTCCCGGTCAACTTTTTACCTTCGGACTTAGGGGGTCATTCCGACCCTGGCGGTCCATGACCGCCAGGGCCGGGGACCGCGGAAGCACCGCCAACAGGCTGGCGGTGCTTCCTGGGCCATTCTGACCACGGCGGTAAAGCCGCGGTCAGAAAAGGGCAACCGGCGGTTTCCCGCCGGTTTACCCCTGGCCCAGCGAATCCTGCGCCGCCATGGGCATTCCGACCCCCTTCCCGCCATCCTGTTCCTGGTGGTATTTACCGCCAGGAACAGGATGGCGGGAACGGGTGTCGTGGGGCCCCTGGGGTCCCCTGCACTGCCCATGCCACTGGCATGGCCCCATAAAGATTTTCAGTGTCTGCTTTGCAGACACTGAAAATCGCGACGGGTGCCACTCCACCCGTCGCACCCCTTCAACTCCGCCGGCTCCATTCGGAGCCGGCTTCATTGTTGAAGGGGCTTTCCCGCTGGGGCGGCGGGCGGCCTTCTGGCGGTCGCCCGCCGGCCCAGCAGGAAAGCCGGAATGGCCGCCGCGGTCTTTTGACCGCGGAGCGGTCATTCGGCGGTAACCGCATGGCCTTAGTCTCTTTTTCTGAGATTTTTCTTTACCGGGACGAACCAGCAAATCAGGCCGGGTCGCGGTTGAGGCAAGCCGGCTAGAGTTGCCGCGGCGGGTCGGTCCCTCTATGGAGCTTTTTTACAAAAATTCTCCAAACTTCTCCAAACTTCTGGGGCTTCTCCCAGATGTCCTTTGAAGGTTCTTTTGGGGTCCACAGCTCACCCCAAGGGTCCAGAAGTTCGGAGATGGTCCTTGGGGGGTGCGGACTACAACTCCCAGAATGCACCTGGCGCAAACTCCTTTTTGGCCACTGGACAGTGGTCAGCTGGTCGCTTTCTTCAGGAGTTGGTGCAGGGGACTCTGGTTAGCAATTTTTCACCTGTAGCAAACAGGGAGTCCCTCCTTGAACCAGTTGAAGCCAGGCAAAGTCCTTCTTGTGGTGAAGCCCAAGTGTGCAGCTGGTGCAGTCCTTCTGAGTGCAGGTTCCAGGTGCAGGCTAGGGGTCCAGCAGGGCAGTCCTTCTTCTTCTGTTGTTCTTCCTTGTTGGATGTGGTAGGGAACTGAGGTGTGGGTGCAGGTCTGCCAGTTTTATCCTTGCTCCTGGGTGAAAAGCAGGGGGGCCCTGGTTCTCCAATCAGGTGCAGGGTCCTTCCCCCTGTGATGACCACTTCCTGGGAAGTGTGGCAAAAATCAATCCCAGGAGGCAACATTCTCCAAAAATCCATCATGGCTGAATCTGATTTTTGGAGGTTACATCTGGCTGAGCCCACCCACTGGTGTGGCTAAAAATCATAAACACACCCCTCTCCTGCCCTCTCCTAATCTAATCAAGGGGGCACCTAGTTGTCTGGGGTTGCAGGATGTGGGGGTGTTGCTGGTTGCTCCAAATGTCCTTCTCTGCCTTTGAAGACCAGTTTGGCAGCCCTCCCCCTTCCTGCCTCACCATCTGCTGAGGGGAGATTCCTTCCCACAGGCACATTCCTTTGTGTGAAGCCAGGCCACTTCACACCTCATCAAGGCAGCTTGGCCAAGCTGCTCAAGGCTGGCCAATCAGAGCACAGCAGCAAAAACAATGCAGGGCTGAAATTGGCAACTTTTTAGGTAAAGTTTAAAACACTTTACCTGAACAAGTTATATTAAATCCAACAACTGGAAGTTGTGGGACTTATTACAACAATTACTTTGATACCAAACTCTTGGTATGCATCATTTAAGGAGACTTTAAAAATTAAAATAAAGTCTCCCCATTTTAGCCTATGAAGGCCATTTACTACAATGAGGGAAAAAACTAATTTGGCTGTTTTACCTCACCAGGGCTTATAAAACTATTTTTATTAGGTCCCTGCTTATAGTTACATGGCACCCAGCCCTAGGGGCACATAGGGCACACCTTAGGGGTGACTTATATGTAAAAATAAGGTAGTTTAAGACTTTGGAACTACTTTTAATTCCAAAGTCGAATTTGCATGTAACTTTAACTTAAAAGCAGCCAGGAAGGCAGGCCTCCCTTTAAAATGACACTGGGCACCTCAGCAGTGCACCTATGGGGGCACTACCTATGCTGTGGTCCCTAAACCTACATGCCCTACCATATACTAGGGACTTATAGGTAGGTTAAATTAGCCAATTATAATTAGCCTAATTTGCATATCCATTTTACACAGAGCACAGGCCCTGGGACTGGTTAGCAGTACCCAGGGCACCATCAGAGTCAGGGAAACACCAGCAAAAAGTGGAAAATGGGGGCAAAAAGTTAGGGGGCCTCTGCAATCAGCCCTATTTTCTCACAATTTGTGAACGTTTAAGTGGAAACTGTACAATCCCACCCCACCAGTGCTGAGCCCTTTTTTGGCTATTTGGGGTAGTTCTCACTTAGGCCTTCATAACGTTTTGTCCACAAAAACTATCCATGCTAAATTTGCTTCCTTATTTTCCAACATCATAAGGATTCTGAAGGTACACAGAGTTTGTGGGTTCCCCTTGAGGAAAACGAGAAATTAGTCAAAATACAGCAAAAATTTAGTTTTTTTCAAACAAATGGGAAAAAAGGGCTGCCGAAGAAGGCTTGTTGTTTTTTTCTCTGAAAAGGGTATTGTAAGGAAATGCCTCCTTGGCATGGTTACCCCCTGACTTTTTGCCTTTGCTGATGCTATGTTTTGAATTGAAAGTGTGCTAAGGCCTGCTAACCAGGCCCCAGCACCAGTGTTCTTTCCCTAAACCTGTACTTTTGTATCCACAATTGGCACACCCTGGCATCCAGATAAGTCCCTTGTAAATGGTACCCCTGGTACCAAGGGCCCTGATGCCAAGGAAGGTCTCTAAGGGCTGCAGCATATCTTATGCCACCCTGGAGACCCCTCACTCAGCACAGACACCCTGCTTGCCAGTTTGTGTGTGCTGGTGAGAACAAAACGAGTAAGTCGACATGGCACTCCCTCAGGGTGCCATGCCAGCCTCTCACTGCCTATGCAGGTATAGATAAGTCACCCCTCTAGCAGGCCTTACAGCCCTAAGGCAGGGTGCACTATACCATAGGTGAGGGCACCAGTGCATGAGCACTGTGCCCCTACAGTGTCTAAGCAATACCTTAGACATTGTAAGTGCAGGGTAGCCATAAGAGTATATGGTCTGGGAGTCTGTTTCACACGAACTCCACAGCACCTTAATGGCTACACTGAAAACTGGGAAGTTTGGTATCAAACTTCTCAGCACAATAAATGCACACTGATGCCAGTGTACATTTTATTGTGAAATACACCCCAGAGGGCACCTTAGAGGTGCCCCCTGAAACCTTAACCGACTATCTGTGTAGGCTGACTGGTTCCAGCAGCCTGCCACAACCGAAACATGTTGCTGGCCCCATGGGGACAGTGCCTTTGTCACTCTGAGGCCAGTAACAAAGCCTGCACTGGGTGGAGATGCTAACACCTCCCCCAGGCAGGAGCTGTCACACCTGGCGGTGAGCCTCAAAGGCTCACCCCTTTGTGCCAGCACCGCAGGACACTCCAGTTAGTGGAGTTGCCCGCCCCCTCCTGCCACGGCCCCCACTTTTGGCGGCAAGGCCGGAGAAAATAATGAGAAAAACAAGGAGGAGTCACTGGCCAGTCAGGACAGCCCCTAAGGTGTCCTGAGCTGAAGTGACTCCAACTTTTAGAAATCCTCCATCTTGCAGATGGAGGATTCCCCCAATAGGATTAGGGATGTGACCCCCTCCCCTTGGGAGGAGGCACAAAGAGGGTGTACTCACCCTCAGGGCTAGTAGGCATTGGCTACTAACCCCCCAGACCTAAACACGCCCTTAAATTTAGTATTTAAGGGCTTCCCTGAACCTAAGAATTTAGATTCCTGCAACTTACCGAAGAAGAAGACTGCTGAGCTGAAAACCCCTGCAGAAGAAGAAAGAAGACACCAACTGCTTTGGCCCCAGTCCTACCGGCCTGTCTCCTGCCTTCTAGAGAACCCTGCTCCAGCGACGCTTTCTCCAGGACCAGTGACCTCTGAATCCTCAGAGGACTGTCCTGCTTCCAAGAGACCAAGAAACTCCTGAAGACAGCGGCACTGCTCCAAAAGAACTGCGACTTTGTTTCAAGGAGCAGATTTCAAGATCCCTGCAACTCCCCGCAAGAAGCGTGAGACTTGCAACACTGCACCCGGCGACCCCGACTCGACTGGTGGAGAACCAACACCTCAGGGAGGACCCTCCGGCGACTCCGAGTCCGTGAGTAACCAAAGTTGTCCCCCCTGACCCCCCACAGCGACGCCTGCAGAGGGAATCCCGAGGCTCCCCTTGACCGCAACTGCCTGAACTCCATTTCCCGACGGCTGGAAAAGACCCTGCACCCGCAGCCCCCAGCACCTAAAGAAACGGAACTCCTGTGCAGGAGTGACCCCCAGGAGGCCCTCTCCCTTGCCCAGGTGGTGGCTACCCCGAGGAGCCCCCCCCCTTGCCTGCCTGCAATGCTGAAGAGATCCCTTGATCTCTCATAAGAAACCATTGAAAACCGGACGCTTGTTTCTACACTGCACCCGGCCGCCCCAGTGCCGCTGAGGGTGTACTTTTTGTGTGAACTTGTGTCCCCCCCGGTGCCCTACAAAACCCCCCTGGTCTGCCCTCCGAAGACGCGGGTACTTACCGGCTGGCAGACCGGAACCGGGGCACCCCCTTCTCTCCATTGAAGCCTATGCGTTTTGGGCACCTCTTTGACTTTTGCACCTGACCGGCCCTGAGCTGCTGGTGTGGTAACTTTGGGGTTGCTCTGAACCCCCAACGGTGGGCTACCTTGGACCCAAACCTGAGACTTGTAAGTGATTTACTTACCAGACAAAAACTAACAAAAACTTACCTCCCCAGGAACTGTGAAAATTGCACTGTGTCCACTTTTAAAACAGCTTATTGTGTTTTATGTAAAAAGTATACATGCTAATGTAATGATTCAAAGTTCCTAAAGTACTTACCTGCAATACCTTTCAAATGAGATATTACATGTAGAATTTGAACCTGTGGTTCTTAAAATAAACTAAGAAAATATATTTTTCTATAACAAAACCTATTGGCTGGATTTGTCTCTGAGTGTGTGTTCCTCATTTATTGCCTGTGTGTATGTAGAACAAATGCTTAACACTACTCCTTTGATAAGCCTACTGCTCGACCACACTACCACAAAATAGAGCATTAGTATTATCTCTTTTTGCCACTATCTTACCTCTAAGGGGAACCCTTGGACTCTGTGCATACTATTCCTTACTTTGAAATAGTGCATACAGAGCCAACTTCCTACATTGGTGGATCAGCGGTGGGGTACAAGACTTTGCATTTGCTGGACTACTCAGCCAATACCTGATCACACGACAAATTCCAAAAATTGTCATTAGAAATTGTTTTTGCAATTTGAACTATTTTTCTAAATTCTTAAAAGACCTGCTAGGGCCTTGTGTTAGTCCCTGTTAGCATTTCCTTTTAGAGTTTAAAAGTTTGGTAAAAGTTTGAATTAGATCCTAGAACTAGTTTTAGTTTCTTAAAAAGTATTCCAACTTTTAGAAGCATAATGTCTACTACAGATGTGAATGTGGTGGAACTCGACACCACACCTTACCTCCATCTACAGATGAGAGAGCTAAGGTCACTCTGTAAACTAAAGAAAATAGCAATGGGCTCCAGACCTTCCAAACTACAGCTCCAGGAGCTGTTGGCAGAGTTTGAAAGAGCCAACCCCTCTGAGGATGGCAACTCAGAGGATGATGATAGTGACTTGGAGGGTGATTCCCCCCCACCAGTCCTATCTAGGGAGAACAGGGCCTCTCAAGCCCTGACTCCACAAATAATAGTCAGAGATGCTGGTTCCCTCACAGGAGGGACCAACAACTCTGAAATCACTGAGGATAACTCCAGTGAAGAGGACATCCAGTTAGCCAGGATGGCCAAAAGATTGGCTTTGGAAAGACAGATCATAGCCATAGAAAGGGAAAGACAAGAGATGGGCCTAGGACCCATCAATGGTGGCAGCAACATAAATAGGGTCAGAGATTCTCCTGACATGTTGAAAATCCCTAAAGGGATTGTAACTAAATATGAAGATGGTGATGACATCACCAAATGGTTCACAGCTTTTGAGAGGGCTTGTGTAACCAGAAAAGTGAACAAATCTCACTGGGGTGCTCTCCTTTGGGAAATGTTCACAGGAAAGTGTAGGGATAGACTCCTCACACTCTCTGGAAAAGATGCAGAATCTTATGAGCTCATGAAGGGTACCCTGATTGAGGGCTTTGGATTCTCCACTGAGGAGTATAGGATTAGATTCAGGGGGGCTCAAAAATCCTCGAGCCAGACCTGGGTTGACTTTGTAGACTACTCAGTAAAAACACTAGATGGTTGGATTCAAGGCAGTGGTGTAAGTAATTATGATGGGCTGTACAATTTATTTGTGAAAGAACACCTGTTAAGTAATTGTTTCAATGACAAACTGCATCAGCATCTGGTAGACCTAGGACCAATTTCTCCCCAAGAATTGGGAAAGAAGGCGGACCATTGGGTCAAGACTAGGGTGTCCAAAACTTCCACAGGGGGTGACCAAAAGAAAGGGGTCACAAAACCTCCCCAGGGGAAGGGTGGTGAGACAGCCAAAAACAAAAATAGTAAAGAGTCTTCTACAGGCCCCCAAAAACTTGCACAGGAGGGTGGGCCCAGAGCCTCTTCACAAAACAATTCTGGGTACAAGGGTAAAAACTTTGATCCCAAAAAGGCCTGGTGTAGTAGCTGTAGTCAGTCTGGACACCAAACTGGAGACAAGGCCTGTCCCAAGAAAGATACCACTTCTAACTCCACTCCAGCTAAAACTGGAATGGCCAGTCTCCAAGTGGGATCAACAGTGTGCCCAGAGCAAATCAGGTGTCACACTGAAGCTACATTAGTCTCTGAGGGTGGGGTGGATTTAGCCACACTGGCTGCCTGGCCACCTAACATGCAAAAATACAGGCAGCAGCTCTTAATTAATGGGACAAGTGTAGAGGGCCTGAGGGATACAGGTGCCAGTGTCACTATGGTGACAGAGAAACTGGTTTCCCCTGGCCAATACCTGGCTGGACAAACTTATCCAGTCACCAACGCTGACAATCAGACTAAAGTACATCCCATGGCAATGGTAACTTTAGAGTGGGGAGGGGTCAATGGCCTGAAACAGGTGGTGGTCTCCTCAAATATCCCAGTAGACTGTTTGCTTGGAAATGACCTGGAGTCCTCAGCATGGGCTGAGGTAGAACTGAAAACCCATGCAGCCATGCTGGGTATCCTTGAACTGGTGTGTGTCAAGACAAGGGCACAGTGCAAGGCACAGGGTGAAAAAGTAGAGCTGGAGTCTGGAAGAAAGGCCCAGCCTACCAAGAGAAAAGGAAAGTCAGCTGGGAAACCAGCTGCAACACAGCAAGAAAAAGAGAACCTCTCTTCTCAGGAAGAAGTTCTGCCCTCTGAGGGACCTGAGCCTATGGAGCTGGAACCTTATCAGGTTGAGCTCTTAGTCCCAGGGGGACCCTCAAGGGAAGAGCTATGTAAGGGACAAGAAACCTGTCCCTCTCTTGAAGGCCTTAGGCAGCAAGCTGCTGAAGAGTCCAAAGGCAAGAAAAATGGAACACATAGGGTCTATTGGGAAGATGGACTCCTGTACACTGAGGCAAGAGATCCCAAACCTGGTGCCACTAGGAGAGTGGTAGTGCCTCAGGGTTTCAGAGAGTTCATTCTGACCTTAGCCCATGATATTCCCCTTGCTGGGCATTTGGGACAAACCAAGACGTGGGAGAGGTTAGTCAACCACTTCTACTGGCCCAATATGTCCCAGAAGGTTAAGGAGTTTTGCCTCTCCTGCCCCACCTGTCAAGCCAGTGGTAAGACAGGTGGGCATCCAAAGGCCCCCCTCATTCCACTTCCAGTGGTGGGGGTCCCCTTTGAAAGAGTGGGTGTGGACATAGTTGGTCCACTAGAACCTCCCACAGCCTCAGGAAATATGTACATCCTAGTAGTAGGGATCATGCTACTAGGTATCCTGAAGCTATTCCCCTTAGGTCGACTACTGCCCCTGCAGTAGCCAAGGCCCTCATTGGTATCTTTACCAGAGTGGGCTTCCCTAAGGAGGTGGTGTCTGACAGAGGTACCAACTTCATGTCAGCATACCTAAAACACATGTGGAATGAGTGTGGAGTGACTTATAAGTTCACTACACCCTATCATCCACAAACTAATGGCCTTGTTGAGAGATTCAACAAGACATTAAAAGGCATGATCATTGTGCTCCCAGAAAAACTCAAAAGGAGTTGGGATGTCCTCCTGCCATGTCTGCTTTTCGCTTACAGAGAGGTGCCTCAGAAGGGAGTAGGGTTCTCACCCTTTGAACTTCTGTTTGGCCACCCTGTAAGGGGACCACTTGTTCTTGTTAAAGAAGGCTGGGAGAGACCTCTTCATGAGCCTAAACAAGACATAGTGGACTATGTAATTGGCCTTCGCTCAAGGATGGCAGAGTACATGGAAAAGGCAAGCAAAAACCTTGAGGCCAGCCAACAGCTCCAGAAGTGTTGGTATGACCAAAAGGCTGCACTGGTTGAATTTCAACCAGGGCAGAAAGTATGGGTTTTGGAGCCTCTGGCTCCCAGGGCACTTCAGTACAGATGGAGTGGCCCTTACTCAATCCTGGAAAAGAAGAGTCAGGTCACCTACCTGGTGGACCTAGGCACAAGCAGGAGCCCCAAGAGGGTGATCCATGTAAACCACCTAAAACTCTTCCATGACAGGGCTGATGTAAATCTGTTGATGGTAACAGATGAGGACCAGGAAGCTGAGAGTGAGCCTCTCCCTGATCTCCTCTCATCAGACCCTAAAGATGGCTCAGTGGATGGAGTGATCTATTCAGACACCCTCTCTGGCCAACAGCAAGCTGACTGTAGGAAGGTCCTACAACAGTTTGCTGAGCTCTTTTCTCTAACCCCTGGTCAGACACACCTGTGTACCCATGATGTGGACACAGGAGACAGCATGCCTGTCAAAAACAAAATCTTCAGACAGTCTGATCAAGTTAAGGAAAGCATCAAGGTGCAAGTCCACAAGATGCTGGAATTGGGAGTAATTGAGTACTCTGACAGCCCCTGGGCTAGCCCAGTGGTCTTAGTCCCCAAACCTCACACCAAAGAAGGAAAGAGAGAGATGAGGTTTTGTGTGGACTACAGAGGTCTTAATTCTGTCACCAAGACAGATGCCCATCCCATTCCTAGAGCTGACGAGCTGATTGACAAATTAGGTGCTGCCAAATTCTTAAGTACCTTTGACTTAACAGCAGGGTACTGGCAAATCAAAATGGCACCTGGAGCAAAAGAGAAAACAGCATTCTCCACACCTGATGGGCATTATCAGTTTACTGTTATGCCCTTTGGTTTAAAGAATGCCCCTGCCACCTTCCAAAGGTTGGTGAATCAAGTCCTTGCTGGGTTGGAATCCTTTAGTGCAGCTTATCTTGATGATATTGCTGTCTTCAGCTCCACCTGGCAGGATCACCTGGTCCACCTGAAGAAGGTTTTGAAGGCTCTGCAATCAGCAGGCCTCTCTATTAAGGCATCCAAATGCCAGATAGGGCAGGGAACTGTGGTTTACTTGGGACACCTTCTAGGTGGAGGCCAAGTTCAGCCACTCCAGCCTAAGATCCAGACTATTCTGGACTGGGTAGCTCCAAAAACCCAGACTCAAGTCAGGGCATTCCTTGGCTTGACTGGGTACTACAGGAGGTTTGTGAAGGGATATGGATCCATTGTGACAGCCCTCACAGAACTCACCTCCAAAAAAATGCCCAAGAAAGTAAACTGGACTGTAGAATGCCAACAGGCCTTTGACACCCTGAAACAAGCTATGTGCACAGCACCAGTTCTAAAAGCTCCAGATTACTCCAAGCAGTTCATTGTGCAGACAGATGCCTCTGAACATGGGATAGGGGCAGTTTTGTCCCAAACAAATGATGATGGCCTTGACCAGCCTGTTGCTTTCATTAGCAGGAGGTTACTCCCCAGGGAGCAGCGTTGGAGTGCCATTGAGAGGGAGGCCTTTGCTGTGGTTTGGTCCCTGAAGAAGTTGAGACCATACCTCTTTGGTACTCACTTCCTAGTTCAGACTGACCACAGACCTCTCAGATGGCTGATGCAAATGAAAGGTGAAAATCCAAAACTGTTGAGGTGGTCCATCTCCCTACAGGGAATGGACTTTATAGTGGAACACAGACCTGGGACTGCCCATGCCAATGCAGATGGCCTTTCCAGGTTCTTCAACTTAGAAAATGAAGACTCTCTTGGGAAAGGTTAGTCTCATCCTCTTTCGTTTGGGGGGGGTCGTGTAAGGAAATGCCTCCTTGGCATGGTTACCCCCTGACTTTTTGCCTTTACTGATGCTATGTTTTGAATTGAAAGTGTGCTAAGGCCTGCTAACCAGGCCCCAGCACCAGTGTTCTTTCCCTAAACCTGTACTTTTGTATCCACAATTGGCACACCCTGGCATCCAGATAAGTCCCTTGTAAATGGTACCCCTGGTACCAAGGGCCCTGATGCCAAGGAAGGTCTCTAAGGGCTGCAGCATATCTTATGCCACCCTGGAGACCCCTCACTCAGCACAGACACCCTGCTTGCCAGTTTGTGTGTGCTGGTGAGAACAAAACGAGTAAGTCGACATGGCACTCCCCTCAGGGTGCCATGCCAGCCTCTCACTGCCTATGCAGGTATAGATAAGTCACCCCTCTAGCAGGCCTTACAGCCCTAAGGCAGGGTGCACTATACCATAGGTGAGGGCACCAGTGCATGAGCACTGTGCCCCTACAGTGTCTAAGCAATACCTTAGACATTGTAAGTGCAGGGTAGCCATAAGAGTATATGGTCTGGGAGTCTGTTTCACACGAACTCCACAGCACCATAATGGCTACACTGAAAACTGGGAAGTTTGGTATCAAACTTCTCAGCACAATAAATGCACACTGATGCCAGTGTACATTTTATTGTGAAATACACCCCAGAGGGCACCTTAGAGGTGCCCCCTGAAACCTTAACCGACTATCTGTGTAGGCTGACTGGTTCCAGCAGCCTGCCACAACCGAGACATGTTGTTGGCCCCATGGGGAGAGTGCCTTTGTCACTCTGAGGCCAGTAACAAAGCCTGCACTGGGTGGAGATGCTAACACCTCCCCCAGGCAGGAGCTGTCACACCTGGCGGTGAGCCTCAAAGGCTCACCCCTTTGTGCCAGCACCGCAGGACACTCCAGCTAGTGGAGTTGCCCGCCCCCTCCGGCCACGGCCCCCACTTTTGGCGGCAAGGCCGGAGAAAATAATGAGAAAAACAAGGAGGAGTCACTGGCCAGTCAGGACAGCCCCTAAGGTGTCCTGAGCTGAAGTGACTCCAACTTTTAGAAATCCTCCATCTTGCAGATGGAGGATTCCCCCAATAGGATTAGGGATGTGACCCCCTCCCCTTTGGAGGAGGCACAAAGAGGGTGTACTCACCCTCAGGGCTAGTAGGCATTGGCTACTAACCCCCCAGACCTAAACACGCCCTTAAATTTAGTATTTAAGGGCTTCCCTGAACCTAAGAATTTAGATTCCTGCAACTTACCGAAGAAGAAGACTGCTGAGCTGAAAACCCCTGCAGAAGAAGAAAGAAGACACCAACTGCTTTGGCCCCAGTCCTACCGGCCTGTCTCCTGCCTTCTAAAGAACCCTGCTCCAGCGACGCTTTCTCCAGGACCAGCGACCTCTGAATCCTCAGAGGACTGTCCTGCTTCCAAGAGACCAAGAAACTCCCGAGGACAGCGGCACTGCTCCAAAAGAAATGCGACTTTGTTTCAAGGAGCAGATTTCAAGATCCCTGCAACTCCCCGCAAGAAGCGTGAGACTTGCAACACCGCACCCGGCGACCCCGACTCGACTGGTGGAGAACCAACACCTCAGGGAGGACCCTCCAGCGACTCCGAGTCCGTGAGTAACCAAGTTGTCCCCCCTGAGCCCCCACAGCGACGCCTGCAGAGGGAATCCCGAGGCTCCCCCTGACCGCGACTGCCTGAACTTCATTTCCCGACGGCTGGAAAAGACCCTGCACCCGCAGCCCCCAGCACCTAAAGAAACGGGACTCCTGTGCAGGAGTGACCCCCAGGAGGCCCTCTCCCTTGCCCAGGTGGTGGCTACCCCGAGGAGCCCCCCCCCCTTGCCTGCCTGCAACGCTGAAGAGATCCCTTGATCTCTCATAAGAAACCATTGAAAACCCGACGCTTGTTTCTACACTGCACCCGGCCGCCCCAGTGCCGCTGAAGGTGTACTTTTTGTGTGAACTTGTGTCCCCCCCGGTGCCCTACAAAACCCCCCTGGTCTGCCCTCCGAAGACGCGGGTACTTACCTGCTGGCAGACCGGAACCGGGGCACCCCCTTCTCTCCATTGAAGCCTATGCGTTTTGGGCACCTCTTTGACCTCTGCACCTGACCGGCCCTGAGCTGCTGGTGTGGTAACTTTGGGGTTGCTCTGAATCCCCAACGGTGGGCTACCTTGGACCCAAACCTGAGACTTGTAAGGGATTTACTTACCTGACAAAAACTAACAAAAACTTACCTCCCCAGGAACTGTGAAAATTGCAGTGTCCACTTTTAAAACAGCTTATTGTGTTTTATGTAAAAAGTATACATGCTAATGTAATGATTCAAAGTTCCTAAAGTACTTACCTGCAATACCTTTCAAATGAGATATTACATGTAGAATTTGAACCTGTGGTTCTTAAAATAAACTAAGAAAATATATTTTTCTATAACAAAACCTATTGGCTGGATTTGTCTCTGAGTGTGTGTTCCTCATTTATTGCCTGTGTGTATGTACAACAAATGCTTAACACTACTCCTTTGATAAGCCTACTGCTCGACCACACTACCACAAAATAGAGCATTAGTATTATCTCTTTTTGCCACTATCTTACCTCTAAGGGGAACCCTTGGACTCTGTGCATACTATTCCTTACTTTGAAATAGTGCATACAGAGCCAACTTCCTACAGGTATCAACAAAGGGTTTGCAGTGCTAAAATCACCATCTTCCCAGATTTTAGGAATTGGCAGACTTGAATCAGTAAACCACATTTTTCAACAAAATATTGCCAATTTACTGGGACATACCGCATATCTACTATTTTTTGTGCTTTCAGCCTCCTTCTGTTAGTGACAGGAATGGGTATGAAAATAATGCTGGATCCCGGAAAGCTAAACATTTTAGAAAAGTAGATAAAATTATGAATTCAGCAAGGGATCACTTGTGTAGATCCATCAAGGTTATCCTACAGAAAATAACAGCAGAAATAAAAAAAATATTGAAATTGAGCTGAAAAAAACAACCATTTTTCTCCATGTTTTACTCTGCTCTTCTGTTCTGGTTGTGGGGATATATAGGGCTTGTAGGTTCATCAAGATTCCTAGGTACCCAGAGCCAATAAATGAGCTGTACTTCGCAATGGGTTTTCATTCTATACCGGGCTTACAGCAATTCATTTTCTGAAATATAAACACTGAAAAATAGGTATCAAGAAAACCTTTGCATTTCCAAAATGGGCACACAAGATAAGGTGTTGAGAAGCAGTGGTTATTTGCACATCTCTGAATTCTGGGGTGCCCATACTAGCATGTGAATTACAGGACATTTCTCAAATAGATATCTTTTTAACACACTGGCTTACAATTGGATGGAACAAATGTAGAAAAAGACAAGGGGCAATGACACTTGTTCTGCTATTCTGTGTTCTACCATGTCTCCCAATAAGAATGGTTCCTCACTTGCGTGGGTAGGCCTAATGCCCGCAACTGGAAATGCAACATGGTCACATCACATTTTTACATTGAAAATAGACGTGTTTTTTGGAAAGTGCCTAGCTGTGGATTTTTGGCCTCTAGCTCAGCCGGCACCTAAGGAAACCTACCAATCCTGTGCATTTTTTAAAATTGACACCTATGGGAATCCAAGATGGGATGACTTGTGGGGCTCTCTCTGTTACCCAGTATCATTTGCACACCTCAATATTCGGCAAAAAAACACTTTTTCCTAACATTTCGGTGACAGAAAGTTCTGGAATCTGAGAGGATCCACGAATTTCCTTTCACCCAGCATTTTCCCAAGTCTCCTGATAAAAATGGTGCCTCACTTATGTGGGTAGGCCTAGTGCCAGCAACAGGAAATGCCCCAAAACACAACATGGACAAATCACATTTTCCCAAAGAAAACAGAGCAGTTTTTTACAAAGTGCCTAGCTGTGGATTTTGGCCTCTAGCTCAGCCGGCATCTAAGGAAACCTATCAAACCTGTGCATTTTTAAAAACTACATGCATAGGGGAATCCAAGATGGGGTGATTTGTGGGTCTCTCACCAGGTTCTGTTACCCAGAATCCTTTGCAAACCTCAAAATGTGTCCAAAAATACACTTTTTCCTCCCATTTTGGCTACAGAAAGTTCTGGAATCTGAGAGGAACCACAAATTTCCTTCCACCCAGCATTCCCCCAAGTCTCCCGATAAAAATGGTACCTCACTTGCGTGGATAGGCTTAGTGCCTGCAACAGGAAATGCCCCAAAATACAACATGGACACATCACATTTGCCCTAAGACCTTCACGGGTGAGTAGTGCGCTTTACAAATCCTTGATTGATTGACTGAACGAAAACACAGCTATTTTTTGCAAAATGCCTAGCTGTGGATTTTGGCCTCTAGCTCAGCCGGGATCTAAGGAAACCTACCAAACCTGTGCATTTTTGAAAACTTTACACCTAGGGAAATCCAAGATGGGGTGGCTTGTGAACCTCTCACAAGGTTCTGTTACCCAGAGTCTTTAGCAAACCTCAAAATTTGGCCAAGAAACACTTTTTCCCCACATTTCGGTGACAGAAACTTCTGGAAATTTCCTTCCACCCAGTATTCTCCCAAGTCTCCTGATAAAAATGGCACCTCACTTGTGTGGGTAGGCATAGTTCCTGTGACAGGAAATGCCCAAAAAGAACATGGACACATCACATTTTCCCACAGAAAACAGAGCTTTTTTTTGCAAAGTGCCTAGCTGTGGATTTTGGCCTCTAGCTCAGCCAGCACCTAGGGAAACCTACCAAACCTGTGCGTTTTTGAAAACTAGACACCTAGGGGAATCCAAGATGGGGTGACTTGTGGGGCTCTCAACGGAATCTGAACACCCAGAATCCTTTGCAAACCTCAATATTTGGCACAAAAAAACCACTTTTTCCTCACATTTCAGTGATAGGAAGTTCTGGAATCTGAAAGGATCCACAAATTTCCTTCCACCCAGCATTCCCCAAGTCTTCTGATAAAAATGGTATTTCACTTGTGTGGGTATGCCTACTGCCTGCGATAGGAATAGATCACACAACGGTCAATGTTGGCCCTTACATGAGGGCAACTGTTGACCCTGGGGTGATCCATTCCTGACAAAGGCACTTGGTACAGGTGGGGTAGTGTTGTTATCAGGATAGGTGGGGAAACACTGAGTGGTAGGAATTTTGAGGATCCCAGCATATTACTGTAGTTTGTGTGACAGAAATTCAGGAACAAGCAGAGATTTTATTCAACATTTCAGCTTTACAGGGTATTTTGGGTAAAAACAAATTGGGGAATCCATACAAGTCACACCTCTGTGGACTCCCCCGGATGTCTAGTTTCCAGAAATGTCTGGGTTTGGTATGTTTCCCTATATGGCCACTGAGCCCAGGACCAAAAACACAAATGTCTGCCTTACAAAACCAGTTGGTTTTGTGATAGATAATTTTGATGTCTCAACAATATGATTTGGAGGGTGGAATTTGGGGCTCAACTAAATTGGTCAGCTCCCAAGAGAGCATTCTCTGTGCTTGCTGCTGCATGCACCTGCTCTCTAGGTTGGGCTAACCCGCTATTGTCCCGTTGCACAGACTGTGCTTGCGAAGGGACAGAAGGACTATCCCCATCACCTCCCTCATAATCACTCGAAGAGGAGTTATCGAATGGGACTCCTCCGACTGAAAAATCACTCCCAGAGTCTGCGCCATTATCCTATCCCTCAGATGCTGTCTCAGTATCTGCTGTCTCATTCTCTGATCCTACGTCAGAGCTGTCCTCTATAGCCCAAGTGAGGGCTTGAGCAGCAGTCATCCAACAAGATGCCATCTCTGCTACTGACTAAATTGTTGCTCTAAAACTCTAGCCTACTTAGAAAGTCACAAAATTGCTGGTGTGTGTGTGATACATGCAACAGTAGAGGTCATCTTACCTTTGTCTCAAAAAACACCTTGTCACATACCAATAGGCACAGTCTTTAGCACCTCTAGCATCCAGTCCAACAATCATTATTGGTGCTCCCACTTCGATGACCTCCTCCTCGAATTCCCTCAGTACCACCCAGCAAAAGTGCCCTTCATCTCTCTATAGCCATCCCCCCCTCAGCTCTTATGAGTAGCATCCAGTTTAACATCAAACAGCACAAATGCTGAGACACCAGTTCAGAGAACCTCCAAGCATTTATTCACAGAGTAAAAAGCAGGTCCCTCAGAATCCTCCTGATGCGTTTCAGCTGGAATGCCTTAATCCTAGGTAAGTATTTGCAGGTGTCCATAAAGCCAGTGCTTTTAACTTGTGACCCATGTCTCCTAAGAGCTGAGGCTGCCCTGCAGGGTCGGTGGCCCCCTGAGAAGCCAGCTTGTGTTTGTGAATTCATTTGTGGGGGCATGACCCGCTTGCTTCCTTACTACATAGCATTTACCAAGGCATTGAACGGAGGTTTCACAAATATGGTAGATATCCTATCCACTTTCTTACATCTGCAATAGTATATTCAATGCACTTGAAAGGTGCTGGACAAGATATCTGTCATGGTTGTGCTGGAGTAACCCTTCCAACAACCTTTAAATCAGATGCTAACGTTTATTATAATTTAAAAATTACCTGAAAATATCTGAAAAGTTAGCAATGATTTCTTGAGCTAGCAGACATTCAGACATTTATTCACTTATCAGTAACAGTTAATCAGCATTGGGCAAACTTATGGTTTCAATAGAATTTCCCATCTATAATTTACAAATTATGTCTCACACATTTCATACAACAGGACAAGTGTACCACAGCAGATTGTTTGAGAACAACCTGCACTCTATTATCAGATTTTTGTTTTTTTTTTAAGAAGGAGGTGGGACAGACATGTGTTTCTCTCCTCATCACGTATTTGCTCTCTGAGAAGTAGTGCAACTGAATAAGACAAAGACAGTTGTTTTGTCAAAGTGACTGTTGAATAGAAGGCTGCAGCCACTGCAGAGGTCAATTCGTCAGATGTCCAGAGCAAAATAATTAAGGGAACAAAATGGGTTTCTAATTGCAGTTTATCTCCTAATCGTAGGCATACATTGAAGTTGTGCATTTATAGCCTTCTATTTCAAGGGCACCAGTGTAGGAAAGTACCCACTTTTGGCATGGTTACCCCCACATTTTGTCTGCGGTCAGTGTGTTTTGACTGTGTTCACTGGGATCCTGCTTACTAGGACCCCAGTGACTGTGCTCCCTCCCTCAAAATTTGGTTGTTTCTGACTTGTTACACCCCCCAATTGGCATACTGGTGCCCCAGGTAAGTCCCTAGGATATGGTACCTAGGTAACCAGGACATTGATGCACCAGCGGTTCCCCATGGACTGCAGTATGTATTATGCCACCCATGGGAGCCCATGCAAAATATGTCTGCAGGCCTGCCGTTGCAGCCTGCGCGAAAAGGTGAATGCACCCTATCACTACAGGTCACTGCACCAGGTCACTGTAAGTCACGTCTATGGCAGACCTCCTAGCCCAGAGGGAAGGGTGCAAGACCTGTGTGTGAGGGCACACCTGCATTATGCTCCTTAGAGGAACTCCTTCATTGCTCTTGCCTGTTGTCAGGGTTTTTCCAGGTAGCCTGCTTTGCTGATACCCCACAGACAGGTTTCTGCCCTCCCGCTGCTTAGCCTGCTTAAGCAGAGGAATGGCAGAACAAAGGATTTCCTTTGGGAGAGGTAGGTAACACCCTACCCCTTTAGAAATAGGTGTTACATGGCTTGGGAGGGGTAGCCTCCCCAAGTCACCAGTTTGCTTTGAAGGGCACATTTGGTGCCATCCTTGCATAAACTGGTAGGTACCAGTCTATGAGGCCCACCGTCCCTGCTCTGGGACAATACTGGTCAATGGAAAGGGGACTGGCCATTGCCCTGTTCATCACTACTCCAGGGGTGGTGCCTGGAGCTCCTCCAGGTGGCCACTTTATTCTGCCATCTTGAATCGGTGGTGGGCAGAGGCACCTGGGAGCATCTGAGTGGCCAGGTCAGGCAGATTACTACACAGCCCCCTTCTAATGGGTGGTCACCCTGCTAGGTGACCAGTCATCCTTCCTGGGCTATTTAGGGTCCCCCTCCAGGGTGGGTCTTCAGATTCAACATTCAAGATTCCAGCAGGCCTCCTCTGCATTGTTTACTTAATCTTCTGGCCACTGGGACTGCAACTGGACTGCCCAGGATCTGACAATCTGCAACTACAGCGACTACTCTGCTCTGCAACATTGTTTCTCTGGCTCCTTCAAGCAACTGCAACATTTCCCCTGCTGTGCATCCTTTGTGGGTGACGAGTCTTCAGCCTGCAGAAGAAGCAAGAAGGAATCTCCCTTAGAGTGAAGGAGTCACCCCGCAGCATCGGCAGGCACCTGCTGCAATGATGTCAGACTGCGTGGATCTTCTCTCATGTAAAACTGTGTGGATCCTGCAACACAGGAGGTGGTCTAGAGTGGTCCCCTCAGTCCTCTCTACCAGCTGTCCAACTTGGGAGACAGTGAACTCTTGCCTCTCTTTGCAGGACAGTAACCCTGTGCACAGCGACTCTTACAGCTACCCGGGCTTGTTGGCCCTTCTTCCAAGGGATTTTCAGGCTCTGTGTAGCCCCAGCCTCCAGCACTCTTCCCTGACTGCTGCTCTAGTGATGTGGGACTCCTCTCCAGGTGTGCTGAGTGGGTCTCACTGCGACTCCTGTGCCCGTTGCCTGTAAGTTGCCTGTGGGGGCTGCCTTCTTGTCTTCTGACTCTCTCCACTGCTGAGGGTCACCTGAGACTCCCCTCCTTGGGTTGAGTTCCACTGGACCTTGCTGGTCCCTGGCAGCTCTGCAGCTCTTCATCTATGACTTTTGCCTTTCCCAAGGCTTGTTGGTGTTTTTTCCACACCACTGACCGACTTAACTCTTCTTCTGACGTGGAAATCGTCTGCATTACTTCTGGAACTCTTCTCCTGCTTCAGTGCTGCACAGCCAACTTCTTGTCTTCACCTTCGACCTGGTCCTGCATCTCGAGAAGAGTGGGTAGTGGTTCCTGCCCCAATGAACACTCAAACCTGAACTGGACTTGGTCCCCTTCATTTGCAGGTCCTCCTCTGTCAGGTTCCTCCTTTGGTTTCTTCCATTCTTGCTTGGGTCTTGCAGAATCCTTTTCCAAAGTTTACCTGTGGGGTTGGGGAAACACCGGGTAATTACCTTTCTTTCTCCTGGTCACTGGGCGGCATCCTGGTGCTTACCTTTTGGGGTTCCTAGTTTCTCCAGCTCCCCTAACAGATTCCACTTCCTTGGGGGGGGGACTGACTTTTCCATTCCACTTACTTAGTATATGGTTTGCTCTTCCCCTAGGGTCTTCATTATTTTCTGTAATTTCACTATTTTCTATTGCCTTCTATGCCAATCTCTGACTTCTAATGTATATATAATAGTGTGTTTACTCACCCCCCAGTGAAGTATTGCCTATACAGTATTTTAATATTTGTGTTACTATAATAAAATGCCATTATATTTGTAACACTGTGTGGTTCTTTCATCTGTGTAAGTGCTGTGTGACTGTAGTGGTATTACATAAGCTTTGTATGACTCCTAGATAAGTCTTGGCTGCCCATCCACAGCTATCTCTAGAGCCTGGCTTCCTAGACTCTGTCTACACCTCAAATAATAGGGGATACCTGGACTTAGTATAAGGTGAGAACATCAAAGGTGCTCACCACACACCAAGCCAGCTTCCTACAACCAGCTCCAAAATTCCTTCAGTTTTAATTCAATGCTGATAACCTGGCAAAAAGAGATGTTTGCAAGGTTCACATTTGAATAAAGGAGAGAGTCCATTAAGCAATGTGCTATACTACTGTTTTCCCAAAGGAAAATTGGATGGCATTTCTCTAAAAACATAGTTGTCTGCTGGAATGTCAAAATTATTGTCACATCTGTTGATTACCATCATAATCAAAATCCTGGCTAAAATTCTGGCTACCAACTGCATGGAGACATCTCTTCCTTAATCCAGCATTCTCAAGTGGGTTCCATACTGGAATGATCATCCAGAAGCCATTTCAGAATGCTTGCCTATCTTTTAATGAACTGCAAAAAATGAAGGTGGAGGAATCTGCCACCAATCTTGATGCCAAAATATTGTTCAACAGAGTGGAATGCCCGTACATCCTCGGAGTAATAGACAGGTATGATTGGGCAGGAGCTTCATAATTAAGGTCCAATGGCTTTACCTCACACTAGCTCAGATGATTTCTGATTGATTTCTGTCCAGTTCTATATGAATAAGTTGAGGCAAAAGAGGGGCCTGCTCCATGTACCACCATTTCCTTCCTGCATTGCGTTGGAAAGTGGATTCTTGGTAAGGACGGGTAAGTACCTACACTTAGCAATGGGCCCAGGTCTAGTTAGGTCTCAGTAAACTAATCCAGCTCACCCCTTGGTAACCTCACAATGGGCAGTTAGGCTTAACCTAGGAGACAGGTGTATGAAGCATTTAAAAATCACAAAACAGTAAAGAAGTAAAACATATAACACGATAAAATATCAACTCCACATTATAAAAATAGATTCTATTTTTTATCTTTAAAATGACACTAAAATGACAAAAATCCAATAAAGGGTACCGGAGAAATGAATTTTTAAAGAACAAATATTCTTTAGCACATAGAAACTAAAAGTGCTAATCTGGACATCTGGTCGCACTCAATGGAGACAAAGTCAAAATTTGAGGCCGACTGCGATCAAGCCCTGCTCGGCTATAATGAGTGGGAGGGCTCAGTCAAAATTTGACCTTCTTACTTAGTCTTTTTTCTTCACTTAACGAAGTTGCAGGTTGAATCCGACCTTCCTGGAGCCCTCTTCAGATATGTGTTGTAGGAGGCCTTGATGAAGAATTCTACCTTCGGAATTAAATGATTTTTCATGATGGAAATCTTCATCTCGGCCGAACTTGAAATTGAATCTGACCTCTCCGGAGCCCTCTTTTTGATACGCTGTGTGGGAAGCCTCTGTCATTTTTTTACGTTTGGGCTTAGAAACCTTTTGGGAGTTTTTTTTTTCAGACATCGGATGACCCTCCACAGCAAGCTGATTTCAAGTCGACGTCGTCGGATTCCCTTTCCACGAGCCTCCTGTGAAATCCTGGAAGTCTGGGGCTCTGGAGCTTTTCAGTGGGATGAACCAGAAAGTCAGGCCAGGTCATGGGTAACGTCAGTTGGATTGACTCACAACGCCGAGTCGGTACACTTATAGAGCATTTTTCCAAAGTTGCTTCAAACTTCTCCAAACTTCTGGATCTTCTTCCACAAGGTCTTTGAAGGTTCTTTAGGAGTCAACCACTCATCCAAAGGTTTGAGAAGCTCTGAATTGCTCTTTGAGGGTTAGGACTCCAATTCCTAGAATGAACCTGCCTTAAATTAAAAAATGATCACTGGTTACTGTTCAGCTGGTCAGTTTCTTCAGGGCCTGATGCAGGGGACTCTGGTCAGCAATTTTCTACCTGTAGCAAACAGGAAGACCCTTCTTGAAGCAGTAGAAGACAGGCATCATCCTTTTAATTCTGAAGCCCAAGTGTGCAGCTGGTGCAGTCCTTTAGAGTGCAGTGTCAAGGTGCAGGTCAGGGGTCCATCAGGGCAGGCCTTCTTCTCCTTGTCTTGTTCCTTGTAGGGATCTGAGGTGGGGTGCTGCTCTGCCAATTTTA
Source organism: Pleurodeles waltl (assembly GCF_031143425.1). Taxonomy (NCBI): domain Eukaryota; kingdom Metazoa; phylum Chordata; class Amphibia; order Caudata; family Salamandridae; genus Pleurodeles; species Pleurodeles waltl. Next base: position 142,864,192 of record NC_090438.1, read on the forward strand.
TCCTTGGTCCTGGGGTGGAAAGCGGGTGGCCTCTTGACCAATCATGTGCAGGACACCACAGTCTTGGGTGACAAATTCTTAGGAGGTGTGGCACAAATCAATGACAGTGAGCAACATTCTCCAAAAATTCAGGATGGCAAAACTTCAATCTCAGAGGGTGGGTCCGGCTGAGCCCACCCACTGATGTGGCTACGTTTCCCTTAACACACCCCTTTCCAGCCCTCTCTTCATCTAATCATCGGCCTCCTGGCTGTCTGGTTTTGCAGGAAATGGTGGAGGTCTACTTGCTGGCCCAAACGTCCTTCCCTCCTTTGAAGTATGGTTTAGCTGCTCTCCCACCATCCTGTTTCACCATCTGCTGAGGCAGTTCTCCTCCCCTAGGCACTTTCTTTTTATTCAGCTCAGGCCACTTTACACCTCATCAAGGCAGCTTGGCTAGGCTGCCAGAGGCTTGCCAATCAGGGAAGGACACTATAGGGCTGAAGTAGGAAACTTTCAGGTACAGTTCTAAAGCTCTTTCCTTGAGTTAGTTATGTTAACTTCAACAATGGTAAGTTGTTAGATGTATTACAACAATAAGTTTGATACCAAACATGAAATAGGTAGCTCCTTTTGAGGCTTTATTATTTTAAAATAATGTCTTCCATGTTAGCCTATGGAGCCCATTCACTACAATTGGGGAAAACAACCTTAGCTATTTTTCCCTCACCAGGGCTTATAAAACAGCTTTTATAAGGTCCTTGCTTATAGTTACACTGCACCCTACCCTGGGTGCACCCAGGGCACACCTTAGGGGTGACACATGTAACAATAAGGTAGCTTAAGACTTTGAAAGTACTTTTAATTCCAAAGTCGAATTAAGGGTTAACTTTAACTTAAATTCAGCCAGTAAGGCAGAACTGCTTTTAAAATGACCCTGGGCACTACAGCAGTGCACTTATGGGTGCACTACCTATGCTGGCGTCCCTAAACCTGCATGCCCTACCATATACTAGGTAGGTTGACAGTCAATTATAATTAGCTTAATTTCCATAATCATTTTAATCAGAGCACAGTCTCTGCGACTGTTTAGCAGTGACCAGGGCACCATCAGAGTCAGAAAAACACAAGCATAAATGAAATTGGGGGGAAAAGTTTAGGAGCTTTTGCAATCAGCCCAGTTTTCCCACACATTGGAACCTCTTGACAACGGCCATATGGACCATTCTGATTGCAGATGAGTTTCTCAAGACAATCACTGTCCCCAAACAATGATCCTAACATTGATGGCATTGACTAATATTTGCTCAGAGTATTCAGGCAAACACTTAGAATGAGGAAATGTCATCCAATGGTAATGTCCTACTGTATGACTAGAGCAAGTATCAGTCATTTCCATTTCAAATGAGTCCAGAAATGCATGTGTGATCTAAGCATATGATTGAAAGTTGCCTTATTCGATTGGTAGAATTTCTAGATAGTTTCAACTTCATTAAACTTTCTTGGTAAGGATGCATGCAAACAAAATGGTACGCTACAAAGGGCAGTCTTGAAATCAAACAAATCGATGCAGATATCACGTTCTTCATAGGTGAAGCTGAGACTCAAATCTGGTACACGTTATACCCGTACAGAGTTGGGTAGACTACATATGCCCCCTGTGAAAACATTATATAATATACTTTGTCCTAATAATTTCAGATCCACCTGCTTGGTAAGCAATCAAAGAGAAAATAGACATTTTGAAATTTTGGAAAATATGCTTATATCCACAACAATACCTTTTAGAAATTTGATGTGTTTATCAATGCTTTTATTATGGAAGTCATACCATATATACAATAAACGGACCCCCTGGCTGTATTCAAATGATGCAGCACGACTACCTGTAAGAGGTTCTTTTCTATTGTGGAATGCGTGAAAATGGTCCTGAGTTAAATTATGAAAACTTCTTATCTAAAATGATTCCATAAACTGTTTTGAAGTGTTAGGAAACTTAGGTCCTCATTACAACCCTGGTGGTAAATCCTGCTGGCCACTGTGCTGACAGCCAGCAACATACCGTGTCTGCTTCGGAAATCCGCAACGGTTATTATGACCCACACTGAGAATTACGCAACTATACAGACACCCACACAAGTACGCCAAACCAAAGGTCAGTGATAAACTTGCGATAGCAAAACCCACACCGTTACACCAACAGAAATACGCCCACAGTATCACAACCACACAAATCAATACGGGGGTCATTCAACCACGGTAATCCATTGGCGGTACACACTGCTGCACTCAAAATACACACACACTTACAAAACTACACCACATTGGACAATGCAAACTACACACACCTGACACACATACACACACCCCACCCACACACTCGCACCACTATAAAACACACACCCAAATTACCCACAACCCCTTACACCGAAAAACTTGGAAGAAGCAGAGAGAGAGAAAAGCAAAGACCACACCAGCATCCAGAGGCCCACAACACCATCACTCATACACCATCCACGCACATCACACACACACCCCAACACATCACCGCACACATCACATCAACCATCACCCCACACATCACTCACATCATGGCACCTCAAAGACACCCCAGGTTTTCTGAGGAGGAGCTCAGGGTCATGGTGAAGGAAACCATCCGGGTAGGGCCACAGCTATTCAGATAACAGGTGCAGCAGACATCCATTGCAAGGAAGATGGAGCTATGGCGGAGAATTGTGGACAGGGTCAACTCACTGGGACAGCATCCAAGAACACAGGATGACATCAGGAAGAGGTGGAATGACCCACGGGGGTAGGTGCGTTCCCTGGTATCCAGACACCAGGTAGCCTTATAGAGGACTCGCAGTCGACCCCCACCTCCTCCCCCACAACTAACAACATGGGAGGAGCAAGTCTTGGCAATAATGCATCCTGAGGGCCTCGCAGGAGTAGCAGGAGGACTGGACTCTGGTAAGTCATATCTTTACTATTATATTCCCCCACGCTACCTGCATGGACACCCATCACAGGCAGGCATGCATGGACACCCATCACCAATGCATGTCCAATAGAGAGACTCACCCAGGGCACACAATCACCACTCACACAAGGGCCAAGGCGATAGTGTAAGCACAGTAATAGAGGGAAACACACCCATTACACAAGATGGCACACACAGATAAAATAACAATGCATTTACACCCCAACAGGACCCCTACCCAACGTCACCGGACAGGAGGTGCCAGCCATATCTAGTCCCCCCACAGAAGAGGCCCACAGTGACAACAGCATGTCTGCACGCCTGGATCAAGATGACCAGCCTGGCCCATCAGGAACCTCTGGACAGTCGGTTCCCCTGCCACAGTCCCAAGCCACCACAGAACCTCCCCCCTCAGGAAAACCACCACAGCACCAACCCAGTGGGCCCATGCCACTGTCCCCAGGACATGTCAATCAGCAGTGTGTCCACCACTACAGGGACCCCAGGCAACCCCACAAACCCAGGACTATCAGGGACCTGGGGTCAGTGGCAGTGGGCACTCGGTTCAGGGGACGGAGGCATAGGACAACAGGGAAGCTGGGAGGACTGCTGTGCGACAGGGGGAGGATAGGCCCAGGGAACCGACCCTCCACAAGGCACTATCAAACAACATGGGAGCATACCACCATTCCCAGGAGACCATGGGCACGGTACTGGCCAAGTTTCAGGAGACCCAACGGCTGCAGGAGGGACAATACATGGGGATCCGGGAGGACCTCACCAACATCTACACCATCCTGGTCACCATAGCAGGGGTGCTGGCTGACATAGGCAAGACCATGAGGGAGGCAGTGGCACAACAAAGGGCCCCTGACACTAGCCAAATCGAGGAACAGCCCTCCACCTCCGCCAGCGCTAGTGGACACAAGGCCCCACCACAGGAACAACTGCTAACCAGCACCCCACCCCCTGCAGAAGGAGAACCACCACGCAAACGGTCCCTGCGATCCAGGCAGAAGACAGAGAACATTGCCAAGACCCCCGCCAGGAAATAGGACCCTCCTGATTGTCACCCTTCTGTCCCACTATGTCACCCTGTCCACCTTGAACTGCCATTACTTCCCTTCCTATGCCCCATTGGACAATGCACCTGTGATACCAAGAGATTGGACTCTATAATGGACCTACCTTCACCATCACCCCAGCCCCTTCCACATACCCCTATATACATTAGCCCCTAAATTAACACCCTTGAATCACAAACCAATCTGGAGTCAGTCTGATCTTTCACAAATGTATTATTACAACATCACCAACAAATATCAATGTAAATGTTCATTTGCTCATACCAATGTATGATAGTTGTTGGGCAGGAGTACATATAGCAGAAGGCAGAATGAGGTACCCAGATCTGAAAAATTGAAAACCAAAGTGAACTATCAGTGTCCATAGACAGAGTGAAGAGGCTGACTTATACAATATCCTACAGTATTCAGAAAGGTGAGGAGCAGTTACAGTCTCTTACCTGTGTGTCACTGGAAGTACTGCATGAATATTTTTCGTTCGGTTGTCAATATCTTCTTCCTCTGCCTCCTCTTCCTCACTGTTCACAGGCCCCACCGCTGCCACAAGACCATCATCAGGCCCATCCTCCTGCATAAAAGGCTCCTGGTGTCGCAATGCCAGGTTGTGCAACATGCAGCATGCCACGATTACCTGGCACACCTTCTTCGGTGAGTAGTATAGGGAGCCTCCTGTTAGATGGAGGCACCAGAATCTGGCCTTCATGTGGCCGCACGTCCTCTCAATAATACGCCTAGTTTGCCCATGTGCCTCATTGTAGTGTTCCTCTGCCCTTGTCCTGGCATTCCTCACTGGGGTCAGTAGTCATGAGTGGTTGGGGTAACCAGAGTCACCTGCAAATGTTGAGGGATAACTGTTAGACACATACTAACCCAAAGGGACTACCCCATACCCAGACACCTACTCATACTGTGTGGGGGCCTTGGGCCCATCTATTAGCTACACACGGTGCCTCTGGAGTTATGTTATGTTATGTTGTATTTTATAAAGCGCCAAACTACCCGGAGGCTTCCTAGCGCTAAGAAGGACACTGGCCTCATAGCAAGCAGAAAAATACTGGATCATCATGAATAATAGTTAAAAATGTGAAATTAACATTAGAATTAGAAAAGCCAGGCTTTCCGAAATTCCAACTCCTGCCTAATCACCCGGATGTTGAGGGGAAGCGAATTCCACAATTTTGCTCCCTGATATATCAGCGATCTACCACCCCATTTTACTTTTTTTACTTTGGGGAGCACGACTAAGGCTTTGGAAGAAGATCTCGGAGCTCTAGTAGGGGCATAAAATGAAACCAATAACCTTTCGGAGTAACCTTAATAAACCAAACAGGAGGCGGAAAGCATCCTAGCTTGGTACTCTAATGTTAGTTTAGAATCTAACCAAATTCCTAGGTCTTTACTAATGATATTTCGGAGGGGGTAGATGTTCCAGCTGTATAGCCGGCAGAATATTCTTCGCCAGAAAGCTTTCCCAGGAACATTCTGGGGGTCATTTTAACCCTGGCGGTCGGAGACCGCCAGGGCTAAAGTGGCGTCCGTACCGCCAACAGGCTGGCGGTACGGAGACCCATATTTCGACCGCGGTGGTAGCGCCGCGGTGATAAATCACCAGGGCAGCGCTGCTTGGGGATTATGACTCCCCTACCGCCAGCCTGTTTCTGGTGGTTTGCACTGCCAGGAAGAGTATGGCGGTAAGGGGAGTCCTGGGGCCCCTGGGGGCCCCTGCACTGCCCATGCCACTGGCATGGGCAGTGCAGGGGCCCCCTAACAGGGCCCGTGCATAGCAGACAGTGAAAAGCGCGACGGGTGCTACTGCACCCGTTGCACGGCCGCAACACCGCCGGCTTCATTAGGAGCCGGCTCCTATGTTGCGTCCGCATCCCCGCTGGGCCGGCGGGCGTAAACTAGGTTTGGGCCCGCCTGCCCAGCGGGGATGTTGTAATGGGGACCGCGGGAGTGTGGCCGCATTGGCGGCCGCACAACGGTTACAGCTTGGCGGGCGGCGGTAGCCACCCGCCAAGCTTGTAATGACCCCCTATGTCTGTCTTTTCTTTGTTGAGTTGGAGCCTGCTATCAGTCATCCAATTCGAGACAGCTTGCAAGCAAGCTGGCAAAGCCAAATTGTCTGCAGCCTTAACCATAGAAAAAGATATCACCAACTGCGTGTCGTCGGCATAGGATATCAGGGATAAACCAAAAGGTTCCACTAAATCTGCTAGGGGAGCCATATAAATATTAAAAAGGGTAGGACTCAACGATGAGCCCTGGGGTATTCCACAATGTGAAATAAACTGTTCTGATAGAAAAGAGTGATCTAAGACCTGAAAGGATCTATTTTGAAGAAAAGATCTCATCCATTTAAGTGCCTGGCCTTTAATTCCAGCTTTTTCTATTCTTTGGATTAAGAGACCATGATTAACCGTATCAAATGCAGCACTTAAATCCAGCATTATTATCGCTGTTACAGAACCTTGATCCATCCGTTTTCTAGCCTCTTCTGTAACAGCTATCATGGCCGATTCGGTCTAAAGCCCATTTTCGTGGGATGCAGGATTTTATGCTCCTCAAGAAAGCTTGAAATTTGCGTATTGACATATTTGTCAATTATTTTTGCCATAGTTGGAAGAAGTGATATCGGCCTGTAGATCTTAAATTCGGCCCCATCTAGGTTAGTTTTTTTTAGCAGGGGTTTGACCACTGCATGCGTCCATTGTTCAGGGACACTGCCACTTTGTAAGGAGCTATTCAAAAGCCCCGTTATAACAGAAGTTGTGGCGGGTGCTCCAAGAGTTAGTATATGAGGGGGAGCAGGATCTAAAGGAGAACCAGATTTCAGTTTGCTCAGCAGCAAAGCAGTGCTTTCTTCCGAAATAGGTGGGAAACACTGTAAAATGGCAGAGCCATCGTTACTCTCACTGGTCTGGTCAGACATTATCACCTCTTCCCCTGGGAAATTCCTATAGATATCCTCAATCTTCTGTAAGAAGAATGTGGCCAAGTTGTTACTATGTTCCTCTGATGCTACCGTTGCTTCAGGACAAGTAGGGGAGTGAAGCATCTCCTTCAACACCCGAAAGATTTCTTTCGGGGATCCCGAAGCTTGTTCAATCTTATCCCCATAATAGGTGGCTTGAGCTAGCCTTGTATCTCCATGGTAATGCCTAATTGCTTGTCTATACTCTTCCCTGTCTTCCTCTTTTAAGGATTTCCTCCATTTCCTCTCTAGACGCCTACAATTACTCTTCTGCATTGTCAAATGTGGGTAAAACCACAAGGTTTTATCCCTTCTCCTATGCCCAGAAAGACCCTTATAAGGGAGCAGAGTATCAAGGCAACTAGTAATACAGTCATTAAAAAGAGTGGTATCCATATAGTTATCCCTCACAAAATCTTCTTTACTGTTCATTAAAAGTTTAACCCACTCTTCCGAATTAAGATTGTGCCATTTCCTTGCCGTCCTACATATAGGCTGTTGAAAGCCCGCTCCCTGGGGAAACTTCATTTTTAATGTAATTAAAAAGTGATCGGACCAGGCTAACGGGGAAGGGGACAGAGCACTCAGCGAGGGAAGATTGCTAAAGACCAAATCAATAGTGTGTCCTCTCTCCTGTGTCGGACCACTAATCAGTTGTTTTAGTCCTAGCGCTTCCAAATCGCTCAGCAGACGTTTAGCTGCAGTGTGCTCTAAGTTGTCTACTTGAATGTTAAAAACTCCTAGCACTGTTAAATTAGGTTTCATGCAAATTAATTCTGCTACTTGGTCGGCTAGGGCCCATCACATAAGGGATACTGCTATTCCTCAAATGTAGGCGTCATGCACAGAACCAGGATACTTGGCATTCACATGGAAGAAGTACTGGTCTGCCAAACACACCATCTGCACATTCATCGAATGGTAGCTTTTTTGATTTCTGTACACTTTTTCATTTCTGCGAGGGGGATGGCAAATGCCACAAGTGTACCATCAATGACACCAATGATGTTGGGGATATGTCCCAGGGCATAGAAGTCAGCTTTCACTGTGGGCAAATCCTCCACGTGGGGAAACACGATGTAGTTGCGCATGTGTTTCAGCAGGGCAGACAACACTCTGGTCAACACGTTAGAAAACATCCCAGATGCCATGGCCACTGTAGTTTGAAAGGAGCCAATTGCCAGTAAATGGAGCACTGACAGGACCTGCACTAGAGGGGGGATTCCTGGGGGATGGCAGATAGCTGACATCAGGTCTGGCTCCAATTGGGCACAAAGGTCTTGGATTGTGTTGCACGATCAAGTCTGTAGGTGATAATGATGTGTCTGTCTTCCATTGTCGACAGGTCCACCAGGGGTCTGTACACCAGAGCATGACGCCATCTCATCATGTGCCCCAGCGGATGCAGCCTATTGAGGAGAATGGTGAGCAGAGGGTCATGTACCACATAGGTTGCACAAGTGTGTTTGCAGTAATGTGAGTAAATCCGTGTGTGGCGTATTTTATCCATATAGCTGCCAAACTGTGCTGTGACGCAGTTAGGTGCCATGCCATGTGCCCCCCTGAAATGGCAGCTGCCTGACTTGTGAGGAAGGACAAGGGGAAATGAGGTAACTGGGCTGGTGTTGTGCAGCTTCGCGGTAGGTGGTCGAAGACCGCCGCACAATTCATCATTGGTTATCATTGGGCCTTATGGATTCTAGGAGCCAATGACGAGGTACGCCAGCGGTGACGGTATGCACCGCCACGGACGTGATCGCCATTTTCTATATGTTCACTCACTTGATACCTGACCTTCAACAGGAGAGGACCTACACTGCAAGTGCTGCTGTGACCTGAGTCTAGAAGCGACAATGCCTTGAGTGTCTGGAGAAAAGGCCCCTACCTTCACCGTGGAGGAGTTGGACAAACTGGTGGATGGGGTCCTCCCCAGTACACGCTACTCTACGGTCCTCCAGACAAACAGGTGAGTACACTGTGAGCATGATGCGTGGGCAATGCCTGTTTGGAGTGGTGTGAATGGAAGATACATGTGGGGGGGGCTAAGGGCTGCATGTGAGGATGGTGAGTGCATGAGTGTCAGAGCATGGGTGGGGACTGGTTGGCAATGAGTATGACGGTCCGGACGGGAGAGTAGTTTCCTTTCCTCCTGTACCTTTCCTTTAGGTCAGCGCCCACCAGAAGAAGGGTATTTGGCATGCCATTGCCAATGAAGTGCGGACCCTGGGGGTTTATCATAGACGGAGCACCCACTGCCACAAGAGATGGGAGGACCTGCGCCGCTGGAGCAAGAAGACGGCAGAGGCCCAGCTGGGGCTGGCCTCTCAACGTGGAAGGGGTGCCCACCGCACCATGACCCCCCCTGATGTTCCGGATCCTGGCGGTGGCATATCCAGAGTTGGATGGGCGCCTGAGGCCATCACAGCAGCCACAAGGCGGTGAGTACAGTGTCATTAAGCTGACTCTGCGTGCTTTACGAAGTGTCTGAGTGGGGAATGTGGGCTGTGGGTTCCCCTAGGCCAGGGCGAACTTGGCAGGGTAGGTCCCTTGTTGGGCAGGCTCTGAGGCACTCCAACCACAATATTTTTAGAGGGCATCTGCAACTTGGCAGGCTCCTGTGGGTTCCAGGTGTGCAGCAAATGGTGTTAGGCATTGTACCCCATGGCCGGGTGAATTTCCTACTATCTGCTAGTGCATGGCCTAGTGCATAGGGCTGCTTCCTGTGTGTTGTGTCCGCCAGCGGTAGTGGTGTTGCTGGCATTGACCATGTGTATTTTCTGTCTTTCCCCCCTTCTTGTTTTGTCACCCTGTCCTTGTGTGCATTAGCATCATCTGGCGGAGGAGCAGAGGCACCAGCAATGGAGGGAGCTGCATCCCACATGGCCCTGGAGGGTGAAGGCACCAGTAGGACAGAGGGCGAGGGGAGCTCCACGACAGGGACAGGAGGGGATACTAGCGACAGCAACTCATCCTCTGATGGAAGCTCCCTGGCGGTGGCGAACACCTCTGGTGCCCGCCCCAACAACAGGTACAGCCTCCACCCCCCTACCAGCACCGCCCTCCCAGCAGCCCTTCAACGTGTTTCCGGTGCCCACTCACCCAGGAGGGTGGGCACCTCCTTTGCCCCTGGCACCTCAGGCCCTGCCCCAGTCAGCCCTGCTGCCCTCAGTGAGGAGGCTATTGACCTCCTGAGATCCCTCACTGTTGGGCAGTCAACCATTCTGAATGCCATCCAGTGTGTCGAGAGGCATTTGCAGCAAACAAATGCATGCCTCGAGGGCATTCCTTCTGGTGTGGCGGCCCAACAGAGATCATTTCTGGCTCTGGCTCTGGCCCCAGCACTGATGGCAGCCATTGTCCCTGTGTCCAGCCTCCCCCCTCCACTACCCAGACCCAATCCCCTCTTCCTCAGCTTATCCCGGTCACACCATCAGACCAGCATGCACACACATCAACACACAAAAGTGGCTGAGGAAAACATAAGCACCTCACATCCCACAGGCACTCACACAAGCACCATACCCATGCACACATACCAACATCCACTTCCTCCACTGTGTCCCCCTCCTCCATGGCCTCCATCTGCCTCCCAGTCTCGTCTCCACTCACACATGCATGCACTAATCATCAGCCACTGCCTCCATCACAAGCACACCCATCACTACACACCGCTCACGTTCAATCACCACCCCCACTACCATTCACACGTCCCCTGTGTCCTCTCCCAGTGTGTCTGTAAGCCTTCCTCCCAAAGTACACAAACGCAGGCACACACCCACTCAACAGCCATCCACCTCACAACATCCTCCAACCCATGCACCTTCACCACAACTCAGCAGATGTACACCTCCTACAACCACTACCTCTTCCTCCACTCCCACCCCCCTCAATCTTCCCATCCCACTGTGTCAAAAAAACTTTTCCTAGCTAACATTAACCTCTTCCCTACACCTCCTCCCCCGTCCTTCCCCAAGGGCCAGGATGTCTAGATCCCAGCCCAGCACCTCAGCCACCAACTTTGCATCCGCTGTGGTCCTTGCTAGTCTAGTACGGTCTAAGGGGGCACCCGCCAGAGCTGCCAGTGTGCCACCAACAGAAAAGAAGGACCACCCTATTTCACCACCTGCAAAGGTCAAAAAGGGGCCGGCTTCCAGCAGGGGACAGTCACACCACCCATCCAGCAAGGCCTTGCCAAAACACTCAGTGAACAGTGCCAAGGTCCCTGCAGCGACTGTCAAGATGGGGAAGGGCCACAATCCAAAGGGCACGTGTCTTCTGGTGAGGGGCTGGTGACCACCATATCATCAGTAATGGCAGCCACATGCACCACAGTCACCACTGCCGCTCCAACCGCCACCTGCACCGCCACCTGCCCCGCCAGCTGCACCGCCACCTGCACCGCCACTGCCACAACGTCAGTCTGCAGCACCTCCCCAAGGATCAGCCATCCGAGGCTGCCGGAGACGGTATGGTGTCTCCATCCACCACAACAGTCACTTGCACCACGGCCAGCACTGGCAGCCTCTCCGCTGCAGACACCGCCACCTGCACCATCATCAGCACTGCCACCTGCACTGCCGATGCCAATCTGTCAGATGTCAGCCCCATTCCCAGTGTGCAGCCATCAGAGTCTGCAGGTCACGTCCTGGACACGCCACTTGAGACACCATCTCCAGCACTGACACGAACCAGCAATTGGCAGCCTAAGTCGCAGCAGGATGGCGTGTGGCTCTACCTCCATGGAGTATCATGCTACCTGTTCCAGGTACATTGCGTGGCTCAGACACCCAGGTGAGACGAATTCAACTGCCACACCCCATGTGCAGCATTACTGGGCACAAAGCCCCCTCCAGAACTATTGGAGAAAGGCATCCACTCACCCAGTCCTTGGCAGGATGAAGCACTCTGGGCACAAAGCCCCCTCCAGAACCAGTGGAGAAAGGCATCCACTCACCCAGTCCTTGGCAGGATAAAGCACTCTGGGCACAAAGCCCCCTCCAGAACCAGTGGAGAAATGCATCCACTCACCCAGTCCTTGGCAGGATGAAGCCCTCTGGGCACAAAGCCCCCTCCAGAACCAGTGGAGAAAGGCATCCATTTGAGAGACTGTGGCTTTGCATTCCCCAGGACCAAGCAGTGGGCAAACCACCCACTTGAGAGACTTGTGAGACTGTGGCTTTGCACTCCCCAGGACCAGGCAGTGGGCAGTGAACCCACTTCAGAGACTTGAGAGACTTGGCTTTGCACTCCCCAGGACCAAGCAGTGGGCAGTGAACCCACTTGAGAGACTGTGGCTTTGCACTCCCCAGAACCAGGCAGTGGCCATGGAGCCCCCTCGAGGAGCAGTAGCGTCGTACCATCATCCGGCTGAGGTGCCCCCCCCCCCCCCCTTCCCCCTGAAGTGCCTGTTTTTTTTTTTTTTTTTTACCTGATGCCCCTGAACTGTTCTCTCCGTTTTGAGGCAGGTGTCATGTGTGGGCTTCGCCCATGCTTTTTGGGACCACTGGTCCACGGACATTTCATGGGACAGTGCACAAACTTGTTTACTTGCTGTAAATATTTGTGTATACTGATTATTTGCTGTTCTCTTGATCTATCTGATTGTTCCAATATTACACTAGTTACACTCATTTAGTTTGGTCCTTGCGTTCTTCCAGAGGGTGATGGGGTGTATCTGTGATGTTATTGGATATGTGTGTGTGTATGTTGTTGTGGGTGGGGGTGTTGTGTGCCGCCTGTGTGTGTCACTCTCTTTTCCCTCCTCCCCTCCCCTGTGTGCTAGGTGCAGTACTCACCATCGTCGCCGCCGCCTTCTTTCCACTTCGTGTTATATTAATAGATACAGCAACATGGGTAGGAGCTGCAATTCGGGCTCCATCGCGTCCTAATTCTTCCTTGGTTGTCGAGAGGTGAGTGGTCTCCCTTCTGTGTACTGTTTCCACCATGCTTTTGACGGCGTTGGTTCCGCCCTGGAAAATCTGGCGGATTGGTGCTGTGTAATAGTGGGGGAGGTACACTGTCTTCCGCCTGTCTGTTGGCGGTTACCGCTGCGGTGTTTGTTGCTAGCGCCATGGCGGTTGGAGTGGTAAAGTGGCTGTCTGTGTTGGCAGTTTCCGCCATGGTCGTGATCCCATTTATTTTACCGCCGGCCTGTTGGCAGTATTACCGCCACTTTAACACCGACCACCAGGGTTGTAATGAGGGCCTTAGAGTGTTGATCGTACACCTCTACGAAATGCCAGTAGACAATGTCGTCCAAGGTTTTCTGGCAAGACAGTTTATGCCACAAATATACAAATATACTTCAGAGGACAGGTCAGAATTATTGCACTATCATGACAGACTTCTAAGGGAATCTAGACTAACATTTTCACATTCTAAAGTATTTCCCAACCGAGGATGGACACAGGGTCGGTCGCGTCCATCACTTTGATTGTTGGCGATGCAAACAGCGCTACTGTGAGCTGATCAAAGACCTATTGGTTGCAGATTTGCTCTACCTTATCCTCTGTAGACTTTCTAACAGAATAGTTGGGGTATGCTCCAGGATATGGCTGACTTTGTGGTCCCATCCAATTATAGTCGTAGGCGGCGGGTGACTTCACTAGGCAGCACAAAATCTTTCATTTTACAATTGTGAAACAGACACACAATATTGACTCATAAAGAGTAATTAACATAAATGGCAAGGGTTGCCAACTTTGAACATTTCACTTATAAAGTAAATCACCACACGCAATTCTTTGAACTAACCTGGGAACCTTTCCTTAGACGTTGTTCTATCAATGACACACCGTGACGGTATACATCAGACATGTATAGTGACTGGCAGTGGACCTGATTTGCATCATACAGTGTTGAACGTTGGTCCTGTGCTTCTGACTGATAGAATATAACTTCTCTAGTATGCAGAAATGGCTAGTCATGTAACTTTATATATAGACTGGGGGACAAACACTGTTGAGTGATCTATTGTTCATATTTATTTTTCTCTGATATTCATCTGGGGTTATGGTGTAGGCTATACACACGACTAAATGTGTATTTTGTGTGTGTAGAAATTTGCATTTATACCTGCTCTTAGGCATATTTAGATACTCAAAATTACCCAACTTGGTTTCCTGTTGAGCTGTTTTGTTCTGTAGAGTGATATATGTTCTGTAGATGTACTGTTCCCAAAAATAAGAATAAAAGATTAATGAAAAAATGGTTTTACAAAAACTTTACAGCAACGATTTGGGCACCCCAAACCAAGTACAGCTGGGGTGGGAAGCTAAGGGTGCTATAAAAACCCTACGGCATTTACTAAAAACATAACAGTTAGGAATTATTGGTCCAGTGTATATTTTGGTGGTATGTATACTCCATTGCAACAACAACAGTGTATACATCAGCAATATAAAGGTCCAACCACCCAATATAAATGCGGGCCTGACCTTCAGTTTGGCCATAGCAGAGACTACTCTTTCTCTGCTATGGCCAAACAACTTCAACAGCCCTGGGAGTAAGGGCCATCAGAGAAATGGCTACATGTCTGCCTGTGCAATTTTGATAGGTGGACATTTAGTACACTTTTTGTGTTTTCTACTGTCAGGTAAAACCTGGTAAGGAACAGTAAAATTATTGTAATGCCCTCCCCCGCCACGGAAGAATACTCCCATGGTGAGGAAAGCTTAATATTGTTTCTTTTAAAAAAGAAAATGGCATTTCGCGGTTTTCTTTTTGAAAAGAAAAACGTAATACAGTGTCCTGATGCTGCAGCCCTGTAGCACAGAGAATATGCATTGCATTGCTAGGAACCGCCGTTCTTGACAATGCTTTTATATATAACCGCCTCCTTTGCAGTCATTTATAAATTAGGTGAGCAGCCTCTCCACCATAGGGACGGAGTAAGTTACTCCCACCCAAGGCAGAATAGCGGGCGGTCCACCATGAATTAAATCGGGCCCTATGTTGGTTAAAGTTTTGTGGTGTAACACATAAGTTGCAAGAGTTCTTTGTGCTGTGCATGCCATCAAACATTACATCTTTGATGGCATCACAAGTGATATCTTTAGTGATGTCACGTTTGTCTTCTATGGCTCTTTACATTAGCCTCCTTGCCTGGTCTTCAAGCCCTTCCTATAACCCTCTTATCCTCTGCAATTACTGTCAGATATCTGATAATGTCCATCTTCCTGCCTTGTTACTTATCACTTTAACTACCTTCCATTTTCAATAACTGTGTGTTGGACCTAACCATTTTTGCAGGGTGATATCTAGACTTTTTCTTTTTCCCTCTACTTTTTGCTGAATTCAATTTTGCTGTCTTTTTAGAATTTTGCACACTTTACCATTGCTGCCCAGTGCTAAAGTACGGGCACTCTGTACTCTAAAACACATCGATATTGTTTTATCCATAATTGGCATATTAAATTATCTTTTTAGACCCTAGTAAAGTGCACCATAGGTGCCAGGGCCCGCAAATTAAATGCTACTAGTGGGCTTGCAGCACTGTTTGTGCCACCCACTACAGTCGCCGTTACCCACATCTCAGGCCTGCCTCTGCAGAGCCTGTGTGTGCAGCTTTAAACTGCCATTTCAACCTGCAAGTGCACCCACTTGCCAACCCCAGACCTTCCTTTTTATTACACAAGTCACCCCTAAGGTGGGCCCTAGTTAGCACTTAGGGTGGGGTGCACTGTATTTGATAAGTTGGACATGTTCGTCAAAGTTTAACACGTCAACGGTAGTGAAAAACAGCAAAATCTGTTTTTAACAACTGCAAGGCCTATCTCTCCCACAGGGTAACTTGGGAATTGCCTTAAAATACCCTTTAAGTGTAATTTACAATTGGGAACAGGTAGAATGTTGGATTTTGGTGTCTCTGGACTCAATTTAAAAGCACACCTTTTAGTAAAATTGTTTTTTAAATTGCAGGTCAGAAACTTCCACTTTTAGAAAGGTGGCACTTTCTTACTTGAACCATACTTTAAACATCCTGTGCCTCTATCTGTCTCTGAATACACATCTGGGGTAGATGACAGCTGGGCTTTGTCAGGGTAATGCAAAAATCAGCAATGATGTCCTTGCCATTCCAACCGCTCTCTGCCCATGCAGCCTGGCTGGACTGAGGACATCGCTGCCTCAGGAGCTCCACTCTTGAAGATCAGCGACAGCAGAAGGCTTGCCCTGATCCTGCTGCCTTGCACAAAGGTACTGTTGCCTGAGAACTGGCCTGACTGGCTCCTGCCAATTGTGTTGAACTTTCCACAAACCGCTGCATTGAACTGATAGTAACCAAAGCACTGTTTGCATACAGCACAATTTTTTAAAACCTTCCCAAGTCCCTAGCGGGATCATAAAACACCTGGTTACCAAGTGCACCGGTGCTCCTGAAAGAGCAATTTTCTGCATTTTTTAACTCCTAATTCTCGGCTTCTACCTATCGGATTTTAGTTGTTTTGGTCACATGTTAAAAAGATAAATATTCTCTATTTTTCTAAACTGCTGAGGAGTCGTTTTGTGTTGTCTTTCACTGTGTTACTGTACTTAAGTGTAGCACAAATATTTTACACATTGCCTCCTATGTTAAGCCTGGCTGCTCTGTGCCAAATTACCAGAGAGTGAGCTCAGGTTAATTTGGAGTGTCTGACTTACCCTGAATGGGATTGTGATCTCTACTTGGGAAGGATGCATACCTCAGCCAACTAGATACAGAGTTTCTAACACTTTGTAAGGCCCAGTCCTCTACAGTGACCAGCAAGTGGAAGTAAGTAAGAATAGATACAACATCATGCTACCTCCCCAAAGCCAAAACTCTTAATCCTCTATCTCTTCCTCACCTGAGTGGGCAGGTTGATTAACTCACACAGTACCTTTTAGAGTTTGTGGCTGCAAGGAGTTTGGATGCTATAACAGGGCCAAACACTGAAGTTTGTTTTGCTAGAAGTAGGGGTTAAGGGATTTACTTCAGATGGACATGGCTATATGTGACGTGCAAAACCTAACACATAGGTGGGCTATACCCTGTATGCCCACAAATCAGTTTAGAACAACAAACAAGTGTTTAGGTAAATTGTATGCAATGCTGAGATCTTAGTTTCAAGGTTTTTTTTAAAGTCATTCTTAGTGTATGACCAAAAAAATAGCTGTGTTATCAAATTTCAGCACTGAATACTACAAATCTATACCCTCATTCATTTTTATAAACAGAGAAGATGCCACAGAAAATGAGGTTTCTTATTAAAATATAGTCAGAATATTAAGTGTGAGACAGTTGTAGAAGATAAGGGCAAAGCATGGATACAATGTAGTACAGGCTTACTAATACTGGAATTTCCTTAGTGCATAGATTATAAAAATAAATATACACATTACATAACCTTAGTTCATGACTAAGGCCCTCATTAAGACCCTGGTAGTCAGTGATATAGTGGCGATAATACCGCCAACAGGCTGGCGGCAGTTACCGCCAAATTATGACCATGACGGTTTTATCTCCGATAGACAGCCGATGTACCACAACAACCGCCATGGTGGAAACAACAGTCACCACAGCGGTAGCCGCCTACAGCCAGGCAGAAGACAAAGTCCTACCCACCATATTATGAAACCACAATCTGCCAACTTTTCTGGGGCGGTACCAACGTCATCAAAAGCCTGGTGGAAACAGAGCACAAAAGTGAAAGGACTTACCATTGGAGACACAGGAAAGAACCACGCCACCATGGAACCAGAACTGCAAGTTTTCCAGATGATATTCGACCTCATGCTCTACCTGGAACACCAACGCCGGTGAAGATGACGATGGTGAGTACAGCCGCCTAACACACAAGGGAGGGGTAGGAAAAAGATAGTGACACACACGCACCACACACACCCAACATACACACGCCATGCACACAACCAGATGCATTACAAAAACAATTGTTTCACGAAAATCTTCTGAATGATGCAAGTACAACAGAAATTGAAGAAAATTATTGTAATCAGCCCAACATTAAAATGATAATTCCAAGTTGGCCATGATACAGATTTGTACATATATATAACAAAGGGACACTGCCCAGTCCTTAGTGCAAAGGGCCCTCATGGCCAAAGGGCAGAGTCCAAGGCCCCACTCGAAACCTGCATTAATCCGGAGAGAACACTGCAGGGGCATAATTTGTCAAATAGGCAGGCACCTCAGGGGGAGGGGGGTGGCACCTCAGTCGGAGTTCAGGAATAAGTCCACTGGTTCTGGAGGGGTCAACATGCCTGTGCTTTGTCCTGGGGAGTGCAAGGCCACAGTCTCTGGAGTGGGTGTCTTGCCCACTGGTTCTGGAGGGGGCAACATGCCCTGTGCTTTGTCCTGGGGAGTGTAAGGCCACAGTCTCTCAAGTGGGTGTCTTGCCCACTGGTTCTGGAAGGGGCAACATGCCCATTGCTCTTTGTCCTGGGGAGTGCAAGGCCACAGTCTCTCGAGTGGATGTCTTGTCCTCTGGTTGTGGAGGGGGCAACATGCCCTGTGCTTTGCCCTGGGGACTGCAAGGCCACAGTTTCTCAAGTGGGTGTCAGGTCCACTGGTTATGGTGGGGGCAGGCCGCACAGCAGCCCATAGAGGCTGGACTATATGGTGTCTGCCAGCAGTGACGGCTGCAGTGTGATGGTGGATGTGGGAGGCTCCTGCTCCGCTCCTGCACCCTCAGATGGCTGCACTGTGGTGGTGGTTGTGGAGGCTCCTGCTCAGCCCCTGCACCCTCAGATGACTGCACTGTGGTAGTGGTTGTGGGAGACTCCTGCTCAGCCCCTGCACCCTCAGATGGCTGCACAACCACGGCTGGCGGTGGGGGCCCTAGGACAGCTTGTGATAGTGCCGTGTTTGGCTGGCAGCTTCTGCTGAAATAGAGTGCCTTATCTCCTCCTGCTCATGGGTTGGGGATCCCTTTCCCTTCCTGGCACTGGTGGATGGGCTCTTCCCTCTCTGCCCACTGGTGCTGGCTCCTTCCCCTTCTTAGCAGCTGGTACAGGCTCATTCCCCTTCTTAGCAGCTGCTGCAGGCTCCTACCCCTTTTTAGCAGCTGATGCAGGTTCCTTCCCCTTCTTAGCAGCTAGTACAGGCTCCTCACCCTTCTTAGCAGCTGCTGCAGGCTCCTTCCTCTTCTTAGAAGCTGGTGCAGGCTCCTTCCCATTCAGTACTGTTGTCCTGGAATCCTTTCCACTATGAGTAGGTGGTGCACCCACTGGGCAAACGGACTGTTTGGCTGAGGTGCTTGTCTGGGTCCTTGCTACCCTGCCCATATGTTCAGGATGGGGGTATGGGTAGGGAAGAGATCAATCTGGGAAAGGAAAAGCTTTTTAGGGATCACAGGATCAATTGGCACTTATTTCATTAATTATAATGTCCCATTATATGTTTGCACATTGTGGATTGTTGTTGTGGCTCCATTGTTCATTTTGTGACAGCCTACTCACTCTTGTGTCCCTTAGATGCCAACTGCTGCGGATGAATAGGAGATGGAGACATACCCCGTGTACAGACTCCTGGTGGACAGGCACATAATACTCACCTATAGACTGGACAGGGCCACAATCACAGAGCTGTGTGCCCAATTGGAGCCTGACCTGATATCTACTATCCGTCAACCCAATGGAATCATCCCTCTTGTGCAACTGCTATCAGTTCTCCATTTCCTGGCAACTGGTTCTTTCCAAGTGACAGTGGGCTTGGTAGGAGGAATGTCACAGACAATGTTCTCAAACATGCTAACCAGAGTCTTGTCTGCCCTGATAAAACACATGTGCAGCTACATTGCATTGCCCCAGGTTGAGGATTTGGCCACTGTGAAGGCCGGATTCTATGCAATGGGACATATCCCCTACATAATTGGTGCTATTGACGGTACACATATTGCATTTGTACCCAACCGCCAGAATGAACAGGTGTTCAAGAATCGTAAGAGTTTCCACTCCATGAATGTGCAGATGGTGTGCTTGGCGGACCAGTACATCTCCCACGTCAATGCTAAGTATCCTGGGTCAGAGCATGATGCCTTTGTCCTGAGGAATAGCAGCATCCCAAATGTGATGGCCCAACTACAGAGGCACAGGGTGTGGCTGACAGGTGATCATTGGTTCCCACCCAGAATATGTTTGTGTATGCCTATGCTGTTGGCCATATAGGACAGTGTGTGGCTAAATGTTGTTCCCCGATATTTGCAGGTGACTCTGGTTACCCAAACCTGTCATGACTGATGACCCCTGTGAGGAATGCCAGGACAAGGGCAGAAGAACGTTATAATGAGGCACATGGGTGAACCAGAAGGATCATAGAAAGGACCCTTGGCCTCTTGAAGGCCAGGTTCAGGTGCCTCCATCTGACAAGTGGATTTCTGTGCTTCTCACCCAAGAAAGTCTGCAAGATAGTAGTTGAATGCTGCATGTTGCACAACCTGGCCCTCAGATGCCATGTCCCTTTTCTGCAGGAGGAGGGGACTGGAGATGCCCCTGTGGCAGCAATGGACCCTGAGGACAGTGAGGCTGAGGAGGCAGAGGATGAGGATGTGGACAACAGAACATTAGTGATCCGTCAATACTTCCAATAACACACAGGTGAGACTGTGCAACTTTAAATTTCTATGACTGTTGTTGTCTTCTGTGTGGCATGGCCACGCTGGCATTACCTCCTTCTTTCCCCTACTTACTGTTACTGGATTTTGATTTAGCAGATGTTGGTGATATGACACATTCTCCTGGTCACAACAGCCAGCTACAGGTCGTTATTTCTATGCTTATTGTATGTACAGTTTATTTGCAATGGTTGTTGCTGTTTCAATCAATACAAATTTGCAAAACATGAATTGCTCATAGTTGTTATCCAAGGGTGTCGATTGAAGTGCTAAAATATTGAGGGGCAAGTGCAATGGGATGGGGTGATGATGGAGAAAAGTCCAGGGTATTGTTTCAGTCTGTTTGTAGCACATGTGCTTTGTCTATGGGGACAAAGGAAGGGGAGCAATGGCAGTTCAAGGTGGACAAGGTGACTGAGTGGGACACAAGGGGGACAATCAGGAGAGTCTCATTTCCTGGCGGTGGTCTTGGCAGGTGTCTCTGGCTTCTGTCTGGTTCACAGGGAAACGTTTGCGGGGTGGTTCACCTTCTGCAGGGGGAGGGGTGCTGGTGGCCTGTTGGTCCTGTGGCATGTCCTCCTGGCCACTAGCAGTGGCAGAAGTGGAGGACTGTTCAGCTGACTGGCTAGTGGTAGGTGCCCGCTGTTGTGACACTACCTCCCTCATAATGTTGGCCATGTCTGCCAGCACCCCTGCTATGGAGATCAGGGTGTTGTTGATGGCCTGCAAGTCCTCCCTGATCCCCTGAGACTGTCCCTCCTGCAGCGGCCTCTTCTCCTGCACATTCTCAAGGATCTGGCCCATCGTGTCCTGGGAAAGTTGGTAGGCTCCCAGGATCTCTGAGAGTACCTCCTGGAGAGTTGGTTCCCTGGTCCTGTCCTCTCCCTGGCACACAGCAGTCCTCCCAGTGTCCCTGTTGGCCTGTGCCTCTGTCCCTTGAACAGTGTGCCCACTGACACTGACCCCAGGTCCCTGATTGTCTTGGGTATGAGGTGTGGCCTTGGGTCCCTGTACAGGTGGACACACTGCTTATTGACGTGTCCTGGGGACAGAGGTGTGGGTACGCTGGGTGGGTGCTGTGGTGTTGGTTCCTGATGTGGGAGGCTCTGTGTTGGTCTATGACTGTGCTTGGGTGACCGACTGTCCAGTGGTCCCTGATGGGCCAGGTAGATCATCCAGATCCTGAAGTCCAGATTTACTGTCATCACTGTGAGCCTCTTCTGTTGGGGGGCTGGATAGTGATGGCACCTTCTCTCCACTGACATTGGCTGGGGTACCTGTGGGGATGTAAATGATGTATTATGCTTCAGGTGTCTGACATTTGTACTTCTGTAGCTTCCCCTATATGGTTGTTATTTCACTGCCAGCTTTTGCTTGCGTATGTTAGTGTATAGTGGTTATGTTAGTATCCCTATGCTGCACATGCTTTGGTAATGAGTGTCCATGCAGGGCTGTGAGGGGTGTCCATGCATTGGTACATCATGCAGGGCTTGGCATTGGGATCAGTGGAATGTGATGGTGGAATGAGTGGGATGGAGTGGAGTGATAGGAGTGAGGGTGAGGGTGTGTGATGGCATGCAGGTATGGGGTGATAATTGTTGAAAGTTGACTTACCAGTGTCCAGTCCTCCTCCATCTCCAGCGAAAAGTTGAAAGAGATGCACATGCAGCATTTAGCCACTCCAATTGTTGTTTTGTCGCATTCATAGAATTCAGATGACATGTAAGTCAAAAAAATCCCAAATCAGTTACTGGGGCTATAATGCAAAATAAGGGAGACAGATATGCACAGAACAAAACTATTTATAAAGATAAAAAATGATAGCGAAAAAAATGTTGCATCTGCAAAGCTGGAGCTGAACATCGAGCAGAATCAACAATGAGCTTCCTTGCAGAAGAGAAGACATTGAGAAAAGAAAAGATGGAATTGAGGTGAAAATGGTCCATTAAATCTCATAGTGAGAGGCACACTCCGGTATAAGTACCATTAACTAAAGGTCAATGTAATAAAACTACCAGAAAAGAAGCTGCATATACAGTAAATAATTGATTAAACAAGCACTAGTGAAAGAGGGTTAAACTTTGGGTGCTGTGCTGTACACTTTAATCATTTAGGATTCATCCCTCGAGTCTCTAGACTTCTTTATTCTTAAAAATAATCTCCACAACAATGTGCCTCATTGATAATTTTGCAATCAAAGTAGACTTGAATATATCCTTCTCCTGGATGTTGTTGCCCAGACATTCTGGGTTATCTGTTCAAAAGGAAAGGAAAGAAAGGAAACTGAGGGTCTCATTTATGAGTTTTAGCAGCAGGGCAGTGCAACAAGTCACTTTGCTGTTCTGCCCTACATCTATAGGGTAAGAATACACCATATTAATGAAATACAGCACAGTCCTGTCTCTTCTGCCTGTGCCAGCGCACAAATTGGTGCCTAACATCAACACAGGCACCGTTGCTTCATTGTGCAAGGGTGTCTGCGTTGTTGGGATGACTGTTTTTGAACAGGAAAGAACACCTTCCTGCACAACAACAATCAATAGATGTGTTTTCCTAATTCTATGTGTTCTCATTTCTCCTAGTTATGCCTTGCACGTTACGCCTTGCACTTTGCCCTGCCTTGCCTTACTCCATATCTATGAGGCCACACAAGGTGGCTTTGTGTCAACTCCTAGATATGACTGTAAGGCCTGCAACACCTGAGAAGGCCTCTTGTAAATGAGACCCTGAGTCTTAAGCGTAAAAGTAAACTGAGAGGTATTAAAAGTAATAAAATATACTGCGGTGTACTTAACAAAAGGGCAATCAAGTATAATGAACTTGGTTCCAAATTTTACATGCCTTGGTAGGAAAAAACGTTTAAATTTGTTTTCGACCACTGTAAGACCTATCACTCCCATTGGATAACACTGGGATACCTAATTGCATTTAATAAGTGCTAAGTGTTGATTGGGAACAGATAGGAAAGGCAAGTCTGAACTCAAATTAATTGTAATTTAAAATCCTCTTTATTGGTAAAGTCGGATTTCAAGTCACAATTCTGAAAATGCCCCTTTTAGAAAGTTGTCATTTTCTTATCCTAACCATTTGGTGACTGCAGTCTGTGTCCTGGGTCATACAATGGTGATTAGCTTGGCAGCTGACCTTTGTGTATTTCTCCTAGACAGTGAGAAAAATGAGGAGTAGGTATTGGCAGGATGGGCTATCCTACCAGGATGGGTGGGGCTGAGCTGTTCCCTGCTCCACTTATGTTTCAAAGGGCTACTTCCAGCAACCATACAAGGGAACTTGATGTAATTCTTTTGTCACCCCTGACCACTTGAAGCCTTGGCAGGGGAAGGGAAGTACGTTTCAGAATTAGATCTGGGGATACCCAGGATGTCACCCCCCATTTCAAAGTCCAGGTATAAATAATGGACATCTTGAACCACCTCTTCACTAAAGTCTTGGACCTGGTGACATTACATAAGAAGAACTGCCTTGGTCCCCAGACCACTGCCTTGCTGTTCACAACATGCCTTGTTCTCCAAGGGATTGCCCTGCTTCTACCAGAGGACTGCCTTGCTGCTTGCCTTGATCCCCAGAAGGATGCCCTGCTGCTTGAGGACTTCCCCGCTTGCTGAGAAGTAAGACTTGACCTGCTCCCTTCATCCCAGGCTAATTTGAGCTTTTCCAAGAGTCAGTTGGCTGGCTTCTTTTTATGAGCTACAGGGACACAACCAGCTCCAGAAGCCTCCCTACAAATGCCCGTCTGACTTGCTTTAATCAGATCTGCCTGAATCCGCAACAGGACCTGCCTGAGCCCTGCTGGCCTCTCCTAGAGTGAGTCCTAAGAGGTGCCTCTCCAGGTCCTGGACCCTTGGATGGTATCAGAGTGAAGTCGTTGGCAAGAAAAGGGGACATCCTTAACCAGTTCTGTGCCATGGACGTAATGGTTACATCCCGCGGCACAGTGCTCCGGTGCCGAGGACATAACCATTACGTCCCGGCACCGGAGCTCGGAGGGAGCGCTAGCGTTCCCTCCGTGGGCTTTCCCCACCGCTCCTCCATGGCAGGGCAGGAAGGGGAATCTCTTCCCATTTCACCCCTGACCCCCCAACACCCCAGTGACGTCTGATGACGTCAGAATGAAATTGTGTGCTGACCTCATCAGAGGTCACCTCCCATCGCGCTGGAAGCATCGGAAAATAAACGCTAAGCATTTCTCTTCTGCTCGGGAGGAGGGGGCAGGCTGAGGCGTCTAAAGAAAGGAAAGGCTCATCCTTTCTTTTGATGTTATTCTGAGCATTTCTGCAGCCTGATTGTAATTCGATCGAGCTGCAGAAATGCCCACTAGACACCAGGGAATTTTTTTGGGGGGTTATTGGCATGGTTATTTACTCCCCCTGTGAGCCACTAGACACCAGGGATTTTTTTTTTCTTATGAAACTGGCATAAGGGAAGCGACCCTTTTGGCAAGGGTCACTCCCCAGGGGGCAATTTTTTTACTAGGCCTTTTCTGCCCCCCTATTAATTAGGCCGATCTTCCCCCGGGGGGGGGGAGAAGCCAGTAGACATCAAGGATCTTTTGTTGTTGTTTACATTGCTAAGGGGAGCGACCCTTTAGGCAAAGGTCGTGCCCCTGGGGGGGCAAATTGTTATTAGGCCATTTCTGCCCCCTTGGGGGCAAATCAACCTATTTTTATTAGGCAAATCTGCCCCCAAGGGGGCAGAAACCACTAGCCACCAGGGATTTAATTCTTAGAGGTGTTTTATGCAAGGGGAGCGACACCTTAGGCAAGGGTCACTCCCCTAGGGGGCAAATTGATTTTAGGCCATTTCTGTCCCACTTGGGGGCAAATTGACCTATTTTTATTAGGGCAAAAACCACTAGACACCAGGGATATTTTTTGTGCCAATTTGAGGAAAGGAGAACAACCCCTTAGACAAGGATCGCTCACCTAGGGGCCACCTAGGCCATTTCTGCCACCATTGAGGGAAGATCAGGCTATTTTTGTAACCACACCAGACACCAGGAAAGATTTTTTTCATAAAAAGAGGGTGGGGGAATGGCCATACCCCCACCCTAAATAAATGGGGACAAAGTTCTTCTGCCCACTGGTGTGTAGATGGGGCAATAACCCCCAATCCATTCCCGGGGGTGGGGGGGAGCCTACTAGATGCCAGGGAATAAAAAAAATACTGAGTTGTGGCTACCAACCAGTATGGGCATGATTATGCCCCCATACCAACTAAAGGGGCTAACAGTCTCTCAGCTCTCCCCCTGCACACTAAAACATCTTATCCCACGACAAGCAAGAGGACATTTGATTATTTTGAGTTATGGTTTTACATTTGGGCCATGAGAGCTTGCCTAACTCAAAATCGTTCCACTTGGAATGGTGAGGGCTGCACTTTTTGTACTTTGGGTCGCTGCCATGTAGAAAACTCTACGAGACCTAGACACATCTGAAAACTAAATATCTGGGTGAGTCCAGGGTGGTGTGCTTCACATGCACCCTGCACCATTTTCTTACCCACAATGACCTGCAAACCTCCAACTTTTCTGGAAATCACACATTTTTCCCACATTTTTGTGATGGAACCTTCCAGAATCTGTAGGAATCCACAAAATTCCTACCACCCAGCATTGTCGCTTCTATACTGATAAAAAATCTGCCCGACTTGTGAGCCTTTCAAACTGCCCTTTTGGACCCGCTTTGGTTCCCCCTAATTTTTTACATGTTTTTGGATCTTCCCTGTCACAGGCACTTGGCCCTTGGCCCACCCACACAAGTGAGGCATCATTTTTACTGGGAGACTGAGTGGAACGTTGGGTGGTAGGAACTTTATGCCAGTGTAGTGATCTCACACAGAAATGTGGGAAAAATGTGATTTCTTAGCTAAATTTGAGGTTTGCTAAGGATTCCGGGTAATAAAACACTAGGGGATCTACACAAGTCACACCTTTCAGAAAGGTTTGAGTTTGGTAGGTTTACCTATATGGCTGCTGAGCTCAGGACCAAAAACTGCCCCCCCCACAATAACTTGGATGTATCCACATAGTATTTTAGAGCATTTCCTGTCGTGGACACTGGGGCTACCCACACAAGTGAGGTACAATTTTTATTGGGAGACTTGAGGAAATGCTGGGTGGAAGGAAATTTGTGGCTCCTCTCAGATTCCAGAACTTTCTGTCACCGAAATGAGAGGAAAAAGTGTTTTTTTGCCAAAGTTTGAGGTTTGCAGAGTATTCTGGGTAACAGAACCTGGTGAGAGCCTCACAAGTCACCCAATCTTGGATTCCCCTAGGTGTCTAGTTTTTAGAAACACACAGGTTTGGTAGGTTTCCCTAGGTGCCGGCTGATCTAGAGGCCAAAATCCACAGCTAGGCACTTTGCATAAAACACATCAGATTTCAATGGAAAAATGTGACATGTCCATGTTGCGTTTCCTGTCGCGGGCATTAGGCCTACCCGTGCAAGTGAGATACCATTTTTATAGGGAGACTTGGGGGAACACAGAATAGAAGAACAAGTGTTATTGCCCCTTTTCTTTCTCTACAATTTTGCCTTCCAAAATTTAAGACAGTGTGTAAAAAAAGACATCTATTTCAGAAATGCACTGTAATTCACATGCTAGTATGGGGACCCCGGAATTCAGAGATGTGCAAAGAACCACTGCTTCTCAATACCTTATCTTGTGCCCAATTCGGAAATACAAAGGTTCCCTTGATATCTATTTTTCATTCTTTATATTTCTGCAAATGAAAATTATGATTCTATACCCGGTATACAATGAAAACCCATTGCAAGATGCAGCTCATTTATTGGCTCTGGGTACCTAGGGTTCTTGATGAACCCACAAGCCCTATATATCCCCACAACCAGAAGAGTCCAGCAGATGTAACGGTATATTGCTTTAAAAAATCTGACATCCCAGGAATAAGTTAGAGAGCAAAACGTAGAGAGAATTGCTTTTTTAACTAAATTTCAATATTTATTTTTATTTTAGCTGTTTTACTGTAGGAAAACTTTGTAGGATCTACACAAATGACCCCTTGCTGAATTCAGAATGTTGTCTACTTTTTAGAAATGTTTAAGCTTTCCGGGATCCAGTGTTGGTTTTACACCCATTTCTGTCACTAACTGGAAGGAGGCTAAAAGCACAAAAAATAGTAAAAATGGGGTATGTCCCCGTAAAATGCCAAAATTATGTTGAAAAATGTGTTTTTTAATTAAATTCTTCCTGTTGCTGAAAGCTGGGAACATGGTAATTTTAGCACCACAAACCCTTTGTTGATGCCATTTTCAGGGAAAAAAAACACAAGCCTTTTTCTGCAGGTATCCAGGTATGGTTGTGCTAGTCCGGAGGAAAGCCACAATTTCTGACCTCTATAGAGTGCATGCCAGATACAAGAGCCAGGTTAGTTCTGCTGAAAAAGTTATCTAATCAAAGTCTACCACAAAGAGTCCAGTTCATGGTGGAGGAGGCCATGAGGAGCAGGGAAAGCATTGCAGATGGTGGTCGCTATAGGACGAGGAGCAGGCCTGGCGTCGTAGATGGCCGTAAATGTGTTTTTTAATTCAATTCTTCCTGTTGCTGAAAGCTGGGAACATGGTAATTTTAGCACCACAAACCCTTTGTTGATGCCATTTTCAGGGAAAAAAAACACAAGCCTTTTTCTGCAGGTATCCAGGTATGGTTGTGCTAGTCCGGAGGAAAGCCACAATTTCTGACCTCTATAGAGTGCATGCCAGATACAAGAGCCAGGTTAGTTCTGCTGAAAAAGTTATCTAATCAAAGTCTACCACAAAGAGTCCAGTTCATGGTGGAGGAGGCCATGAGGAGCAGGGAAAGCATTGCAGATGGTGGTCGCTATAGGACGAGGAGCAGGCCTGGCGTCGTAGATGGTCGTTGCTGTAAAATGAAGATCCAGTGTGGCTTTATAGATTGTCATTGTTGAAGTATCCCATTGGCAGTCACCATGAGTTGTTGTTGCAGTAGTACAAAATGCAGATCTTGCTTTGTTGGTCGTCACTGGCGGTTGCTGTAGCAAGAAGAGTTGGGTTCAATGGAATGTTGCCTTTCTGGTGATTGTGGGTGGCAGAGTCTCGTCACAAATAGGCCCATTTACAGTTGCAGAGACCACAGCTTAACCCCTTCACTGCCAGGCCTTTTCCCCTCCTGTGCCAAGCCTTTTTTGTCTATTTGGGGCAGTTTGTGCTTAGGCCCTCATAACATTTTGTCCACATAAGGTAACCACACCAAATGTGTGTCCTTTTTTCCAACATCCTAGGGATTCTGGAGGTATCCAGAGTTTGTGGGTTACCCTGAAGGAGACAAAGAAATTAGCCAAAATACAGCAACATTTTCATTAAAAAAAGGGGAAAAAGGGCTGCAGAAAAAGGACACTTAGCTCTCTTTCTCAGCCATTGTAAATGTATGTGCATGGTAATGACAACGTGGTCAATGCATAGGGTTGCATTGACCTCATTGTAAGTGATGATACACCTTTACGCCAGAGCAGAGAGCAGAGTAGAGAGAGGTAAGTGGGACCGGATTGGAGTAGTTATTAGGACAGGTCGGGGTAAGTTTTAGGGTACAGGGTAGGGCAGGGTGTTTTTTAGGGCAGGGTAGGTTTTAGGATTTGGGGGAAGAGGGAACAGCATGTTTTTAGGACAGGACCGGGGGGTTTAGGTATAGGGGTAGTTTTTAGGACAGGGTAGGTTTTAGGGTTCAGGGTGGTGGGGGGGTCGTCGTAGTTTTTAGGACAGTACAGGGTAGGTTTTAGGGTACAGCACAGGGTCAGGTAGGTTTTAGGACAGGGAGGGGTAGGTGTGAGGGTTCAGTGTGGGGGCAGAGGGGTCGAGTCGTTTTTACGACAGGGTGCAAGGGCAGGTGGATGGGATAGTTTTTAGGACGGGGTAAGTTTTAAGGTTCAGAGCAGGGAGGTTGGGGTAGTGTTTTAAACAGGGCAGGGTAGACTTTAGGGTTCAGGGCAGGTGCGAGGGATTGGGGTAGTTTTTAGGTCAGGGCAGGGTAGGTTTTAGGGTGCAGGGCAGGGTAGTTTTTAGGACAGGCCGGGGTAGATTTTAGGGTGCAAGGTGGGGATGGGGTAGTTTTTAGGACAGGGTATAGTAGGTTTTAGGGTTCAGGGCAGGGTCATGGCTCAGGTAATGTTTAGGATAGGGTGGGGTAGGTTTTAGGGTTCATGGCGGGTTGGGGTAGATTTTAGGACAGGAGCTGAGGGGTTGGGGTAGCTTTTAGGACACGGGGTAGGGTTTAGATTTCAGGGTAGGAACGGGGGTCAGGGTACTTTTTAAGACAGTGTGGGGTCGATGTAAGGGTTCAGTGCAGAGGCGAGGGGTCAGGGTAGTTTTTAGGACAGGTAGGGGTAGGTTTCAAGGTTTACAGTGGGTCGGGATTGGGTTTGATTTAAGGAAAGGGATGGGGTAGGGTTTAGGGTTCAGAGTGGGGGAGGAGGGTTGAGGTAGTTTTTAGGACAGGGCAGGGTAGGTATTATGGTTCAGGGAAGGGTGGGGGGAGTTTTTAGGACAGGGCTGGGTAGGTTTTAGGGTTCAGGGTGTGGTAGGTTTCAAGGTTCATGGCGGGGTGGGGGTTGGGATAGTTTTATGACTGTGGGGTAGGTTTTAGGGTTCAGGGTGGGGGCGGGGTCAGGGTAGGTTTTAGGACAGAGCAGAGTCAATTGTAGGGTTTAAGGTGGGTCAGGGTAGTTTTTAGGACAGTGTAGGTTAAATATTGGGGTACAGAGTGGGGGGTTGGGGTAGTTTTTAAGACATGGTGGGGTGAGTATTATAGTTAAAGGCAGGGGCTGGGTAGTCTTTAAGACAGTGCAGGGTAGATTTAGGGTACAGGTTGGGGGGACGGAGTAGTTTGAGGACAGGGTGGGAAAGGTTTTAGGGTTCAGGGCAGGGGCTTGATTTTAGGAGATTACAGGGTAGGTTTTAGGGTACACAGTGGGGGTAGGAGGGTTTGGGGTAGTTTTTAGGACAGGGGGGAGGTTTCAGGGTTCAGGGCATGGGTAGGAGGTCAGGGTAGTTTTTAGGATAAGTCGGGGTTGGTTTTAGGGCTCAGGGCAGGGGCTGGGCAGTTAGTTTTTAGAACAGTGTGTGGTAGGTTTTAGGGTACAGAGCTGCTTGGGGGTCAGGTAGTTTTTAAGACAGAGCAGTTAGGTATTGGGGTCCAGGGGGGTAGTGGTAGTTTATAGGACATGGTGAGGTCGGTTTTAGGGTTCAAGGTAGGGTTTGGGAAGTTTTTAAGACAGGGCAGGGTTACTTTGCAGGCTCAGGGTGGAGGGCTAAGAGCAGGGGGTGGAAGGGGCAATTTTAAGGGCTTTGGGGGATAGAGTATTGTATCAGGAGTAAGGGGGCATGTGGCAGAGACTTTACCACACATTTTCCTTTATCAAACATGCTTTTACAACAAAAGTTGTTGCAAAGGCATGCATGGTAAAGATGCGGTCGTTGTTGAGACTGCATTGTAAAGGCATGCTTTATACGCATGTGTTGTTCCTTCATACATCCATAAAGCAATATTTTATTACTATAAAATGAGCCAATCCTCACCACAGACAGCCCTTGGCCATGCGTGGTGGGGTTTGGCCACAGGGCTACCCAACACCCCACAGGTAATAATCCTAGGCTGTGTATGGCCTTCTGCTGTGCACAGCAGGGGGATGGCAACAGACTCTGGCCATAGCCAACCCACCCAGAGGCAGCCAACCCCTCTACAGGCAGCCAGCCTCACACTGCACACAGCCTCACATCACATGCAGCGCAGAGTTGGCTGCAGGGCCTGGCTTTCCCATAGCACGACATCCATAGGCAGCTAACCCTACACTGTGCACAGCATTTGCTTGTGCAAGGTGTGGCGTTAGCCATATGGCATGTGCTGCAGCCAGGCCCTGCTCACAACTCCCCGCAGGCTGCCAGACCCATACTGTGCACAGCCCTTGGCCATGCGCAGTGGGAAGGTGGCTCAGAGAGCTTGGTCTGCCACCAGACCCTGTAGCCGAACCACCAGCAGCCTGCCAACCCCACACCAATAAGAGCCTTTGGCATGCATGGCATAGGGTTTAATCCATCGTTCTTTTGCTCACCATGCCACACCAGTTTGGACCCAGCCATATGCAAATCAGTCTTGACCCTGCATCCCCCTTCCCTGAGCCGTTTGTGGGCCCCAGAGACCCAGGGCTCAATCCACTGTTTAAAGGTGGGTACCCTGGTGCCAACCCAGGGCACCCACCATCCACAATGTTTGGCTTCAGGGGGGGCCCCAGGGCCCCCACAACCTCAGCAGGCTCCCTGCATGCTGCAGGAGTTGACATGCTCCCACCCACAGGGAGTGGCTATTTATGCTGCTTCCCCCGGGTGGGAGCTTTCTCTTGATCGGTTTACTTGCCTGCATCCCTGAGGGCAGGTAAACTGATCAAAAGTCTGCTGCCAGCCTGCTGGAGCATTTTCAAAGCACCCACTAACTGGGAGCAGACTTTGTGTTTGCTCCCATTTGGCAGGAGTTGTGAAAATGCTCCTGCGAGCCGGGAGAAAACACTGATTTCCATGCCTGGGCCAGTGCAGGCTGGTAAACCAGTGTGTCCTTGGAGTTGGCCACACTGGGACACAACAAGTAAGCCAGACTCAGGTAATGGGGACCCTATAGTTGATGAATCTGGCCCAAGGAGATGTGGTTCCTCAGGCCAAAAACAGCTTGGAAGCCGCACAAAATATGTTGCATTCCTGCTCTCTCCCTTTTCTTTTCACCGAGTGCTGCATACTGCCATTGCACCATGGTGCAAGGGTGCCACTTTACACAGCCTCCTGGAGCAAGAAGGGACACCACCTTGTACAAAACACAATCCTTAGAGGCAAGGGCAACACAAACACTTTAAAACAGTAGTGGTACATGGTACCAGCCTAACAGGGAGTTGATATCAAGGGAATGATACTGCCAGGATTCTAATCAATTGTGAGCTAGCAGGTACTTGTTTGGGCTGATTTAAAGGACGGCAAATTCCTTCACTCATATTATCTATTTATTTATTTGCTTTATTTCAGCCAATAGCCATAAAAGTGTCATAAAGATTTTTTAAAAACACAGTACAATATGAGATAAAAATACACAATATAGGATAAAAATGCACAAATACCATATACGATTAAAAAAACAAGGAAGATATCTTTAAGAAACAGATGCTCATATATAATAACTTTACTCAATGCCACCATGTAGGAAAGTACCATCTTGCCTGGCATGTTACCCCCATTTTTCACTGTATATATGTTGTTTTAGTTGTATGTGTCACTGGGACCCTGGTAACCCAGGGCCCCAGTGCTCATAAGTGTGCCTGAATGTGTTACCTGTGTAGTGACTAACTGTCTCACTGAGGCTCTGCTAATCAGAACCTCAGTGGTTATGCTCTCTCATTTCTTTCCAAATTGTCACTAACAGGCTAGTGACCATTTTTACCAATTTACATTGGCTTACTGGAACACCCTTATAATTCCCTAGTATATGGTACTGAGGTACCCAGGGTATTGGGGTTCCAGGAGATCCCTATGGGCTGCAGCATTTCTTTTGCCACCCATAGGGAGCTCTGACAATTCTTACACAGGCCTGCCACTGCAGCCTGAGTGAAATAACGTCCACGTTATTTCACAGCCATTTTACACTGCACTTAAGTAACTTATAAGTCACCTATATGTCTAACCTTTACCTGGTAAAGGTTAGGTACAAAGTTACTTAGTGTGAGGGCACCCTGGCACTAGCCAAGGTGCCCCCACATTGTTCAGAGCCAATTCCCTGAACTTTGTGAGTGCGGGGACACCATTACACGCGTGCACTACATATAGGTCACTACCTATATGTAGCTTCACAATGGTAACTCCGAATATGGCCATGTAACATGTCTATGATCATGGAATTGCCCCCTCTATGCCATCCTGGCATAGTTGGCACAATCCCATGATCCCAGTGGTCTGTAGCACAGACCCTGGTACTGCCAAACTGCCCTTCCTGGGGTTTCACTGCAGCTGCTGCTGCTGCCAACCCCTCAGACAGGCATCTGCCCTCCTGGGGTCCAGCCAGGCCTGGCCCAGGATGGCAGAACAAAGAACTTCCTCTGAGAGAGGGTGTGACACCCTCTCCCTTTGGAAAATGGTGTGAAGGCAGGGGAGGAGTAGCCTCCCCCAGCATCTGGAAATGCTTTGTTGGGCACAGATGTGCCCAATTCTGCATAAGCCAGTCTACACCGGTTCAGGGGACCCCTTAGCCCTGCTCTGGCACGAAACTGGACAAAGGAAAGGGGAGTGGTCACTCCCCTGACCTGCACCTCCCCTGGGAGGTGTCCAGAGCTCCTCCAGTGTGCTCCAGACCTCTGCCATCTTGGAAACAGGGGTGCTGCTGGCACACTGGACTGCTCTGAGTGGCCAGTGCCACCAGGTGACGTCAGAGACTCCTTCTGATAGGCTCCTTCAGGTGTTAGTAGCCTATCCTCTCTCCTAAGTAGCCAAACCCTCTTTTCTGGCTATTTAGGGTCTCTGTCTCTGGGGAAACTTTAGATAACGAATGCAAGAGCTCATCCGAGTTCCTCTGCATCTCTCTCTTCACCTTCTGCCAAGGAATCGACTGCTGACCGCGCTGGAAGCCAGCAAACCTGCAACATAGTAGCAAAGACGACTACTGCAACTCTGTAACGCTGATCCTGCCGCCTTCTCGACTGTTTTCCTGCTTGTGCATGCTGTGGGGGTAGTCTGCCTCCTCTCTGCACCAGAAGCTCCGAAGAAATCTCCCGTGTGTCGACAGAATCTTCCCCCTGCAACCGCAGGCACCAAAAAGCTGCATTACCGGTCCCTTGGGTCTCCTCTCAGCACGACGAGCGAGGTCCCTCGAATCCAGCGACTCTGTCCAAGTGACCCTCACAGTCCAGTGACTCTTCAGTCCAAGTTTGGTGGAGGTAAGTCCTTGCCTCACCTCGCTGGGCTGCATTGCTGGGAACCGCGACATTTGCAGCTACTCCTGCCCCTGTGCACTTCCGGCGGAAATCCTTTGTGCAGAGCCAAGCCTGGGTCCACGGCACTCTAACCTGCATTGCACGACTTTCTAAGTTGGTCTCCGGCGACGTGGGACTCCTTTGTGCGACTTCGGGTGAGCACTGTTTCACACATCCTCGTAGTGCCTGTTTCTGGCACTTCTCTGGGTGCTACCTGCTTCAGAGAGGGCTCCTTTTCTTGCTCGACGTCCTCTCTCTCTGCTGGTCCAATTTGCAACCTCCTGGTCCCTCGTGGGCCTCAGCAGCATCCAAAAACGCTAACTGCACAATTTGCAGCTAGCAAGGCTTGTTGGCATTCTTTCGGCGGGAAAACACTTCTGCACGACTCTCCACGGCAAGAAGGATCCGTCCACCAAAGGGGAAGTCTCTAGCCCTTTTTGTTCCTGCAGAAACCTCAGCTTCTTCTGTCCAGTAGAAGCTTCTTTGCACCCGCAGCTGGCATTTCCTGGGCATCTGCCCATCTCCGACTTGCTTGTGACTTTTGGACTTGGTCCCCTTGTTCCACAGGTACCCTAGATTGGAAATCCACAGTTGTTGCATTGCTGGTTTGTGTCTTTCCTGCATTATTCCTCTAACATGACTTCTTTGTCCTTAGGGGAACTTTAATGCACTCACTTTTCAGGGTCTTGGGGAGGGTTATTTTTCTAACTCTCACTATTTTCTAATAGTCCCAGCGACCCTCTACAAGGTCACATAGGTTTGGGGTCCATTCGTGGTTCGCATTCCACTTTTGGAGTATATGGTTTCTGTTGCCCCTATCCCTATGTTTCCCCATTGCATCCTACTGTAACTATACATTGTTTGCACTGTTTTCTAAGACTATACTGCATATTTTTGCTATTGTGTATATATATCTTGTGTATATTTCCTATCCTCTCACTGAGGGTACACTCTAAGATACTTTGGCATATTGTCATAAAAATAAAGTACCTTTATTTTTAGTATAACTGTGTATTCTGTTTTCTTATGATATTGTGCATATGACACTAAGTGGTACTGTAGTAGCTTCACACGTCTCCTAGTTCAGCCTAAGCTGCTCTGCTAAGCTACCATTATCTATCAGCCTAAGCTGCTAGACACCCTATACACTAATAAGGGATAACTGGGCCTGGTGCAAGGTGCAAGTACCCCTTGGTACTCACTACAAGCCAGTCCAGCCTCCTACATTGGTTGTGCAGCGGTGGGATAAGTGCTTTGAGACTACTTACCACTCTTGTCATTGTACTTTTCATAAGAGAAAAATATACAAAACAAGGTCAGTGTATATACACATAGCCAAAAAGTTTTGCATCTCCTCTTTTCACTCTTTTCTAAATGCTGAAAAGTACTTCTAACTTTCTAAAAAGTTCTAAAAAGTTTTAAAAGTTTTTTTCTCTATCTTTCTAAAAGCTCTGACAAACTTTTTATCTTTTACTATCACTTTAACTCTCTCTAAAAATGTCTGGCACAGGCCAAAATGTAGATCTGTCCAAACTTACATATGATCACCTTAGCTGGAAAGGAGCAAGGAGTCTCTGCATAGAGAGAGGTTTGAGTGTAGGGAAGTATCCTTCCTTAGAACTGTTAATTAACATGCTTAGAGAACAGGATAAGGCTAGAAGTGCCCCATCTGTTGAAAAAGTAGCTAATGGTTCTCAATCTGATCCAGGGACTCCCCCAGGAAAAGATTCAGGAAAGAAACTTCCTAGCCTGCCCATTACTAGACAGTCTAGCATAGTTGGTAATGATGATGAGCCACACCATATAAATAGTGTTGTCTCACATCATAGCAAAAGCATTTACTCACACCACAGTGGTACTGATGTTTCTGTTAGCCAAGCTGTTAGGGTGTCCTCTGTAAGGGACAGGTCTCCTTCTGTCCATTCTCACCATACTTCTGTTTCAAGGCATGTCCCTCCCACCCACCCTGATGACAGATTGTTAGAAAGGGAGCTCAATAGATTGAGAGTGGAACAAACCAGACTGAAGCTCAAGAAGCAACAGCTGGATTTGGATAGACAGACTTTAGAAGTAGAGAAGGAGAGACAGAAACTGGGTTTAGAAACCCATGGTGGCAGCAGCAGTATTCCCCATAGTCATCCTGCAAGAGAGCATGATTCCAGGAATCTGCACAAGATAGTTCCCCCTTATAAGGAGGGGGATGACATTAACAAGTGGTTTGCTGCACTTGAGAGGGCCTGTGTTGTACAGGATGTCCCTCAAAGGCAGTGGGCTGCTATCCTATGGCTATCATTTAGTGGAAAAGGTAGGGATAGGCTCCTTACTGTGAAAGAAAATGATGCTAATAATTTCCAAGTTCTTAAGAATGCACTCATGGATGGTTATGGCTTAACCACTGAACAATACAGGATAAAGTTCAGAGAGACCAAAAAGGAGTCTTCACAAGACTGGGTTGATTTCATTGACCATTCAGTGAAGGCCTTGGAGGGGTGGTTACATGGCAGTAAAGTTACTGATTATGACAGCCTGTATAACTTGATCCTGAGAGAGCATATTCTTAATAATTGTGTGTCTGATTTGTTGCACCAGTACTTGGTGGACTCTGATCTGACCTCTCCCCAAGAATTGGGAAAGAAGGCAGACAAATGGGTCAGAACAAGAGTGAACAGAAAAGTTCATACAGGGGGTGACAAAGATGGCAACAAAAAGAAGGATGGTAAGTCTTCTGACAAGGGTGGGGACAAATCTAAAAATGAGTCTTCATCAGGCCCACAAAAACACTCTGGTGGGGGTGGTGGGCCCAAATCCTCTTTTAATCAGAACAAGGAAAAGAAACCATGGTGCTATTTATGTAAAATAAAAGGCCATTGGACAACAGATCCCAGTTGTCCAAAGAAAGGCACCAAGCCTCCTACCACTACAACCCCTACTGCTACACCTAGTGTCCCTACTAATAGCAGTGGTGGTGGGAGCAAACCTACTAATAGCCAATCCAAGGGAGTAGCTGGGCTCACTATTGGTAACTTAGTTGGGGTTGGCCTTGTTAGGGAGGCCACAGAGGCTGTGTTAGTCTCTGAGGGGGCTATTGATTTAGCCACCTTAGTTGCTTGTCCCCTTGATATGGATAAGTACAAGCAGCTACCCCTAATAAATGGTGTTGAGGTTCAGGCCTACAGGGACACTGGTGCCAGTGTGACTATGGTCATAGAGAAACTGGTCCACCCTGAACAACACCTACTTGGTCACCAGTACCAAGTAACCGATGCTCACAACAACACACTTAGCCACCCCATGGCTGTTGTAAATCTCAACTGGGGGGGGGTTACTGGTCCAAAGAAAGTTGTGGTAGCTTCAGATTTACCTGTAGACTGTCTATTAGGGAATGATTTGTAGACATCAGCTTGGTCAGACGTGGAGTTGGAGGCCCATGCAGCAATGCTGGGCATCCCAGGGCATATTTTTGCGTTGACAAGGGCTCAGGCCAAAAAGCAAAAAGGACAGGGAAGCTTGGATCCTGGAACAATGGACCAAGTGCTCCCTAAAGCTAGGGCTAGTAGAAGCAAACCACTTCCTACTATCCCTCCCTCTACAGTGGATTCTACTTCTGAGGAAGAAGAATTCCCTCCCTGTGCAAAACCTACACCAGAGGAGCTGGAAGCAGACACTGCTGAGCTTTTGGGGGAAGGGGGGCCTGCCAGAGAGGAGCTGAGTGTGGCACAGCAAACCTGTCCCACATTAGAGGGTCTCAGACAGCAAGCTGTCAAACAGGCTAATGGGGATGTCAGTGACTCTCACAGAGTTTACTGGGAGGACAACCTCTTGTACACTGAGCATAGACATCCTAAACCTGGAGCTGCCAGGAGATTAGTGATTCCTCAGGAGTACAGAAAGTTCCTCCTAAGCCTGGCACATGACATTCCCCTAGCTGGACACCTGGGTCAAATGAAAACTTGGGACAGATTGGTTCCATTGTTTCATTGGCCTAGGATGTCTGAGGACACAAAGGAATTTTGTAAGTCCTGTGAAACCTGTCAAGCCAGTGGCAAGACAGGTGGCACCCCAAAGGCACCCCTTATCCCACTGCCTGTGGTTGGGGTTCCCTTTGAAAGGGTAGGGGTTGACATAGTTGGCCCCCTTGACCCTCCTACTGCTTCAGGCAATAGATTCATCTTAGTGGTAGTGGACCATGCCACAAGATATCCTGAAGCTATTCCTTTAAGGACCACTACAGCTCCTGCAGTGGCAAAGGCCCTCCTGGGAATATTTTCCAGGGTGGGCTTCCCAAAGGAAGTAGTATCAGACAGGGGAAGCAATTTCATGTCTGCATACTTAAAGGCCATGTGGAAGGAGTGTGGTGTAACGTACAAGTTCACAACACCCTATCATCCACAAACAAATGGACTGGTGGAGAGATTTAATAAAACTCTCAAAGGCATGATTATGGGTCTCCCTGAAAAACTCTGCAGGAGATGGGATATCCTTCTACCATGCCTCCTTTTTGCCTACAGGGAGGTACCCCAGAAAGGAGTGGGCTTCAGCCCCTTTGAACTTCTTTTTGGACACCCTGTTAGGGTTCCACTCACACTTGTAAAGAAGGGTTGGGAACAACCTTTAAAAGCTCCTAAGCAGGATATTGTGGATTATGTACTTGGCCTCAGATCAAGGATGGCTGAGTACATGAAAAAGGCCAGTAAAAACCTTCAGGCCAACCAAGAGCTCCAGAAGCAATGGCATGATCAGAAGGCTGTTTTGGTTCAGTACCAACCAGGGCAGAAAGTGTGGGTCTTGGAGCCTGTGGCCCCAAGAGCACTCCAAGATAAATGGAGTGGTCCCCACACAATTGTTGAAAAAAAGGGAGAAGTCACCTATTTAGTTGACTTAGGCACTGCCAGGAGTCCCCTTAGGGTGCTCCATGTCAACCGCCTGAAACCCTACTATGACAGGGCTGATCTCACCCTGCTCATGGCAACAGATGAGGGACAGGAAGAGGACAGTGATCCTCTACCTGATCTCTTCTCTTCCACAGAACAAGATGCTCTTGTGGAAGGTGTAGTTTTGGCTGATTGTCTTACTGCTGAGCAGAAAGACAATTGCATAAACCTCCTAGATCAATTCTCTGAACTCTTCTCTACTGTGCCAGGTACCACTTCTTGGTGTGAGCACACTATAGATACTGGAGACAGTTTACCTGTCAAAAGTAAGATCTATAAGCAGCCTGACCATGTCAGGGACTGCATAAAGCAAGAGGTCCAGAAAATGTTAGAACTAGGAGTAGTTGAGCACTCTGACAGTCCATGGGCTTCTCCTGTGGTACTGGTACCAAAACCCCATTCCAAAGATGGAAAGAAGGAAATGCGGTTTTGTGTAGACTATAGAGGTCTCAACTTGGTAACCAAAACTGATGCTCACCCTATACCCAGGGCAGATGAGCTCATAGATACACTGGCATCTGCCAAGTATCTAAGCACTTTTGACTTGACTGCAGGGTATTGGCAGATCAAATTGTCAGAAGATGCTAAACCTAAGACTGCATTTTCAACCATTGGAGGACATTACCAGTTTACTGTAATGCCTTTTGGTTTGAAAAATGCACCTGCCACTTTTCAGAGGCTGGTGAACACAGTCCTGCAAGGGCTGGAAGCTTTCAGTGCAGCATATTTGGACGATATAGCTGTCTTTAGCTCCAGCTGGGATGATCACCTGGTCCACCTATGGAAAGTTTTGGAGGCCCTGCAAAAGGCAGGCCTCACTATCAAGGCTTCAAAGTGCCAGATAGGGCAGGGTAAGGTGGTTTATCTGGGACACCTTGTTGGTGGGGAACAGATTGCACCACTTCAGGGGAAAATCCAAACAATTATTGATTGGGTTCCCCCTACCACTCAGACTCAGGTGAGAGCCTTCCTAGGCCTCACTGGGTATTACAGGAGGTTCATTAAGAACTATGGCTCCATTGCAGCCCCTCTTAATGACCTCA
This sequence comes from Pleurodeles waltl, assembly GCF_031143425.1. NCBI lineage: Eukaryota > Metazoa > Chordata > Amphibia > Caudata > Salamandridae > Pleurodeles > Pleurodeles waltl. The sequence goes on from NC_090438.1 coordinate 142,904,763, forward strand.
CATCCAAGAAAATGCCTAAAAAGGTATTATGGACAGCAAACTGTCAGAAAGCTTTTGAGGAGCTGAAGCAGGCCATGTGCTCTGCACCTGTCCTGAAAAGCCCTTGTTACTCTAAAAAATTCTATGTCCAAACTGATGCATCTGAATTAGGAGTAGGGGCAGTCCTATCACAACTTAATTCTGAGGGCCAGGATCAACCTGTTGCTTTTATTAGTAGGAGGTTGACCCCTAGAGAAAAGCATTGGTCTGCCATTGAGAGGGAGGCCTTTGCTGTGGTCTGGGCACTGAAGAAGTTGAGGCCATACCTGTTTGGCACTCACTTCATTGTTCAGACAGACCACAAACCTCTACTTTGGCTAAAACAAATGAAAGGTGAAAATCCTAAATTGTTGAGGTGGTCCATATCCCTACAGGGAATGGACTATACAGTGGAACATAGACCTGGGAGTAGCCACTCCAATGCAGATGGACTCTCCAGATATTTCCACTTAGACAATGAAGACTCATCAGGTCATGGCTAGTCTTATTGTCCTTCGTTTGGGGGGGGGTTGTGTAGGAAAGTACCATCTTGCCTGGCATGTTACCCCCATTTTTCACTGTATATATGTTGTTTTAGTTGTATGTGTCACTGGGACCCTGGTAACCCAGGGCCCCAGTGTTCATAAGTGTGCCTGAATGTGTTACCTGTGTAGTGACTAACTGTCTCACTGAGGCTCTGCTAATCAGAACGTCAGTGGTTATGCTCTCTCATTTCTTTCCAAATTGTCACTAACAGGCTAGTGACCATTTTTACCAATTTACATTGGCTTACTGGAACACCCTTATAATTCCCTAGTATATGGTACTGAGGTACCCAGGGTATTGGGGTTCCAGGAGATCCCTATGGGCTGCAGCATTTCTTTTGCCACCCATAGGGAGCTCTGACAATTCTTACACAGGCCTGCCACTGCAGCCTGAGTGAAATAACGTCCACGTTATTTCACAGCCATTTTACACTGCACTTAAGTAACTTATAAGTCACCTATATGTCTAACCTTTACCTGGTAAAGGTTAGGTGCAAAGTTACTTAGTGTGAGGGCACCCTGGCACTAGCCAAGGTGCCCCCACATTGTTCAGAGCCAATTCCCTGAACTTTGTGAGTGCGGGGACACCATTACACGCGTGCACTACATATAGGTCACTACCTATATGTAGCTTCACAATGGTAACTCCGAATATGGCCATGTAACATGTCTATGATCATGGAATTGCCCCCTCTATGCCATCCTGGCATAGTTGGCACAATCCCATGATCCCAGTGGTCTGTAGCACAGACCCTGGTACTGCCAAACTGCCCTTCCTGGGGTTTCACTGCAGCTGCTGCTGCTGCCAACGCCTCAGACAGGCATCTGCCCTCCTGGGGTCCAGCCAGGCCTGGCCCAGGATGGCAGAACAAAGAACTTCCTCTGAGAGAGGGTGTGACACCCTCTCCCTTTGGAAAATGGTGTGAAGGCAGGGGAGGAGTAGCCTCCTCCAGCCTCTGGAAATGCTTTGTTGGGCACAGATGTGCCCAATTCTGCATAAGCCAGTCTACACCGGTTCAGGGGACCCCTTAGCCCCGCTCTGGCACGAAACTGGACAAAGGAAAGGGGAGTGACCACTCCCCTGACCTGCACCTCCCCTGGGAGGTGTCCAGAGCTCCTCCAGTGTGCTCCAGACCTCTGCCATCTTGGAAACAGAGGTGCTGCTGGCACACTGGACTGCTCTGAGTGGCCAGTGCCACCAGGTGACGTCAGAGACTCCTTCTGATAGGCTCCTTCAGGTGTTAGTAGCCTATCCTCTCTCCTAAGTAGCCAAACCCTCTTTTCTGGCTATTTAGGGTCTCTGTCTCTGGGGAAACTTTAGATAACGAATGCAAGAGCTCATCCGAGTTCCTCTGCATCTCTCTCTTCACCTTCTGCCAAGGAATCGACTGCTGACCGCACTGGAAGCCTGCAAACCTGCAACATAGTAGCAAAGACGACTACTGCAACTCTGTAACGCTGATCCTGCCGCCTTCTCGACTGTTTTCCTGCTTGTGCATGCTGTGGGGGTAGTCTGCCTCCTCTCTGCACCAGAAGCTCCGAAGAAATCTCCCGTGGGTCGACGGAATCTTCCCCCTGCAACCGCAGGCACCAAAAAGCTGCATTACCGGTCCCTTGGGTCTCCTCTCAGCATGACGAGCGAGGTCCCTCGAATCCAGCGACTCTGTCCAAGTGACCCCCACAATCCAGTGACTCTTCAGTCCAAGTTTGGTGGAGGTAAGTCCTTGCCTCACCTCGCTGGGCTGCATTGCTGGGAACCACGACTTTTGCAGCTACTCCGGCCCCTGTGCACTTCCGGCGGAAATCCTTTGTGCACAGCCAAGCCTGGGTCCACAGCACTCTAACCTGCATTGCATGACTTTCTAAGTTGGTCTCCGGCGACGTGGGACTCCTTTGTGCGACTTCGGGTGAGCACCGTTTCACGCATCCTCGTAGTGCCTGTTTCTGGCACTTCTCCGGGTGATACCTGCTTCAGAGAGGGCTCCTTTTCTTGCTCGACGTCCCCTCTCTCTGCTGGTCTAATTTACGACCTCCTGGTCCCTCCTGGCCCTCAGCTGCGTCCAAAAACGCTAACCGCACGATTTGCAGCTAGCAAGGCTTGTTGGCGTTCTTTCGGCGGGAAAACACTTTTGCACAACTCTCCACGGCAAGAGGGATCCGTCCATCAAAGGGGAAGTCTCTAGCCCTTTTTGTTCCTGCAGAAACCTCAGCTTCTTCTGTCCAGTAGAAGCTTCTTTGCACCCACAGCTGGCATTTCCTGGGAATCTGCCCATCTCCGACTTGCTTGTGACTTTTGGACTTGGTCCCCTTGTTCCACAGGTACCCTAGATTGGAAATCCACAGTTGTTGCATTGCTGGTTTGTGTCTTTCCTGCATTATTCCTCTAACACGACTTCTTTGTCCTTAGGGGAACTTTAGTGCACTTTGCACTCACTTTTCAGGGTCTTGGGGAGGGTTATTTTTCTAACTCTCACTATTTTCTAATAGTCCCAGCGACCCTCTACAAGGTCACATAGGTTTGGGGTCCATTTGTGGTTCGCATTACACTTTTGGAGTATATGGTTTGTGTTGCCCCTATCCCTATGTTTCCCCATTGCATCCTATTGTAACTATACATTGTTTGCACTGTTTTCTAAGACTATACTGCATATTTTTGCTATTGTGTATATATATCTTGTGTATATTTCCTATCCTCTCACTGAGGGTACACTCTAAGATACTTTGGCATATTGTCATAAAAATAAAGTACCTTTATTTTTAGTATAACTGTGTATTGTGTTTTCTTATGATATTGTGAAAATGACACTAAGTGGTACTGTAGTAGCTTCACACGTCTCCTAGTTCAGCCTAAGCTGCTCTGCTAAGCTACCATTATCTATCAGCCTAAGCTGCTAGACACCCTATACACTAATAAGGGATAACTGGGCCTGGTGCAAGGTGCAAGTACCCCTTGGTACTCACTACAAGCCAGTCCAGCCTCCTACACACCATACTACAATTACCCCAAGGGGCATAGACATTAAACCTTCGGTTCACAAATGAATCTAACCCCAGGGAGCAGGGGGCAAAACTAGTCCCCACCTATCTCACAAGGGTACCTGATTAAATAAAGTGCAAGTGCTCAAACAGTTGATAAAATGAAAAACACAAGTTCTAAAATCTATAGAAGCATCATATATAAAAAAGAGTGAAAAAATGACTCTAGTCCAATGACGAGGTAATAATTGAGGAATCAATTATTTGTCAATTTGGCAAGATGCACTCCAGGTATTTCGGAATGGAAAAAACAATCACTGGAGTTGTGTTCACTCTGCATAATCTTAGTGCTACCCTGTGCTGGACAATGCCTAGGGTACAAAACACAGGAATATCCAGCCCCTACGCTACTTGGAGTACCCTGGGCTAAAGACACATGCAAGGTAGGGTGCCCAGATAACCGGTTCAGGCTTAAAAAGGTATTTTGGTACACAGTCTAACAAGTGGGGCTTTTCCTGCCTTCTGTGGTCTAATTGCCATATCTACTTCAGCCACTGAGAATGCTCAACTATAAGTTTCTGATATAAAGGTGTTCATAGTGGGAACGGGGGTTTGCTGTAAACCCGAAAGTGCAGGGACTGCAGAGTACAATAATTCAAAATGGTTCACCCAATCTTGTGAAAGGATTTGTCACGCCACAGTCCCGCCATGTCCTCTAGTCAGGCCACTGTGCGGTCCGTTTTTTAGATTGTGGGTTTTGCAACGGGCTTTCTCCTCAGCCACGACATGAATTGTTGCCTGCGGTGAGGTCGAGCCTCGCCGCATTCAACGTGTGAAGTGGGCAGTTACTGCAGGGTGTTCACACCCCCGTCGCCTCACTTCCCTAGTGCAATGATCAAGGGCTCTTCCTTTTTCTTATTTTTACTTTTTCTTCTTTCCTTGTGTGGCCATGTTTCTTTCCTTCCCAGCATTCAGTTCTCATTTTTCCCTGCATGCATCAGTTTCCTTTTCTATGATAGTGCCTTTTCTGCCTTTTTCTATAGCACCTTTCCCAAGTAAGATGGCATTCTTACTTCTTCCTTCATGTCACTTCCTGCTGAGTGGTATATAAGGAGTCAGATTATTTTTCTCTTTGCTTTGCAACACTTCCCTTGGTGGTGATCACGCTCCGGCTGTTTTTTTCTCTGATTCCAGTTCTGTACCTGTTTTTTCCAGCTATATCCTGTTGTTCTTTTCCTGGCGTAGAAGTCCTGATTTTTTGATGAGTCCTTTTCTCTGTTCCAGGGAGATCCTGTCAAAGAGGTTTTTTCCCTTAGGGGTTTTTCCTCTGGGACTCCTTCTGGAGGGCACGGATTGTGGTGGCATACCAATGTCAGCAGCACCGTGACTACTGGAAGTGGCCTCCCTTACCTCGGAAAGAGCAGGACCTACAAGGACCGTGGTTGCACTCCAGCTTCATTTGACCAGGGCAGTAAGCGGAAGACAGATCATGACAGGATATGGGTTTCAGGTCTCATCTTGTTTGTCTTGGCACTATGGGCTAATATGTGCTAGATAAGACCTCACTATCGTTAAGCATCCCCCAGTGCTGGACGTCTAACAGAAAATAATCAGTACGACTAAAATAGTTGTTCCTTGTAAATGTAGGCCGAGACTCTAAGGCCCATATTCTCAAAGGTTTAGCATCTGTTTAGTGTTCCTTTTGTAACGCTAAACCAATATTAAACATTTTTTGGCATTCATAAACCAACGTAAAGAGGTATTTGCATTGGTTTGTGTCACAAAGTAAAGCAAAGCAGCAAAAAAACACTGATTTGCATTACTTTGCATCAAGGGGGTGTTACATGGGTGGTACATGAGTATACCTGTGTTGCCAGCCATGTTTTTTGATGCTAAACCCTATTCTGAAACATCAGAAGAAAGGGTTTAGTGCCAAAAAGAAATGCCTATGAAAAGCAGGTGCTAAATGAAGATTTTTTGTATTTCTCCCATCTTTTTCAACTTTGCATGTGTGCTGCACTGTACAGTACACATACTCATAAGGAAAATAATTTCCACTTGCCTAGGCATGTAGAAAACCTATGCAAGACTAACGCACACACCCTAGCACTATGGCGCTATGATGTGTGCGTGGCGCTCGGCAGCGGAAATCAGCACCGGCCCTAGGGAGAGGGGAGGAGAGTGCTATATCTATGGGAATATTGTGCTCTCCTGTTATCTCCTTGTCTTGCAGCACAGAGCAGAGCAGCTTTTTTGGGTGCTGCACTTTTTTGCGTGACACTTTTCAGAAGCTGGGCCTAAGTCTGATATAGTTCTACCATTGAAAGTCCTCATGTGGCCATTCACAAAAAAATCCAACATTTGCAAAGTAGCCAAAGAGAGAGGACAACAATGGCCTTAAAATTTGGGGAATACTCCAATAGAGAACTTCCTTCCAGAGAACCTCACTGGTTGAAAACATACATTAAAACCCACAACCGCAGTCACAACGACATCTTTCCTTGACAGAGTGGAGATGTAATCAATAAGAAGGTGAAGAACAGGAGAATCTGTAGATTTAGAAACACTCTTACTGTATACATTAAAGAGCAGGTTTTTAGTTTTGTGTGGCAAAATAATCTCAATGCCAAGCAGGTCTGGGCAATTAATGGGTAAAGAAACCCTAAAGAAATAATAATAATCCATACTAACAACCCACTAAAAGGTCTACCTGATTTTGACTTACAAGCTGGGGCATAGAATGTCCTGAAGCCCTGCCTGAAAGTGGGAGAAATCTCCCAAGTTTCCTGAAAAACAATTATATCGGCAGAATCAATAAATTCTTCCAACCTATTTGAGCAAGGTTGGGGCCAAGCCCCGCAATGTTCCATGAGATTAATTTCAAAGTGTTTGTGGATGTTAGGGAATTTTCTCTGTCCCGTGTATGAATCTTTAACAACAGCTACCTGCCCAGTATGTGGGGAACGTTTCTTGACTGGTAGAAGGTAAACTCCCTTCTGTCTTGCTTCAATGAATGGTAAATGGCATTGGGCCGTCTGCGAAGGGGGACTTACTATGGTTTCCCCCATTTGCACCCTTAAGCACACAAGAAAAAGTTTTGGCTTGTGGGGGAATTTGTAAGTGTATGTGAATTTTTTTCGCTGGAGAAGGAGTATGAAGATCAATACCCCATTTTTCAAAATGCTAGCATTGCACCACTTTGTAACCCCTTGAGCCACATTATGCCTGCCCCAGGCATAATGTATGCCAGGGGGGCGTTCCCATGCATGGAGACTGCAAACAATTGAGCAGTGAAATCTACAAAATTTCAGTGTATCATTTTTTCCACAATTTGTAATGCCTGCACATTGCAGGTGTTAAAGTGACAGGCCGATAATAACCTATAGGCATCCCTACTTCTTTGCTGGAATAGCACCATAATTAATGTTGCTAATCCAGCAAAGTGCCACAATAACATCATAAATTCAGACGCTATTGTGCTAACGTCCACCAGCTCTACCATTTTGACGTCAGTGGGACAAAGGGCAGCACAGGAAGAGTGGCGCATCAGGACTGACAAGAAATTTTAATTCTGTTTCCAGGTGATTAAACTTGGAGCACAGTTCAGCAAGATGAAAAGAAAGGATTGGCTCAAATCAAGCTGCAAATCCATTTTGCTTGACTGCCAAAGGATGGATCTTTGTATGGTGTCAAGCGCATTTTGTATTGCTATGACCTCTTAATGGAATGGGAGGGGCTGAGCAGTTGAAGCTGTTTCAATAGCCTTTTCCGGTGCGGCCCAAGAGATTAATGGTGTTTGCCCCAGGCTGCCATCTATTTGGGCCTCAATTGTAAAGAGATAAAGTGATCTGTCAGGATTGTTAAATCCTGATTGGTAAAGCTATCCCTTCTAGGGAGGGGGCTAGCAGCTTTTTGGTTAGGGATTGGTTCGCATATGTCACTAATTTGGGATAGCAAGGTCTCAAGCCTTGTCAAACCCAAGGACCAATCCAAAGGTCGGTAACCTTGTGCAGTCGTCAAAGCCAAGCTCATATTTGTATTTCAGCTTAGGAGACGGCTTATATTAGCGCTAGTAGTCACTGGAAAGTGGACTACTTTATCAACAATGAGGATGGGGATAGTGCTAGTGCTGGCCAAGGATGTTAAGTCTTGTATTTCAATCTGGCCTTCAATAAAAGGATTTGCAAACTCTGATGGAAGAGGGACAGGACAGGGAGGGAATCATTTGTTAGGTCATTCATTGATTTACTCAACCTTATGCTGGGGCACGATTGGGTTCTAAGCTTAGTAGAAGGGCGTGCACCACCTGCCTCCTTGATCAACTCTTTCGCAGCAACTTGGGGGGAGCTAGGTAGACTACCAATAGAATACTCTGAGTTGATTAGGTAGAAACAAGTAGATGACCTATGTAAGGCCACAGCTGGAGTATCTGTCTGGAATGTTGAGACTGGATCTTTTGCCTTAAGACAATACTGTTTATTAGAGTTATTTGTCTCATCTGAGAATAGGGTTGACAGAGGGTACAGACCTTATACTTGTCCATAGACCCTACGCCAAAAGAAATGTTAAAGTCTGCAGCTATGGGATGAAGGGACCCACAATCCAGTACTTCACCCACCTGGACCTTTTTGCGCAGAGCCTGCTTCCATTTCACCATTGCCACAGGGGTTGTGCTTGTGACTGCAACATTATGCTTTCACAAGTCCTTGAGACAAAGTTGGATGGCTAGGCAGTCCGCATTGTCTCGCATTGTGCCACACTGTGTCGCCTCACTTCCTGGGCAACAGAGCTGAAAAGTAATGGAGGGGCACGAGAATGCAGCTAGGTACTTTTTCAGAAACATAGATCAGGACTATGGATCCTCAGGAAAAGGGAGATACTCTGGAAGTGGTGCACTGAATCTTAAACTCAGCGCAGGCTCTAGGTTCTATTCTTATATCAGGTTTGCATCCAAATAGCTTCCTGGCTGCTTCTGGTTGCTTTTGTCCAACAGGTGTGGATCAGGATGATTTCTTATAGAGCAGCTTCAGCTCCAGGTGATGGAACTCGGTAGGCAGGCTGGCTGGGATAAGCTGAGCAGAACCAAGAAAAAGGGGGGTGAGAAGGCAGCTACACGTGGGCAAGCCACACTGGCCTAACACCTGTGTGGCTCTGCACAACATGAGTTGCCTGAACCCTAGTGCTTTCTGGCACCCACTCCCTGTGCACTGACACCCTAAGCCTGCCCCAAGCCAAACCTCTGCCTTCTGCAGTTCCTCTGGGCAATGTCTCTGGTCTGGTCTGCTGCTTCTTACTTCTGCAGCTGTGCTTTCTGGCACCCACTCCCTGTGCACTGACACCCTAAGCCTGCCCCAAGCCAAACCTCTGCCTTCTGCAGTTCCTCTGGGCAACGTCTCTGGTCTGGCTGCTGCTTCTTACTTCTGCAGCTATTAGGGGGGAACCGGACCCCTCAGGGTAAAAGGAGATAGCAGGTGGGGGGTAGGTGAATAGGTGAATAAAGCTGCGGGAGAGGTGTAACCCCTCCAGCTCCCCACTCAAAACAGCCGTGGGACTTCTTCTACCTCCTTCACTATTACTTCCAGGTCCAGCTCCTGCAGCCGCATAGCCATGCCCAACTCCAGCAGGCCATGCACGTGATTAAAGCAGGCCTTGCGGTGCCGTGGTGGTATAGCGAGCGAAGACTGGCTGCGGGCGGCGGGCAGTGGGCAGCGGGCATCTAACGAAACTCCCACTTGTGCACACTCCCAGGCACCGCATCGACTGCGTGAACTCACTTCCGCTTGCTGTAGCAGTGTTAGCGCAGTTCACTGTCACTCACTATTAAGACAGTAGTAAATCAGGGGTGTTAGTCTTCTTCTGTGGATTTATGTAGGTCATTAAAGTCCCAATCTTCCTCATGTGCAGTACACAAAGGGAGGCCAACTTGTCCCATTAAAAGAGGGCAGAGAAGCAACGATCATTCTTTGGAATGAATGAATAGTTCAAAATATAATTTTAGGTTACAAATTTAGGAATCGGGCTATATGATTTACAAAGTACAATGCTATGGCTGTCAAAATGTTTTTTTTTTATAGAGAGTACAACCAATCATTGTTTTTTTTATCTTTTTTTCATAAGCACCTAAGGGCAAGAGAGCACCTGGGCATTCAGTGGGACAACCAGTAGGTCATGCTTATTATTTCTTTCTTTCTTACTATTTCCACTAGGCCTTTTGCATACATACAATTCATGTTTTTTCAACTGTCATTGTAGTATTTGTTATCCCTGTATTTCCCAGCTGACTTTCTCCTGTTTGTAGCTTTCTTCTATTTTAAGTAAACTTTCCCTTATCCCTCCTTTAGATGTCTTATATAGTACTGTTAAGAGGAGAACAGATTTGGTATTATAAAGAGGTTTGCAGCCAGGCCCAAGTATTAACCAAACATGATGGTTGAGAAAGCTTACTTGATTAAACATGGTCACCTACCCATTCTTATACTAGAAGTTTCCATGACATTGCAGCATGGCAGGAATGAGATGCTATAGCCAACCAATAACAACATCATATTTCCTTTATATTCCCTTCCACCCCTTTATTGCATTTCATTCTTATCCTGTCATAGCCTTATGCCCTTATCCCGCGATTAAGAGAAAAAAGGCTGTAGTTGACTCACTTACTATGTAATTTTTAGAATTTTGTCAACCAACAAACAAACATCCGAAAGTGATATTTTCAGTAGAAGATTCTGACAGATAGCTAACTTAACTGTAGTAAGGTATTGTTGCTGTTCCTTGTGCAAAATAAACACTTAGGTGGTTAATCTGGTATCTAAAATGGGTACATTATGTTTTTCTCTAGGTGCACAGACAGTCATTGCCATCAGTCCCAGTGGCGGCAGAGAAAAGTTGTGAATCACCTTGTTTTCTTACTTCCTATACTGTATTTGTTAAGTGAGGCAGATCTGTGAGATTTCCTTATGCCATTTCTTACAGCACTTTTAGCTCAAGAGTAGGCGTTAAAAGGGGCCTTCCATTCTTTAGAATGGGGCCATATGTACTCTGCAGGAGTAGCGCCAAATTTTGGCACTACTCCTGCAGAATACATCAATAGCATCAAGAAAAATGATGCTATTGCCCCGTACTCTGCGCCATGGTGCACTGTATTTCAACTACGGCACACAGATGGTGGCGGTAGCGGGGTGCTAAGGGGCTCAGGTAAAGTGGCCCTGCACTCAGTGCAGGGCCACTTTCCATAAATCTGCACCTAAGTTGTTAACTGTTTTCCCAAACTTTATTGCAGGGTTTTCCAAATGGTCTTCTTAATGCTGGTGGTAGTAGTGAGCTAGCGCTAACCTGGAAGACATCACAAAGAGAGTTACCATTCCCACCTATTCTGAATGAGATGAACTCCAACTGTAGGAGTATTCAGAAGGATTATTCATCACAGGCAAATAGACTGACAGAAAACCCAAAGCTAGTGAGCAATCAAAGGCTGAGACCAGACCCGCCATGAAAATGTCATACAAATTACAAACAACTAGCAGTAGTAAATTCTAAGCAATCTGGAGAGCTTGTAACAATTTGATTTAGTAAAAAAACTAAAACTTCGAGTCAGTAGTCAGGACTCAGGATTAGATTAGGTTACTCGCGTTGCATAAATTTTGTAAGCAAAACAAGGCCTGATTCACTGCTGTCAAGTAAGTTATACTTTTGGTGTTACTTTAGTCTTGCAGTGCAAGTTTACGACTAGTAACTTTTCCATCAGCAACGATATGAGTACTAACTTTGCAAGTAATAAGTAACCCCTATCGCTTTAAAAGGAGTTACTATGATTACTACTTATAAAGTTACTTCTCATAAAGTGACTGGTAGTACAGTTTAACTACAAGAGTAAACATACACCAAAAGTGTAACTTTGCCTTTGTGAGACAGGCCACATAGTGCACCCTAATACTACCTAGCATGGGACATTGTTCTAATTAATACTCTGCACTATGATGATAATGCCCCTTTCATACATGGGTGGGAAAGGAGGGCTGGTGTGGACTTTTCTTTAGTAAATAAGATCCTGTCAGAGTGAGTTGGCTTCACTTACACCACATCCACCTCACCAAGTGTGTGATCCATTTATGTTGTACATTTTTAAGTAACACCTCGACAGATCACACAACCTGGTAGTAGAGGGTTAGAAGTTTGAGGAATGGATGGGAACAGGCAGTTGGGGAAAGGTGAGACAAAGACAAACACAACATCATCAAGTCAGTGAGTAGCACATCATGATCATCACATCTGTAGTGGGAGGAAGTCATGGAGTGACACTGTTCAGCTATTAAATGCATTGCAAAAAGTCCTTCATACATAGAGTCATAAGTTGTCTAACTGTTCTGTTACCTAAGTTCATAAATACAATACAGGGAGGACCCATAAAGTTCTACAAATTGTTGTTGTTGAGAAAAGAAAAAATTATACTGTAGAAATGCCAAAAGGGACAGTGCATCTCGATTCTTCTTCTCGGAATGTCTTTCCTGCAGGCCTGAATGGGTCTAAAAAGTAGGAGTGTTATGGAGTTTTCATCTAGAAGAAGATATGGCCTAGGGAATGCATATTGTAGTGTAATGGAGAAGGTAAGCTTCATGGTGGACGAGGACCAAGAGTGTGGAGCATAGGCTGGTACAATCATGTGCATTTAACTGAGAAGTGAGAACAATCTTTTACTACTATCAGACCAGTAGCTTCATGTACCTGGCTGATCAAACGCACAAATGTCAATTGTCATAACAATCAGCTGAGTTCATTCATGATGTGACATGTCCAGCGACTATCCCCCCAGACAGCAGCCACTTAATAAGAGAAGTTCGACATATGAACCAGCACACTACTCGACATTTCCCAAATCAATACACATCTCTCATGTCCACAGGACTGAGTAGGCTTCTAAGTTTTTGCGTCATGTTGTTTGTCATTGAATTAAATAGGTATTCAATCCCTGCTTCTGGCTTTTGGGGTAGTGCCATCCTGACTTTGAGTCCTGACTCAAATGCAATTGAGAGAGCTAGACCTCTTGAGTTGACGAACAGGAAGAGCAAAATTATTTGAACATATTGTAAACAGCTAACACATTTGAGACTGACCAATTACCCATCCTCCTCCTCCTGTGTTGTTTCAGAGACAGTATAATCTTGCTGTATAAATTGCTCATTTTTATCCTGGCTGGACTCTCCACACTTTGAGATGAGAGACTGGTATTTCTCACAGTGACAACTGTGCCATCTGCACTGAACATGCACACTGGCTCCCAGACAAGCCAGACACCTGGGCCCAGAATTAAGATGCTCTAGCGCCACATTAGTCTAATTATTTTTACATTAATGTGGCGTTAGGCTTCAAAAATTGCCACATCATATTTGCAAAGTGGTGCAATGCATGCATTGTGCCACTTTGTAACCCCTTGCACCACATTATGCCTGTGCCAGGTATAATGTGTGCAAGGGGAGCATTCCCCCATTTGGGGGGACTGAAAAAATGGTGCAATGAAATCTAAAAGATTTTTTTGCACCATTTTTAGCGGCATTTTTTAACATCTGCTCTGAGCAAGTGTTAAAAGGAGGCACACCATTAATTAAAATGGGTCTCTATGCACTTTGCTGGACTAGAGCCAACATATTTGGCACTAGTCCTGCAAAGTACATCAATAGTGTCAAAAATGTTGACGCTATTGCCGCTACTCTGCACAATGGTGCACCATATATTAAATTTGGCGCATGCATGGTTGCAGTAGGGGGGCGCTAAGGGATACTAGAAATGTAGTGCTGTAATGGATGCAGCACTACTTTTCTTAACTCTGCCCCTTCATTGCTAGCCTGCTAAGATTTGACCACTGTTGCATCATCCCATACCAAGGGGTGTTGATCCAGATAGAGCTCTTTTGGGTCATCCTCTGAATGGTCACATCACTGACTTCTCTGGAGGTTGAAGGTTGCATGCCACTACTTCTGCGTAGGCCTTAAACCTCCAGCAGTTCTTCCAGATCTCTCGCTTGATGAACAATCTAGATCTTGTAAGGAGAAACATCCCTTCATGAAAAATTAATAAAAGTGTCCAGCTCTGAACCAACTTGTGTGCTTCTTCGTTCACACTTGTGAAACTTTGCAACACATTTTTCAACCGGTCCTGTAGCAGATGCAACAACTAGATTGCTTGGCTCATGTTGTTGTCCTCTTTGCTGGCTTCCTGTGTGAAAACCTGAAAAGAAAGTAGAATTTGTGTCAAACATTTGACTAGCCCCCATTTGTCCATCCCCATTGTCAAGCTTTTTCCAGTTGCATCCCCTCCTTTTTGAAGGTCATAGTCCATGACCTGTCTGTACTGCTCAAGCAGGCATTGTAACATGTAGCAGGTCAAGCTCCAAAATGTTGGCACCTCCTGTGTAAGGGCTTTAACCCCTTCACTGCTAGGCCTTTCCGCCAGTGCTAGGCCTTTTTTTGGTTATTTGGAATAGTTCACGCATAGCCTCCATAACTTTTATCCACATAAGCTGTCAGTTTTCTTGGACGGTACCAATAAATTTGCCAAAATACAGCTGAATTTTGTTTTTTTGGCACAAAATGCAAAAAAAGTGCTGCAGAAGAAAGTGTCTGATTTTTTTCTTGCAAATGGCACCAACAAAAGGTTTGTGGTGCTAAAATCACCATCATCTCTGCTTTCAGAAACAGGCAGACTTGATTCAGAAAAATATTCTAACACAGTTTTGATATTTTACTGGGAGATAGCCCATTTTTCCTATTTTATGTCCTTTCAATCTCCTTTCAGTTTGTGGTGGAAAGGGTGTGAAACCCATGATGGATCCCGGACAGCTATACATTTTTTAAAATTTAGATACAATTCTGACTTCAGCAAGGGGTCATTTGTGTAAATCTTTTAAGGTGTTCTCAAAGAAACCAAGTGTTGAAATAAAGACATTGAAAATTAGTAGGAAAAAATGCAAATTCTCATCAGTATGGCTGATTCACAAAGGCTATATACCATTAACTCCTCTGGACCCTTCTGGTTGTGTGGATATAAAGGGTTTGTGGGTTTTCTAAGAACCAAAGGTTTCCCTAGCCAATAACTGAGCTGCACCTTGCAATGGTTTTTCATTGTGTACCGGGAATAAGGCAATTCATATGGTAAAATATAAATAGTAATAAAATAGGTATCAAGGAAACCTATGTATTTCTTAAATGGAGTTTAGAGGCAGAGGTTATTTACACATCTCTGAATTTGTGGGTACCCCTACTAGCATGTGAATTAGAGGGGATTTCTCAAAATTACTTCTTTCTTGTACATTGTCTGACATTTGGGAGGTGCAAATGCTGAGATATACAATAGGTAATAAGAATTGGTCTATTATTATGCATTCCCCTAAGTCTCCCAATAAAAATGGTACCTCATTTGTGTCAATAGGCTTAGTGCCTGCAACAGGAAATGGCCCAAAAAGCAAAATGGATACATCACATTTTTCTGCACAAAACTGACCTGTTTTTTGCAAAGTGGGTAGCTGTGGTTTCTGTGCCATAGCTCAGCTGGCAACTAAGGAAACCTAGCAAACCTGTACATTTTTGAAAACTAGATACCTAGGGTAAATCAAGAATGGGGTGACTTGCATGGCTCTCACCAGGATGTTTTATCCAGAACTTAGCAAATCTCAAACTTTGACCTAAAAAACACATTTTCTTCACATTTCTGTGATGGAAAGTTGGGGAATCTGCACAGAGCCACACACTTCCTTCCAACCAACATTCTCATAAGTCTTCCAAAAAAACGGTACCTCACTTGTGTGGGTAGATCAAGTGCCCACAGCAAGAAATGGCACAAAACGCATAATGGATACATCATTTTTGTGATTTAAAACTGACCCATTTTTTGCAAAGTGGTTAGCTGTGGTTTTCAGGCCCTAGCTCAACAGGCACCTAGGGAAACCTAGCAAACCTGGAAATGTTTGAAAACTAGACACATAGGAAAATATAGAATGGAGTGACCTCCATAGATCCAATGAGCTTTTTTGCCCACAATGCCCTGCAAACCTCAGACTTTGCCTGAAATAATGCATTTTCCTCACATTTCTGTGAATCCACGGAAATCTATAAAATTCCTACTACCCAACACTATCACTTGTGCTGATGAAAATGCTGCACCACTTGTGTAGTTGGGCCTAGTGCCAGTGACAGGAACTTTTCAAACCAAGGGCAATGGGAGCCCTTGTGTGGGGACTTCTAATGACATTGGTTGAATCCGTTCCTGTCAACCACAAAAGTGGCACAGCATTTTTGTCAATACAAGTGTGGCAATGCTGTGTGGTAGGACGTTTGTGGATTCCTGCAGATTCAATAAGTTTCCATCACAGAAATGAGAGGAAAAATATGTATTTTAGTCAACATTTGAGGTTTGCAGAGCATTGTGGGTAAAAAATGGTGTAGAATGGATGTGAAGCGCACCACCCTGGACTTCCCCAGAAGTCTAGCTTTCAGTAGTGTCTGGATCGTGTAGGTTTTTCAGGTGGCAGCCTACCCAATTTCAAAAAGTCCACCTGTTCACCATTATAAGTGGGATAATGCTCGGAGTTAGCCAAACTCTCCTGCCCCATTTGTAAAAATAACACCTAAAATAATCAAAACCCTTCTTGTTTGCCATTGGGATGAGATACTTAGGTCCAGAGGGGAGCAGAAAGACTGTTTCCCCATTTTTGAGGGGATGGTGTCACTCTCATGTTCAGTCCCCACCCCTAAAAAAGTAACCCCTGATGTTCTGTGGGCTCTATGTCCCCCCAGGGGGAAGATGGGGGTAATTGCCCCCACATGCCCTCCCCAGGGTGAGGCAAAACCACTATTTCTCATTTTGAGCTGCATTACCATTCACAGGCTGGGCAGCCCCACCTATACAAATAAAAAAAAAAAAATCCCTGGTGTCTAGTGGGCTTTCTGCCCCCTGGTGTTCCAGATGGCGGTAATTGCCCCATCTGCCTTCCCATGGGGGCAGAAAGACTGTTTCCCTTTTTATGGGCGGATGTGTACATCGCCATGCCCATACTAGACAGCCCCCACAGTACGAATAGATAAAAAATTGTAATCTGTGGTGTCTAGTAGGCTTTATGACCCCCACGTGAGGGAGGAGATGGGAAAACGGCCTCATCTGCCCCCTCCAGGGGGGGCAGAAAGACTGTTTTCCTTTTTTGAGGGTATGGGATCATGGCCATGCCCATGTTAGACAGCTCCTAACCCTACAATTAAAGAAGGAAAAAGTAATCCCTGTGGTCTAGTAGGCTTTCGGCCCCCATCCGGGGGGGATGGGGATAGTTGCTCCCATCTTGCCACCAGGAGGGGCAGAAAGATGGTTTCACTTTTTTGTGGGGTAGGAACATAACCATGACCATGCCCATGATGGGCAACTTCCACCACTTGATGCAAAAAATAGTAATCCCAGGTGTCTAGTAATGTTATACCTATGTATGGGGCAGATCAGCCTAAAAATGAGGCTGATCTACTACTGGGGGGGGGCAGAAAATGGCCATAGTAATGCCTTCATGATGGGGAGCGACCCTTGCACATGTGGCACTCCCCAACACGTTATATGAAAATCCCTGGTGCCTAGTGGTTTTCTGCCCTTTGGGGGAAATTAGCCTAAAAATAGAGCAAATCTGCCCCTCAAGAGGGCAGAACACAGCCAAAATAATTCACAAAAAATGGAAAGAGACCCTTGCCCAAGATTCCGCTCACCAACATATATTTTTGAAAATCCCTGGTGTCTAGTGGCATTTTGCCCCCCGGGGGACAGACTGGTCCAAAAATAAGGCTAATTTGCCCCCAGGGGGGCAGAAAATGGCCAAAGTGTGTCTCCTATCAAGGGGAGTGGCCCTTGCCTATGTGGCCACTCCCTGCTCCAAATATAAATCCCTGTTGTCTAGTGGGGCAAATCCCTGCTTGGGGATTGCCCTCCTTGGGTGATCCTCAAACAGGGATCGACTTGGGAAAGCTACCATTTGACATGAGATATTCTCCCCTTTCCAAGAATACCTCTCCTGTCTGTTTTGCTGCTTGGGGGATAGAATAGCCCCATGAGCACTGAAGCAGTGAAAGTGAAATGAGCTGATTAGCTCATTTCACTTTCATGTTAAATGTAATGACATCAGTGCGCCTTCACACGTTCATCATTACATTGAAAAAAAATGGCTTGGGCAGCTGAAGAAGTTCTTCCCCAGCTCAATAGGCTGAAAAATACAAGGGGAAACCCCTCTGCTGTGAACAGCAGAGGGATTTTGTCATCATGTGCAAAGGATGGAACTGTTCCGTCCTCAGCACACGCCCACCATGGCTGAGGATGATACTGTTCTGTCCTCTGCACCAAACTGGTCAACTAGTACTCTGTTAGCACACTGAATGATTCTCATCTGCATGTGCACCTTACAATAAGTGAAATAAGTGTAGATGTTTCTGCAGATGGCCAGTATGTTGCTGACTGTCTTCTTTTTTTTAGAAAGTCCTGCACAATCAGGCTGATGCAATGTGCTAAACACAGGACCCTGAAATAGCCACCATGTCCTGTGGTATTGACTATACTATTGCCATTGTCATTGGCAACACATCCAATTCTAAGACCTCTGAGTCAAAGTCATTTAAAAACACCTTACTGTTAATGTAACTAGTTGCTTGACAGCTGACCCACACATCGCTCATAAGGTGGATAGTGCAAACAGTACTCTGCTGCATAGCTTGACCAATCAATTGCAGCAAATCATCATAGAGTGTTGGAACAGCAACTCTGGAAGAATAGGTCCGGCTACAAAAGTTCCATTTCAGGCAGATGGCTGCCGATTTTTCTACAAATACCACTGCTTTCACAAAAGAGGAAGGAGGTCCGGCACTAACATGTTAGCCAGCTTCCAGTTGTACAGATGTGCTATTGGGTGGTTGCGTTTGGAGGGCCCTTCCTTCCTAAATATGCCGATAACAGTAGCTTTTTTTTGTGTTGCCACTGACACAGGCAACTTCCAGAGAGAACCAGGAGGCAGTATACTCAATGTGCTTCTTGGACTAATCACTGTGTGTAGTGGAGGTGTCGGCATCTGAGTATTGTGCCATTTGGAGGTTATTGATGAGGGGGTGATGGCACACTACAGAGGACCAGGCTGTTTTATGTAATGCCATCATCCTCTTCCTCATGACCACCTTCTTCTTTTGTCATTGCGCACTCAGCTGCTTCCCTTTCTCTCATCACTACCAGCGTCTGTCTTTTTAAGGCACTTCTTCCACTGGAATGTGATATGATGGGCAACTCCCACCCCTTGATGTAAAAAATAGTAATCCCAGGTGTCTAGTAATTTTCTGCCTCCTTATGGGGCAGATCAGCCTAAAAATGAGGCTGATCTGCTACTGGGGGGCAGAAAATGGCCATAGTAATGCCTTCATGATGGGGAGCGACCCTTGCCCATGTGGCACTCCCCAACACGTTATATAAAAATCCCTGGTGCCTAGTGGTTTTCTGCCCTTTGGGGGAAATCAGCCTAAAAATAGAGCAAATCTGCCCCTCAAGAGGGTAGAACACAGCCAAAATAATTCAACCAAAATAGGAAGAGACCCTTGCCCAAGATTCCCCTCACCAACATATATTTTTGAAAATCCCTGGTGTCTAGTGGCATTTCCCCCCCCCGGGGTAAAGACTGGTCTAAAAATAAGGTCAATGTGCCCCCGTGGGGGGGCAGAGAATGGCCAAAATGTGTCTCCTATCAAGGAGAGTGTCCCTTGCCTAAGTGGCCACTCCCTGCTCCAAATATAAATCCCTGTTGTCTAGTGGGGCAAATCCCTGCTTGGGGATTGCCCTCCTTGGGTGATCCTCAAACAGGGATCGACTTGGGAAAGCCACCATTTGAAATGGGAGATTCTCCCCTTCCCAACAATACCTCTCCTGTCTGTTTTGTTGCTTGGGGGATAGAATAGCCCCATGAGCACTGAAGCAGTGAAAGTGAAATGAGCTGATTGGCTCATTTCACTGTCATGTTAAATGTAATGACATCAGTGCACCTTCACACGATCATCATTACATTGAAAAAAATGGCTTGGGCAGCTGGAGAAGTTCTTCCCCAGCTCCATAGGCTGAAAGATATAAGGGGGAATCCCTCTGCTGTGAACAGCAGAGGGATTTTGTCATCATGTGCAAAGGATGGAACCGTTCCGTCCTCAGCACATGCCCACTATGGCTGAGGATGATACTGTTCTGTCCTCTGCACCAAACTGGTCAACTAGTACTCTGTTAGCACACGGAATGATTCTCACCTCCATGTGCACCTTCAAATAAGTGAAATACGTGTAGATGTTTCTGCAGATGGCCAGTATGTTACTGACTGTCTTCTTTTTTGAGAAAGTCCTGCACAATCAGGCTGATGCAATGTTCCAAACACAGGACCCTGAAATAGCCACCATCTCCTGTGGTATTGACTATACTATTGCCATTGTCATTGGCAACACATCCAATTCTAAGACCTCTGAGTCAAAGTAATTTAAAAACACCTTACTGTTAATGTAACTAGTTGCTTGACAGCTGATCCACACATCTCTCATAAGGCTTGATAGTCCAAACAGTACTCTGCTGCATAGCTTGACCAATCAATTGCAGATAATCATCATAGAGTATTGGAACAGCAACTCTGGAAGAATAGGTCCGGCTGCAAAAGTTCCATTTAAGGCAGATGGCTGCCAATTTTTCTACAAATACCACTGCTTTCACAAAAGAGGGAGGAGGTCCAGCACTAACATTTTAGCCAGTTTCCAGTTGTACAGTTCTGTTGGGTGGTTGCGTTTGGAGGGCCCTTCCTTCCTAAATATGCCCATAACTGTAGCTTTTTTTGTGTTGCCACTGACACAGGCAACTTCCAGAG
Source organism: Pleurodeles waltl (assembly GCF_031143425.1). NCBI lineage: Eukaryota > Metazoa > Chordata > Amphibia > Caudata > Salamandridae > Pleurodeles > Pleurodeles waltl. Next base: position 142,925,187 of record NC_090438.1, read on the forward strand.
AGAACCAGGAGGCAGTATACTCAATGTGCTTCAAGAACTAATCACTGTGTGTAGTGGAGGTGTCTGCATCTGAGTCTTGTGCCATTTGGAGGTTACTGATGCAGGTGATGCTGGCACACTACAGGGGACCAGGCTGTTTTATGTAATGTCATCATCCTCTTCCTCATGACCACCTTCTTCTTTTATCACTGCGCACTCAGCTGCTTCCCTTTCTCTCATCACTACCAGCGTCTGTCTTTTTAAGGCACTTCTTCCACTGGAATGTGATATGTTTTCTCAGACCAGATGCTTGGCCTGATGCTTGGCCTCCAGTACCACAGAGTGAACCTGGCTCACCTCAATGAGCGCTTGCGTAGCAAATAAAGCACATCGCAATGTTATACTCCAGCTTGCTTATCGTGAAGATGTCCTAAACTGGGAAGGACAACTTTTTTAGTGTGCCATTGCCAATGCCTGCAGACCTGGAGGACTGTGTCATATGCCTCTCTGTAGGTGTACTTTCACTGTGACAGTGGTGGATACGGGTCTCAACAGTGGTCAAAGAAATATGAAAACCAGTGGTGGTGGTGGTGGAATGACATTCCTCAGAGCAGTTTGAATAGGAGGTGGTCATCTTGTTGTCCTCTGTGACACCCTCCCTACTGACAATACTTGCTCATTATCATCATTGCCACTTTCCATAATTCAAAGACTTTCAGAAACTTTCCTTTTGCCTTGTTTCTCGGGACGGGTCCAGTCCATACCCAGCTTATTAGAAGGGGGCCTGGAGAACATGATAGAGTATCCTTTATTTTTCTTGCTAAGATTGTGAAGCCAATGATTGAAGAGCAACATCCTGCTCAGCAGGAAGCTCAACCTCCTGTTCTGCTCCTACGTCAAGAAGAACTGTTGCTGGCTGTGGCTCCTGCTGTCCACTTTTCTGCGATGAATCTGTATTTGTTTGCTGATGAGACAAATACAGTTCAGACTCACTGCTCATTGCCATGACTGCAGTGGCTGCATTGCTGTGATACATGACCTTAGGCTTAGCCTCAGGTTGGGGTGGTGCTGTATCAGAACAAACAGACCATACACTAACCCTTTGCTTGCTTTGTCAGTACTATAAGTTTTACAGTGTGTACAGGCACAACTGTAAAAAAACATGTTTTCACCACAAGTTTTGCAATTTTCTAGAGCTTGGTCAATATTTCCTTGTTCTGCCTGCCTATTCGTAGTTGGTGGGAAAAAGATGGAAGAAACCCATAAATGAATCTAGAAAACTTTACATTTCTGAAAGGTAGACACAATCCTGAACTTAGGAAGGGGTCATCTGTGCAGATTGCTTATGATTTTTTCAAAAGCAAACAATGATTGAAATTAGAGAACTGTGAAAGTAGGGAAAAATAGGTGAGAATGTTTTTATCTCCAATCTGTTGCACTGAAGGCTGACCTACACAAGGAATGCATTACATGTATCGCCCTCTTCCGGTCTCACAGACATATATTCTGTTTACACGCTCTCAAAGTAGCTGCAGGTAATAATCGCTTTTCATTGTGTTTTGACCTTACAAAAATTATAAAGTAAGATCTAACTGATAAAATATTGCTACGTAGGAACTTTAAGTATTTTTGCTATCTGTCCATTTTGAGTTTAGGAATAGGCTTATGTGCACGATTTTGAATAGGAATCTAAAAACTCTGGTGGGTTTGGGGTACTTTAACACTTGTGTACTTCTTGCGTGCTCACGTAAATAAAATAAAAAAACATATGTTGAAATTTAATAGAAAATAAGAAACATCCCATATCCTGTATTTCCACACTTATCTTGGTAAAAACATACTCCACATGCGATAGTGGGCCTGTTGCACAGGGAAGGGATTGCTCAAAAACACAACATGAAATCGTCAAATGTTTTGATTATAATTACGTTGATTGCTGAGATCAGGCAGCTGCAGAATTTGAGCATTTGGCATTTGAAAAGTGGACAGTCTCCCTTTTCCAACGGTATCCAGAAATATATGGCAACACTAAATTATATTATGATGAAATATTGTATTTTCATACTTACAGGGTTGCCTTCGTTGACTCTGTGGGCCTACTTCACAAAAGTTAATTTGTGGGTGGGTGTGACCCATTCTTTACTTGTTCCTAACCTTCTAGGAGCAAACCACACCTTAATTCCATACAGGAGTATGGCTAAATGCCCAACACATGACGAGTTTGAATTCTAGGAAAGCGTACTCGGCTTCCCATGCTACTGAGCTGGGTAAATTTAGTATCATGAATTAATTAATACTTATGTGTTACTTACACCATTTCGAAATTGTGAGAAAACAGGGCTGAATGCAGAGGCCCCATAACTTTTTGCTCCCATTTTCCACTTTTTGCTGGTGTTTTCCTGACTCTGATGGTGCCCTGGGTACTGCTAACCAGTCCCAGGGCCTGTGCTCTGTGTAAAATGGATATGCAAATTAGGCTAATTATAATTGGCTAAGTTAACCTACCTATAAGTCCCTAGTATATGGTAGGGCATGTAGGTTTAGGGACCACAGCATAGGTGGTGCACACCTAGGTGCACTGCTGAGGTGCCCAGTGTCATTTTAAAGGCAGGCCTGCCTTGCTGGCTGCTTTTAAATTAAAGTTATATGCAAATTCGACTTTGGAATTAAAAGTAGTTCCAAAGTCTTAAACTACCTTATTTTTACATATAAGTCACTCCTAAGGTGTGCCCTATGTGCCCCTAGGGCTGGGTGCCATGTAACTATAAGCAGGGACTTTATAAAAATAGATTTATAAACCCTGGTGAGGTAAAAACAGCCAAATTCGTTTTTCCCTCATTAAAGTAAATGGCCTTCATAGGCTAGAATGGGGAGACTTTATTTTAAATTTTAAAGTCTCCTTAAATGTTGCATACCAAGAATTTGGTATCAAATTAATTGTTGTAATAAATCCCACAACTTCCAGTTGTGGGATTTAATATAACTTGTTCAGGTAAAAAGTTTTAGACTTTACCTAAAAAGTTGCCAATTTCAGCCCTGCATTGTTTTTGCTGCTGTGCTCTGATTGGCCAGCCTGCAGCAGCTTAGCCAAGCTGCCTCGATGAGGTGTGAAGTGGCCTGGCTTCACACAAAGGAATGTGCTTGTGGGAGAGAATCTCCCCTCAGCAGATGGTGAGGCAGGAAGGGGGAGGGCTGCCAAACTGGTCTTCAAAGGCAGAGAAAGACATTTGGAGCAACCAGCCACACCCCCACATCCTGCAACCCCAGACAACTAGGTGCCCCCTTGATTAGATTAGGAGAGGGCAGGAGAGGGGTGTGTTTATGATTTTTAGCCACACCAGTGGGTGGGCTCAGCCAGATGTAACCTCCAAAAATCAGATTCAGCCATGTTGGATTTTTGGAGAATGTTGCCTTCTGGGATGGATTTTTGCCACACTTCCCCGGAAGTGGTCATCACAGGGGGACGACCGTGTACCTGATTGGAGAACCAGGACCCCCCTGCTTTTCACCCAGGAGCAAGGATAAAACTGGCAGACCTGCACCCACGCCTCAGATCCCCACCAGAATTCAACAAGAAAAGAACTAAAGGAGAAGAAGGACTGCCCTGCTGGACCCCTGGCCTGCACCTGGAACCTGCACTCAGAAGGACTGCACCAGCTGCACACTTGGGCTTCACCACAAGAAGGACTTTGCCTGGCTTCAACTGGTTCAAGGAGGGACTCCCTGTTTGCTACAGGTGAAAAATTGCTATCCAGAGTCCCCTGCACCAACTCCTGAAGAAAGTGACCAGCTGACCACTGTCCAGTGGCCAAAAAGGAGTTTGCGCCAGGTGCATTCTGGGAGTGGTAGTCCGCACCCCCCCAAGGACCATCTCAGAACTTCTGGACCCTTGGGGTGAGCTGTGGACCCCAAAAGAACCTTAAAAGAACATCTGGGTGAAGCCCCAGAAGTTTGGAGAAGATTTTAGAATTTTTGTAAAAAAGCTCCATAGAGGGACCGACCCGCCGCGGAAATTCTAGCCGGCTTGCCTCAACCGCGACCCGGCCTGATTTGGTGGTTCGTCCCGGTAAAGAAAAATCTCTGAAAAAGAGACTAAGGGCCAGATGTAGCAAACGTTTAGCGAGTTGCAAACGGCAAAATTTGCCGTTTACGACTCGCTAAACGCGTATCCCAATGCAGAAATGCATTTTGCGAGTCGTTACCGACTCGCAAAATGCATTTCAGACTCGCAAATAGGAAGGGGTGTTCCCTTCCTATTTGCGAGTCGCATTGGGATGCAATACCATTTGCGACCGCATATGCGGTCGCAAATGGCATCGCAGTTACCATCCACTTCAAGTGGATGGTAACCCAATCGCAAATTGGAAGGGGTCCCCATGGGACCCCTTCCAGTTTGTGACTGGACCCCAAAATATTTTTTCAGGGCAGGGAGTGGTCCAATGGACCACTCCCTGCCCTGAAAAAAAACCGAAACTAAAGGTTTCGTTTTTTTTGAAGTGCAGCTCGTTTTCCTGTTAGGAAAACGGGCTACACTTAAAAAAAAAAAAAAAACTGCTTTATTGAAAAGCAGGTCGCAAACATGGAGGTCTGCTGATGACAGCAGGCCTCCATGTTTGCGAGTGCCTATACTCGCAATGGGGCCGCAATTTGCGACCCACCTCATGAATATTCATGAGGTGGGTCATTGCGACCCCATTGCGAGTCGCAGTCGGTGTCTGAGACACCGTACTGCATAGCAATTTGTGACTTGCAAATTGCGAGTCGCAGGGACTCGCAATTTGCAAGTCGCAAATTGCCGACTTGCTACATCTGGCCCATTGTCCGAAGGTAAAAAGTTGACCGGGACCTCCCAGCCATCGTATCCGAGAAGGGCTCCATGGACGTCGGATCAAGATCCAGGTTTACCCCGGTCGAAGGATTTTCACCTCGAAAAAACGACTAAGTCCGAAGGTAAAAATCTCCACCGAGGAATCCAGCATCGCGTATCCGGAGAAGGGCTCCAGGAGGTCGGATAGGACTGGCAGGTTCGTCCCGCTGAAGAAAATCTTCAAAATAAAGACTAAGGGGGTTATTCTAACTTTGGAGGAGGTGTTAATCCGTCCCAAAAGTGACGGAAAAGTGACGGATATACCACCAGCCGTATTACGAGTCCATTATATCCTATGGAACTCGTAATACGGCTGGTGGTATATCCGTCACTTTACCGTCATTTTTGGGACGGATTAACACTCCTCCAAAGTTAGAATAACCCCCTAAGTCAGAAGGTAACTTTTTAACCGAGGCCTCCCGCGACCTGTAGCCGAGCAGGGCTCCATTGCGGTCGGCCTGAAACTTTGACTTTGCCCCGGTCGAGGTGCAACCAGATGACCCGATTGGCGCTTTTTGTTTCTAAGCGCTAGAAAAATAATAATTCTTTAAAAATTCATATCTCCGGTTCCCTTTATCCGATTTTATTCGTTTTTGTGTCATTTTAAAGATAAAAATAAACACTATTTTGATAAATTGGTTTTGGATTTTTAAACTGTTTCCTGTGTTTTATTTAATTACTGTTTTGTGATATTTGAATGCTTTACACACTGTCTCCTAAGTTAAGCCTTGACGCTCGTTGCCAAGCTACCAAGGGTTGAGCTTGGGTTAATTTACTGAGACCTAACTGGACCTAAGTGGAGGTTAGTGGCTTGTTGCTAGGTGTAGGTACCTACCTGCCCTTACCAATAAACCATTTTCCAACAGAAATGAAAAAAAAGACTGTGGTAATCCTAATTACATTAAAATATGTTATTTAGTTAATTTGTGACTGTTTGTAATTAAGTCATTTTCATAATTTTAGACTTTTATAAAGTCATTTTGTTCAATGTGCCAGGGAATGAGGTCAGTTGTTTGCATCCTATAATGATGTTTAGGTCAGATAACATGCACTGGGCATCCCTGCCATATTGTTAACCTTCAATACTATAGAAAGACTCTTGCTAGAATGTGACAGCAATTTGTTTTTATCACTTCTATTAAAACTAGTATTTAGGTTAAGTGTTCTATACCGCCTTTAGAACTTCGATTGGGCACCCTAATTTTAGCATTAGACTTGCAGCCTGTGACTTTTACATTCATATGTATTTTATTAATTTCAGATTTTTTAGCACAGACAGCTCACGGTTTTTATATTTTAATGAGCTGCTTCTTTCCAAGAAGACATAGTTGTTTGCATTGTGCATTTTATCAACCATTTGTGCCAATGCACGTTGTGCCCTGTTCAAGGCTGTCATGTATGGTACATGATATACTAGCCTGTATTACCACTCCAGGAGCTCAGGAGTCAGTTACATTTTCTAGACACATCAGTACGTCAGGCCTGTTCTTAGAACTCTGTATGAGTTATTAAATAAACAACACATAACCCTAAGGGGGGCAGAGAGCATTCCAGTCATGGCTGTCCTGGGATTCACACCATCAACCAGACAGCTTTGCTGATCCTGCCTCTTCAGCTTCATGAGAGGATTGCCATCCAGACAACAGGCAGACCCGTGTCATCCTACTCAAGTAAGGGATCGGCATTACTCTCTTACATAGGGACAGGCAGTATGTTCTCAAACCTTGACATATGATGTAGGAAGGAATCTCTAGACTCTCTAGAAGCATACAAAATGGTCAAATGGTTTATCTCCTTTACACTGGTAGTAATGATGACTACTGTACTATGGCTCGAATTGAAAAGTGGTGCAGCATCCAATGCAATGCCACTTTTCTTGTGCTCCTTAGCTCCCCCTACTGCCACCATGTATGAGCTGTATTTAATATTTGGCGCACCATAGTACAGGGAGAGGCAATAGCATCATTTTTTACGCTATTGATGTACTGTGCAGGATTAGTGCCAAAATGTATGCATAGTGCAGCGAATTTGACCTCGGTGTTCCACATCAGCGTCATAAAAAATGACTTTAATGTGGCACAAGGAGGCACTGGGCCCTCTTAAATCTAGACCTATTTTTCTGCCTTATTATTGAAGCTCATGTTTTTTATACTAGGATGTAATTTGTTCAATAAATGGATTGAAATTCAGTTTTCATCTCATGTTGTGCCTTGGCATGTGTGGGTCACTGAGTAACTGAGCGAAAGGGGCATTAACTGTTTCCACAACTTCCCTGAGGAATCAGAGTGTCAGGTTTAGGTTGTCACAAATCACCTTTTCTTTTCCGGGGTTGGGTGGGGCACTGCAGGCTAGCCAGGAGTTAGGCTGATAGCTTCCACAGAGGCATGGAGTTCACTCAGTCTTCCACACTTGGTGGTGCTGCCGCTCTAAACATGCAGTCTTATTATAATGCCAGAAATCACACAACATAGGGAACACCACTTTTAAAAAGTTGTCCTTTTTTTGTCCCCAAACTGTATAGAATTAGCATCCATTAACCCATCCATAAAGTACAAACTCCCCATCCAATGCAAAATGTGGTCCATACAGAAGCCAATGTTAACCTAGTTTTCCAGATCATTCTTCAGTATCAGTTGCATACATTTACAAATTCTCCAGATATTGCTTGGAGAGCTGCACTAGAAGGCCCATGCCATTACTGAAGGGCAAATAGGAAAGCCTTCATCCTTTGGTTCACTCGCTGCAGGACACAAATCATAAGGACAGTTCCACAGAGCTGAGTAGTATTTTGGCTGGAAAGAAATGAAATAAATGTCACTGTATTACACACTGATTTTTCATGGTAAAAGAGATGGTTCTTTTGGATATTTTCTTGGATGTGTCTTATAACTTCACTCTCGGTGATGTTTTGGGAAAAGGTAAAGTTAGAGAATGGTTGACAATGTCCCTGGATTTTTGGGTCTACTGCTTTTTTTTTCTAGGGGTGGGGGCACGAATGATGCATTGGAAGATCAAGGAATTTTTCATGGTTGTTACATATGGTGCAGGACTGAAATAATTGATGAATGCATGGAAGGGGGCATGGTTCCATGGATAACTTATAGAAATGCTTCAGCAACATTTCAGTCTCCAGCAGACTGGAGTTTGTGAAAGCAGATTAATGTAGACGTGAGAGGGGAACGTTTAGAAAAATGTGCAAGGTTGCTTGACCTGGAGTCAAAAATACTGCATATTTTGGACTCAAAAACATTGAGTAGACTGTCTATATCTTGTTTTGATGCACAGGCAGTTTATGAAAGAAGAGAAATATCGCCCTCATTTGGTTGAAGTCCCAATAGATGCCTTTTGAAAAGTAGTCTTTTTTGGATTTGCTAATGGCAGTGGGTTATCTTTTCTTCTACTATATATCTTGCAAATGACGATATTGTCTAAAAACATTGAATTTATTTTGAGATTCAGTTTGTTACTATTTCATTTAAGCATTGCAAATACCTTGTTAAATCATTTGTTGCTGGACATTATGAACAGTTCAAGTTTTTTTCTGTTTTGACTGAGGTTAATATGTCAAGATCGACTGTCGTATTTCTGTGGGTATGCTCCACACTACCTGACTGCCTACGTTTACTTATGAGTATATTTTAGGTTATTCCAAACTGTTCTGTGCTAACATGTCTCTAGAGTCTGGTTGAAATGGATGACTCGTCTTTTCTGTTGTGAGAGAAAGGGCTGTATTTGAGGTTTAAGAGGTAGTCAGAGACAAAGATGTGATCCAACCAGGTCCATGGTTTGACTGATGATTTAGAGGCATTTAAAATATCAGTAAACGTGAGGTCAAATGTGTGTCCTATTACATGTTTTGTACTTTTGACTGTCTGTTTGAAATCTAGGTCCCCCCTGTTTCAAGGAAGTGAATTATTTATTTAGACTCCGGTCCATTAGGCCATTGAATGACATCACACAGGTAGAATAACCAGAATGTATTCAGAAACTGTGACTTACATCTAGAAGGCTGGGTAATCACTACAATGATGAATTGCCAGGGCTGGTAGTGCAGTGATTCAGTCAAATGCTGGAAATTTTATGACAGGTACCTTTGAGCAGGTTATGTCAGCTATTTAGACTACATCTTTTCCACTCTCAATATTAGCCTCTCTGATTCTGGTGATAATTTAATCGCCCAAACAGAGGCAGTAATTTAGGACAATCATTGATTTATTATTCAACCAAGTCTCTGAGTAGTAGCAGTTTCTGATAGGATGCTGTGTTTGTGGTCTGCTTCTGATCTTATTGGATGTTGATGAAGCCTAGCTTTGTAAAAAGCTAAGGTCCCCTTGAAAGTTGCATTCTCTTTTAGAGTCAGAAGGGTTATTTTCTGCTACTTTAATCTTTGTGACAATGCAATTGTGCTCACTGGACATGTGAATTGAAAATCAGGACAAGGTCCATTAAATTAAGTGAGGAAGTCACTTTATGAAATCCAAATTACTTATTTCAGGCACAATGAATCACCTCAGCCACCTTTGTTTGCTTCTTTCCCCATCCCCTTCTCCTCCTTTGAATCATCACACCCTACATTCTAATCTCCATGGATACTAGACAAGTTAAAGAGTCTTTCTGACATTACATCACCTCTCTCCATTCATAAGGAGAAGCAGCAAGGATAGCATAGTACATTTATAAACACAAGAGGATGCAGATATCACACATTGCCGCCATTTTAGTATTCATTGATATTTGAGCATATGAAGATTACTCCTTCTAATATACTTAGATCTGAACATAAAGTACTTGTTCTTCTTTGTTTTTTATGTATATATTGCTATACTATATCAACTACTACAACTAATTAATGAGACTATATGAATTCATAGCATAATGGTATGTTAGTTCTAAACCTGTCTGTAACATATTATACATAATCTGCAAGATACTTAGGTTTCTCTCATGACCTTCTACTTTCTCAAACCACAGTTCTTTCATTTTCTTCCTCTTGTTCCTCTTGTTTGGCAGATTAGAAATATCACTCACTTTCACCACTCTATTAGGATTCCATATCTTGTGATTCTCCATTCTTATTGCATTTTCAAACCCCTTGATCACTTTCATTGGAGCAGAAAACTTGGATGAAGATCCTTGAAACTCGCAACGTGGATTTCTGATTTTAACTATGTCTCCTACTTGTACCTTAATTTTCTTATTGTCAAATCTCAGTTTTCTTTCTGCCATTTTCTCCAACTCGCATGCCATTTTTTTCTCATCACACAAAACCATCCTACATTCCTCTGACTTCCTGTTTACCCATGAAAGACAGATTAATGTATAAGCCTTACACTTCTGAAATAGTTCAAATAATTCCAGTTGTTGTGTCATCCTATAGTGCTTCACTTTCACCAACAATTAATTCTTCCAACACAAATTTTTAGCTATTGCTCTTTGTATTGTTTCTTTCCACACTGTGTTGAGTCTCTCCACCATTTCATTGGTTTTGGGATGATAACATGCTGCCTTCTTGTGTTTAAAACCTCTGTCCTATAAATACTTCTCCATTTCACATGATAGCATTTGCACTCCACTGTCTGTTAATATCAAAGATGAAAAACCTTCTCTCTCGAATATCTGTTCTAAAATTTTAATTACATCACATATATCTATTGAGTTGCTTAACCTCACTTCTGGCCGTCTGGAGTCCATATCTATCAGCACAATAATGCATTTGTCTACACTTGAATATCTAATAGGTCCCTCTATATCTCTGGCTACCTCCTCCCATGGCACTGTTGGTATCTCTCTCATCCCCATTGGTTGAACCCTATATTTGAGTGTTTTATCAGCATTTATACACTCATTGCTCTCTCTCACACATCTCTCTATTTGAATACCCATCCTTGGCAGCCAATACCTTTGTCTGAGTCGCTCCTTGGTTTTGGATATGCCAGGATGGCTCTCATGTGCTAACAAAATCAAATCCTCCATCAATGAGGTTGGTGGAATTCACCTGGTATCTCTTAATAACAACCCATCTTGCATAGATAATTCATCTTTGGTCCTCCAAAAACCTTTCAATTGATAATTACCTTTTTCCTGAGCGCTCCATCCCCCTTTTATTTTTTCCATTAGCTATTGTTGGATATAATCCTTACTCATTTCATTTTTCCATTCATCTTCTCTTATAATACTCTATCTGATTACAACACACCCAGATCATCATCACTAACATCTTCACTTTCCAAATTGTCCTTTGCATCTATTAGCCATGAACAGCAATCAGCCAAGATAGTGCTCATACCTGGGATATATATGATATCAAACTGAAACTCCTGCAGAGCCTTAACCTACTGTCTTATTCTGCCAAATACATCATCTAAACCTTTTTTCCCAAATACTTAATTGAGAGATTTATGATCTGTCTTTATTTGAAATGTGTCACTCTATACAAATGTTCTAAATTTTTTAACTGCCTAGTAGAGAGTCAAAGCTTATTTCTCTATAAATGAATAATTCAAGTCTGCTTCTTTCAACTATCATTAAATAAATGTGTCCTTTCTATCCCATTGTGTTTTTATAACAAAACCACACATAGACCCTTCAGACTTGCATCTGACACTATGATGGTTTCATAACCAAGTTCAAAACTCTGCAAAGAAGCCGCTTCGCCAAGTCATTTTTTTATTTCCTTAAATTCTGATTCACACTCTGTATTCAACAAAAAATGTGCACCTTTCTTTAAAAGCTGTTTCATATTCTTCATTATTTCCCACAAATCATCACAAATTTACCTTAATGTCCTGCCATACCTAGAAATTTGACTACTTCTTATTTTGAGTTAAGACTCGCCAAATTCCTAATGGTATCCACTAACTCTTTCTTAGGCTCTATACTCTTGGATGTTATTTTGTGTCCTAGATAGTTTGTTTCATCCAAATTAAATTTGTTCTTCTTGGCTTTCAAAGTCAACCCACATTCTTTTAACCTCTATACTACTTCTCACATTCTTATGTTGTGTTCTTCTACATCATTAGCATATACTAATTCATCATCCTGATACATTTTAACACCAGTGACCCCTTTCAACACCTACTCCATTATATATTGGAACACAGCTGCCGCTGAGATGAGCCCAACCAGCATCCTTCCAAATTTGAATGTACCAAATGGTGTGACAAAGGCTGTTAGATCTGGTTGATACCTCGTGTAACCTTACTGATGGTACGCTAAGGTTAAATCTACTGCTGAAAAACATTTTGCCCCATTTAACATTGCTAACATCTCAATGATGTTAGGTAAGGGATAATGGTCAACAACAACACGTTTATTTAATTCACGCACGTCCACAACCAGTCTGACATCACCATTAGGCTTTTTAGCCATGACTACCAAAGCCAACCACTCAGTAGCTCCTACCTCAATAATCCCTGTTTCTTTCAATCTCTCCAACTTGATCTTCATCTTATCTTTCACCATTAGGGGTATACTCCTTACCCTGCTCATCACAAGAGTTTCCCCTGTTCTTATTTTGACCTTCTGTGCATACTCTTTTAAACAACCCAGTTCTTCCCTGAACACTTCTGGAAATTCTTGCTCATAATTGTTCATAATTGGGCCTACCTTTAACCTTTTCTGAACTAATACTAAATATTTCTCTATCTTGCCCCATGTGTTTTAGTCTTACAGCTGAACTCTCATCCAAACCTAAGTATAGCATTAAGTCTTGTTGATTGAACCAGCTAAAGAGGGAATCTCCATTCATTGAAACATACATTTTTTCCTGCTGTTAGCCTGTCTTTGAACTGTATAGGACCAATTAAAATACCCTAATAGTTTGATAAGTTCCCCTCATATCCTCTATGAATATGTCTGGTTTGAACAGTTTCACCATGCTAGCTAAGGTCTTCTGAACCTATACTGTGGGGATTAATGTCACTTTTGCCCCAGAATCATTGAAAATGGTTTCCCTTCTTTTTTGTACTACATCAATGAGACCACCACACCCTTGTTTTATTTGTAAGATGACTTGATTACTGTCTTCAGCCCAAACACTTTCGTCATCATCACATGTAACTTCCTGAAGTTTTTTCTTTAACATACTTGGTAATGTCCATTTTTCCCCCACTTTTTACATGTGGCTTTCCACCCAACACAACCCTTGTAACTAGCATAGTGACCATTTTCACTGCATCTAAAACATAGATCTTGATCTTTTTTATTCTCTTTCTCAAAACTTCTTTTAAATCCATACCACTTCCTTGATTTTTGATCAACCACACTATTCTTCCCAACTCTCTGGTTGCCTATGAGGTCTTTATTATTATGTTGTATGTTTGTGTTTATTGAACGGACATCAATATCCTTAACTTTGCTTGTTTGACCCTTTTTTATAACCTCTACACATGCCTGGCTATGTTCAAATGTTTTTGCTATGGTTACCACTTCGGTGAGTGATGGATTCTCTTTCTGCCAAAATCACTTTTTAGCTTTTTCTAGACTACGCCCATGCATGAACTGATCCCTCAGCCTTTCTTCATTACTCCCACCAAAATTACAAGTAGAAGCAAGTTTACTCAATACATTGCCTGTACTGACTCATCAGGTTTCTGTGACCATTTGCCAAACTGATACCTCTCAAGTACTGTTGACACTTTTGACAAATAGTGTAAATCTAATTGTTTCACACAAATTTCATACTCATTTAAATCTCAGCTGTCTTCTTCTGTTAATTCATGAACATTTTCAAATACTTCTTGACCCTCAGATCCTAAACAATGCATTAACAATGATGTTTTCCGTTCAGCACTTAATGACGTACCACATATTTTAGCACAGTTAGCAAAACTTTTTTCCACTTTTTCCATTTCATAGGATGTTCCCCTTGATTCATTACGAAGAATGGAGGAGCTGTTACGTTTTGCATATTGACTCACTATCTATTTTTACAAACCTGTGCTTATGTTAGTACCACCAAAATTACTTTTACTACTTTTTGTATAGATATTTCCAAAATCACCTTAGTATTAATAGTCTCCTTTCATGCAATCAGGTTTGCCTATTGCCATATGGTAATAGACATTCAAGTACCTTCACCACTGTTGAATTTAATTTGTTGTCTCCATGCCTACATTTTTTGTGCATATCACCATTTTATAACAAGAAGCATCATGTGGATGTGCTTCTCATCGTTGTTGATCCTTTACTGTATTTAACAATGGCAGCTACGTTATTCTGCAAGATTTTACTTGACCTTTTAATTGCAAGAAATAGCAGCAGAGACACGTGTGTGCACTCTGAAAAGGCTTGTCACATAAGGGACAGGAAGAAACATATTCATTTGTATACCGCTGGCTTGTTTATGTGACGTGAACTCACTCTCATCTGGATACGTATAAGCCAGGAAGTGACATGCTGAACTGTATCCAAGATATCAAATAGTGCATCTATGTGACGTAGTTGCTCCTCACAAGCACAGAAAAAGAACTTTCTCCTTGTATCCATTCCATGGTAGACCATACAAGACCACACAGCCAGACGCGAGCCTAGCAAATGGCCGTTAATATTGCCATCAGGTAACACTTGATATATGTATTGTTTATTTAAAACTTGACAAAGCCATACCGCTGCACAATTTTATTGATAGTTTATGCCTGGAGACACTTAAATTCACAGCAAACACACTCCAATCCTATCCTCGTCACCAAAGAAATGAAGAGGTCACTTTTCTCTTCCCATCCTATTCTCCTCCTTTGAATCATCACACCCTGCATTCTAATCTCCATGGATACTAGACAAGTTAAAGATTCTTTCTGACACAACATAACTTCTCTACATTCCATAAGGAGAAGCCGCAAGAATAGCATAGTACATTTATAAATACAAGAGGATGCAGATACCATAGTCCATTAGCAGAAGGTTTCTCCCCTTACGCTTGAAGGGTGACAGGGTGTCAGTGTTGTAGTCCTGTTGTACAGATTAGATCATTTAAGTAGCTGCTCTTGTGTAATCAGTGTAAGTTGCTGAGAGTGAAGGCATGGAGGAGGGGTGTTGAAGTATGTGTTGTTGTATGAGCGTTTTACTTACTAAAGGATAGGGGTGATGCTTTGTTTAATGTATTTAATTTTTTTATGTTTTGTCAAAGCCAATCGGTTTTCTATCATAGGTATATTTTGATGATGTGGTTTTGGCAGAGTCTGATATCAAAGGCCATACCAAGTACTAGTACTTCCTTGATGTCTGAGCTTTTGGTGGAGATGAGCACTTTCTGGAATGTTTTATTCAAAACATTACCTTTGTCTGTGAGGAAAAGGAGCATGGTTTGCGGTAAACATTGAAAAGTAGCTTTTCTGTAAATATTTTTAGGGCGATGCTTTAGTACTTTGTTGTATTGTGAATGTAATGGCTCGCGCTGGTAGCACAAGCCGGGGAAGGGTAGAATCTTGTGGGGGAATGTTTGTGTTTGAGTGAGCGATGGAGGACGGTTGAGCGGTGAGGAAACAGGACGAAGGACGGCGGCTGTGTATGCGGTCGGGGCTTCATAATATGGAATGTATTTGTATTCTCTAAACTATTTTATGAATAAAGAAGTTACCTACCTTTATCGTCTCTGCGGCTTGAAGATACTCAACAAAATTGGCGACGAGTTGACAAGTTTGCCCCGTCTGCATCCGGTTGTGATCCTCTACTTCACTATCGCACTCCTACGTGCCCACGCAACTCGATCTGCAAACGCTTGTGAGTGTTTTTTTTTCAGCCTAAAGTGCTGAAACATTGTTTTTGCTACTTGCGTTTTTTTTTGGGGCATCTCTTAGCAACGTTCAATTGTTTTTTTCAATAACTATACCGCTGACCTTCTTACGGCCTGAATAACCTTTGGAACTAAGGAAATATACCGGCAATAGAATTTCTTGTGGTTTTAAGGAGGTTTAAGTGAATTTTCACTTCGTTACGAATATTTAGACATTGATGTTATATATTGAAGTTGAGGCACGCATTTATGGCTTCTAATAACTTGAATCTTCCACCTCCTCAACCTTTTATTCCTGGTAGCGGTGATGTTTCTATCAAATGGCAAGAATGGCAAGAGTATTTTATGAACTACATCTCTGCATGCGATGAAGACAATGACTTTTCAGGAGAAAAGAAGAAGAACATTTTATTGCATTGTTTAGGGCCGCATCGTCTTAAAATTTACAACAGAATTGAAAAGAAACAAAGAGACCAGGGAGATATTTTTGTTCATGCATTAGAGGATCTAGACAGATACTATTCTCCAACGGTGTGTGTGGGAATTGATCGCTATAAGTTTTTTCACAGGAAACAAAACAAAGAGGAAACGATTGAGGAATACTTTTCAGCTTTAAAAAATTTGGCTTTAACGTGTAGATTTGGTACCTTACATGACGAGTTCATTAGGGACCAGATAGTTATGCACGCTGCCAACCAGAATATACAGGACTGTTTATGGACTAAAGGAGAATCGCCCTTACAAGAAGTAATTGAAGTGGTCAAGAAAGCGGAACTTACAGGAATGTGTGCAAAAGCTGTTCTACTGGGGAATTCTAAAATAGATGATTCGATTGGAGAAGCACATAAGTTGGTGAATAGAGTTATATAGTCAAAAAAATGTCCACCAAATGAGTTTTCGAGGAAGACCAGTTCTTACAGGAGCAAGAAGTCAAAAAGAAATACTTCTAATGCGGAAGTTACTTGTTTCAGATGTGGATTACTGGGCCATTACGCAAATAATAAAAGCTGTCCAGCACGCAATCAGAAATGTTCCAGTTGTGGTACTGTTGGCCATTTTATTAAGGTTTGCAGGAAAAAGAAAGGCATAGCAATAAAGTTGTTAGAGGATGCTTCTGAATCTGCTTCATCCTCAGACAATGAAGACAAGAATATGTGGGTGCTTAACATAAGGAATGCTGGAACAGGAACGCCAGATGGACTGCGGAAAAGACCAAAGTGTGACATATCTATAGAAGGTATTACTATTACGATTACCGCAGATTCAGGGTCACCTTATACAATCGTTAATGAACAAGTTTGGTTAAAGAAATTGAAACGTACTGTTGGTGGGAGTTTGGACACACCTGATATCTCACCTAAAAGCTTTACGGGGGAAACAATCCAGCTTCTTGGTTACAAAAAAATTTCATTTGCATTTAAGGATCGTAAAGCTGAATGTAAGATGTATGTGTCAAAATCAGGACCATCAGTTTTAGGTTGGTGGGACCAAGGTGCACTAGGAATGGTTTTGAATCCCAATGGTTCAGAACCTGTGTCGGTGGTTCAGGAAGATTGTGTGTGTGATGCTACCATGAAGGACATGTATCCTTTGGTATTTTCAGGAACTGTAGGAAAGTTAAAAAGTTTCCAGCATAAGATAATACTTAAAAAGGACGCCATTCCTGTTGTTCATAAGGCAAGGAATATTCCTTTTAGCATCAGGAATGAAGTTTCAAACGAGTTGGACAAGTTATTAGAAACTGGTATCATTGAACAGGTTGAGTCATCAGATTGGATTTCTCCCCTGGTGGTAGCCAGACGTTCTAATGGCAGATTGAGGCTGTGTGTAGACCTAAGGGACCTTAATAAGAATATTTTGGTGGATCAATTTCCTTTGCCAAAGATCAATGAAGTTGTAGCACTAACTAAAGGCAAGGAATGGTTTACCACGATAGACCTTACTTCTGCTTATCATCAAGTTCAGTTACATCCTGATAGTCGTAGATTAACCGCATTTATTACGCCCTTTGGTTGTTACCAATTTGTTAGAGTTCCATTTGGTTTGGCCTCTGCAGCGGCTATGTTTCAAAGGCTGATGTATAAGCTTTTTAGTAAAATGCGGGATGTGTTGTTTTTTCAAGTTGATATTTTAATTATGGGGGATACGAGATATGACCATGACATTAGAGTTAAGAATGTTCTTCAGATATTAGAAAATAATGGACTTACGGCTGAGCATAGCAAGTGTAAAATAGCCAGGAAAAGCGTCACTTATTTGGGACACGAAGTAAGTGGCAAGGGTGTTGAACCAAAAGCTAGTCTTGTTGAAGCTATTAAGAATTCACCAGCCCATACTAACAAGGACGAAGTCAGAGCTTTTTTGGGTCTAGCAGAATATTATGCTAAGTTCGTGCATAACTTTTCTCACAAAACATTTCCTATTAGACAATTGTTAAAAGGAAAGTGCATTTTTAAGTGGTGTGAAGAATGTGAAGCAGCATTCAAATTGATTAAGAATGATATTATTAATGCACCAGCCTTACAAGGCTTTGACCCAAATTTACAATGTATAATTACAACTGATGCAAGTAATAAGAGTTTAGGAGCTGTTCTTACACAATTGGATATGAATAATAAGGAATGTGTTTTGCATTTGCTTCTCGTTCTATTACCAACGCTGAAGCAAAATACTCAGTACTTGAAAGGGAGGCCCTTGCCTGCGTGTGGGGTTTGGAACATTTCAGATCATTCGTTTGGGGTATGAATGTCATTTTGCGTAGCGATCACAAACCGCTTACCAAAGTGCTTACGACAAAAGGATTATTTAAAGCCTCCCCACATATTGCTCGGTTATCCGTAAGACTGTTGGATTACAAGTATGAAATACAATATGTACCCGGGATTAAGAATAAGGTTGCTGATTTCTTAAGTAGAATGCCGTTGGTAAATACTGTGGAGGGAAAGAAGGAGTTGGAGGATTGTTGTGTAGCTGAAGTTATACCCACAACTTTTCAGGGCATCTCAGAAGGTGATTGGGATAAAGCCATGGTGGAAGACGAAACATTGAATAAGGTTCAAATTTTGTTAAGGGAAGGTTGGCCTCTTAAAAAAAATTTAGATGAAGATGTGAAGAGGTTTTGGGAGGTTAAGGAGGAGTTGTCTGTAGAGCATAATAGATTATTGCGCAATGGTAGAGTAATTCCTCCAGAAACACTCAGATGGAAAATTCTTAATTTATGCCATGATGGACATTTGGGCATATCTAAAACGAAAAGTAAAGTTAAACAACTATATTGGTGGCCAGGAATTGATTTAGCTGTGGAAAGGACAGTAAGGAATTGTGTCCTATGTAATGAGTCAGAAAAAACGTTATCCACGTTCAGACCACCGTTAGTTCCTATAGGATGTCCAGACATGCCCTGGGAGAAGATTGCTCTGGACATTACTGGACCAATACAAGTGGAAGACGGTTATAGATATATTGTGGTAATGTTTGATCATTTCTCAAAATGGCCTGAAATTGGAATAGTGTCTAAGGTGGATTCTGGGGCCATTGTAGAATTTTTGGATAATGTTTTTTTGAGAGAGGGTCTACCCAAGACCATTATCACTGACAATGGGGTACAATTCACATCTGACAAATTTAAAGCTTTCTTAATGAGGTGTGGTATTAAACACATTACTACTTCCAACTATCATCCAGCTGGCAATGGTGCTGTGGAACGCTTCAACAGAGTTATAAAAAACAGTATACAATTTGCTGTATGTGCAAAGTTAGATTGGGAAAAGGAAATTTGGAAAACAGTTTGGTCATACAGAACTACACCGTGTAGCTCTACAGGTCACAGTCAATTTGAGATTATGAGAGGGAGGGTTCCACTGAGGAAAGATAATGTTGGTTGGATGATTGATGGTAGGGAAAGTTGATGGACAAGTGAGAGTGTTAGGAAAAGTATTAAGAGGGCGCAAATCCGTTCGAAGGAATTTTATGATGCAAAACATAAATGCAAAAGTGTAAATATACAGGTGGGTGATTTAGTTAGGGTGAAAGTTCCAGGTTTTAAAAAATATGAGAAGGGAAGGTTCTATCCTCCTTTGAAAGTCACAAAAATTTTGTGTAATGCTGTACAACTTGAAAACGGGAAAATATGGCACTTAAGTAGAGTTTCCCCATACAAAGGTTCAGGAGGAGAAAAATCGTTTGGAACTGACTGGCTTATGCATGACGATACAGGGAAAAAAAGGGGTTTGCAAAGTGCCAATGTTGCACAGACTGCGCTGGGTGGAAGAAACAGTGTTAGTCCTGCAATTGTGGAACACAGAACCGAAACGATGGCTGAAGGTGACAATGTACGGATTGGTGACATGACAAGTGTTAAGAACAATATTAGCAGATGTGGTAGGAGGATCATAAAACCAGGAAAACTCAATGACTATGTTTGCGACTGAGTCACTGTAAGGATTCAGGAACCAAATTAAGAAATTATAGAGAATGAATAAATTTAGATACTTATGAAATATTCGTAGGATTTATTTAGTAGATATTGCATTGTAGTTTTATGCTTCATATAACGTTAGGATATTGTTTTTGTATCATTTCACGTAGCAATAGAAATATAGTAGTGTATGTTCTTTATGTTATTGTTATAGAAAGGAAATATTGTGTAAGGGGGAAGATGTGTTGTATTGTGAATGTAATGGCTCGCGCTGGTAGCGCGAGCCGGGGAAGGGTAGAATGTTGTGGGGAATGTTTGTGTTTGAGTGAGCGATTGAGGACGGTTGAGCGGTGAGTAAACAGGACGAAGGACGGCGGCTGTGTATGCGGTCGGGGCTTCATAATATGGAATGTATTTGTATTCTCCAAACTATTTTATGAATAAAGAAGTTACCTACCTTTATCATCTCTGCGGCTTGAAGATACTCAACATCCTTTCCTTGCATTCTTGGTCATTAATGAACAATTGTGTTATCAAAACGTCTGAGTTCTTTTTTTTTACAAATATAATTAGGATTCCCCCTTTCAGGTTCCTTTCTCTCTGTCATAGAGAAGAGATATGTTGTTCCTTTATTTTACTGCAGTGGTTGCATCATCTGCAATGGTTGTCCCTCAGAAACCAGCGACCGTGCCACAGGCCTTAATTAGCGGTAGGGGATGCTATTTCACTGACAGTGTTCTTAGGGGCTACGTGGGCAGCTATAGTAAAAATTAAAAGGGGCTCTAAAACCTTTTATTATTTTTTTGGTAGTCTGTCGGCCGCCAGATAACTTCCCATCAACAGAGGCAAAGTTGATGAAGAGGTAAGTTGGCATAAGGGTCGAAAAATAGTGAAATGGCGCGTGATGTTATGTTACCTCTAATGCCACTGACATTATGATGCATCGACGTCCATATTTGGTGAAGGTATAAACTAGTTCAATTTATTTGCTCAAGCAATCATGAAAACGAAAAATCATGTTTGTTTTTTATAAAACTGGAGTCCTAGCTTAAGGAAACTCAAACCACGAACAAAGGTATTTTGTCAGACTTACTCCATTTGGATTCTTTATTGATGTCATGGCTCTCAGTAATGCCAAATACCACTGCAATGGTCCATGCCGTTTTCAAATAATATAGGCACAACAAGAAGCACACAGTTAGAAATTATGACTGTGTCCTATTAAGTCCTTGAACAGCAGGATGTGTTTATCTTTGAGAGCGAATCGAAGGTTAATCCATACTTGGTTATTTCAGCTCAGCTAACAAAAAACCCAGTAATTCATTTTCATTATGGATTGGACATGCTGAGGAGAGTATCCAATGCATTATGTTCCTGAAAGCTGGCTCACATTAGCACGGAACAAGCAAGGGTCAGTTTGACACCTGACTTTCTGTAAACGAGTCAGAGCGTTGCCTCAAGGGCTCAGGTGTCTGGCAAAGATCTCTGGCGCATACGTACGGCAGATCGGCAAACGAATTATGCCGAACATTTTGAAACGCAAATAACAAACATATTTTTATATAGTTGAGGAAGAAAATGTTAAATTAGCTTGGGCGTGGGCCTTGAAAAGGGTGCCCTGTGGCAAACTATGTAAAATGTAAAATGCTAAATAAAAATATAGTTTTTTTCTGCAGTCATGGTAACGTTTTCCCAGCATTACAGAAACAGTGCTCAGAAAAGCATACGTGCAGTATGAAGCGCTGTGATAAAGATGTTACATCTATTTTATGTTAATGCTTTGAATAAAAACATTCTATTGAATAATAATACTAATGATACTAATACTACGACTACTACTCCTAATTATAATACTATTAAGAAGAAGAACAGGAAGCATTATAGGTCCTAGTCACAGAGTCACAGAGGTATTGTCATCTGGAAAGGTACATTTATGGCAACAAAATCATAGGCCAGAATTTAAGAAAAGTGGCGCTGCATCCAATGCACCTGCAGTTTTCTTGCACCCCTTAGCGCCCCCCCTACCGCCACTATGTCTGCGCCGTATTTAATATATGGTGCACCATAGGTCAGGGTAGGGGCAATACCGACAACCTGTTGACACTGCTAATGGACTGTGCAGATTTAGCCCCAAAATGTTAGCACTAATCCTGCAGAGTACAAACGGGCCCATTGAAAACAATGGTGTGCCCCCTTTTAACGCTTGCTCTGTACAGGCATTAAAAGAGCCGCTAAAAGTGGCGAATTGGAATCTCTTAGATTCCACTGTGCCATTTTTGTGTTCCCCCTAATGGTGATGCCCCCTTTGCATACATTATGAATTGAGCATAATGTGGGGCAAGAGGTTACAAAGCGGGGCAATCCATGCATTGCACCATTTTGTAAATATAGCGCAGCAAATGTGGCCTCTTTTGGCCACATTAGTGTCCTAAAAAACTGTGCTGATATAGTGCAGGGAGGCTTAAGGCCCTCTTAAATCTGGGCCATAAATTGTTCCTGGCAGGAATTCTCAAAAAAATATCAGGATGCAGTGAGTGAATATACCACTATGGAGTACTCCGATCCGAGCACGTAGAACCATACAATATTAAATCCCAAGCAAGGTGTGGGATGTGGATGTTAAAAGGTATGCTTACTTGTAACTTTGTCAAAGCTTGTAAAGTCCGACCCAGCTCCTTGCCATCCTGGAAATGATCAGAACGTCAATCCATCCAAAGGGTGGAGTAACACTCCTTCAAGGATTGGAAGGTTAATGGATCACCCACACATTTGTTGGAGATGTAGGAGAAGGACTTTCTTAATGGGAAAAACTATTTTTATTACAGAGAAAAAAATTGTCTTTAATAGCTTTCTCTTTCCCCCTCAGCTGAAATATGCACAATGGAAATTCTACTCAAGGGAAATATGAGCCCACAGGAGTTGTCATATGGCATTCACAGTAGTATGACCATGACATTAACAGCAGTATTCCCAGAAGCCCACAGAAGATGTCACATGACATTCACAGTAGTATGTCCAGAAACAGTTAGTCACTCACTAGAGGTGGATTTGGGGACGGTAACTGATTTGCAAAAGGAAATGTGTTCCAATGGGTGAGCTTCCTCTTTGGGAACCATGTCAGAGAGCATTAGATAAGCAGACAGCAGCCCAGAGGACCACTAACTGAATCCTTTGCTGCTTAAATGAACATACGTACCTCATTCCTAAAATAGAAGATGGATGCTTTAACCAGAAAGAAAGTTCCAAGGTGGGAATCCAAATGCAGGGACAAAATCTTCTGTGATTTAAAGGCCTCCTGAGCTGCATGTACAGACAATCACAAAGATGCCATTGCAAACTGAGTAATTAATTTTCATTAGAATGTGCTAGACTTACTTTGCAACACACATCTCAGAAAATGTTTGGGTTTAGAAGTAGCTAAGAGTACATGGGGAGGTCAGGGGTGTTTTTTAGGGTTTAAGGATGGGTTGGGTTTAGAGTTAGTAAGGATGTATGGGGGTGTAGGGATCGGTTAGGTTTAGCAGTAATAAGAATGTTTAGGAGTCACAGATGTCACACAATTAGGGGTATTATGGATTTCTATTGTGCTATAGATGGGTAGGGTATAGAGGGAAAATTGCTTTTTGAGGGGATCAGGGATGAGTTAAGAGTATATTAGGATTTTTAGGACTCAGAGAAGGAGTGGGTTTAGGGTTAATAAGGGATTTTTGGTCTCAGTGCTAGGTTGTGTTTAAAAGCAAAAAGGGGGGGGGGTTCAGGAAGTTTACCCCACCAAAAAGACAAACAGAAGAATGGGCTTAAGAGAAATTAACCTCCCAAAAGAAATTATGAAATGTTTTTTTAAGTTCAGTGATGGGTAGTGTAGTGTATTGTGAATTAGCGATGATGGGACCCTTTTGGTTCCTGATGGACTCTGTAGAACTGTGACAAAAGTGTTCAGGTGTGGTTGATAGACTGCATGTTTAAAACATTGAGTTTGTGATTACATGCAGAGGAATAAAAACATGTAAAACCAAGCTCCATGTGTTGCATATACATTTATGATTACCCAGACTGGGCAGGACACTACAACTGGAGACAAGAAACAACAGTGCTCTCCCGGAGAGTATGCTGTGGACCTGGAACTGCTTGTGCAGGCCACATGTGCCTCAGTCGAAGTGAATATCGACCTTTGGCACATGTGGAGTCAAAGCGCCACTCCAGCCAGTGGCAAGCTTTCAAAAAGATGAAAGCCTTCCATATAAATGTGTATTATTGCCAGGAGCCTTTTGGTAAGGCCACCAAAAAATAATTGACCCAAAACACAACACAGAGCTATAAGATGTATGGAAAGATAACACTAAAGGCAGCGATCATCAGGTACAGAGAAGAGCTAGAGGCAGCAATAGTTGAGAGCAAAGAAACACCAGAGGCAGTGAAAACACAATAAGCAGTGATAGACAGGTGCACAAGAATGCTATGAGTGGAGGCAGACAAATGCAGAGAAACATTAGAAATGGTGAGAATGAGACATATAGAGAATACAATCAGGCTTACCTGAACCTGAGTCAAGAGAGCCATCCGACCTCAGCACCAGGCACCACTACCGATGTGAAAGTGCGGGGGTTGTGCTTTCAGAGCGGTCAGTCGAAGGGTTCTAATGGCCATGAAGAAAGAGTCCACAAGGCTTCAAATTGTCCACGACTACCCTGATGCCGGCACATTGCAGGACCCTAAAGATGGTGTAAATGAAGCAGGTCCCAGGGGACAACAGAAAGTGCAACCACTGGTTGGCTTTAATGTTTATATACGTGCAATAAATAGGAATGTCCAAGGCCTTAGGCAAGTCCATAGTCCTTTTGAATAGCACCAAAGGCACATAATGGTGCCCCTACTTGACAGCTGACTGCCATGTAACATCCAAGGTAGGGGCGTCAAGGGGGCAGACAGGCACCAAAGGGATTCTTGAGGGTGGGGCGGGGTGGGTTGGGCTTGGGAGGGAGGGCTTTAGGCTTTGGTTTGGGAGGGAGTTGGACCTTTTTGCGATGGTGGGACTTCTTTTTGGTGGGGAGGGGCATGGGTGCTAGCAGGGGTGTATGGGAAGGCTTGGAGGTAAAATGGATGGCCTTGAGGAGGGTAACAGTTCTTTTATGGGCGTCACAGAGGGAAGAGTAGGGAGAAAGTCTAACTCAAAAAGGAAAACTTTTTTTGACACATGGGGACAGTAATCAGAAAGGGGTTTAGGTATGGAGGGTGAGGGAGTGGTTGTTTGACATTTATGTGCGGATGTCTGGGGTGCATGTTTGTGGTAGGTGCGGTTGTGGGTGGTGGGTGTCTGTTGGATTGGTGAGTGAGGGTGTTTATGTGGCTTGGGCTGGGGGGTGGAGGTTCTAGGGGATGCTGGGGTGCTGTCTGCGGGTAGGATAGGTGTGGTGGCTGGCTCACTGAATATTGGTGTTGTGTCTGCAGGTGTTGTGTCTGTGAGGCTGTAGGTGATGGGGGTGTCGGGCAGGTTGTGACTGTTGTTGTAACTGCAGGTGGATGTTCTTTGTGTGCATGCCAGTGGTGTGTCTTGTGGTGCTTATGTTTGTCTGCGCAACCCTTGGAAGTTGAGGAGGATGCAAGCATGTCTGTTTGAGTGCTTTGACTGGGTCTGGGAAGGGGGGATTTGGACTGGCAACATCATGTCACAACAAAATACAATGTATGTCCCTCAACGTCTACATTGTGACAGCTACAATACCATGATTTAAGGTGACCAATCACACTGGCCATACCATGACAAAGTGACTATGCCACTTGATACAGGGTCTCTATCCAGAACAACATAGACAAGCACCAACTAAACAATAGTTCAGAAATGACGAAACAGCGCTCCACAAATCCAAAACACATATTTAACATGCAAATACTTTACCTTGATGTTATGTACCAGGCAATGACACATGTTGTAAGGTAAAGGCAGGCATGCCTTGTGCAAACAAGCCATACCTTCTTCATGTCACATAGTTACTACCATACACCATGGACACATGCCAACATGTCAAATTGTCACACATGTCAAATTGTATTCAAGAAGTTAGAACACATGTCTCACACACACACATGCAAGAATGGTGATATTCCAAGAAGTGACAATACAATGTGGACGAAAATGGTCACCAGAATTAGAACACTATTAGTCATTTGGGGACCAAGTGAGCCCAGACCAATGTCCCACACACAATAACAAGTTGTCAATAAAGTGTTTGTATCAAATAGACTACTGTACTGTGCAGGAAGGTGAGAAACAGACCTCACTAACAATGCAATTAGTCCATCAATAAGCCACTGGCTAACTAACAACATCACTACCTACACATAAGACATGGCATGCCTGACATCTGTCTTTGGAGGATTCTTAGAGACAATGGGCCTGATTCTAACTTTGGAGGACGGTGTTAAACCGTCCCAAAAGTGGCGGATATACCACCTACCGTATTACGAGTCCATTATATCCTATGGAACTCGTAATACGGTAAGTGGTATATCCGCCACTTTTGGGACGGTTTAACACCGTCCTCCAAAGTTAGAATCAGGCCCAATATGTGATTCTATCATAACTGGTATACCAACCATGATGCAATCCAACAACCTGGACATACTAACCAATGTACTCACAGGTGTATATGAACTTCAACAACTGCACCAAATAGTTGTCATAGCAAACATGAGGTAGGCCTCATTTGACATATCCGTCATAGCAGCAGCAGGTACATATAACAAATACCAATGTTGAGTCATTACTTAACCTTTCCATTGACACATGATGTTGACAAATTACTGCTGGGCCATAGCTGTGAATAGGCTATCATTGCCTGTGTATCATACCTACAACAGAATGCCTGTGGACAAGGCTGTGTGGCCAATTTTTACTATCAGAACATCAGCATGGTGGTTACATTCATACCTCTGATATCAAGATATGTGTGCCAATCCAAATGCCTATATGAATATTGCAACACTTCAATGGTATTCAACATGTATTTTGTCAACTCTGATGAGACAGCATAAATATCTATGAACATCCCTCACTTACCAAGGGGGATTACCTTGCTACAGGTTTGAAGATGTTAACTTTGTGTGTCATGTGACATACATGGACATAACAGCCTCACATGATGGTGTCACTTATCAGAAACCATTAGAAAACTGGAGATTACTTGATTATGTCTCACTCTATGTAGCGAATAGACATGAATCTAGAGACTTCGCAGAGGACAGAGAGCAAGGACCTAAACACCTTAACATTATGACATTGGGAAGATTGACCTGTTGGTGGGAATTGACAACCGACAGGGTGGAAAATGCAGTATAACGGTACACTTATGACACAGTCATATGTCTACCATTATCTGCCATTGTACTGAGGGGACAACATAGTTGAGTAACATATTTCAAAATGTGTTTGGATGTGCACACCTGTGTGCTATTAATGGCTACTGTACATCAATGTGTCCACATGAGAACTGTGACACTTTTGCACTTATCATATTGTCAGTGGTAACAATCTGATCCATCACTCATTCACCTGATTAAGGGGCAAACATTTGTTAGGTCTGAACAATCCCCCTTGTGGCTACTGTCCTGCCTTCAAACACCCAGCCAACTCAGGGTAGGCCACCGCCAAAATGCGGACCATTAGGGGGGGTCATGGTCTGATGGGTACCCCATCCTCGTTGGGAGGACATCCACAGCTGGGCCTCTGTGGTCTTTCAGGCCCAGCGTCTAAGGTTCTCCCAACCCTATTGACAGCGGGCGTTCTGCCGGCTGTGGACCCCAAGGGTCCACACTTACTTGGTGATGGCACACTAAATACCCTTCTTCTGATGGGCGTTGACCTGCATGGATGACAAAGACCAGAAAGAATGTAATTTCCACATGTACCACACTAAAACAAGCAGAGTATTTTACATGTCAGTTGAGCAAGCCAAACGCAGACTATCTTGAAC
Organism: Pleurodeles waltl; assembly: GCF_031143425.1. Classification (NCBI taxonomy): domain Eukaryota; kingdom Metazoa; phylum Chordata; class Amphibia; order Caudata; family Salamandridae; genus Pleurodeles; species Pleurodeles waltl. The sequence goes on from NC_090438.1 coordinate 142,953,152, forward strand.
ATCCACTCCACTGATAGATGAGCATAGACAGTGAGGTCATATGTGAGCTGGAAACAAGCAGACAACTTGCATATCCAGTACCAGTGGTCATGTTATCACATATGACCAGACACCCAACATATATGAAGTAGATTTTTCTCAGGCAAAGTCCAACATAACACAATTATACTAAGCATGTGCAACAGTGACAACGTAATTCAGGGAACAGACATGACACACTCTCCACAATGTCTCAGGACTCTAACTCTGTCACTAAACATTAGTACATGCCCAGGAAGCCACCCGTTCTAGCACAACTTTAGCACTCAAAGGACTTTAAGGACACACCCCGAAACATTGCCTATTTGCCTTTTCTTAGCATAGCAAAGAATAGGCTAGCTAATGAGACATATGTGCACATGGTGCACTTACCTGCACCTCTGGTGCACCTTCGAGCTGTTCATACAGGGGTATGACCTCCCCCACCAGCTTCTCCAGCTCCTCGGGTGAGAAGGCAGGTGCCCTATCACCTGTAGGTTGTGGCATGATTTCTCCCAGAGGCAGTACACAGCAGTTCAGGTTGTGGAAGCAGTGTCAGGAGTCAAGTAAAAGTTGAAGTATGAGATGGTGGTCATGTTTGTCGTGTAAGAGATGGTCACTGCTGGCAGACATCGCCATTGGCCCTAGAACCCCATAGATAGCAATGTGTTCCAATGGCAAAGTCCAATGCAGTAGTATCTGCTTACGGCCATGATGGCTTCAGCTGGCGGTCGCAGGTCATTTCCTATTGTCCAATACAGTAGGCCAGGCTGTCACCATTTTAAGGCCCTAATATGGTCAGAAAAGTTAAATTCATGATGCGTCACAAGGTCGGAAACATATATAATGCATAGTATTCAGTGCTGGCATAAACTAACCATGTACAATGTCCAGATTGAAGTGAGATGTTGTCATGGTGTTAAGATAAAAGTAAGGTATCTTTAGTGGCAGAGTTAGAGTTAGCACCCTTTTGGCAATAGTTTTTTTTTGTTGCTTTTCTATGCAATGCATAGTTGGATGTGCATATAACAGAGGCTCACTGAATCATGCGTTTACATTTCTTTGTCATAACTGAGGAAAGGGGATGAGATTTCACTAATTTGACATCATTAGCATTGATCGGTGCTGTGTACTATGTTCCTACGGTATCATATGCCATGTCACATTATGATATGAGACATATGTTTAGAAACTTACAAGGGACACAATGAGTAATGCACATACCTTTTTATTTTCCCTCATATTTTTACCCTGGAATGAGAATGGTCATACAACCCCCAGTGTACCATCCACTAGCGAACCTGAAGGCCATGGAGGATCGACATGTCATTCAGTTCTTCCGCCTGGATAGGCAGCCAATAATGGACCTCTGCCGTCAGTTGGAGTAAATTCTGATGCCCGCTATTCGTCATCCAAACAGCATACCACCCATTGTACAAGTCATGTCAGTGTTGCATTTCCTAGCCACAGGGTCCTTTGAGAATACTGTGGCCGGAACTGCAGGCATGTCCCAGCCTATATTCAGTTTGGTCTTGAAGGATATACTCTCTGCTTTGTTAAAACACCTGGACAGCTACATCAGATTTCCGCTACGTGAGGATTTGGCCCATGTGAAGGCAGATTTTTATGGATTGGCACACATGTATTAGAACAATTGATGGTACCCACGTAGCCTTGGTTCCCCCATATGGCAATGAACAGCTGTATCAGAACAGGAAGAACTTCCACTCTATTAATATTTAAGTAGTATGTTTGTCAGACCTCTACATTTCCCAAGTATGTGCACAGTTCCCGGGTTCAACCCATGATACCTTCATCATGCAGAACAGTACTTTTCCAGAGCTGATGACACAACAGTACCCAGAGAGGGCCTGGCTGGTTGGTAAACCACATATATCATGTGTGTCAGTATCCTATGTTTTCTGCCAAATGTAAGGAGGTCCAAGATTTATGTGTGCACAAATGTAATGATTCCTTACAGGAGACTCTGGCTACCCAATCCGCCCTGGTTGTTGACACCAGTGAGGTACCCAACCAGCCCAGTAGAAGTCTACTTCGATGAGGCCCATGGAAGGACACAGCACATTGTGGAGTGGACTTTTAGGCTCCTGTAGGTAAGATTCTGTAGCATTGATAAGTCTGGTGGAGCCCTTCTCTACTCACCCACCAAACTGTGTCAGATCATTGGCCTGCTGCATTCGCCACAACCTCACCCTGAGGCATCAGATCCCATACAGAATGCAGAAATTGCAAGTGAGGATGACAGTGATGAAGATGAAGATTGAAACATCCGGTCAGATCTCATCAATGAGTACTTCCCCTGACTGTAGGTATGTGTTGTTCTGTAGGTTGATTGACTCAGTAGGGTTTTGGTGCAGTTATGGATGTTTGAGAAGGGTCTTTCTATGACCATCAGACATGTTATTCATTGTTTTGCACTACAAGGCCCAGCTTTTAATGCAAAATAGTAAATGGAATTTAAACTATTGTGATGATCTTTTTTGTTAGTGTTTGCAAAATGCACATATTAAGTTATCATTGTATTTGAGACATGTATTTCTAGGTCATGTTGGCCCTTACCTGCCTAAAATCCTTGTTTTAAATTGGTATTTTCCAGCTCTCTTCACAATGTGATCCTCATGTGGACTTTACTGAATTGTGTCACTGGAAGGTGGGTTTAGCTAGTCTGACATGTGAAGTGGACATGGATTGATCCAGGTACTGTCTGACAATATATTTGTGGTGTATGAGTTACATGCCCTGGCTGTCAGGACAGTGGGATGGCTGTGTTCTGTCTCACAACAATTGACCTGTTTGCCATTGTGTGTGGGTCCAGTGGTATCATGTGTGTAATCATGGGTCTATGACAACTGTAATCCAGTGCAATCCATTCACTCAAACTTCTCATTGGTTTGATAATGGTACTATCTTACTTGTATGTAGCTGTCACTGTGTTTCCTCATTGCAGGCCACTGTACATGTGTGTCAAGACTGACATAGGTGAGTAGCATGCATACCAATACCATGGTAAGTGGAAGGATCCCTTACTGGGGACAGTTGTATTGACCTCTGTCTGTATTATAGGGTATGTTCATTTGGTAGGTATGGTATGGGTATGTGATAAGGGTTTACTTGATGACAAATTGCAAAAATATTTTTACCAATTTGGATGGACAAAGTCTGACATGTCCTTTACTTCAGTGGTCTGTGGGATGTTAGTTACTAACACTTATATTGACACACTAAATTGTGCAGATGTACTTCACTGTGTGATCAGTGGCATGTGCTTAGCCTATGTGCTGCACAGTGCTATAAATGGGGTTTGATGATTGTCCACTTGTATCTTTGTGTATGCATTGAACCCAGAATCAAAAGTACATGTGACCTGTGCCTTCCCACAATTGCTACATTTGAGTGTATCATGTGAAATCAAGAAAATTCAGTTAACTGTTCACCATAATTGAAATATGACCCTCAAACATTTATTGTGATTTACTTCCATTTATTTACAAGTGCACATGATAATAAAATGAAGGATATCAAAGCAATAACTTGTAAACAGTGAAGGGTTCAGTCATGGTGGATATTATAATCAGGGAGCTGCTACAACATTTGGAGTCTACTATCCTTGAAAAAATGGGCAGTGGTAGAAGAGACAACAGGGTGTATCAGTGGCACACAAGTCACCAGTCCTTAAAGGATCACTTCTTGTCAGTGGTTGTCATCTGCACATCCTGGTTGCTTTGCTAAACTTCCATGTTTGAGAGGGTTCTTCAGCTACAGAGGCAAGGGTGTCTTGGGCATATCCTTCCCCTAGCAGAGCATCCATTTCACTGGCTGCCTCAGATGTAGAAGGGGCTGATGTTACATGGCCAGTGGAAGGGGTTTGGTATTGTGGACAGACTCTGCTCAGGGTGGTGTTGATGTATCTCAGCACCCCACTTAGGGAGACCATGTTGGAATTGTGGGCCTCCCACTGTTGCATTACTTCTTGGTGGTTGTCCCTCTGCAGCTGCTTGATCCCCCATTATGGCAAGTACCTGGCCCACCATGACATGGGACTGTTGGTAAGCTCCCAAGACTTGGGAAGTGGTGTCCTGGCCATTTGTATCCCTAACAGACGCAGTCTGCTGGCCCACACTATCAATGCCACGCACCCTATCCCCAAATGCCAGCACTCCTGGCACAGTTTGTACACTACCACTGGTGGCAGGTCCTTCATTGTCAGGGTTTTCTACTTGTGACTCCGGTTCCTGTACTAGGGGGCACATGATGGTAGAAACGTGTCCTAGGGACACCGGATTGGGGGCAAATGGTTGCTTGGGATGTCGATGCAACAGGGCTAGGTGGAGTTGATGTGGGCAGGGTGAGGCTGTGAGTTGTGGACTGACCAGGTATCCCAGATGGGCCAGGTTTGTCCTCATTGTCCACACATCCAGGGGTGTTTCATCACTGAGGACTTCCTCCGGGGGGAAGTTGTTGTCTTATGTGTCCACTCAATGGTCACAATGGCAAATACTGTAGACCTGTTGAAGAAATGGAACATACAGTTACAGATTGTAATTCAACATGTGGTATCAAACTTTGACAGATCGATTTGCTTTGAGCCAGGTACAGAAAGGCTTTGCCTGACCCCCTGATATGACAGTGATACCTGTTTTCAAATCTGGAGTACAGCTATGTGGAATACAGACAATTCCTATATCATACATCTTGCTACAGGATATCAGAGGATCTTGGGCAGTTGGATGTCTGTTCATGGACTCATATCTTGGCAGCTGAGTAGCTTTATATTTTTCATGTTACCTCCCAATTTGCAGTAGTTCAGTATTGAGCCAACAGACAGCTGCACAATGTAATGTGGAAACTAACTTGTCCGTCAAATTAGGAGTAACCAATATACCTGGCCACATGTGTTAGGTTACACCAAGTACACCACATTGCATATATGTGTTTCCCCCAGGTGAGTATATTTCAATGGGTGATAGAAGGTAGAAAGGACAGGTTAGCAGAGGACACAGCTGTAGCTGTGTGTTGGTGGTATTGTACTAGCAGATGCCTATAGTATTGCTGTCATTGCCATAGACTATACAACTGTGGAGCATTTAGGTGGGTTTAGTTGATTGTTTAGTTGACATGCAAGGCAATTCTCTTTGTGGTACACTGTACTGGCTTTCGTAATGGTGGAAAAATGCCTGCTCGGAGTTGTAGGGCTGTCAGTCCCTGTACTACCGCCACCATACACACAGACAGTATGTCACCAGGTGAGTTCAGTTGACATGTGGGATGCCAGTTAATGGTATTCAGATAGTTGGACACAGGGGTGGAGAGTGGGCTGGCAGTTAATATATCAAAAAGTGATCAGTGAGCATGTAAGACAACATTTTTGAGTGTCCTTATAGGTGTTGTGACTTACTCAACTCAACTCCCCTAGGTATTCCTGTCAAGCCCTCAGGATGCAGGATGGCCAATACCTTCTCCTCCCATTATTTGAACATTGGGAGAGTAGGTGGCGACCACCACCAGTCTTGCACCTGCACACTGCTGCCTGGTGGCTATGGAATGTACCTTCCCCCTGAGGTTCTTTCACCTCTTTCTGGTGTCCTCCCTTGTGCGTGGATAGCTGCCTACGGAATTCACCCTGTCAACTATTGTTTGCTACGTCTTCATTTTCCTGTAAATAATAGTTTGCTAAACTTTGGCTTCAAATAAGTGTATCAAAACTCTGATGATTTCGTCCACCATGACGTTCAAATCATTGTCAGTGAAGCAGGGATTTTTTCTGGGGACATGGTGGTGCTGGACGACACAGAAAAGAAATAAAAATGGATGATGAGTTGTGGGTTCCGTGTTGTGAGTGGGTGATAATTGGTACCTGATGTGTAAGGTACTAACTTGTGTGTTGGGTATTCTTTGTAGGTGTGGGATGAGTGGTATTTGAAGTGTGGAGGGATGACTAATCTATAGTTTGTACTTTCTTTTTGCGTTATCTATCTTGCTGTGTGTGGCGTTCTGTTGCTAAGGATTGTGGGGTGTGAAGGGATGTGTTTTATAGTGCAGTTTGTAGGTGCGTCCATTGTGTGGATGTGTGTCAGTTGTGTGGAATTCAACCCATACGATGTGATGTTGTGTATTACTATGGTGACCACCAACCTCCATGGTTTGCACCTCCATTGGCTTTCCACCATGGAAGAACCGCTACTGTGATTTGTGACTTGTAACAGATTGGGTGGATGTTTGACGGGCTGGTGGTGCGGATGGTTGGACCGCCTCTTTCCTGCCCTCCAGAGTACTGGCAGTGTCGGGATTTTTGGCGAGCTTGGATGTGTAACTTGTAATACGGCGGTCTGTATGACCTCCAACATTGCAGTATTTTGGCGCCCGCCACTGCGGCGGTCTTGCCATCAGACTGCCAAACTTGTAATGAGGCCCAAAATTATGTTGCCAAAGAAAAAGAAACTGTGCCTCAGATGAGGATTTTTATTTCCACATGAAGGTAAATGTTCCACCATTGGACAAGTATGTAAGGGCTGCAGAAAAGAGAACCATTGTGTAACAGTTTGTAAGATGAAGGACAAACTAAGTGCGTCATACCGAAACAAAATAGATGCAGAAATGTTCCAGAAGTGACATCTCACTCATGCCCAAAAGGCCATGGAGCAACATCACCTGAGGCAAATCAACACAAAACGACGTTGATTGTCATCTAAATCTTTGTCTAAGAGTTCTTAAGTTTCAAGTGACTGTGAGGAAGATGAATGTGCAATGTCAATATTTACCTCAGAAAAACTTATGCATGTCAGACAGACCACATGCAAAGAAGAATGCAAGTCAAAGAAAAGTCAATGAGGAGAATACCAAAGGTTAGTGAAACGCTGTCTGAAAATTACACTAAAAGTAAACAACTTCTCCATACCTTTTATTGTTGACATTGGTGCATTGATAAACATTATGCCTGAGGAAAAAATAATGAACTTTCTCAATAGCACCCCCACACCATCTAAGATTAAAGTGAATTCATGGTCTGCATTGACACCAATAAAGAGTCAAGGTTCATTCACAGCAACCACAAGACTCAAAAAGTGTAAGGTGCAAACACCTATTCATGTACTTCAAAGGTACTACGTCAAATGCCTCTTTACTCAGTTTCAAAACTGCTGCTGATATGGTACTGATATCTGTGAACTAGAACATAAATTCTCATCATGAACTAGTAAGTCAGTTCCCTTCATTGTTTCATGGGTTAGTAAAACTTGAGACCATGAGAATTAACCTGTATGTCAATGATGACATTTGTCCTGTTGCTCAAAGACAAAGAAAAGTGTATTTCATTTACAAGAAGCTTTTGAGAGTGATGTGAGACACTGCTATAGCATGATATCATTGAGCGATCTACTAGTCTAATTCTGTGAGTTTGGCCCATAGCGGTGATACCCAAAAAGGACAGTAAAGGGGCTATGCGGATGTGTGTTGATATGCATCAAACTAACAAGGCAATTGAAAGAGAATGACTACCAGGCCTGCTCATTGCTGACATGATCACACAGTTAAATGGGGCTCAAGTCTTTCTTTCGCCTTCATCTGAACAGTACCATCAATTGAAACTTGAAGAAAATTACATGTAGATTACTACTTTTTCTACTCACATTGATTTGCACAGATATAAAAGATTATGGCCCTCATTCTGACCCTGGCGGTCGGTGATAATGCGGCGGCCAAGCCGCCAACAGGCCGGCGGTCCAAAATATGCAATTCTGACCCTGGCGGGAACCGCCAACACAGCCCGCCGCATTAACACTCCGCCCGCCACGGCGGAACAAACAAACAGCGCGGCGGTCCCCGCCAAGAGCCAGGCGGCAGACAATGTACCGCCCACCCTATCACGACCCACCAATCCGCCACCTTTTCCGGGGCGGGAGCACCGCCGATAAAAACACGGCGGAAACAGACTACGAACGGGAAAACGCTCACCTCTACGCACTCCACGCGAGATTCCGGCAGTATGGAACCCGAGTTGCAGGTCATCCCCGCACTCCTATACCTGCTCATATACCAGGAGCACGCCCGGCGGCGCGGAAGACATCGGTGAGTACTGCACCTACGACACAGGGGAGGGAAAAGATTACCGGCACACACCCACCCACCCATACCCACTACAACACACACATCAATGCATTCCCACAGATCACTGTCACAACCCACAAACCCCCCCCTCCGAAATAATGCAAAGACCAAAAGAAGAGATCATAAACGGGCAGATATATTGAAATATGGACACCAGTAATCCCAATAAATAAATAAACTATGTACAAAATATATACAGCTACTAAATGTAGTCCAACCACTGTCCGTGGACCACAGGGGTCCTGTGCAAAGGGGCAAGGCCCAGTCCCACGACAAGAACTCCACGGAGAGAACACTGCAGGGGCATCAGAAAGAAAATAGGACAGGCACCTCAGGGGGAAGGGAAGGGGGGGCACCTCAGCCACTTGAGTACACGACGCCAGATCCACGAGGGGACTCCATGACCACTGGGCCATCCTGGGGAGTGCAAAGCCACAGTCCATACAGTCCATACAGTGGGTGGCCTGCCCACTGGGCCATCCTGGGGAGTGCAAAGCCACAGTCCATACAGTCCATACAGTGGGTGGCCTGCCCACTGGGCCATCCTGGGAGTGCAAAGCCACAGTCCATACAGTCCATACAGTGGGTGGCCTGCCCACTGGGCCATCCTGGGGAGTGCAAAGCCACAGTCCATACAGTCCATACAGTGGGTGGCCTGCCCACTGGGCCATCCTGGGGAGTGCAAAGCCACAGTCCATACAGTCCATACAGTGGGTGGCCTGCCCACTGGGCCATCCTGGGGAGTGCAAAGCCACAGTCCATACAGTCCATACAGTGGGTGGCCTGCCCACTGGGCCATCCTGGGGAGTGCAAAGCCACAGTCCAAACAGTCCATAACAGACCCCACTGCCACTGGAGGAGGCATGTTGGCCAGAGGACATCCTGCAGCCCTGCCCGAGATAGATCCTGCCCTGCCACGTCTGCCAAAGGGCCAGCGGTTCTTGCCTGGAAGGGCCCAGTTCAGCGCCTCTTGACTTGAAGGGCCCAGTTCAGCGGGTCTTGCCTTGAAGGGCCCAGTTCAGCGGTTCTTGAGACGGCGGGGCCCAGCGGAGCGGTGCTTGAGACGGCGGGGCCCAGCGGAGCGGTGCTTGAGACGGCGGGGCCCAGTTCAGCGGTTCTTGAGACGGCGGGGCCCAGCGGAGCGGTGCTTGAGACGGCGGGGCCCAGTTCAGCGGTTCTTGAGACGGCGGGGCCCAGTTCAGCGGTTCTTGAGACGACGGGGCCCAGCGGAGCGGTTCTTGAGACGGCGGGGCCCAGCGGAGCGGTGCTTGAGACGGCGGGGCCCAGTTCAGCGGTTCTTGAGACGGCGGGGCCCAGCGGAGCGGTGCTTGAGACGGCGGGGCCCAGTTCAGCGGTTCTTGAGACGGCGGGGCCCAGTTCAGCGGTTCTTGAGACGGCGGGGCCCAGCGGAGCGGTTCTTGAGACGGCGGGGCCCAGTTCAGCGGTTCTTGAGACGGCGGGGCCCAGCGGAGCGGTTCTTGAGACGGCGGGGCCCAGTTCAGCGGTTCTTGAGACAGCGGGGCCCAGCGGAGTGGTTCTTGAGACGGCGGGGCCCAGCGGGGCGGTGCTTGAGACGGCGGGGCCCAGTTCAGCGGTTCTTGAGACGGCGGGGCCCAGCGGAGCGGTGCTTGAGACGGCGGGGCCCAGTTCAGCGGTTCTTGAGACGGCGGGGCCCAGTTCAGCGGTTCTTGAGACGGCGGGGCCCAGCGGAGCGGTTCTTGAGACGGCGGGGCCCAGTTCAGCGGTTCTTGAGACGGCGGGGCCCAGCGGAGCGGTTCTTGAGACGGCGGGGCCCAGTTCAGCGGTTCTTGAGACGGCGGGGCCCAGCGGAGCGGTGCTTGAGACGGCGGGGCCCAGTTCAGCGGTTCTTGAGACGGCGGGGCCCAGTTCAGCGGTTCTTGAGACGGCGGGGCCCAGCGGAGCGGTGCTTGAGACGGCGGGGCCCAGTTCAGCGGTTCTTGAGACGGCGGGGCCCAGTTCAGCGGTTCTTGAGACGACGGGGCCCAGCGGAGCGGTTCTTGAGACGGCGGGGCCCAGCGGAGCGGTGCTTGAGACGGCGGGGCCCAGTTCAGCGGTTCTTGAGACGGCGGGGCCCAGCGGAGCGGTGCTTGAGACGGCGGGGCCCAGTTCAGCGGTTCTTGAGACGGCGGGGCCCAGTTCAGCGGTTCTTGAGACGGCGGGGCCCAGCGGAGCGGTTCTTGAGACGGCGGGGCCCAGTTCAGCGGTTCTTGAGACGGCGGGGCCCAGCGGAGCGGTTCTTGAGACGGCGGGGCCCAGTTCAGCGGTTCTTGAGACGGCGGGGCCCAGCGGAGTGGTTCTTGAGACGGCGGGGCCCAGCGGGGCGGTGCTTGAGACGGCGGGGCCCAGTTCAGCGGTTCTTGAGACGGCGGGGCCCAGCGGAGCGGTGCTTGAGACGGCGGGGCCCAGTTCAGCGGTTCTTGAGACGGCGGGGCCCAGTTCAGCGGTTCTTGAGACGGCGGGGCCCAGCGGAGCGGTTCTTGAGACGGCGGGGCCCAGTTCAGCGGTTCTTGAGACGGCGGGGCCCAGCGGAGCGGTTCTTGAGACGGCGGGGCCCAGTTCAGCGGTTCTTGAGACGGCGGGGCCCAGCGGAGCGGTGCTTGAGACGGCGGGGCCCAGTTCAGCGGTTCTTGAGACGGCGGGGCCCAGTTCAGCGGTTCTTGAGACGGCGGGACCCAGTTCAGCGGTTCTTGAGACGGCGGGGCCCAGTTCAGCGGTTCTTGAGACGGCGGCCGGTCTATGGCCAACTGCTCATTGCCTGGTGGTGCCCTCCTGGGCAGCGGGGATGGTGCTCCTTCAATGCCCACCTGGGCTGTAGGTGGTGGGGCCCTCCTGGCCAGCTGGGCTGGGTCCTCCCTGGGCAGCGGCTATGGGGGTGGTGGGCTCCTCCTGGGCAGCAGGCCTGCTGCCTGACCTCTCCGACTTGCTGCCCTTGCCCTCCTTAGTCGGGAGTCTGTGGCCCTTTCCTCCCTTTGGAGCTGTGGCTGGTGACTGTCTCTGGGTGGTGTCCGGGGGGGATGTAGAAGCCGGGCTCCTGCGGCGCCCCTTCCGCCTTCTGCTCCTCTTCCCAGGGGGTGGGCTGGCTGTCCCCTTGCTGCTGGGCGAAGATCCAGACATGCGGGCTGGTGGGCTCCAATACCCCTGCACCCTTGTCAAGGGGGCTGCAGGGCTGGTGGTGGCTGAGGTGCTCTTCTTACCCCGACGAGAAGGAGGGGGGGCTCAGGGTCAGGAAAGAAGTTAGCAGTGGCGAGGAAGAGTTTCTTGGGACAATGGAGAGTGGTAGGTACAGTGGGAATGGGAGTGGAGGAAGAGGATGTGGTTGTAGGTGAGTCACGTTTGCTGTCTTTGGGTGCAGGTGCAGGAGGGATAGGCTGTCGTGAGGTGGATGGCTGTTGGGTGGGTGGGTGGCTGCGTTTGTGTGGTGTGGAAGAGGGGGTGACAGACACAGTGGGAGAGGACACAGGGGACGTGTAAATGGCAGTGGGGGTGGTGACTGCACGTGTGCGGACTGGAGTGGAGGGTGTGCTGGTGATGGAAACAATGGCTGATGGTGAGGTGAATGGAGGTGTGAGTGTAGACGTCACAGGGAGGGAGGAGGGAGACGAGGAGGTGGGGGTCACAGAGGTGGTAGTGACTGTTGGCATGTCTGCATCGGAATGTTGCGTGTGTGAATGTCTGCGTGATCTGTGGTGCTTATGTTTGGATGAGCTTCTCTTGGGTGTTGAGGTGTGTGCAGGCTGGTCTGATGGTGTGGGTGGGACAGGCAGAGGAACAGGAGACTGGGAGGAGGGAGTTAGTAGAGGGAGGCAGGAGACAGGGACAATGGCTGCCGTCAGTGCTGAGGCCAGAGCCTGGAACGATCGCTGATGGGCAGCCTGACCCGAATGAATGCCCTCCAGGTACGCATTGCTGCGATGAACCTCCCTCTCCACCCCCTGGATGGCATTCAAAAGGGTAGTCTGCCCAACAATGAGCGTTCGGAGGAGGTCAATGACCTCCTCACTGAGGGCAGCGGGGGTAACAGGGGCAGGGCCTGAGGTGCCTGGGGCGAAGGAAATGCCCGGCTTCCTGGCAGAGCGGGCACGGGGCGAACGCTGAGGGGCTGCTGGGAGGGCGGAGATGGTGCGCTGGGTGGCGGCTGTACCTGTAATGGCGGGGGGCACGGATGGTGCCACCCCCGCAAGGGAGCTCCCTTCCGAAGACGTGTCCGTGTCGCTGCAGGGTCCAGTCGTCCCCGTCGTGGAGCTCCCCTCGCCCTCCGTCTCACTGGTCCAGTCTGACTCTGTGGCATGGCCCTCCTGGGCCATGTGAGATGCAGCTCCCTCCTGCCCCGATGCCACTTCTCCTCCGCCTGATGATGCTGATGCACACAAGCACAGAAAGACAAACAAAAAGGGGGGGGGAGAGAGAAATAAAGGGATATTGAGTACATGGATCTCCGGTACAGTTAGCGGACATGACAGACACAGATGCCCCCTGCACTAAGTTGCGCACTTGGGGTCCGCTACGCATTCCGTGGAACATGCCCTACACGCCTAGAGTTGACAACTGCACCCATGGATGACACGGCCCAGGGATGGCTGTACTGACAAACTACTGAGGGTGATGGCTGGGGACACAGGGGCTTACGGGGGTGCCCAGCCTGCAGATATCGCCCTGGCCTAGGGGGACCCACAGCCCTCCTCCCCCACCCAGACACCTCCACTGCGCGACAACAGAGTAGATAATGCTTGTACTCACCCCCTTGTGTCTGCTGTGCTGCCCTCACGCGCCCATCCAAATCAGGGTAGGCCACCGCCAGCATCCGGAACATCAGGGGGGTCAGTTGACGGCAGGCACCCCGCCTACGTTGGGAGGCCATCCCCAGCAGAGACTCGGCGGTCTTCTTGGTCCCGCGGCGGATGTCCTCCCACCTCTTGCGGCAGTGGGTGCCCCGTCGATGGTGGACCCCCAGGGTCCGGACTTCCTTGGCGATGGCACGCCAAATCCCGATCTTCTCATGGGCGCGGACCTATGTGACACGTACAGGGAGGGAGAAATACCACGTTCAAGTTTGTCAGCATTTTCCTTGCCAGTGGCCCAACGCCCCCCATCCCCGCCAGGCCCCCCGCCATGCCCCCCGCCATGCCCCCTCCCATGCCCCCCGCCAGGCCCAACATGCCCCCCATCCCCGCCAGGCCCCCCGCCATGCCCCCCGCCATGCCCCCCGCCAGGCCCAACATGCCCCCCATCCCCGCCAGGCCCAACATGCCCCCCATCCCCGCCAGGCCCCCCGCCATGCCCCCCGCCAGGCCCAACATGCCCCCCATCCCCGCCAGGCCCCCCGCCAGGCCCCCCGCCAGCCCCAACATGCCCCCCCATCCCCGCCATGCCCCCCGCCATGCCCCCGCCATGCCCCCCGCCAGGCCCAACATGCCCCCCATCCCCGCCAGGCCCCCCGCCAGGCCCAACATGCCCCCCATCCCCGCCATGCCCCCCGCCAGGCCCAACATGCCCCCCATCCCCGCCAGGCCCCCTGCCAGGCCCAACATGCCCCCCATCCCCGCCAGGCCCCCCGCCAGGCCCCCAAGCCAGCCAGTGGCCCCAAATCCAGATTGAATTAAACTCACTTGTTGGTCTGGAGGACCGTAGAGTAGCGCATACTGGGGGAGGACCCCATCCACAAGTTTCTCCAGCTCCTCTCCAGTGAAGGCAGGGGCCCTTTCCCCAGGCGCAGCAGCCATTGTCCCTTCCAGACCGAGGTCACAGCAACACTTGCAGTATAGGTCCTCTCCTGTGAAAGTTCAAGTCGCAAGTGGATAAGTAGATAGAAAATGGCGGTCACGTCCGCGGCGGTGCGTACCGCGGCGGTGCGTCCCGCCACCGCCGGCGCCCTTCGCCATTGGCTCCTGAAACCCATAGGCTTCAATGTTAACCAATGCGGCTTCGCGCCGCGGTCTTCGCCCGCCACCCGCCGCGGTGTGCCACGCCAGCGCATTGACCTCACATCCCATTGTCACACTTCACAGGTCAGGCAGCCGCCATTTCCAGGGCCCACATGGCTCAATTTCAACTGCGTCACACAGGCCTAGGCCTTGCATAGCCACTCAGACACGCCATTCACTGCATAGAGAATCGTTTACTGTGCTAGCTGTGAGTACGTACCTGTGGGTTGCTTGACTGTGTGCTCCATGTTGTCCTTCCTAGGCACCGTCCGCTGGGTTTGGCGAGGAGACGGATGAATCCTCCCGTGTACCGACCGCTGGTGGACCTGTCGACAGTGGAAGAACGCCACATTATCCTGACCTACCGTCTTAACCGTGCCACTATACATGAACTGTGTGCCCAGCTGGAGCCCGACCTGATGTCCCCCATCCGCCAACCCACAGGGATTCCCCCTCTGGTGCAGGTCATGTCAGTACTCCATTTCTTGGCAAGTGGTTCATTTCAGACAACAGTGGGAATTGCTTCTGGGATGTCTCAGCCCATGTTTTCGAAGGTGTTATCCAGAGTGTTGTCTGCCCTGATGAAATACGTGAGGAGCTACATCATTTTCCCTGAGGTGGGCGAATTGGCTACAGTGAAGGGTGATTTCTATGCCCTTGGACATATTCCCAACGTCATTGGTGCCATTGATGGGACCCATGTGGCTTTGGCTCCCCCAAGAGACAGGGAGAAGGTGTACAGGAACAGAAAAAGTTACCATTCAATGAACATCCAGGTGGTGTGTTTGGCTGACCAGTACATCTCGCATGTAAATGCCAAATTCCCTGGGTCAGTGCATGACGCCTACATCCTGAGGAATAGCAGCATCCCTTACGTGATGGAACAGCTAGAGAGACACCGTGTATGGCTAGTGGGGGACTCTGGGTACCCCAACCTGTCGTGGCTACTGACCCCAGTAAGGAATCCCCGGACCAGGGCAGAGGAACGGTACAATGAGGCCCATGGGCGTACTAGGAGGGTGATCGAACGCACCTTTGGCCTCCTAAAGGCCAGGTTTCGGTGCCTGCATATGACAGGTGGATCCCTAATGTACTCACCTAAGAAGGTGTGTCACATCATCGTGGCCTGCTGCATGCTTCACAACCTGGCTTTGCGCCGCCAGGTGCCTTTCCTGCAGGAGGATGGTCGAGACGGTGGTGTTGTGGCAGCTGTGGAACCTGAGGAGAGTGACGAGGAGGAAGACGACGGGGCTGAAACAGACAACAGGGACAGAATCATTGAACATTACTTCCAATAGGACACAGGTAACAATTCAAAGATAATTTAGTAAATGTGAACTACTCTCCTGCATCTCTGCTGCCTGTCTATTTGCCCCAGTGTATGATGACTGAGTTGTGGCTTTTCCCTCCCTATTTCAGATCTGGGGTCCCCACTACGAGTCCTGTGCTTCGTTTCCCCATGGACTACAGCTTTGTGGCAGCTGTTTGTTGACTTCACCATGTACAAGGACATATTTGCACTGTCATGTCAATTACAATATATTGAAATCACAGCCAGACTCCAGATAGTTTTGTGCAAAATAGGTGTTTATTTAAGTGCTCAAAATGGGATGGGTGGTTTCAAGTGGGTGGGGGCTATGGTGAAGGAATGTCCATGGCAGAGTCCAGAGTAACAGTCACACAGGTGCATTGTCCAGAGGCCTGTGGAGAGATGGAGCATGGGCAGTTCAAGGATGGACAGGGTGACAATGTGGGACAGTGGGATGACATCAGGTGGTATCCATTGCTGGCGGGGGTCTTGACATCCTACTCTGTCTTCTTGCGAGATCTCAGGGCCCTCTTGCGGGGTGGTTCTTCTCCTGCAGGAGGTGGGGGTCTGGTGGGCTGCTGCTGTGCGGGGGCCTCCTGTCCACTAGCGCCGGCGGAGGTGGTTGGCTGTTCTTGGTCCAGGCTAGTGGCAGGGGCCCTTGGGTGTTGTTGAGTGTCCGTCCTGGTGTTGACGAGGTCCTGCAGCAGCCCTACCATGGTAACCAGGGTGGAGGTGAGGGCTCTGATGTCCTCCCTGTACCCCGATAGTGTTCCTCCTGCAGTACCTGGATCTCCTGGAACCGGGCCAGTACCGTCGCCATCATCTCCTGGGAGCGGTTGTATGCTCCCATGATGGTGGTGAGGGCCTCGTGGAGAGTGGGTTCCCTGGGCCCGTCCCCCCCCTGTCGCACAGCTGCCCTCCGAGTTGCCCTGTTTCCCTGGGCCTCTGCCCCCTGGCCGGTGTGCCCACTACCACTGCCCCCAGGTCCCTGTTGTTGTTGGGGTGGTGGGTTATCCTGGGTGCCCTGTAGTGGTAGACACACCGCAGATTGACGCGCCCTGGAGACAGAGGCATGGGCCCGCTGGGTGGGAGCTGTGCTGGTGTTCCCAGAGGGGTTTGGGTCTGTAGTGGCCTGGGCCTGTGTGAGGGGAACCGACTGTCCAGAGGTCCCCGATGGTCCGGGCTGGTCATCGGTGTCCAGGTCGACAGAGCTGCTGTCATCGCTGACGGCCTCTTGGGTGGGGGGTGTGGAGAATTCTGGGCCCTCCGCGGCGGTGTGTTGACGGTCGGGTCCTGCAGGGGTATAGAGGTATGGTTATAGTTTCAATGTGTGCCATATGGGTGTATCTGTGGGTTCCCGTGTCCCCAAGTGCTGGCATTCGTGTGTGGGGGCTTTGGTGAGGGTGGCTTGTGGGGGGGATGTGTATATGCATTGGGCATGCTTTGGTGATGGGTGTCCATGCTTAGTGGACGCATGCAGGCCTAGGTTTTGGGATGTGTGGGTTGTAATGGTGAGACATTGGCAGGGAATAGGTGTGCTGGGGGTGGGGGTGAGGATGGTGGTGGGGGTGAGGATGGTGGTGGGGGTGAGGGTGGGGGTGAGGATGGTGGTGGGGGTGAGGATGGTGGTGG
This sequence comes from Pleurodeles waltl, assembly GCF_031143425.1. Taxonomy (NCBI): domain Eukaryota; kingdom Metazoa; phylum Chordata; class Amphibia; order Caudata; family Salamandridae; genus Pleurodeles; species Pleurodeles waltl. Next base: position 142,970,177 of record NC_090438.1, read on the forward strand.
GGGTGAGGGTGGGGGTGAGGATGGGGGTGGGGGTGAGGGTGGGGTTCGAGGATGGGGGTGAGGGTTGGGGTATGATTTGGCATGCAGGTGGGGGGGAAGCAGTAGTGAAGCTTCAACTTACCAGTATCCATTCCTCCGCCGACTCCTGCGAGGCCGTCAGGATGCAGGATGTTCAAGACTTCCTCCTCCCATGATGTAAATTGTGGGGGTTGAGGTGGGGGTCCTCCGCCAGTCTTCTGCACGGCGATGTTGTGCCTGGATACCATGGAACGCACCTTTCCCCGTAGGTCGTTCCATCGCTTCCTGATGTCTTCCCGATTTCTGGGGTGCTGTCCCACAGCGTTGACCCTGTCGACAATCCTCTGCCATAGCTCCGTCCTCCGGGCAATGCTGGTGTATTGTATCTGTGTGCCGAACAGCTGGGACTCTACCCGAACGATTTCCTCCACCATGACCCTGAGTTCTTCGTCTGAGAAGTGGGGGTGTCTTTGGGGTGCCATGGGGTGGTGTGTATGATGTGTGGGGTGGAGTATGTGTAGTTAAGTGTGTTGAGTGTGGTGGTGTGTGTTGTTTTGTGTGTGGATAATGTGTGGGTGATGGTGTAGAGTGGCTGTGGCTGCTAGTTTGTGGATGGTGGTGTCTCGCTCTGGCCTTCTTTCAGAATTTTTTGGCGTAGGGGTTTGTGGGTGATGTGGGTGTGTGTTTTATATTGTATTGTGTGTGTGGGAGTGGTGTGTGTATGTGTATCAGGTGTGTGGGATTCAAATCGTCCAATGTGGCTGAGTTTTGTTCGTTTGTGTGTATTCTGACCGCGGCGGTGTGTCCCGCCAATGGAATACCGCGTTTGAATGACCGCCGCGTGGATTCGTGGGTCGTAATGGCATGGGCGTATTTCTGTTGGCGTGACGGTGGAGGTTTTGTCACCTCCACTTTTCCGCCGACCGCTGGTCTGGCGGTCTGTTGTGGCTGTCGGATTTTCAGAGGTTTGCCTTCTGCGGGTCAGAATGACCGTGGCGGGTTTCCGCGACCGCGGCGGGATTATGGAGGATTTCTGACCGGCGGTAGGCGCCTTTTACCGCCGAGGTCAGAATGACCACCTATGTTTCGGATTGTCATCAGCTTACTTTAATCCAAAGCTGCCTACAGGTTGTTGTTGACACAAGCCCGGTCGGGTTGGGCCTGAACGTTGCCCAACATAATGGACTCCCAAATGCTCTAAGACATAGGCCCTCATTCTGACCCTGGCGGTCGGTGATAAAGCGGCGGCCAAGCCGCCAACAGGCCGGCGGTCTAAAATATGCAATTCTGACCCTGGCGGGAACAGCCAACACATCCCGCCGCATTAACACTCCGACCGCCACGGCGGTACAAACAAACAGCGCGGCGGTCCCCGCCAACAGCCAGGCGGCAGACAATGTACCGCCCACCCTATCACGACCCACCAATCCGCCACCTTTTCCGGGGCGGGAGCACCGCCGATAAAAACACGGCGGAAACAGACTACGAACGGGAAAACGCTCACCTCTACGCACTCCACGCGAGATTCCGGCAGTATGGAACCAGAGTTGCAGGTCATCCCCGCACTCCTATACCTGCTCATATACCAGGAGCACGCCCGGCGGCGCGGAAGACATCGGTGAGTACTGCACCTACGACACAGGGGAGGGAAAAGATTACCGGCACACACCCACCCACCCATACCCACTACAACACACACATCAATGCATTCCCACAGATCACTGTCACAACCCACAAACCCCCCCCTCCGAAATAATGCAAAGACCAAAAGAAGAGATCATAAACGGGCAGATATATTGAAATATGGACACCAGTAATCCCAATAAATAAATAAACTATGTACAAAATATACACAGCTACTAAATGTAGTCCAACCACTGTCCGTGGACCACAGGGGTCCTGTGCAAAGGGGCAAGGCCCAGTCCCACGACAAGAACTCCACGGAGAGAACACTGCAGGGGCATCAGAAAGAAAATAGGACAGGCACCTCAGGGGGAAGGGAAGGGGGGGCACCTCAGCCACTTGAGTACACGACGCCAGATCCACGAGGGGACTCCATGACCACTGGGCCATCCTGGGGAGTGCAAAGCCACAGTCCATACAGTCCATACAGTGGGTGGCCTGCCCACTGGGCCATCCTGGGGAGTGCAAAGCCACAGTCCATACAGTCCATACAGTGGGTGGCCTGCCCACTGGGCCATCCTGGGGAGTGCAAATCCACAGTCCAAACAGTCCATACAGTGGGTGGCCTGCCCACTGGGCCATCCTGGGGAGTGCAAAGCCACAGTCCAAACAGTCCATACAGTGGGTGGCCTGCCCACTGGGCCATCCTGGGGAGTGCAAAGCCACAGTCCAAACAGTCCATACAGTGGGTGGCCTGCCCACTGGGCCATCCTGGGGAGTGCAAAGCCACAGTCCAAACAGTCCATACAGTGGGTGGCCTGCCCACTGGGCCATCCTGGGGAGTGCAAAGCCACAGTCCATACAGTCCATACAGTGGGTGGCCTGCCCACGTGGCCATCCTGGGGAGTGCAAAGCCACAGTCCATACAGTCCATACAGTGGGTGGCCTGCCCACTGGGCCATCCTGGGGAGTGCAAAGCCACAGTCCAAACAGTCCATACAGTGGGTGGCCTGCCCACTGGGCCATCCTGGGGAGTGCAAAGCCACAGTCCAAACAGTCCATATTGTGGTATACACAAGCAGAAGTTTGTCACAAACTGAAAATCCCTGTTCACAACGTGAACATATACAAGCAGAAGTTTGTTCACAACTGAGCATCCCTATTCACAACATGAGAAAGCAGTGGTGTAACTTATGAGCATTTCCATGTATTCTTATATGGAAAAACTTTCACTCTTGTAACCGATCATCAAGCATTGCTTACCATCTTTGGCAATTCAAAAGATAAAGGGCCTGATTCTAACTTTGGAGGACGGTGTTAAACCGTCCCAAAAGTGGCAGATATACCACCTACCGTATTACGAGTCCATTATATCCTATGGAACTCGTAATACGGTAGGTGGTATATCCGCCACTTTTGGGACGGTTTAACACCGTCCTCCACAGTTAGAATCAGGCCCAAAATTCCTCCTAGAATTCAACATTGGTGTTTGCAACCACAGGATAATGACTACACTATCATGTACCAAACAGGGAATGATAAAAACCCTGCTGACTACTTTTCGCAAGGGCCATTGCAGTGTCATGATGCCCCTTTCATAGAGGCTGGAGCCAACATTAACTTCACAGTGAAGTCCAATACCCTTGCCGCTATTTCTTTGGACCAAATTATTACTGCAACAAGCAAAGACTGAGACACATTGATACTAAAGGACATTATTGCACATCAATCCTGGAAACAGCATACTTGACCTCTCACACATGACAGAGAATATCAAAAGTTGAAAAATTTAAAAGGCGCACAGTCTGTCCATTAATCAGGAAGGTATTGTCTTATAAGGTTTGAGAATTGTTATAGCAATATATGTTTCAGCCCCAGGGACCGTGTCTAATTAATCAAAATGGCAGTCACATCTTTCTGGTCAGACTAGGGGCAGCCAATCACAGCATTCCTGCTGTCACGCACATTTGTGAATTCACTGTGATAACCATGAAAACTTTGTGATGGATCCGCAGCCCTAGATATACAAATGTATTTCTCCTTTAATATCTCAAAAACTACTCAACTGATTTACACCATAGTAACAGAAACACAATCTGTGTACTGAAAGCTAGCTTTCTGCCAAATTTGGTGTAATTCTGTCCAGTGGTTTCGAAAGGTAGTTGTGTACAAAGATTATATTACAATTAACATGGGAAACACACAGTTTTCTACCCCCCTCCCCTTTTTCTCAGCCCCAGCTTGGTGAATCACCAGCACACTTTTTCTAGAAAGGTTTGTGAAGAATCGTCAAACAGTGCCAAAGGCAAGTCAAAAACAAGGTCCTAACTATAACTACCTAATTAACAAGGGGGCTTGTTAGTTAACGGTGATGAGAACCTTTTAGTTCCAGATGGACTCCATAGAACTGTGATATAAGTGTTGCATCTTTAGGTTGCTGAGTTTGCAGTTACATGCAGAGAATTAAAGCTGCATAAGCTCTGTGTGGCATATTCATTTACGAGTACTGAGGCTGGAGACGTCGCTACAGGTAGTATATAGGGGCTTTAAAAGGGGTTTTTATGTTTTATTCTTTAGTTGAAAGAATGGGGGTTTGGAGGTAGGTTTACTCCTCCTGATCATAGTACATAAATCTAAGAAAGATTTAGGGGCTCATGTCACATTGGGAGGAATAATTTATTTGGAACAACCAATTTTCGGGTGATGGTTTTTAGTTATGTCCTTGGGTAATTAAATTTATTGTGTCAGTGTCAGGCATATGTGTTTCAAAGAGTCTAAAGCTGATAGGGGCCCTGGATGGGAAGTGTTTTATGTTTGGGTAACTAACCGTTAGATGTAAAAGTGCTGGGGGCCCAGGTCGGGGATTATTTTATTTTTGGATAATTAATTTGGAAGTGAGGATTTTTAATTGTGTTCTGTATTATTTAATATGGGAGTTCAAGGTTGAGTATTTTGTTTTTGGGTGTGTGAGTGTTCATTTAAGTATTTTAAATTATTAAATACATCTTTCATTTAACGGTTAAAAGGGGGATGCAAAGATCTTTTTGTGCTTTGGAGTTATTTAATTTGGGGTTTCAAGTTTTTTTTTAATTCATTAATTATTTTTAAGGTAGATTTTAATTTATAAAAACAAGCCACTTACTTGTTGATTTTGTTTCTCTTGAAACAAACATTATATGCCCCTAGCATAATATATCCTATTCATTTTGTAGCACTAAATAACATTTACATCTAAATACAACACCACACGCTATCAATCAATCAATCTTTATTCAGGTTAAAACATGATAAACTATAAAACACTTTGAGGGTCATTCTGACCCTGGCGGCCGGTGGCCGCCAGGGCTACCGACCACGGGAGCACCGCCAACAGGCTGGCGGTGCTCCAATGAGCATTCTGACCGCGGCGGTTCAGCCGCGGTCAGAAGCGGAAAGTCAGCGGTCTCCCGCTGACTTTCCGCTGCTCTTTGGAATCCTCCATGGCTGCGGAGCGCGCTCCGCAGCCATGAGGATTCTGACCCCCCCTACCGCCATCCAGTTCATGGCGGGAAAGCCACCATGAACAGGATGGCGGTAGGGGGGGGTCGCGGGGCCCCTGGGGGCCCCTGCCGTGCCCATGCCAATGGCATGGGCACGGCAGGGGCCCCCGTAAGAGGGCCCCGAAAAGTATTTCAGTGTCTGCCTTGCAGACACTGAAATACGCGACGGGTGCCACTGCACCCGTCGCACCTTCCCACTCCGCCGGCTCGATTACGAGCCGGCATCCTCGTGGGAAGGTCGTTTTCCCCTGGGCTGGCGGGCGGTTTTACTGGAACCGCCCGCCAGCCCAGGGGAAAACTCGTAATACCCGCCGCGGTCTTTTGACCGCGGCGCGGTAATTTGGAGGGCGGGATCCTGGCGGGCGGCCTCCGCCGCCCGCCAGGGTCATAATGAGGCCCTTTGTCATATAAACATAAAAGCAAATAAAAATTATCCAGATCTAAAATCACTAAGAACTGCATTACATCGCCAAAAATGAATTGATTCATAAATCATAAATATATAACAGCAGGATGAAACATTCTAAGAATGGATACATAAAAACCACATAAAAAATAGATACAAAAATTACAACTACTAAAAACATCCAGTTTCTAACTGTGTCAAGTCTTTCCCTTCATGTATAGCATTGATAATAAAAACTTTGCAACAGTGTTTCATACAGTAATATCAGTTAAATCTATCTGATCTTGGAATGCCTCCAAAGAGTCAAACAACTTCTCTTTTAAAACTAATTGTTTTAAAAATTGTCTCCTATGGACAAGATACATTTTTCAGAAAAGTCCTAAATGTAATGTTGACTGAGTGGATCTTTAGTCACAGGGGCATATCAAATTATTAGAACACCAGCAGCCTGTTTTCGAGAATGCAACCAGATGATGGACTATACCAAAATGGAATTGAGTTGGGAGATATCTATTGTATGGTGCACATTGGAGACCAATCTAATAGAAGGATGAATCCCTAAGTACTTGTGGGTTGACAGGTACCTTACTAAGGTAATTTTATAATGTATCTCAGATGCCTTTACTGTGCACTCAAACCATAGGGGAAATCTTTTAAATCTCTTATCGAGAACCATGCTATATTTTCCTCAGTCTTGCAAAGGTTCACATTCCAATTATCAAGTCTCTTTAAGATATCTCCAATATGTGCTATCTAAGGGATTTTGAGCACCAGATTTAATGCTATGCAATCTCTAAGAATTGCTTTGGTGAACTGTGTCTCAGTGTTGGACCAGATTGAATGCCAGAAAAGGAACAGTTTTGCATCTGTTGTATCCATTAAAAAGGGGAGCCATAATTCCATAGGTGTAACAGTTTGTAAAATAGAATGTGGTACCACAAGGAGTCATCTAAAACTTAAAGCCTGATTATGACCTTGGGGGAGGGTATTACTCTGTCAGAAACGTGACTGATATCCTGTCTGCCATATTACAAGTTACATAGGGTATAATGGAACTGATAATATGGCAGGCTGGATATTTGTTTGGGCGGAGTAATCCCCTCTGACATGGTCATAATCAGTCCCATATTCTCTTATCATAGTAACATTTTGTTATTCCCCCACCGCATTACCCTGCAACATATGTCACTGCTGCAACTGTTATGGCACCATAGAGGGGCAGCCTTTAATGAGCTTTATGCCTAATTTTGTTGCAATATAAAATGGACAAGTATTTAATCTGCCTTAACCAGTACTCACAGTAAACTTTTTTTATTAACCCTTAGGGCTCTCTCCTCCATATACTCTTTGAAGGTGTTGGTAAGACTGCAAGCCTATATGAATTTGAGATAGTAGGACCATGTTATAGGCATACAAAAGATTCAGTACAGGCCATTGACCAGTTCTAAGAGTGTCAGCAACAAGAGATTGTGGTTTTTCATCAATGACATTGATATAGAATGGGAGAGAAGTGGTGCAAAAGCGCATCCTTGCTGCACTCCTTGTCCTAGTCTAAATGACTGAGCTAATTCCCCCAGTGGCCCATACGTAACTCTTAACAATAAGTTATTATGGCTATGGACTCAAAAAAGATTATGGGTCTGATTATGAGTTCGGCAGATGAGATGACCCTTCCGCCGAACTTCCAATGGGGAGGTTGCTGCCATACTGGCTCCCTCCGTGCTGGGATCATTACGACCTTCCCGCTGGGCTGACAGGTGAAAATCAAGGTTTCTGCCCGTCAGCCCAGTAGGCAAGTGGCGGTAGCCTTGCCACTGGCTCGTAAGAGAGCCAGTGGCAAAGCTGCAGCCCGCAGGGTCCACCATCACCCTCGCACAGCAGACAGCAAGTATTCTGAGGGTGCTGGGCAGGTGGACCCATGCACCTCCCATGCCAATTGCATGGACAGTACAAGGGCTCCCCCCGTGGACCTATGCATCTGTTCTCCGCCAGCCTTTTCACAACAGTAAAACCACCTGAAAAGGTTGGTGGAGAACCAGGTCATAATCAGCAGGGGGGCACTGAGTTCCTCACCGCCCTGGCTGATGCCAACCTGGACTGCCGTCAACCCTTCGGACCATTCCTCCCAGCGGAGGCATTGGTCGTTTGGAGGTCAGACTACCGAACTGGCGCCAGTCAGTTCTGCCACCATGAGGCTGGCGGTCTCAAGACCGCCAGGCTTGTCAGGCTTGTAATGAGGCCCTTTATCCTTAGGTGTACCCAATCGATCCATGCACTTCCACAATTTATTGCAATTTACCAAGTTGAAAGCACAACTAAGATCCATAAAACACACATACAGGCTACCTTCCTTTGCCCTTGTATACTTCCTCACCAGAAAATTCAGGTTGAGGCACTGTTCTACGTCCTAAACCTTTTTTTTTTTAATTACTGTTTGTTATAGGTTGAAGATTGCTTGTCTCGTAGAAAACCACACAGCTGAGCCATGTTAGTATTGCTTACTTTTGAAAGCAAAGTGTTTGTTTGGGTAAATGGACAGGGGATTGCTTTCAATGTAACAACTATCATCCAAATGTCACTATTTCCAGATTTGAAGTAGTATGGAGAATACGACATAATATTATGCTTTTCTGAGGTTTCTTGTCATAGTGTAGGAATGAATCATGGCTAACAATTTGGGTCAGTTCCAAAGGCCTTTCTATGCCACTAAAGACTTTGGATTGGGGCAGAAGACCCTTATCCCCCACCATTTGTTTGCTAAAAATGTTATTTAAATTTGGGATTTCTGTCATTAGTCCAACAACATGCATAGGGATGTAATCGGAAATGCAAGCTGGTGCTTTTATATCTTAACAGTTTTTCTAACCACTCCTTCAATAGCAGAAGCAAAGTACCTATGTGCTGAAGTATTCTACATAAATGGCACTGGAGTAACCGCTGTGCCACTCCAGTAGCTAGACAAATAGTTGACACAATGTCAAATAGCCCTCTGTTTAATTAGCCTCTCTTTTCAATAGATATATACATTGTGTTTTAAGAGCTGCCCATGTTGAAAATAAATAAAATGCTTTCCATTTTAATTTTCTGTTTTTAGAAAATGAAAGAAATGAGAGAACAAATTGTTTAGGCATTTGTAAACAAATTGCTAAGTATTGTTTTAACTATTATATTTAGTTTAGTACTTGCTTTGAGTATTCGTGAAGTCTCACAAGAAGCATTCACCTTCTCTTTCCTGTTCTTTTATTTATTTCCCTGTAGAATTCAGTGGAAAAGAAAACTGTAATAAGTTTATTGTTAGAATATTTAGTTTGGTATATTGTTATCGTTAATTGAAAATAATTAACTTGTGCAATTAAAATATTATTCAACTTTTCCACTGTGAAAGAAAATGAAAAAAAAATACTGTGCCTGTGAGGGATTAAAAAAACTTTACTCTTGTTTCATGTTTGCAAAAAGGGTTTTAAAAAGTAAATGTTTACCTGATTTTGCTGGATTATTATTTATTTTCATTTTTCAGGGTCAATTTTAAGAGAATCACTATGGTTTTCTGGTAATGAATTCCTTCACGTATGTTTTTTGTCTTGGACATAGGTGGTTAGTTTTTTTAGTAGTTCTTCTTTATGTTGCAAAGAAATTCAAATTTCATTTGAAACACTTTCTATTATTCATTATTGTTTTTGATGTGTTTTGGGTAGCATTTACTGTTTTTTAATACTTACCTATTATTGGGACTTCGGTTAATGGTTGTAGGGTTAAAACCCTACTCAAGCTACAACCACCATCCTTGCTAGGGTGAAACACAAACAAAACACTAATTAACCGGGGCTTGTTAGATTGGCACAAAAGCTGACAGGCTTAATTTAGAGGCAATGTGTAAAGTATATATGCAGCACATAAGCATTCATAAATCACGAACACAGCACAAAAAAACCCACACCAATTCTAATAAATTATTTAACCCTAAAACAACAAAAAGTAGTACCAGTGTTATGAGTTTTTAAAGTTTTAAAGAAAAATATGGTGCCTTAAAGATCAAATCACCAAGCGCAGATATCTACTTGTGGGAGACTGGGTCAAAATAGAAAAACATGGCTGACTGCAAAGGAGACAGATACAGAAACGTGGATTGAGCCAATTCGGCACTTACCTTCAGAGTTAGAAGAAAGTCTGAACAAAATGTTCTGAGAGGGTAAAGTTTAATGGGGCAAGGCTGCAGGCAGGAGGGAGCATCAACGTTGGGGTATTGCTGGATGAAGTCATGGTGAAGATTTCTATATTCAGGCTTAGTCAGTTAAAAAAAAACAAAAAAACAGGACAAGGCAGGAGGCTGTAGCCAACAAGAGTGCCAGGAGGCTGTATACCCCTTTGGTGAAAGACAAATAAACAGGATTTGCTACTGCAGAGAAAGAATGTAGTAGGAGCTACTGTGAAGTCAAGCCAACCAGCAATGCACCTTAGGCCAATACAAGAGAAAGTTTGGTACTGGTCTCTTTGGTCCTCAGTTTTTAGCCAAAATATTTCCATGTCCCAGGTCTTAGATTTTAGCTATATGGGCACCTTTAGCACAACCAGCAAGGGTCCAAGTCTGGAGTGACACTGGTTCGGGCATCATCCCTCACTCAAGCTGGGTCCAGTCGTGTGTTCAAGATGGTTGGAGCCTTTTCTGTCTCTGAGGCTCTGATCAGAAGGTCAGTCAACTAGCCCTTGGAGTTTCTCTGGGAATCTTGGATTCAGCAAAAGAACAGGGATCAAACAGCAGGCCAAATCTCTGAAAGGAAGATGTCAGGTAACAAAGCAGTAATTTCAGGTGCTGCAAGGTAGTCTTCTGAAGTATACAGCAGGCAATAGCAGCAGGCAGTCCTTTGAGAGTGCTTCAGCAGGTCCCGAAAATGAACTGAAGAGTGGGTCTATTTTTCATTTCTGGTGTTTCCTTTGAAGTACAATACGTTTCTGGAGAATTTATTTTGAAGCGCATTAAATTTTATGACTCCCCTGTCCTGGTTCTGGGCTGACTGCATAAGTAATGCAGGCGTGACAAGTCGTTTGTTTGAAGGCAGATTACAGCCTATTCAGCAGTAAGTGGGGCTCTGCCCCATCTTGCCAGTTGATGGTCCATCCAGGCAGACCTGATCCCTCCACTATGTGGCACACTGGAAAGAATAAACAATGCCCAACTGCCAACTAGACCCATTCATGTCACCAAGGAGCAGGCAGCAGGCACCAGATAAGCTAGGGCAGGAAAATGCCAACTTTCTAAAAGTGGGATTTTCAAAATTCGACTTTTCCATTAAAGAGGATTTTAATTACAATTTCTAAGACACCAAAAACGAAATGCTTACCTGTTTCCACTCAAACGTTAGCACTCATTAAATGCAATGTGGCAACCCCATGTTATCCTATGACAGAGGTGGGTCTCACAATAGTGAAAAACAAATTTAGGAGTTTTTCATTAACAGGATATATAAAACTCAAAAGAATATGTCCAACATTTCAATTATAATGTATGCTGCCCTATTGTCTGTCTAGGTCCTACCTTAGGGGTGACATATATAGTGGCTACTTGAGTGGGAGGCACAATAGGTGTTGCAGTCCCACTAGTAGAATTTGATTTACAGGGCCTGGGTGTTGCCTATCACTTATCAGTAAATTAATTATGTCAAACAGGTTTAAGCCAATTGTACCATGTTTAAGGAAGAGGTCACAAATACATTAGCGCTGGTTACGAGAGGTAAAGTCCTAAGGCCAATGCGCAAAAAATGACTAGGGATAACCCTGCGAAGAGGGTCAAGTCCTACCCTATGCAGTCAGACTGATGGCATTGTGGCATTGTGGAACAGTGCTCTAAACACTTCTTGTCACCCATGATGTAATCTGAAATGTCTCCAGACAAGTGACCACAAAATGGTTCTTGCCAGTTACAGGTTTATTTCGTGATTACTGTGTCTTTACAGGATAATAATTTTTTTTTAATGAAAAAGTATTTTCAAAATCCTATCTAAAAAATGTTGACTTGCATTTGTGCCAGTATGTTTTGTTATGTTCTGTTATGTTATGCAGATTAGATTTTTTAGATGTCACAATCATCGGGGAAGGTATCCTAGTGTGAATATAGTCACATGAAGGACCTAGTAGGACTAGTCGAAAAGCTAGGTCTTCAGCTTGTTTGTGACAACGTACAGGTGTGCCAGGTTTTTCTGATGCTGATTGGGAGACATTTGAAATTCTTCCTCAGCATCTTCAGGGTGTGGAAGCATGAGGTGGTACCAGCATTGACTTGGGTGATGATGTTGAGTATGCTTTTGATGATGAACCAGAGGTTCTAGACGTGGGTGGTGGGGGTAAGTATTGGGTTCTAGCTCTGTTGGCCACCAGGTGGAGTCTCATGGTGATATGCTCTTCCTGAAGTTCAAGATTTCTCTATCATCAATGATCAGTACAGGTCCTGGTTCTATGAGCACAGGAGGAGGACTGTGTTGCTAAAACGATCCCCTTTTTTGTTTATATGCACATACAGAGTGTGCAATTGAAATTGGTCTTATTGGCAGGATCATGAACTATAAATCAGAGACACTGCGATCACCTCTGGGTAGTTTCTTACATACTTTTGAAATGGAGTTGGATTGTTGGATGAGTAATTAACTTGTGGAAGATTTTTCTTCTAAGTCTCTGGCCTGGCAAGAGCACTGGGATTGAATATACCAATTTTAAAAGCCTCACATTTTGTGCTGAAGTGCATAGTACAAAAGCCCTTATTAGCCACAAACCTCACCTGTCCTAACCCCCAGTTGCGGACACTTGTCAATAGCGGTGGTGGGGCAGTATTAACCAAAATAAAACATTCATAAAGTGTCTTTATGTTGGGAGAAACGGTTCCATCTCTCCTTCCATCTCGGACTCCCGGAAGCACATGGTTCCAGACCTTCCTCCAATCGCGATGCTGCTATCAACAGCATGACAGCAGCATTGTGATTGGTCTGAGCGCCCTGCTTCAGTGCTCAGACAGTGAGTAGGGCCTTGTGCACTTTCTCCTCCTGACTGTTCAATTCAGCCGGATACAGACGGATGGAGAAATGTAAAGTGCAAATGACTATCTGGCACTCACTTCTGTGCACATAGCCCTCTTCAATTCCAGCCCTGCCCCACCCTCCCCCTGCTCTTGAGGAAAAATAAAATGATGATAACCTTACATTATTATCATTTTATTTTTCCCTTTCGTCCAATGAGGCGACTCTCCTCCACCTTAGCAGAGCACTGCTAACCCCTTGAGATAGTTTAATAAACTGTAACAGTCCGAGGTCTGATAAGTTTATAGTAGTCAGCGTAACAAACCAGGATGCCCATGTAGACACAAGTCGAATTGCCCCTTTAAAGCTTTTGGGTGCCTCAAGTATGTTGGGAGGAGCTGAACAGTGACTGTACGTAAGGACACCCATCCACGAAAAAACAACTTGATAGCATAGATGTACATGAAGAGGGCGTTCAGAGAAACAGTTTAATCAGTTCTCAATGGATGGTAAATAGGAAATGTGATAGCCCTGAAATTATAAATAGTCGTACAGACAGAGTCAATTTAACTCACATTAAGACACAGGCCTGGTCTGCTCTCATAAATGTAGATTTACCCAGCCCCAAGTGTTCACTGAGTGATAAAGGATTCCCATTAAGGACAGATGAGAAAACAGGTTAGCTAGCAGTGACATTAAACTCTATGACTGCATTATTGACATTGATCACTTAAGTCTTAAACACGCAATTGCTCTGCTCTACAAGGATGGTCAAATAGATATTCTGCTGAAAATAGCAAATCCATTGCAAAAATTAGATAGTAAATTGCCAATAGCAATGCTCGCATGCACTGAAATTAACAAAGGAGACTCCCTCTATTTTTACATACTATGGTATCAGCCTGGTTAAAAAATGAACAGGATATTAAGAGCAATGTAATTGCTGTGCCTACTACCAACATACTAGAAACAAAGGAATAAATTAACAACCTTAGTACTTGTGAAGGAAATTTGATACAAAATGACATGAGGTTAAAAAATAACCAACCAAATACCTCACTTGGAAAGGGGAGTGCCAATAGACTAAGGAAATGATGTTAATGAATATTCCCGCTCAACCTTCTGGGACAGATCCCCACCAAGATGAAATATCTCAAAGTATTGAAGATAAAGAATCAAAGAGCATCAAGAGAATGTTTCAGAAGCTATGTCCCAGGAAGTGACTGAAAATGGTGAAGGGCAACCTAGCCTCTCTAGGAAAAACAAAAAAGACGATTGACATTTCTTAAAAAGGATATGAGTACAGCAACAATAACCTATTGTTTTTTCCTCAGATACACCAATGATAACCCAGAACTTGGAACATAGCATATCATTCACACAGACAAGCTCTGTGTGTGTGGTGGAATGCACAATTTTGCAACTAGTTCTTTCATTAATGTCAACTGCACAAATTTGTGAAAACACTAGATATAACAATCTTATATTTGTAGGACGCATGGAGGTCCAACTGAGCCTCCAGATGTGGCTGTTTAGGAGGATACCAAAATTGTCATCCAGGACAACTTAGGGAAGGATCTAAACTCATTAGGTAGATCTACCCATGCTGAAAGTAACTGGAAAAGTATTGAATCGATCCAGAATGAAGAATCACAGCTCATTTCAACTACTTCCCAGACCATCATGTGGTACAACGTCAAAATACACTACAAGAATATTAGATCTGCAGTTTTGGACAATACAGGGAGCCAGCAGACAGTGTGGAAGACAGTCAGGTGGTCTTGCAACGTATATTTCAATCATGGTGTACTTCAAGTGTATTGCTATAGACATTGCTTCAAATTATATTCCAGTAACTAAGGGCCCTGATTTAGATCTTAGCGGTGTTACTGCTAAACTGCATGGGCAGCAGATGTGAAAACACTGTCAAGTCGACAGTGTTCAGCCTCCCAAATTTAGATGTATTGCAGCTGAGCTGCAGACCGCCACAACAGAGCACCCTCTCTGGCCGTCAGGAAGGTGAGTTCCAGCCGGCCATATTTAGATTTTTCTGCTGTGCAGGCGGTATCATATCTGCAGATTGCTGACAGACGGAGACTGTTGCTGGACTCATTGGACCTCATACAATGGCAGTGACTATGGAACGCAGGTAAGTCACACACACACACTCTACCTCAGCCTTGTGTCTCCCTACACAATACACAAATCCAACACCACACAACTCGTACATACCAAACACACCCATTGCCATACATCTATGATACAACCCACACACACACTCCATTGATTTTGACACAACCACAACAACCAACACAACTACACACGCTATGTAGACACACTCACACAAAAACACAGCTACATACATCACAAAAAACGTCTGCCACATAACAATGACACAGACCTGAATGTATCATACAACAACATGACACACAATCAAAACCATATGCAAGTGGCACACAGGCGAACACAACCACATCACCCACTTCAGCCTCCCCTCACCTCTACCAGCCAATCCAATCCAATCGGACACACACACACACACACGTACTGATTCACATACACAACAGGAAGCACAACCTTACCATGTAATGGGCACACATGGACACAATTTAACAGTATGATTGTACCGTTCTTTTGGTGCCACTCTTCATTTCAATTATAGAACAGTAGCCCTCTTAGACTTAGAAGCAAAGGTCTTTGCTAAATTTCTTCAGGCTGAATAGGAAGAAATAGATTACCAAATTCCAAATCTTGCTCATTTGCCAAACAGGGTTTAAGAAAAGCTGTGAAACATTGGATAACATTATGCTATTATACAAAGCAATTGCCCCAAAATTGTCACTGTACATGTGCTTCGTAGAGCACAGCATAGCCTTTGACAAAGTCTATTGAAGAATCCTGTGGAGAAAGTTTTAGGCCTGGAATATACCTGAACAACATTTTACTGCAATTAAATGCTTACATACTAATACTCAGGTAACAGTAAAATTAGGCAGATGGACGACAAACTCAAAGAAAATTCCACCAAATTTAGGTTTGAAACAGGGTAGCGTCCTGGCACCTGTCCTCCTCAACTATTTACTGCTGACCGACAGCCAGCCATTAGTGGGTGAATCAAAAATGTTTCCTTCAAAATTGGGAATGCAACATCTGACACTTTTACAATATGCAGATTATAGAGAAATGTTGTATCACCTGCAATAGGCATTCTTTTTGCAACCTTTATTTCAATTTTTCAGAAAAAACACAGTATCATTCAGTACGTGAGCATCATAGACAAGTTGACAACAAAGACAGAGCAACACAAGGAAAATGTGTGTTGGACAGGACAAGAAATTCATGTTGGTGAAGGCTCTGTCATTACGAAATCTCTTTCCAGACAGTAGTGCTATTAGATCCTTGGGCTAAAGTCCAAGGCCCTGTCGGTCTAGTGGGGCATAGTGGGGGTGGTTTTCAATGGAGTCAATTGCGTTGTCACATCAAACTGAAAATAGCAACAACTGAAAGAGGTCTCAATATTGGGGGGAAAGATGAGGGAGGGAAAGACAGTGGGAGGAAAAAGTTAAAGGACATGGGTTTGATCCTAAGGTTTTCAGTAAAGGGGTGGGCGGAAGTAGGAGGGTATGTCAGTCAGGGATGGCAGGTGGTACCCTGATGAGGAGCAAGTGTTGTGATGTCATGCATTCACCTGGTTTTAACTGTGGAGACTTCCAAACCCAGCTGGGGCAGCTTAATGATGCAAGTAACAACTATCTAGTTCTATTAACTGCCCCCGCGTGGGAAGCGCAATGGGATAAAACAAGGACAGACGAGCTTGCATCACTGAGAGAACTGCTCTGCTATCTGGTGCACCGCCTAGTAGAATCGGTACTCCCTGGACCTCGTTATCCTCAATGCAGGAGTGGAGCACTAACATAAGAAGAAGAAATGTTACTCATTGGTTCTTAACCCTGTATGATTTAGCAACTGTTTACATGACATGTACACCTGCATACTTCATCATAAATATTGCACGATGGAGAGCAGGAACAATTTTAAGAATAAACAGTAGTTTTATGGCATTCCAAAACATTCAAGGTTCAAATTCAAACTCAGATTCAACTTCCAGCTCTAGAATTTGTTCCAAACACACTGGATACAACATGTGAAGAAACGCGATAGCAATGAAATGATCCCAGAGTACTGGCCCTTAAGGGCCTAATACTACAACAATATCCAACATCCAAATACGTGTATATGCCTTAATGAAAATCAGTCTTGGAATATCCACTAAACTATGGATTAGTGCGCTGTAACCTGAGGGTAAAATACTTAGCCTTGTCTATGATGTTAACTGGAATCTGAATAAGCCAAGCGCCGATGCAGAATCAGAGGGGGGATTTATGCTGGAAGAAGAGATTGTTCCAGAAGACATGTGTCTCATGTAAAAGCATGGAATATTTCAATGAACCTGGGGAAAATGCCGTAAAACATACAGCGGATATGAGGTCTTGCAGGTGCAAATAGTAATTGGAAACAATTAACAAGTATAATGGAACCCAAAGTGCATTATGGGACAGTTCAATGGGTCACAGTGGATACCATATCCTATCCTAAAGACACATGATAATTTGCAGGTACAAAACATGTTAAGGGCCTGATTGAAAGATTAGTGAAGGGGGTTAATTCATCACATACGTGACAATGATCCCGTCTGCCATGCTACAATTCCATTGTAGCCAATGGAACTTGTAATCTGTCAGATGGGCTATCTGTCAAGTTTGTGACGGAATAACCCTTCTACCAAACTTTAAATCAGGCCCCGGATTTGCTTAGCAACAGAATTGGAGGTTCAATAGTTCAGCTTTCCTCGGATGGGGGGCATGGAGTGCTTGAGATAGGAAGGTGCCACAAGGGAAGGATGACATGAAGTGCTTGAGACAGGGAGGTGCCACAAGTGAAGGATGACATAAGCCCAGTGAGTGAAACCCACAGCACACAGGGCACAAGATGGAGTCATGACAGTCCCCCCGGCAAAGACCGACCTACCGGGCATGAAAAGAATGAACTAGCAGAGGGACATGAACATTACTAGCTGGTTCCCAATAGTGTTCCTTAGGACCATGCCCTTTCCTGGCAATTAGGTAAAAGAAATGACCCTTAACACTCAGTGAATCTAGAATCTTTTGAACTTTAAAATCTAGGGCCCATATTTATACTTTTTTTAGCGTCACATTTGCGTAATTTTTTTATGCAAAAGCGGCACAAACTTCAAAATACAATTGTATTTTGTACGTTTGCACCGATTTTGGGTAAACAAATGACACAAATGCGGCCCTAAAAAAGTATAAATATGGGCCTAGGTGACCATCCAGGGTTACAGGTGGAGGAGGAGGAGTGGGACGGAAATATGGAACACAGGGTTAACAGGCAAATCACCTGTCAGTTGGAGCTTGACCGCTATGGGGTTAATAACCTTTTCAATTGGGAAGGGACAAATAAATCGAGGTTGCAATTTGTGAAGACCATGTAGCTGTATGTTTTTTGTGCAAGCCAAACCTGATCTCCACTTTTGTAATCCAGTGGTTGCCAACGGTGTTTGTTATGAATTTTACTCCATGTTATCTTTAGCTTGTTGTAAGTGTTGTAACACCTCTTGCTGGGAATCAGAGAGGCGCTTTACAAAGGTTTGTATTGCTGGTACATTTTCAAATGATTTAACAATATTTGTAGGTAACATTTGTGGATTAGTGCCTGTTACACAATAGATCCCCCAGTGGCAGAATGCTGTAAATTGTTACACCCAAATTCTACAACAGGTAATAAGGACTTCCACTCTTTAGGAGTTAAGGTTAAAAGACATTTCAATATCTGTTCCAGTACCTGATTTACTCTCTCAGCCTGCCCATCGGTTTGTGAGTGTGTGACAAGGACTCCTCCCCAGAACTCTCCTTACCCAAGGACACTTCAGCTTACTCTCATGCAGTCTGCCTCAGTCACCTAAGGGAGAAATTTGATAACAGTGAGACGGCAACAACAATAATGAAAGACTTTTCTTTCCAGGGGCTGTGATCCGGAAGTACTATCCCAGAGACCGAAGTGCATTGGATGACAAGCCTGGAGGGGCTGGCCAAAGAAGAGAAAATGGCCTGGTCAAGTAACGTAGAGGAGACAATTAGAGCAGCAGAGGGGATGAGTCTGGCTGACCACAGATGCAGAGAGATACTGGAGGAGACAGACTTGCCCAGCCTGGGAACAGAATGGCAAAGTAAAGGAACCAGAGCAAGAGATACCGATGGACTAGAGGAGACCGAAACATGGTCAGAAGAGTGGTGCAATTCAGGGTCACCCGACAAGCACTAAACTCACAGAGAGTTGCGGCAGACGCAGTGAATTTACTGTGGGATGCCTGATAACGTTATTGTGATTTCCTTGGGTATATTTTTTTCTCTTTTCTTTCTCACTCCATTCCTTTTTCTTTATTTTTTTGTTTGTTCATTGTGGTTTGGGTTTTAAACCGTCACACCCTACCATCTTAGACAAGGGAGAGATGGACAGGAAGTGTGAGGAAGTGAAAAGTGGGGAACATAAGCAAATGAAAAGCCAGTCCAAGTGGAGTAAGGACTAAATTGACTGATATCAAGTATCTGTTGTACACCAACTCTGTATTATTGGGTTATTTTCACATTAAGCATGGCTGGCTACTTCTTTTGTCCAAACTAGCTTTGCAGCCTTATAGCCTTGTACACTTGCACACATGAAAGCCACCCTAGTCAGGTCCTACTATAGTCACAGTGGGACTATCACTGCACTGGGTACTATGATGATGGTCTAAGAAAACAA
Source organism: Pleurodeles waltl (assembly GCF_031143425.1). NCBI lineage: Eukaryota > Metazoa > Chordata > Amphibia > Caudata > Salamandridae > Pleurodeles > Pleurodeles waltl. The sequence continues at coordinate 142,989,589 of NC_090438.1, forward strand.
AAGCAAATTACTGACTGCTGACGGTGTTGGTGGGCAGACACCGGGTTACCAGTAAAGAAAGCAAAGAATATCAGAAGAATGTTGCCATCCCAATGCCACCCTGTTCAGGAAGAAATTAAATTGATAAGGACTCACTTAATATCAAGTCACCAAACAGTAAATTTTGTATATACAGATATTCCTAATAAATGTCAAGATTCACCATAAATCAAAGCCTCCAAAGCCATATCTCTGTTCCTTCCCCCGACAGGGTTATAAGCAGATGAGAGTTGAGCGTCAATGTCTAAAGATGTGCAAAGTCTGTGCCAAAACTGGGAAATGAACTGTGGGCCTCTATTGGAAATAGTGACTGAGGGCAGGTCATGTAACCACAGGATGTGATGCACAAAAAAGGTGGAAAGAGTCTTGGCATCGGATATTTGTTTTAAGACAACAAACTGCGCCATCTTAGAAAACAGGTCAACAACTATCCAAATATTGTTGGAACCATTGGAGTTGGGCAATTATATGATAAAATCCATACCTATGGTATGTCAGGGATGTGGGGGTACAGGCAAGGTTCTTAACAGACCCGCAGGGGTGTTGTGAGAAGTCTTGTTCTGAGGACAGATGGGATAGGCTTGGGCGTAATCATGCACATCCTTGGACAATGTTGGCCACCAAAACCATCACTGACAATTAGTAGAGCCTTGTGAATTCCAGGATAACCAGCTAGATGAGTGTCATGACTTCAGTCAATGCTTCTTGTCTTAAGGCCTCATTTAGATCTGGATAAGAGTCCTGTCATCCCGCTGTGATGACAGTTCCAAGTATTCTAACAAGCTGAAGGAATTCTGACGGCTGTATTTAGATCTATGGCGGTTGAACCTCTGTCCGCGTTGACAGAGTAGAGTCTGCTATGTAGGTTGTCTGCCGCTGTTGATGAGGCAAACTCCAATGCTGGCTACAGTACTTCATCGGCATCAGGGCAGTGGGATTGCACCAGGGATACTTAGGTTTTTCAGCCGTCCTGACATTGTTCTGATGGTGGATACCTGACGGTGGAAGCCTATCACAGGACCCGCTCAACTTTGTACAATAGCTGTGGCTACTAATTGGTTGCTAGCAGCACACACTTGATGTATATTGGCCAAATGTGAACACCTACAAACCACACTTTAAAACACAATCCATTACAGACCATGAGCATTTGCCATTCCACCGCAGAACACCATTTTGCTGCTGAATTTGCCACTCAGGCAAGTCAGGTTAGCTATTTTTCTTTCTCCCTCTGTTCATTTTTCATTTGTTTAGTTTTTAACATTTTTATATCAACTAGTGGACCAATATATCTTGTATTTATAGTTTCTCACTATGGCCAAGAGGAGGAATCCATGTTTTACAGAGGGAGAATTGTCAGTAAAGGTGAATTAAATCATCAGAGTAGGGCCACAATTGTTTGCAGCTCAAGTACAAAATACAACATATCTCAGAAAAGGCAAACGTGGAACCGCACACACAACTACCAGCACACCCACAAGCACCAAACCACAACATCAATCTCTACATCTCACTCATCCAAACCCAGACAGTCACACACATCTACATACAAGACAACACCCACCAGACACATACACTCACAATTTACCTGAACACAGTACACCTACAAAAGCACACACATCCACACATGCACACTCACAGGAAGGCAAAGACATCTCAATTCCCACCAAATGCAAATGTATACACTCACCTGAACTTCAAACACCTTCCAAGACACAAAACACCAGACGTGCACCACATACACCAGACCCACATGCACCTTGCTAGAAATGGGGTCACTAGTTGGCAGAGGTATACACCCTTGTCCAAGTAGGGACCACAATCCTAGTCAGGGTAAGCCATACTCAATCCAAATTATCCTGTGCCCACTCATGGTAGTTTGGGACTGAGCGGTCAGGCTTAACTTAGAAGACAATGTTTAAAGTATTTGTGCAGTAAATCATACAGTAACACAGTGAAATCAACACAAAAATACACCCCACAATTTTAGGAACATAGATGATATCCATCTGAATAAAATACTGTTGAAATTATAAAACTCCAATGTACACAAGCAAAGTTATACATGTTTAAAGGTTAAATCCAAATAAGGAGCCTAGAAACACAATAGCTCCAACTGAGGTTATCACGGTGTAGTTGACGAAGTCATTCCCAACTATCCTACACCAACCAGTGCCGGTCACGGAGTCACAGGACCCCCAAGTACAGTACCTTTGGAAAATGAAGAACAAAGACATCACACAGAGTTGAAAAGAGGAGTTGCTCGAGTCGGTGTGGCATTGGTCCCTTGCGGCATCTGAGGAGATGAGGTGTCAGTTCTACTCTGAAAGGCAGGTGGAGGTGAGGCGTTGATTCCGTTCGGATGCCAGGGGAGATTATGCAGCGGCGTCCACAATGCGTTGATTCTTTATGACCCGGTGGGGTCGCTGGTTCCGGTCCATCAGGACCTGATGTTTCGACTTTGCAGTATCGCGAGGACCCTGAGTGACATCAGTAGAGTCAGGACAAAGTCAGACTTGCATTGCAGGCCGCACTCGGTGCGTGCAGCGAGGTCCATGGAGTAGGTGCAGGCTGTGGCATCGCTGGCGCCGCTGAAATTAGAAACTAGATAAAAGCTAACTGGTGAAGTCTTTGTTGGTCCTGAGACTTCAAAGCAGGAGGCAAGCTCAATCCAAGCCCTTGGAGAGCACTTTTGGGAAAGGCAGAGTCCTTCTCAGCAAAGTCAAAGGCCAACAATCAGAGGCCAGCAGGGCAGCAGGGTAACAACAGGGCAGCAGTCCTTCTCAGCAAAGCAGTCCAGATGAGTCCTTTGGACAACCAGGCAGTTCCTCTTGATAGGGTGCAGGTGTAGGTCCAGAAGAGTCTGAGTTGGTGGGGTCGGATACCCACAAATTCACTAGTTCATATGCACACAAATGCCTTTGAAGTGAGGGAGACTTCAAAGAGTAGCTTTGAAGTGCACAAGTTCCTCTTTTAGTCCAGTCCTGTCTGTCAAGATCCTGGTGGGTGGTTGATCAGTCTATTGTGTTGGGCAGGCCACTGGACCTTTGTAATGTAAGTGTCAGGCCCTCCACCCTTCCAGCCCAGGAAGACCCATTTAATTTGCAGATGAATGCAGATAAGACTGAGGCCCTCATTATGAGTGTGGTGGTCTCAAGACTGCCACACTGGCGATGGCGGTCTGACTACCGCAGACTGGACAGTACGACTGCCCTACTATGACCTTGGCAGATGGGCCACGGTCCGACTGCCAGCACTGCCAAGTTGCCACTTCTTGACAGCCTGGCGGCCTCGGTGGTCACAATCCATCATGGTAGAGCCTCAAGCAGTGGCGTCCTGGGGATTATGAATCCCTTTTCTCCCAGCCTTTGCATGGTGGTCTCACTGCCATGCAAAGGCTGGTGGAAAGGGGGCATTGAGGGCCCCATGGGGGCCCCTGCACTGCCCATGCACATGGCATGGGAAGTGCAGGGGCCCCCATTGACAGCCCCATCGCGCATTTCACTGCCCGAATTATGGGCAGTGAAATACGCAACAGGTGCTATCACAACTGACGCACCACAACATTGCCACCAGATCAATTACGAGCCGGCATCAATGTTGTGGTGAGTTTTCTGCTGTGAGAGCAGGTGGAAATGCTGTTTTCGCCCGCTGGCCCAGCAGAAAACTCCTAATAGGACAGTCAGCATACTGCCAGAACCTGTGGTATGCTGGCTGCAGAGGCTTCAGGAGTCTTCAAAAAAGACCACTGAAGCCATAATGAGGGCCAGAGTGTCCTGTGTTTCGGGTTGTCTGGGTGAAATGCACAAGGGAGAGCTGTCAACCAGCACAGACCAGACGTTGGTTGGAGACAGGCTGTAAGGCACAGGTGTTTTTGAGTCCAGAGAAATTCTCACTTTCTAAAAGTGGCATTTCTAAAATAGTAATATAAAATTCAACCTCACCAATAAGTAGGATTTTGTATTACCATTGTGGCCATACTAAATATGACCTGGTTAGCCACTCAAAAAGTATATAAGGGCAGCCCTAATGCTAATCTATGAAAGGAGCAGGCCTCACAGTAGTGGAAAACAAATTTAAGAGTTTTCCACTACCAGGGCATGTAAAACACATGTGTACGTGTCCTGCCTTTTATCTATATGGCAGCCTGTCCTATGGGTTGATGAGGGCCTACCTTAGGAGTGACATATATGTAGAAAAAGGGGAGTTTAAGGCTTGGCAAATACTTTTAAATGCCAAGTCAAAGTGGCAGTGAAAGTGCACACACAAGCTTTGCAATTGCAGGCCTGAGATATGGTTAAGGGGCTACTTATGTGGTGGCACAATCAGTGCTCCAGACCCACTAGTAGTATTTAATTTACAGGCCCTAGGCACATGTAGTGCACTTTACTAGGGATGCAACAGAACACCACTGAATACCCTGACACCATCTGCAAATTGGAAGGGGGTCGCAAAGACCCACCTCATTAATATTAATGAGGTGGGTCGCAATTTGCGACCCCCTTCCGATTCACAGCACTCACAGGTATGGTGGCCTGCTGGAGACAGCAGACCACCATGTCTGTGACTGCTTTTCAATAAAGCAGTTTTTTTTTTTGTATTGTAGCCCGTTTTTCTTAAAGGAAAACGACTTGCAACACAAACGAAAAAATTTAACGTTTGTGTTTCATTTTTTCAGAGCAGGCAGTGGTCCAATGGAAAAATGTTTTCAGGGCCATTCACAAAGGGGAAGGGGTCCCATGTGGACCCCTTCCCTTTTGCGAATGGGTCAGCACCCATTTGAAATGGGTGCTAACTGCAAATTGCTTTGTGACCGCGTTCACAAAGCAATTCTACATTGCGATGCAAATTTCAATTAGGAAGGGGAACACCCCTTCCTATTTGCGAGGTCGCATTCCCATTTTGCGAGTCGGTAACCAGGTTACCGACTTGCAAAATGGGAATGAGCATTGTGATGTGCTTTTTGGATGGTGAAACAGCGAATTTCGCTGTTTGCGCCATGCAAAAAGCTTCGTACATCTGGCCCAAAGTATCTATAAACGTTTGAAAGCTCCATGAAACTTTGTACCTCCTTGACTGTGGTTGGTGCTGGCCAATCCACTGTCACCTGCACCTTTTTCTGATCTGATCCATGGTAATGCCTTCTGGGAACAAATATCCCATGAATTCAATAGACTGAATGTGAAATGTACATTTATCCAGTTTAACAAAAAGGTCATGTTCTTTGCAATACATTCCAGATATGCTTTATGTGTTCTGTCATATTGTGGGAATAAATGAGGATGTCATCAATGTATACTACTACACAAACGCCCAGTAGATCTTGCAAAACCTAAGTTATAAAATACTGGAATGTTGTAGGGGCACTACATAACTCAAATGGCATGACTATATACTCAAATGTGATTTGGAAGGCTGTTTTCCACTCATCATCTTCTTTTACACTGATGAGGTGGTATGTGCCTCATGAAGTAGTTTAGTATTCACAGTGGACTTCCGAACAATATCAAGCAAGACTGGAGTCAGGGTTAATGTGCATCTGTTCTTAACAGCAAACTTATTCAATGCCCTAACGTCTATGCATGCCCTTAACTCACCACGCTTTCTCAGTACGAAAAAGAGTGACAAACAGGTAGGGGAGGTGGAATGGCTATTAGCTCATCCAGCTATTTTTTTCAGGTGTCTTTTCTCAGGTTCCAAGAGAGCCTGGAAGTGACTGCAAGGAAGTGCTGTGTTTGGAATTGAGGGCCTGATTTAGAATTTGGTAGATAGATCAAATTGGGGGTCCACACTAGGACCTTCCCCGACTGGTTGACCCCTATGTCAGCTAGATTCTATAGTTTTTCTGCATTGAACAAGACATAACTGTAACTTTCTTTTGAATCCTTTTAGGTTTGACAGTACAGTCAGGTGTGAAGTACCACAAAACAAACATAGACTTAACCTTTTTCTTCAATCTTTTTCTTCTGAAGCCTCTGGGCCATGTAAATGCCCTATCTGCATGGATTCTGCATTTAGGTTCCCCTCGAGGGTGCTCTCCCCTACGTTCAGTTAACCTTTGGTCTAACACAACAAATAAATCAATAAACTCGGAGCAGTCTGATGGGAGGTTCACACTGAATGCTAAAGGATCTTTCAAGTCATCTCTCAAACCTCTATGAGAGAGGAAGGTTCCTGCTAAAGGTTTTCAGTTTGTCATCAAATTTGTATGTGAATTGCTCATGTAGTGCCTCTCCGTGAAGTTCCATTGAACCATTCCATCAGGGTGGGACCTGTTGGTTGGTGCCAGTGGTGGAGAATGCATAGTTTGGCGACCATGAGTGTGGTGACCAGTCATTGGTGTGAATGCACATCTAAACCTGGGGAATTGTCAGTGTTGTGGAAAAGGGTGAGGTGCACTGATGGGTGGATGTACTGTGTGTGAAACTGGCTGAGATAAGCCCACACTTTGGCCCAATGGGGATGTATCCTCGCAAACCTCAACAGGATGTGAAACAGGTCACACATGCCCACTAGGTACCTTCAGCAGTGGCTGTGGTGCAATAGGTTTGAAAAGCATAGCTTTTTGGGGGCTAGTACCAGTTGTGTAGAACCTTGAAAAATAAAAACTTGAGGCGAGATTCCCTGAGAACCAGATCTTGTGAATGAAGTGGCTCTGCTCAATCCTTTGTTGTGTAATCCCTGTCTAAGGTGGTTTGCCACTTGGTTCTGGTCAGAGTCATGCTGGGTTTAGAGTGGACCTCCCCTTTAGGAACTCCGTACAGTCCCAAAATCAGTCAGCTGCAACCACCCTGAGCAGGAGAAATTGTTTTATAGGAGCGGGCAGGAGGTTGGCTGGGAGGCAGCCCTATGCAGAACAGAGGCAATGTGTGAGCTAGTAGAATTTCCATTAGTCTATTTGGGCAAGTTTGAACTCCCTCCTGAGTAGTAAGAAGGATTTGAGGGTACCTTCCTCCAGGAGAAGCTTGATGTGAATTAATCCCCATTTCCCAGGTCGCCCAGTAGAAGGTGGCCCCAGCAATGCAGAGGACAGCATTGTGCAATATCGGTACTGCACTGTGGAAGAATTGGTTTGTCCCCACAAAGGTGAAGCCATTTTCAAAGCCATGGTTGTAGCGGTCAGTATCAGGTTAATCTTCCAGGGAGGGAACGATGGCAGGAGATAGCATTGTGGTGTGGAGCATGTTGAACCTGTGAGATAGCGTTCTACCGCTACCCAAGTTGGAATGCTCTTGCGGTCTCCCAGATGGGATGGGGTTGTACCTGAGAATATTGGAAGCCCAGGAAGTATGGTGACATGTTGATTTGGACCAGTGCCTGGCTGCCCAAAACCTGGGGCATCTGTCACTCCATATATATGAGTGTATGTCCGCTTCTATTCCCATGAAGAGCATGCGGGGACCATGGCCTTCCATGTTTGTCAGGGGCAGCATAGCAAAGATACAGTTGTATCTGGGTGCAGCTGTCATCTTCACCTTTGGTAAACTACCCCAGAGTAAGAGGTTCAGGAGCTCCCATTTGAGGATGTCATGCTTGGTTCATTCTTAGAGTGGTAGAAGGTTATCCTTCACCATCTGGCGAAATCTACTGTTGATTATGATGCCAAGATATTTCAACCCACTGGGTATTCAGCACACATGCTTTGTGCTGAGACAAGCTCTAATGGTCCTTGTTGATGAGGTCATAGCTTTGCTCTTCATCCAGTTGATTTTTCACCCTGATAGGTTGGAGAAGCAGCTGATGATGGACATGGCTGGAGTCAGAGATGAGTGCATGCTGAAGAGAAGAAGGAGAATGTCATCTGAATAGAGGAGGTCTTTCACCTCATTGGGGTAAATGATGATTCCCTTCACTTCAGCACACAGGTGCAGAGCAGCTGTGAGCGGATCTATTGTAAGGAGGAACAGCAGTGGGGAAAGTGGGCAGCCTTGATGTGTCACTCTGCACATCAGGAAAAGACTTAACTAATAGCCCCCGCAATGGACTTCGGCTTTCAGGGTGTGGTAGAGAAGCTGAAATTTGTAGATGAAGTTATTTCCAAGACCAGCCATGCCATTATTCTGAATAGATAGGACTATTTGAATTGGTCAAATTCCTTTTTGGTGTTAAGGGAGAGTGCTATTCTAATTTCCTGGTCATCTTTGGCATGCCATATAAGGTGCATGAGGATCCAGAGGATCTTGTGACACTTGCCCCAGGACAAAACCCATTTGGGATGGTTGTATCAGTTGGGGAATTAACCTCCCAACTGAACGGCTAATATTTTCAGTTCAACCTTAATTAGGGAGATGACGTGGTGACTGGTCCATTCCAGTGGGTCTTTGTTGTCTTTGGGGATGACAGTAATGGTGGCTGTGTTAGAGATAAACCCAGAGAGCTTGCATTTGCTGCTTCTTTATAAGCTCAGGAAGAAGTGGGGTGATGATTGTTTTGCCTATTTTATAAAGCTCACCCGGGCACCCATCTTCCCTGGAAGATTTACAAGTGTGAAGAAGCAAGATAGCTTCTTCCACTTCTTTCTCAGTGATATCCCTTTCTAGGAGAGTCCAGCCCTAATCTGTAAAGGACAGTAAGTATAGAGACTGTGAAAAGGAAGAGATGACCTCAGAGCAGTACATCACTGAGTAGTAGGTAGCAAACCTCTCCACAATATCATGGGAGTGGGTCAGAAGTGCTCCAGTGTCATTCTGGAGGGCGTGGACCACAAGTTGTGTCTCCCGTTGATGCATCTGCATAACCAGGAAGCACCCTGCCTTCTCATTCTCATCATATTTTCTCCATTTGAGTGTCACTAGCGCCTTTCCACCACTGTCATGCAGAGTGCATTTTGACAGGTCTTGAGTAGTTCAAGGGCTCTGTATTGAGCATCATTGGGGGACACTGTATCATTTATGGGAAGTAGCTATATTTCTGTCTGTGTCATGCATGATATCTCGGGTTCTGGATTTAGCTGTGACTGAATGTTTCATCATGGTGCTCCTCGGTGTGGTCTTACTCGCAGCCCAAGGCACTCGATTTGAGCCTACGGAGCCTTCATTGTCTTGTAGGTAGGAACAGATGTGGGCCCGAAGGAAGTCCTTGTTTCAGGGAGTTGGTAGGAAAAGACACTCATCCCTCACTGAGCGGTAGGGGGAGAGACGGACCCAAGGTCTAGTTCCAGACAGACCATACCATGCTCTGTCATCACTGCCTAGGGGATAGTGCTACACTTAATATAGGGGAGGAGCTGGCTGTAGAGAATGAAATAGACTATGCAGGATTGCCTGCCATGTGGAAAGAAGAGGGAGGTGTATTCTATGTCTGCAGGATGTAGGAGACGCAAGGTACCTACTAAGGCATGGTCAGACATAAGGTTGTGTTAGACAGCTCTGTCTGCACCCGTGTGAGTGTCCGATCGTGCCCCTGGCCTAGGAGTGGGTCTGGAGCCAGATTCCAGTTGCTACAAAGCTGTAAAGGAGTTGGGTTGAAGGCTAGGAGTCTGCAAGAGAGGGCAGCTAAAAATCGAAATTTGGACTTGTTAGGTGCAAAATTTGAGCCCCAGTATCATTGTACTGTCGGTGAACTGTAGCTTGACCAAAACCCAGCGGCCATTGACATTGGTCCAGGTCTTGAGCAGCTTGCAGGGGAGATTTCATCTGATAAGAATAACTATGCTGCATTTTTTGAAGCAGGTGTAAGGAGATGTGAGGTAAGCTACTGATGACTGTTCCCACCCAGTCTCGCTTGAGCTTCAGGAATTCAGTTGAGTTAAGGTGAGTTTCTTGGAGAAGAGCAATGTCAACTGCTTTAGTGCATAAATAGTGAATGGATTTCTACAGTTTGATAAAGTGTAAAATGCCCTTGACGTTCAACGATGAAATTGTAAGGGGTGGTGACATCTGACTTGATGAGTGTAACATAAAGTCGGTGGCTCACCTGCCAGGAGCAGAGTTAGGGAGGGAATCTTGGAGTCCTTGAGAGCATGAAAGTGGTGGGGAAGTATGAGAATTCCAGACAGCAGAAAGGGGAACTGGGGAGTTGGGAGAGGATCAAACCTTTTGGCTCTGGAGCCTAAATCAGTGCCCCGTGGTGCTGTGCTCCTCCTGGACACTTGATGCCTATGGGTGTGATGTTGTGGGGTTTGGATCATAAAAGATGGGCCACCCGTGAGTGTTTATCCCAGAGGTGTAGAATCAAGGGAGTTGCCAGTAGTTGCCGGCAGCAACAGTCCCCATAGGGATGTTGGGATGCGGTCTCTAAGTGTATGCCGTAGGAGATGTGAGGTAGAGTGATCCGATCCCCAGAATGTGAGCATTGGCACATCCCATTAGATGAAAGGGACCATCCATCTTGTAGATAGGACTTCGTGACACAGACTTCCCAGGCTACAAGTTTAGAGAGGGGGAAGAAGCGGCAATAAGAATGCTGCCACATGAGGGGAGAGTAGATTTTTTGGCATTTTCCATCCCAAGTGACTTTCATCGGTGCTGGTTACAGGAGGCTGTATTTGAGAGCCCAGCAGTGGTGGAGCCTGGGACATAGTGCCAGAAATGTCTTGCTTTTGATGTATGGCCTGCGAGTAGTCTACTGCAAAGGAGATGTGATTGCCTTCAAAGAGCAAAGGTGTCATCTTTTGTTTTGCCACTGGGAGGATGGTCCGTGTGTGTTTGTGGTTCAGTAGGCACCAGTGCGGCCCCCATTATGATATTCCCGCTGGGCCGCAACATAGGAGCCGGCTCCTAATGGAGCCGGCGGTGTTGCGGCCGTGCGACGGGTGCAGTTGCACCCGTCGCGCTTTTCACTGTCTGCTATGCAGACAGTGAAAAGCTGGCCGGGGCCCTGTTAGGGGGCCCCTGCACTGCCTATGCCAGTGGCATGGGTAGTGCAGGGGCCCCCAGGGGCCCCAGGACACCCCTTACCGCCAGCCTCTTTCTGGCGGTGCAAACCGCCAGAAACAGGCTGGCGGTAGGGATGTCATAATCCCCAGGGCAGCGCTGCTTGCAGCGCTGCCCTGGCGGATTATCACTGCCGGGGCTAAAATGCCAGGAAACCGCCGGCCCCGGCGGTGCGGTCATAATGAGGGCCTCCGTACCGCCAGCCTGTTGGCGGTACGGACGCTGCATTACCCCTGGCGGTCGTATGACCACCAATCTCTTTACCCCAGTCTGGTAAGGTGTCTTGTTGTGCATCAAACTAGTCCACATGTGCATCAAGGGTGTCCAGGAGTGTGTGAAAGGTAGACATCCCAGTCTAGAGGGACTTTTATTCCAAGGCAAGATCTGTGATGTTGTCATTCATGGTGGAGAGAGTAGATCCGATAGCAGAAATTTCCTTCAGCTGGGTGTCCATCTCTTCCAAGGACAAGGGGACTTTGGTCAGAAGTCAGTATGCAGCTGGTGTGGGCTTTGGAACATGCTTCTGCCTCTGAGCCACCAGCTTAGGATGCTGCATGGGAGTAGATCGAGCAGCTGTGCAGTCCTTCTGTTAACTGGTGATGGGGGATTGGTGTCAATATATATGTTGTGGGGGCTAAGCACACCTGTAATAAAGATGGAGACCAGCGCTTAGACTAAGATGTGCAGCTAAACAATTACCTCCCATGGGTGGCTGTCTGCAGGTGGTAGGGGCAGACTAGGCTTCAAATTTGTGTCCTTGTGTCCTCTAGTGGTCCGCGCCATGAGGTACGCTTTCCACACACCCCAAGCTTTTGGGGGTGGCACTGAGTTGACATGGCTTTCGGCAGAGTCTGGCAGAGGTGAAGTCCCCTGGGTGGGGCACTGCTCCAACAACTCCGACTGGTGTGGGATGCTTGAGTAGAATTTTCACTAAGGAAAGAAAAGCCCATGCAGTAGGAGAATACATATGTATGGCTCAGGCTCTGTGGCACAAGCAACAGACAGGGCAAAACAGACTATGAGCACTCACTACGTGTCTCCTTAGAGACACATCACCAGAGAGGTCTTGAGGCTGGGGGCTGGCTTTGTATGGCTGCATCAACTCTGGCATATGGGCATTGTTCTATGTAACCTCAGTTTCTAGCCTGGACAATACAGGTATGTTCAAAGGTAGCGAAGGAAGATGTACAGCAATAGTCAAGTGCTGAGGAAGACTTGTAAGTCTGATTTTACAAACGAACAGTGACACAAAATACAAGACTTCACCCAGCCAAAATCCAGCAAGATCTAGCTATCCCGCTGGCTTAGCAGCCATCTTGGAAATGGCTTACTATATAAGCCATACCCAGACCTCCCAAAGCGGCTTATCATATGAGAACTCACCCTGAGAAGATACCCGCTGACCAGGTTCCTCCTTTGGTTCGGCAAGCGTCATGGCATCATTCTGTCTGAAGATGCTGCGATGATCCTAGAAAACAAAGAAAAAGTATGAAGAACAACTAAAAGTGTTAACATGCAAGTGCTTTCAAATGCAGAAACGTAAAGCATTTGAAATTACCTGGAAGTTTTTGGTCCTGAACACCCACCAGGCCCTGAAAGACACAAAATACTGTTACATAGTATTGGGAGTGAATGAAAATGTGGCAATTGCTTTACAATGTTTCTGTTTCTTGCCTATTGATGTTACAGTGATAAACAAACTTGATACAGCGACAATGTTGTAGAACTTCTCCTGCATTTGAAGGGAGAGGATTATGGGAAACTGTGAAGAACAGATCTGATACTATGACACTGTGTTATAGTTTTTCTTGTATTTGAAAGGGAAAGCATTTTCACCAAGCCAACGCCTACAAATCTAATGTTCGTGTAATGAGTATGTTTTTGTGAATTCTGATTTTTAGAGACTGAGCTATGAGAGGTCTAATGCATGTCTTAAGTAGACTATGGGCCTGATTACAACTTTGGAGGAGGTGTTAATCCGTCCCAAAAGTGACGGTAAAGTGACGGATATACTACCAGCCGTATTACGAGTTCCATAGGATATAATGGACTCGTAATACGGCTGGTGGTATATCCGTCACTTTACCGTCACTTTTGGGACGGATTAACACCTCCTCCAAAGTTGTAATCAGGCCCTATGTCTTGGAGGCACAGTTCGAAGAAGGTGTTCAACACTTTTTCTAAATATGTGCGGTAAGTAAATGATGCAGTTTGGGTGTTTTACATGGTTTGTCAAACACACACATAGGAAAAGTCTATGTAAAGATGAGAACCCACATTATTACTTTCTATATGACCGGAAAATCTTTATTTGGAAATTCACAGATCCATATCATGATGCGGTAAGTGAAAGTTGAACAATTATTAATACATGGGTATCTCCAAACTTGAACTGTGTGTACGTCAATTATCACAGCCAGGTGATTAGGATGCAGTTGTGACAGCCAACACGTGTTTCGCCCCCTATGGTAATTTTTACCTGGGGCTTTCTCAAGGCTACAAAGTAATGCAGAATAGGTAGATTAAGGTCACTGAGTGACCTCTTAAAAAGTTTAGTAATCAGTGAAATTGGAGCAAAGACCAATATAATGTTCAGTGTTATGACATCATTTAAAATAATGGTCTGTATTGTCAGAAAAAAGTTAAGAATAAGAGCAATGAAAACCTTTAAATAAAATGATCATCTTAAATTGTATATGATTAGGTAGGAACATAATGTAGTTGTAATTATTATATGTGTATAATTCTAGTAAGGAGACATAAAATGGGGTGCACATTTACGAGATCCATTAATCTTGTGTTACATTGCTATACACATCTAGACCATACAGAAAGGTACGTTTCTCCTTATGTTAATGTAGGGCTTGAGTAACAAAAAATGGGGTCTCAAAGGCAAAATGTTGACATCAATAGTTGCAAACGCACTTACCCGAATACCATGAACAATATCTCTTCTGAGTACAACGGCAGCGTGTTGCCGAGTGCGCATCTTACTCTGACGCCATCTTGGAAAAGTTCCTTCTGCGTGAGCGTGTATAAAAGGGGACTGACCTGTGTTGTTTTGGTCCTTTTTTCAGTTTTTGTGTTCCAACGTGAAAGTTCCTTTGAAATAATCAGCGCCATATTGTAACATTTCCTAAAGCCCGAATTAGAGATGCTCAAAAATCGGCCAAACAGTAATGTACGTCACAACTGAAATATTCAAAAATACTACTTGGTAAACACTTGCACAATTTAAATTCCACGAAGATCTAAGGTCCATAGTGCTATGCTACATTAAAAAAAATAGTGATCATAATTGTTTCTACCAGAACTATGACCTTACTGTTATAAAACAAAAGTATTTTGACCATAATACAGTGTCACATTGTTACTAGAATAATAATTAGGAGAAAATGAAAGAAAATGGAAGAAAGAAAATAACAGGAAAGAGAGAACATTAATAGTAAAAAATATATGAAATTATGTCAACATTTCTCGGTAGAAAAAAAATCGAAATAATATGATAAACAGTCAGAACCTGGTTCAAGAAGAGATTATCGATAAAGGACAAGATGATAACATGTGGTGCATTAGAATGATAATCTGGTTAAACAAGAACTTAAGTTCAAAGATGAATTTTGCAAAAAACAAAAATTTGTGGTGAACAACATTTATATATCGCTATGTATTGTCAAAAGTAAGAATAGAGATAAAGATAGTCACTGTAACCAATAGTGCCATTCCGGGTCTTTGTTCAATCCTTTTCGAACAGTGTCGTACAGGATTATAAAACGGCTTTCATTCTGTTGTAGTTGTAATTCCAAATTGCCGCCTCTACGATGGAGTTTTAACTGTTTAAGTCCACAAAAAGAAAAAGTACAATCATATGGGTGATATTCCAGATAATGTTCTACCAGAGGATATTTTGTCTCATTTTTCTGAATATTGCGAAAGTGTTCTTGTATTCGTGTCTTCAAAGCCCTTATCGTACTACCAATGTATGCTTTTTTGCAGGGACAGATGATAGTGTAAATAGTATTTATGCTCTCGCAGTTGATGAAATCTTTAATCCTAAAAACCTGATCATTAATCACAATGGTTTTAGATTTTGAAAGCCCTAATTTACATACAGAACATTTTGTACAGCAATAGAAGCCTTTAGGTCTGGGTAACATATCCTGCCTCAAGGGCTTGTCTATAAAAATCAGGAACACATTTTGTCCTTTAGATTTGAGGCTCTTCTGAAACCCACTTGAGGGTAAGATAAAATAAATTTGTTAATGGATGGATTGCCTTGTAGTAGATACCAATGTTTGCGAATAATTTTTCGAATCAGTCGGTGACCATTATGATAATTAGTAATCACGTATCACATTGTTTTTAACTGCTGTTTGGGACTCATAGACCATCATGTTGCGGTCCAATTTTGCATAATGTTCCTTGGTTTTGTAGAGATTTCGGGTGTCATAGCCCCTCGCCGAAAGACGTTGTAAAATTTCTTGAGAGACCTCCTCGTAATCTGATAGATCACTACAGTTCAATCTTGCTCTCCTAAATTCACCTGAAGGAATGTTCCGTAAAATACTTAAAGGATGACAGCTGGATGCATGTAGAATTGAATTTGCTGCAGTCTTTTTTCTGTGGAGGCGAGTATGTAGTTGATTATTCCTTACATATAAAGTTAAATCTAAGATTTCAATTATAATTCTGGAAAATTGATACGTTATATCAATGTTCCATTGGTTAGGTGTCATTAATTTAAAAAAGAGCTGGAGTACAGATTCCTGTCCTTGCCAGATTAACAGGACATCATCTATATATCGACCCCAAAAGATTATGGCCCATATTTATACTTTTTGACGCAAAACTGCGCTAACGCAGTTTTGCGTCAAAAAAATTAGCGCCGGCTAACGCCATTCTGAAGCGCCATGCGGGCGCCGTATTTATTGAATGACGTTAGCCGGCGTTAGCCGCCGGCGCCGTCTGGTGTGCGTTAAAAAAAACGACGTACACCAGGCCGCGCCGGCGTAGGGGGATATGGGGCTTGGGCGTCAAGAAATGGGGCAAGTCAGGTTGAGGCAATTTTTTCGCCTCAACCCGATTTGCGCCATTTTTTTTTCACTCCCAACCCCCATAGAAATGACTCCTGTCTTAGCAAAGACAGGAGTCATGCCCCCTTGCCCAATGGCCATGCCCAGGGGACTTCTGTCCCCTGGGCATGGTCATTGGGCATAGTGGCATGTAGGGGGGCACAAATCAGGCCCTCCTATGCCACAACATTTTTTTTTTTTTAAACTTACCTGAACTTACCTTAATGTCCCTGGGATGGGTCCCTCCAGCCTTGGGTGTCCTCCTGGGGTGGGCAAGGGTGACAGGGGGTGTCCCTGGGGGCATGGGAGGGCACCTCTGGGCTCCTTCAGAGCCCACAGGTCCCTTAACGCCTGCCTTTTGCAGGCGCAAAAAAACGGCGCAAAAGCGGCCGTATGTCATTTTTTTTGACCCGCCCACTCCTGGGCGTGAATTTTGCCCGGGAGTATAAATCCGACGCACATGCCTCGGAGTCGATTTTTTAGACGGGAACGCCTACCTTGCATATAATTAACGCAAAGTAGGTGTCCACGCTAAAAAATGACGCTAACTCCATGGACTTTGGCGCTAGACGCGTCTAACGCCAAAGTATAAATATGGAGTTAGTTTTGCGTCGGAATTGCGTAAAAAAAAACGACGCAATTCCGGCGCAAACGGAGTATAAATATGCCCCTAAATGTTGGGAAAAGGTTTCAAATTTCTAATTCCAAAGCCAATATCTTTCGACGGCTCCCATGAAAATGCAGGCATATGGCGGAGCAAATTTTGCTCCCATCGCTGTCCCTTGAAGTTGTAGATAGTATTGACCGTCAAAAAGAAAATGGTTATTCTGAAGACAGAATCAGAGAAAGTCGATTATCATTTTATTTCTTTCTGTAAATGTAACCGATCTTGTTGAAAGACTGTTTTTTACTGCTTCCAGTCCATCCTTGTGTTTGATAGAGGTGTAGAGACTAACTACACCTATTGTTGCTAGAATGTAGTCAGACTGCCAGTCTATATTTTGCAATGTTTGTAGAACGTCCTTGGTAACCTTTAAAAATGATGGTAAATTTTGCATAAATGGTTGTAGCTCCTGATCTATGAGTATACCCAGATTATAGCCGACGGAATTGGCGGATTATCTCCTTTGTGTATCTTTGGTAATACATATAGAGTAGGAACTGTGGGATTTTGTACGAAAAGACATTTTCGATCCGCAGATGAAATGATTTGTTTTGAATGCAAATAGTCTAATAGATCATGGAGTTTCTTTTGGATCTCGCATGTAGGATTTGAAGGGAGACTTTTAAAATGTGTCACATCATCAATTTGTCTATGGATTTCTTGACGATAAACAGTTTTATTTAGAATAACTATATATTGAATCTTTTGACCCTGATTGAAGTCTCCTTAAGACGAGATAACTAGTCAACATGTCAATCAATAATCAATAACCTCATCAATAATCACAGTAGCAATCAATCAAAGTAATCAGCAATGTCAATAAACTTGAAACACAGCATGACCTTTCAGTCATGAATAACCACACAGAGTTTAGTACAATTTATGATATTTATTCCCTATTGATTACACTCTACTAGCAAGTTTATTAGTCTCAAAACCAAGAAGCACATTAGCATTGTCATAATATGGCAACTCAAATAAGATTTCATCAAAGCAAAGATCATGAATATTAGAACATAGCACAACGTCAACATGGATTAACTTTAGCAGAGTATCATTAGCGCATTATTCAACCAAGCATAGATTCAGCCATTTGTCTATTTTCGTCTGTTTTAGTGAACTCCTTAACTACCCTCAAATTAGCATTGGCATGTTGGGCTTCATGCAAAACAATTTAGCAACATCAATTTAGAAACATCTAAC
This sequence comes from Pleurodeles waltl, assembly GCF_031143425.1. NCBI lineage: Eukaryota > Metazoa > Chordata > Amphibia > Caudata > Salamandridae > Pleurodeles > Pleurodeles waltl. The sequence continues at coordinate 143,007,441 of NC_090438.1, forward strand.
GAGGGTTTCTATCAAAGAAACGGTTGGTACCTAGAAAGAAAAGGCAAATAGACAATTACAATTTCATCATCATATAGTTACCCTCCGTAATGGGGCAGCATACAGAGTCAGTCTTCGTTCCCAGGACATCAGTTGATTCGCCATCAGCCAGGAAACACAGCAAAGTTCAGCAAGACGGGGCAAAAGGGAATACCTCCCTCATAAGGAGAAAAAGTTTGAATCGGGCACGGCAAAGTAAGTGAGGATTGTTTGCAAAGTTCAAGCAGCAAAGTCTCTGGGCAGAGTAACAAAGTGGCTGGGCAATAGCAAAAGGCAGGCAATGGCATATAATGCCTCGGAATGGCTTGTAATGGCTGGTATTCCTAATTTCTCCTTGTGTCCAAGAATTCTATATCAATCTTGTTGTACAGTCCCACAATTTCCAATTGGGCAAGTTTTAGCGCACCATCATCTCCATCCAATGGTTTATTTGTCGTCTTCTTACGATTGTCACCCCATAACAGTTCTCAAGTATTTTATTGGCTCCTATAATTGACGTCTTCAATGGGTAGAATGTCAGGTGAGGAATAAGTGATATTTGTTACTCAGTCAGTAGTCCCACTGTTTTCCCTAGTCTAAATGACCTTGTACCTGTTGCAAATGACACTGTTGCATTCGGCAAGAATGTCTCCTTGGGCAAGTCGAGTCTCATGAGAAAGTTTTTACTACGGTTACACTCATCTTCCAGCTACTGGAAAAGTACGACTACATGTCCTTCAGCAAGTCAGCACACTGCACGTCAGAAAAACACATTTAATATGAAACCGGGCAGCTAGGCCCCGGCTCATGCTAACTAAGGCCTAGTGATTAACAATTTTTAATACATATAACTCTTAATACTATTACAAAATCATATATTAGTACATTAATATTTCATTATTAGTCAATTTCATTAATCATCTAATACAATGGTGGCCACTCCCCGTGGGCACTTTTCATACACATGTGTTAACGTTTACATTTTTCATGCGATTTCACTAAGCATTATATTGCAAGCTTCTCATGCTAATTATTAGAATCACACTCCATCAGAAGTGATCTAAAGTCTGTGGTTTTGGGTGCCCTTCTTATACCGATTTTGCCCTTTGAAGTAGGCTTACTTCAAAGGAAAGTCTCTGTTTTTGAAATCCTGCCTTGCTCAGGCCCCAGACACACACCAGGGGGTTAGAGACTGCATTGTGTGCTGGCAGACACAGCCCTTTCAGGTGTAAGTGACCACTCTTTCCCTCCCTCCTAGCACAGATGGCTCATCAGGATATGCCGGCTGCACCCCAGCTCCCTTTGTGTCACTGTCTAGAGAGAGGTGCAAACAGCCCAACTGTCAAACTGACCCAGACAGGGAATCCACAAACAGGCAGAGTCACAGAATGGTTTAAGCAAGAAAATGCCCACTTTCTAAAAGTGGCATTTTCGAACACACAATCTTAAAACCAACTTTACTAAAAGATGTATTTTTAAATTGTGAGCTCAGAGACGCCAAACTCCACTTGTCTATCTGCTCCCAGAGGGAACCTACGCTTTAATCATTTTTAAAGGTGGCCTCCATGTTAACCTATGAGTGAAATAGGCCTTGCAACAGTGAAAAGTAAATTTGGCAGTGTTTCACTGTCAGGACATATAAAACACATTAGTATATGTCCTACCTTAAATATACACTGCACCCTGCCCATGGGGCTACCTAGGGTCTAACTTAGGGGTGTCTTACATGTAAGGAAAGGGAAGGTTTAGGCCTGGCAAGTGGGTACACTTGCCAAGTCGAATTGGCAGTTTAAAACTGCACACACAGACACTGCAGTGTAAGGTCTTAGCCATGTTTACAGAGCTACTAATGTGGGTGGCACAACCAGTGCTGCAAGCCCACTAGTAGCATTTGATTTACAGGCCCTGGGCACATCTAGTGCACTGTACAAGGGACTTACCAGTACATCAAATATGCCAATCATGGAAAGCCAATTCTATACACATTTTATACAGGAGCACTTGCACTTTAGCACTGGATAACAGTGGTAACGTGCCCAGAGTAACAAAAACAGCAACAACAGAGTCCAGCACACATCAATAACCTGGGAAGAGAGGCAAAAAGTTAGGGGAGACCATGCCAAGGATGAAAAGTCTAACAACTCATTTGTTATGTGCAGCACCACCTCCCCTCCAAACTGGCAGCGGGTGGCAGGGCTGTCAGCGTGTGTGCCCTGCTGGAGCATCTGAGCATTGGGGGAGGGTGCTCAGGTGTCTGCAGCATACCAGCCAGGTCAAGCACACCACCCAGCAGCTGATGCACCGCTGGGTGAATATACTGGACCAGGAGCAGGAGCTGCCCGACCTGCTAGGTTTTGAGATGCCAGGCCTTGGTAAGTAGTAATTATATTATTTGTTGTGTTTGTGTTTTTCAAAGTTAACTTTTTTTTCCAAAGAGCATGTTGCTCACAACCAGATGTATGTTGTGTTTAGTTTATGTTGAGAATATTAATATGTGATCGAGTTTGAGCTTGGCAGGTACTCGGTGCTACCTAATTGTACTCGTTGGCACTCACTTTGGCTGATTATTTAAGAAGCCATTGCAGACTCCTCTGTCCTGCCGTCACTCCGGTGAATTAGAGATATCAGTGTGTTAGCATTCTCTGTGACTTTCTTTATGTAGTTCACACAGTCCCAAATAATTTCACAGTGACGTGTAGTACAAGTATGCATCTATGCATTACAAAAAAGGGAGACTGAGTTGGTCCATCAAGGAGGCTGAGAAATAAAAATGGAACCAAAGATCATTCATTGCAATGCGTTAGTTCCAAATGCAGTTTTTGTTAAGGAAATTTGGAATAGGGATTTTCAGATTATTATAGCCAACTCAACGATAGTTAATACAAGTGCCACAGGTGATCCGATTTTGATAAGTACAATGTTTCTGCCTTTGACTGTTATAATAATTTTGTTGAAACCAACTATACCACTATTCTATTTTTTTACCTTCTATATTCCTTACATCAGCACTCAACGGCAAGTGCTGAGGAGGGTCTGGGAAGAGCTAGGGAAGAGGAGCCGCCGACCACCAATGCCACTGCTGAGGGCCCTGCTCATCCCAGTAAGTCCTATTATTTATTATAACTTTTGCCTCTGCCCACTATTCTACTACTTTTAATGTTGCCTTGATTATTTTTTTCATACAGTCTCCTTTTTATTTCTAACTTCCCTGTCTCATTTTTCATGGACTATTATTGTTCCATCCCTTTGTTGCACTTCATTGATTCTGAGTTATCATCATCATAGGCTATCCCTCTGCCCCCCATTACGAAATGTTTTGGATCGCTTGACCACCTGACTGTTCTAAATTTGTTAACCAAAAAAATGCCCAGAGTGATATTTTGGATGGAAGATACTACAGTGCTAAATGAACTCTAGTGATATATTATGATTGCAATATTTTTATTGAGCTACCGCAGTGGTTGAGTTATGGCCTCTTCTATCCGAAACTCAGCAAAAGCTCACATAATGGCCCATATTTATACTTTTATAGCGCCGCATTTGCGCCACTTTTTGATGCAAAAGCGGCGCAAACGTACAAAATACAATTGTATTTTGTAAGTTTGCGCCGTTTTTGCGTCAAAAAACGGCGCAAAAACAGCGCTATAAAAGTATAAATATAGGCCAATGTTTGCTAAAAATGGTGGCTTGACGGAAATGAAAAAGAACAGAAGGTTAAAAGAAAGGATGGCTGAAATGTGTGAAAGGAAACAATGCATGGGTGGGTGAAAGGATGCGTGAGTGAGTATTGCGTAAATGGATGGATGGGTGGAAGAATAATTGAAAGAAAGGGTTGATACTGAATGGATGGATAATGGATTGGAAATTTTGGGGAAAGACTGAATGAGAAAAGTAAAGCTTAAATCATGGTGGCTATGGCTGAACATAGTTCGAAGAAGTAAAGGATGATTAAATAATTGCTTGGATGAGTAAACAATAAAGCTATTCTAGAGAGGAGCATGCTGCTCACCTCATTCATTTACTTTGTTTTATGGTTATGAAAGCTATGGTTCAAAGTGGGGGTATTTTATTTTTTGTTCTAACCCCTTAACCCACTGTGTTTGTTAAGCAAGGCAGATATGTATCCCACCCATTATCATTCATCACCCTCCCTACCAATGGCATTTCATCACCCATGACCAAAGTTCAGTATGGTTCAGTTTGAGATTGCAGTGTTGTCTGTGCAGTGTGTGTCTGCTTCAATTAATGTGACATTTACAAAGTTTTCAATGTACTGGAAACTGAACACACAAGGTGTGCTTCCTTTCGCCCACTCATTCACCTCTTAGAACGTCACTCCTTTATTCTTTCCTAAGTTCTTATATCCCAGACTACCAAACAAATGGAAAAATCCATTCTTGGCATGTGCCACGTTTTTATGGGTAAGGGAAGTGATTCCAAAATATATATCATGGCTTCCCAGAACAGTTTTTTCACAGTGAACTTTCATCTGTTACAGTGACTGAATTAGTCAAAGCTTAGGCACATGATAAAATGATAATCAGTGACGTGCTCTGTTCTATAGTAAAAGGCTCTACCTACCCGTCTAAATCCCTCTATCTTACCCTGCAGTAGAGTATGTCCAGTTTCCTTTCCTTACTGCCCAGCAAATTAATTTGTTGGAAATAATTTGTGGTGGTGGGCGAGGCCAATGAGTAAAGTGGACTAAGTGCCTGATTTAATTTCAAGTTTGGCATGAGGGATACTCTCTGATGAACGGGTCAAATATAATCGATATAGCCCGTTCCTTTTCCTGTAGTGCAGTGCGTCATTTTCTCCACATCTACTTGCAGATAGCATAATAATATCCACATGTTATATGTGACGTGTATGACGTAGTATCTTATTTATTATTTATCTATCTCTTTGGAGTCAGGGTAAAAAATCATTTGAGTTCCTAGAGTCTAGCTTCATAGAACTCCGTCACAAAAAAACGCTGCAATGCTATGCTGAGTTACACAAGCAGCAGAGTCCAGTACATGATGCAGATTTTTAGTGCCAGGAGTTTCTCCCACGTTGTAAAATCAGCACGAATGGTATTATGCAGAGCGCCAGAGGGCACTTCCTCTTTCTACCGCTCGGGTAGATTTTCGACCTGAAAGACAGCTTCCTCAATGCGGGCAGCAGCTTTCACAACGCTAGCAGAAGTGACCTGGTGAGCCCCACAAGGAAAACACTCTACACCACGTTACCTTGCTGAGTTTTTTGGAATTGCGAGCAGAGCGCAGAGTGGGCACAACTCCACGAACTCTGCCAGTGGAGTGGAATTCTTTGCCCACCCCTAAAAACTTAGTTTACTTCATTTGTGCCTCAAATGTTTATTTGGGTGTTTAGTTTGCACAGCTGTCTTTTCGTGTAGCCTGTTTTTTGAATCTGCAAAAAAAGTGTGTTATTTACTTATACCCTTGCTCTTCTGCCCTCTGTGAATATATTGACCACAAGGGGATGATTCCAATTGCCTACTTTGTCTACAAAGACCTAGATGCACACAAACAACATCTTCTTCAGTAGACGTTCATTCAGTGGCGGTTTCTGTACCTGGGCGTCGGGGCTCCGCCCCCTTTAAAAACAAAGCAATCTTTTTTTTTAAATAAAAAAATAATACCCTCTTGTCACTTTGTAAAACGGGCTCACTATCTCCCCCACTCACCAACACCAGCATTATTGTTGCTCGACACTGCGGACAAGTGAAGTGACGTGACATCACGTGCTCACTTTAACTGCTCCAGTGTAGGCAGGCCCAAAGTGAGTCTATTTGCCGGGTTGATAATCTCACAGCCCTGAGGCCTGTGAGGTCATCAGCTCAGCAAAGACCCAGCATCAAGGCCTAGTCTCCACCCCCTGATGACGCGGAGGCCAATTTAGCACCGGGCGTGTTTTATTCGAGCCCTGAAGCGCTTAGCCTCCACGTCAATCAGGGAGTGGAGAGCATTGTCACCCCACCCTTTCCCAACTTGCCAGAGGGCGTGGGTGGGACCTCACTGCGTGACAAGCTGGGAAAGGGTGTGGCAGGTGGGAAGACTCCCATCAATTTTTCACGAGAAAAATAGTCCAGTTCTAGCATCAAATTTTTGGTGGATTCACCTCACCTGCGAGGGTCTCAAGGTGCTGAGTGGGGGCAGGGGAGTTGCTACTGCTCGAACAACCAGGTCTTGAGGCATCTCCTGAAGGTCAGCAGGTCCTGGGTCTGCTGTAGATGGATAGGAAGGGTGTTCCAGGTCTTGGCGGTGAGGTAGAAGAATGATCTGCCACCGGCTGTAGTCCTGTGGATGCGTGGAATGGTGGCGAGGGTGAAGTTGGCGTATCGGAGCTGTCGGTTAGGGGTGTAGAAGGTGAGTCGTTCGTTGAGGTAAGCTGGTCTGGTGTTGTGGAGTGCTTTCTGGGCATGGGTGAGTAGCTTGAAGGTGATCCTCTTGTTGACGGGGAGCCAGTGCAGGTTTCTCAGGTGGGCTGTGATGTGACTGCCGCGTGGGATGTTGAGGATGAGATGTGCGGAGGCGTTCTGTATACGTTGCAGTCTTTTCTGGAGTTTGGCCGTGGTTTCTCACGTAGAGAGCGTTGCCGTAGTCCAGTCTGCTGCTGACGAGGGCCTGGGTGACTGTCCTTCTGGTTTTAGTGGAGATCCACCTGAAGATCTTGCGGAGCATGCAGAGGGTGTCGAAGCAGGATGATGAGACGGCATTGACTTGTTGGGTCATGGAGACCGATGAGTCCAGGATGCATCCCAGGTTGTGTGCGTGGTAGGTGGGCGTCGGTGTGGTTCCTAGAGTTGCCGGCCACCAGTTGTCATCTCAGGCGGAGGGGGTGGAGCTGAGGATGAGGATCTCCATCTTGTCCAAGTTCAGTTTTAGGCGACTGCTCTCCATCCAGTCAGCGATGGCCTTCATTCCGTCGTGGAGGTTAGTTTTGGCGGTGGCGGGATCCCTAGTAAGTGAGAGGATCAGCTATGTGTCATCGGCGTATGAGAGGATGTTGAGGTTGTGTGATCAGACAATGTTGGCTAGCGGTGCCATGTAGACGTTGAAGAGGGCCGGGCTGAGGGAGGATCCTTGGTGTACACCGCAGATGGTCTCAGTGGCTTTAGATCGGAAGGGAGGGAGGCGGACTCTCTGGGTTTTGCCGGTGAGGAAGGATGTAATCCAGTCCAAGGCTTTGTAGCGGATCCCTGCGTCGTGGAGGCGTGTGCATAGGGTGTGGTGGCAGACAGTGTTGAAGGCCGCCGAGAGGTCTGCGAGGATGAGGGCTGCAGATTCGCCTCTGTCTAACATGATCTTGATGTTGTCAGTGGTGGCGATGAGGGAGGTCTTGGTGATGTGGTTGCTGCAGAAACCAGATTGGGACCGGTTCGGAGTGTTGTTATCGTCAAGGAAGCAGGTTAGTTGCCTGTTGACGACCTTCTTGATTGCCTTCGCCGGGAAGGGGAGCATGGAGATAGGCCGGTAGTTCTTGAGATCTCTTGGGTCTGCCTTGGGTTTCTTTAGTAGGGCGTTGATTTTGGCATGCTTCCAGATTTCCGGGAAGGTGGAAGTCTTGAAGGAGCTGTTGACGATCATTTGGAGATGGGGGGCGATGATGGAGCTTGCTTTGTTGAAAACGTAATGAGGGCAGGGGTCGGATGGTGAACTGAAGTGAATTGTGTTCATGATTTTGATGGCATCATCGTCGTTGACGCGGGTCCAGGATAGCATGAGGTTGGTGTGGCTGGGGTCCAGTGAGTCTGAGTTTGTGGTGACAGTGGCTGTCATGGGGGTCGAGGTATTGAAGCTGTTGTGGAAGTCTGTGACCTTGTGGTGAAAGGAGGTGGAGAGGGAGTCGCAAAGGTCTTGGGTAGGTGGGGTGTCATTGGAGCAGGATCTGGGGTTGGTGAGTTCCTTCACGATGTTAAAGAGCTCTTTGCTGTTGTGTGATTTGTTGTCAATGCGTTCCTTGTATGATGATCTATTGGCGGTCCGGATGAGCTGGTGGCGTCTGCAGATGGCTTTCTTGATGGCCGTGCGGTTGATCTGTGTTTGTTCGTGGCGCAACTTCTTCTTGGGTTTTCGGCACTCCCATTTGGAGGCCTGGAGGTCGACGGTAACCAGATGGCCTTTATGTTGGTGTGGTTGTTAGAGGGTTTCTTGATCGGGCGAGGGTGTTGGCGCAGTCGTCGATCCATTGCCTGAGGTTGCAGGTGGCTGTGTTGGTGTCAGCGGTGTTGGTTGACGGGGATCAGGCGAGGGTGGAGATCAGTTGGTCTTCGGTGACCGTATCCCAGCTGCGGCAGGGGATCTGTTGTGGGTTGTGGTGCATGGCGGGCTTCTCGAAGGTGAAGTGGAGGCAGCGGTGGTGGGTCCAGTGGTGTTCAGTGGTGTGGCTGAAGGTGACAGGGTTGCTGGCGGAGAAGATGGGATTGAGCGTTTGACCAGCAGAGTGGGTGGGTGTTGTGATGAGCTGTTTGAGTCCGAGTTTAGCGAGGTTGTCGAGCAGGGCGGTGGGATTCTGACGGTGTTCCTGTGGATGATGGCGATTGACTGAATGGAGGTATGTGAATATAGCCATAAATGTCTCAACTGTGAATGTGCTTTCACAGGTTGTCTCCCTTTCTTTTCTGCTCACGGGTTCCTCTACAATAAGTCATTATGAAACTGTTCGCGTCTCGCGAAGTGGGCTTTTACTCTTGCAAGTTTCACTCGGGGTACTACAAGCTTTTACTTTCATTGGTCATAATCTCATTAACATTCTTCAGCGGAAAGCCTTGTAAAGTAGTGTAACGATAGCAGTGCTTCGGTGCAGGTCGGCGCTTTCCTCGACTTGCAGGTAAGGAAACAAGTGTTCTATCGGGTTCAAAGGTCAGGTTAGTCACTAGCACTTCAGCACCCCTGCAGCTGCACCAAGTGGCACTCTTGCATGAGATCATTATAGAGGATTCCATTAGGCGGGACTTTAAATGTACATGTATGTAATAATGCCTGCATGCACATACGAAAGAATAGATTGTACACGTACATATATACATGCCTATGCACAAGCGAGAAAACATACACCTGCATGTCAAATACACTTGCGTGCAAATATATATATATATATATATATATATATATATATATATATATATATATATATATTTATATACACATGCACATACATTTGCACTTATACGTAGACACAAGTATACCCATACATTCATGGATGTACCCAAACTCTCGTAAAACATATTGGAACATACATATATACATACATATTATTCCCACATACCCACACGAACATTACTACATACATACAGGCTTAGATACGTAAATACATCCGTATCTCGATATATACAGTTTATTAAATGTGGATAGGTAATCAGGAGTCCAGTGGACCAGAATCAATTGGTAGATGGGTAATTTAATAGGCCGTGGGGAATGTCAGCACTACAGCAGCCTTGTGAACCCCGCGCACATGCGTGACACGCCGTCTGTCTCTTTGTTATACAACAACAGGTGTGAAACAAACACCAAGCAGTAGAGAAAGACACAGAAAAATGAACAGCCCACAAAGGCATATCAGAATGAAATATTACAATTTAATGACACATGGACCAAGCTTAAATGAAGGGTCACAACAATATAAAACACTAATTATAATGGTTAAAAAAATTGTGTAAACAAACTTTAATGCCAGTCTTTATGGAATCACAGACCTGGCAGGTTATACCCGTAACATGCAGGTATTTATTACCGATACCTGCCACCTGGCCTGGAAATATTTACTTGCAGTATTGTTTTTGCGTTTATCCTACGTTTGCAGCCTTGCTAAGTCATGGCCCCCAGGCCCTCTATCCCCAAAGTCAACCTATTTGCTGGGCTCTGCGGTCGGCAAGTTCAGTTGCATTGACCAGCAGGAAAAAATAAGATGCCAGTTCTGTTGCTCCTCTCACAGGATGAAAGTGGGAGATGTTTAAGCACTTTTCAATCACTGTGGCTGGCCTGGCCTCATGAGCGATTGCGCATGTTCGACCTGTGCTTGTCATTGTTTATGGCGGGAGGTAGTGTCCAGCCAAATCTGGTAAATTGAAATGAAATAACAGGCAGGCTGATTTTGGGAGTCTTGCCCGCTCTTCCCTTTGAATCCTGGCAAGTTGACACAACAGAGTGTGTCTTTAAAAATTGACTGCATGTAAATATCCATTGTGGTGGATGGTTTACCACATGTGGCTGTGAGAGTAAGAAATATAGGGCCAGATGTAGGAAAGGTTTTGCACGTCGCAAACAGCAAATTTTGCTGTTTGCGATGTGCAAAACCCACATCGCGATGCCCAATTCCTGTTTTGCGAGTCAGTAACCTGGTTACCGACTCGCAAAACGGGACTGCGAGTCGCAATTAAGAAGGGGTGTTCCCCTTCCGAATTGCGAGTCACAGCGTGATGCTGCATTGCTTTGTGACCGCGAACACGGTCGCAAAGCAATCGCAGTTACCACCAGTGTCACACTGGTGGTAACCCATTTGCAAACCGGAAGGGGTCCCCATGGGACCCCTTCCCCTTTGTGAAAGGCATGGATTTTTTTTTTTTTTGAGCAGGCAGTGGTCATATGGAACACTGCCTGCTCTGAAAAAAATGAAACAAAATTGTTTCATTTTTTCATTTTGTAATGCATCTCGTTTTCCTTTAAGGAAAACGGGCTGCATAATACAAAAAAAAAAACGACTTTATTTAAAAGGAGTCACAGACATGGTGGTCTGCTGTCTCCAGCAGGCCACCATCCCTGAGAGTGCTGCGAGTCACAAGGGGGTCGCAAATTGCGAACCGCCTCACTAATATTAATGAGTTGGGCCTTTGCGACCCCCTTGCGAGTCACAGATGGTGTCAGGGACACCATCCTGAATCCTGAATTGCGACTCGCAAATTGCGAGTCTCTCTGACTCGCAATTTGCGAGTTGGAATTCAGGAATTTCCTACATCTGGCCCTTAGAGTGAAGCTGCTCCCCACAGGAGCTGTAAATCCAAAACAAAATCACATTTCTATGCGTTGGTATACTTAAGGACTCAGTGGTGTGTGTCAGAGATGCTTTTAACGCATGGGCAAAGTGAGCTTTTGATAGTGCCAGCTCTGTTCTGCAGAGTCTTGCCCTAATTACCTAGAATATGTCTTGAACAAGTGTTTTAAATACAGGTTTTCTTTAGTTTATTTTAAATATGGATGATGTGTAAGAGTCTGTTACAGACATTTTGCAGAGTAATGCTGTGTTTATGTTTCATGCAGCATCCATAAAAAAGTTTCTTTTAGATCAAAGCAGGACCTCACATATGAGAAATGGGAGGGTGTCACAGAGACTATTTGCAGTAATATTAGTGAGCTGCTACTATATCACGATATTGACAACACAACTCACTATCCCTTAATATTAGATGTAAACACATTTCAAATTTGGATGAGTGCGCCTATGCACTCTGTGACCTGGCCAAAGAGGAAATGAAAGGCCACCTACAATCCTTAAGATGTCCATGGTGTGTGTGTGCGTTTAGAACATCAGGTTAGAGGATATTATTTTACACTGTGATAACCTTTTTCATCTGATACCTGGGTAAATATTTGCACGACAAAGTTAGCATTGGTGTTATGGGAAAAGAACAAGGGCTGAAACTTAAGTGCTGGGCTAACAAAGAGTGGAAAGTGGAACTGAAGAAGCAGGATGTTATTTTATAGTTTGTTAACAGGCCATATCATATTTCTTCATCCCCCGAATGAGATGTACAGGGCCTTATAAGGTGCCCTACTGCCTTTTAATGTTTATTCCTTGCTATCTCATTGTGTCCAGTCTGACAAATCACAGTAACTTCTATTTCCTCAGTGAATTTCACTTGTAAAGGTAGATCTATAAATAAGGAAACCTGTGAGGTACTCAGAATTGTTATCTTGGTTTGTTATGAAGTTCTGTAGTTATACTGAATGAGTAGCTACCAACATCCTCATCATATGAAATCTCTTTATTGATGTCCTAACTACAATTTCACTATTGCTGTATTGACCTTCTTGCTTTCCCAAATTTACTTAGCGATGCACCATTTGAGCACTCTATTTTAAAATAATTCACAGGGGAGAACCTCCCCGAACCTCCCGTAAGATTGTCGGGCTTGCTCGCTATGCTCGTTCGTGACAGTTCACATCTTGCTGAACTTTTACGCCCCACCACTTTCAAATGTCACCAGCCGCCACTGCATTAATTACTAACTAAACAAGTTCACTTCAAGCCATAGTTCTTCTCTTATTTGAATAGATGAAGTGAGGGCTGATACCTCAGTCTTCTTACTGGAGGGTTTTCCTAAAGTAGCATCCTTTTTTAAGGGGTTGGTAGTAATAGCAGCAGGCTAGCATGCTAACAGGGAAGACAGAAGGTGCCACTCCCACCTAGTCACACTCCAACTGCAGTTATCCATCACTGTCAACTAGATGGAAAGAAAACAGAGAGTTAATGGGTCATATAATTATATCATAACTTTAGGAAGACTGAGACCAGGCTACAACAATGGCAGTATTTGACACACAACAAAAAATACCTGATAAGATAATAAAAACAAGCAATATCAACTTCGTCTGAGCAATGGGGAGCTAGTATTTAATGATAGTTAAACTTAAGAAATTAAATCCTTCAGTCAGGAGAAGAGAGCTCAGAGTCAGGAGTGGTTGGACATGGTTACGCATTTATACAACACACAACACAACTTACTAATGATGTTGATGGGGCCAGTGTGGAATATTGCTCAGGTATTACAAGGTCATGTAGTAAGTTGGTGTCGCTTTCATCTCATCCGCCACAGCAAGTGTTTTGATCCATTTATAGTGTAAAATTAAGTCACGCCTCTATAAATCACACAGCCTGGGGGAAGAGGCTTAGGGGCTCGATGAATGGATGGGAAAGGGGATTTGGGGAAAGGTGTGATAAAGGCAAACACTACACAAACGAAACCACAACAGTATTCATTGGGCGTTGAGCAGCACACCATCATCAATCTGTTGTAGAAGGAAACAATGAAGGGATAATTATGCCAAAGTTCAGTTGGATGCATTGCAAACAGTCCTTCTTTTCCAGAAAAACCCAAGATAGTATATCTCTAAATGTTATGTCTTCTAGGTTTGAAAAATACAAATTATGTAAGATTTAAGTTAACCCACCCAGTTCTAAAAATATGATTGGTACAAGGAAATGATACTGTATTGCCAAATTGGGTAGTGCATCTCTAATCTTCTTGGAATACCCATCAATCTCGGGTGCCTGTCTGAACCTGTCTGGAAGGTGAGCTGGAATGTTGAGCTTTCACCAAGTTTTGTTTGTACAGGAAAGGACTAGGAAAGGACATACATACTGAAAAACAGTGACTACATTATATGGTAAAGTAGAAGGACAAAAGGAAGCAAGGTAAGCTCCATGATGAGTGTACCATGAAGACTCCGAGGCAGAGCAAGGACATAAAGACGAGTTTCACATTCGATCCAGCAATGCAGCAAAACACACAATCAGCAGCATTTCCCAAATCAACCCACCTCTCTTCAGTCCCCAGAGCTGAGTGAGTACTAGGCCTCAGGGTTTTCACCATCATCCTTGTTTCTCTTTGAGATCGATCAGTTTCTCCTTCTGGCTGTTGAGGTAGTCCCACCCTGAGTCCTTCTAACCTTCTCCTCCTGATTCTGAGTAACTCCGTCCCAGTCCCAAACAGAGTGAGGTAGACCTGTGTAGTGCACTGCTGTTGATGAACAAATAGAGAAAAAAGATTTCGAGTTGTTGTGTACATTTGTGTTTAGGAACTAGTAGATGGTTTGGTCTCAGAGGAACGAGAAAAAAGAGTGGACCCTGTGGGTAAATTTGAAAGGCCAATCACTTTCAGGAAAAAATGGTCACCCATCAAACCCCAAACATTGCAAAGCAATATAAATGGTTGAACATCCTCCCTCACAGTTGGCCACACATACTTCATCAATCATCACTCACAATCACTCATTGGTGCAACAGTTAGTAGTTACCGCTTCCAATCCAAACACAGAGGTTGATGAAAATTTTTATCTCCAGTTTGATCATAGCAGCACATTGGAATTTGGCATTGACACTGGCAGCCTATAAATCAATGTTCTTCTATGGTAGCCCTGCTAGGTGATGTAAGAAAAGGATAGGCAATGGCATGTGAGGGAGGCAGCCATTGCCTCCAGGTTCCTGAAGGGAATGTGGGGGCTTCTTCACTTCACACAGTTCCAACTCCTATCTGGCCATATATGTGAGTTTTGAGTGGCTCAAAAATGGCGGGGCAGCATAAATCCAACTGAAACATAATGTTCCACTAGCTATTTTATTTTTTGCAAAGAAAGACATTCAATGAGAAATAATTTAAAATATCAATGGATGGCACTGGCATACTCATTCCGGGAAGCAGATTTTATTCTCAAACACAGGTGAATTACCCAGCAGTTGGTCAGTTAACACAGTTGATTCTGACCAATCATACTCTTCCTCCTCATGTGGAGTTTCAAGAACAATGTAATCAGGAGGTATAAAATACCAGTTGATTTTGATCATGTTTAATATCTACACATTTTGAGGAGAGAGACTGGTCTTTCTCACTGTAATCAGTGCACCAGCTGACCAGAAAACATTTTCAGTAGACATGCTGGCTACAGGACAAGCCAAATACTTTATTGCCAACATACTGAACTCTGGAAATTGGTGCATCTTCACATACCAATACACCAAAGGGTTTTGATCCACATACACCTCTTTTGGGTCATCCAGATACTCTTAGAACATCCTCTGAATAGTCATTGGTGCTGTCACTTGTTCAACCTCTTTTGCCTTCCCCTCTGTGTAGGAGACTGGCCTGGCTTATAGTGGGTACCACTGGTACTTTTACTGTGTGCCAGGTCAAGGTATCCCTTATTAGTAAAGTGTAGTACTGTTCTATCAACTTTGGCTGATAGAGGTAGCTATAGCAGAGCAGCCAAGGCTGAACTAGGAGACATGCAAAGCTCATGCAATGCCACTTATATCATATAGGTACTATATCATAAGAAAGACAATACTCATAGTTACTTAAAATAAAAGTACTTTATTTTAGTGACAATGTGCCAAAAGATATCTCAGAGGATATACTCCCTGAGGAGGTAAGTAACATACACAAAATATACACAACAAACCAAATCAGGTAAGTAAAACAGTCAGAAAATAGTGCAAACACTGTAGAATACAATAGGATTCAATAGACCTAGGGGCAACAGAAACCATATGCTAAGAAAGTGGAATGCGAACCACGAATGCACCCCTAGGTTAGTGTAGTGTGTAGAGGGTCGCTGGGATTGTAAGAAAACACTAAGGGTGTAAAAGATACCCCACCTCAAGACCATGGAAAGTAGGAGTAAAGTACTACTATTTCCCCAGAAACGCACTAAAGTTGTGATAAAGGATTTTGCAAGGACCACAACAGACTGCAAAGCATTGAAGATGGATTCCTGAACCGGAAGATCTGCAAAGG
Organism: Pleurodeles waltl; assembly: GCF_031143425.1. Lineage (NCBI taxonomy): Eukaryota > Metazoa > Chordata > Amphibia > Caudata > Salamandridae > Pleurodeles > Pleurodeles waltl. The sequence continues at coordinate 143,022,973 of NC_090438.1, forward strand.
AAGAGGACCAAGTCCAATAGTCTCTAAAGTGTCTGGGGGGGGGCAGGAGCCCACTAAACCCCAGATGAAGGTGCAAAATGGCTGCCTCTGGTTGGAAGAAGCTGCAGGTTTTGCAACAACAAAAGGAGGTAGGAAGGTCTTCTTCATTCAGAAGATGTCCCAGGGCGAACTGGAGGATGCAGAGTTGTTTCCTTGGCAAAATACCACGAACAAGCCTTGCTAGTTGCAAGAGTTGCAGTTGGAGAAAAAGGGTACTGCCCGGGCCCAGGAAGGACCAGGATGTCGCTACTTGGGAGAGGAGACAGAAGGGGCCCTCCGCAACATAGAGAGCCCTCGGACAGGAAGGAAGCACCCACAGAAGTCCTTGAACACAGGGTCAAGAAGTCTGAACATGGCAGTTGTCTCAACACTGCAAAGAGAGGTCACACTACACCGGAGATCAACTCAGGGAGCTGAGCATCACAGGACGGAGTGCTGGGGACCTAGGCTCAGCTGTGCATGCAGGATTTCTTGGAAATGTGCACAGAAGCCCTTGTAGCTGTAGATCACGCTGTGCACAGGATTACTGACTGGAGAGGGGAGGCAAGGACTTACCTCCTCCAAATTTGGACAGTTGGACCACTGGACAGTCTGGGTTGCTTGGGTCTACCACCTGTGTTCCAGGGGCTACGCTCGTCAGGATGAGAGGGGACCCAGAGTACCGGTGAAGCTGAAGTTTGGTGCCTGCTGAAGCAGGGGTAAGATTCCATCGACCACAGGAGATTTCTTCATGGCTTCCAGTGCAGGATGAAGGCAGGCAGCCCGCAGAGCATGCACCACCAGGAAACAGTCGAGAAAGCCAGCAGGATTAGGCTCCACAATGTCGCTGGTAGTCTTCTGGCTACTTTGTTGCAGTTTTGCAGGCGTCCTGGAGCATTCAGCGATCCTGGACAGAAGTCGAAGAGAGAAGTGCAGAGGAGTCCTGCTGGATTCTTGCAAGTCGTTATCTGAGGAAAAGCCCACTGGAGAGACCCTAAATAGCCCTCAGAGGAGGATTGGCCACCTAGTCAGGTAAGCACCTAGCAGGAGGGGTGTCTGATGTCACCTGCTGGCACTGGCCACTCAGAGGCCTCCACAGTGACCTCACATCTCTGAAAACAAGATGGCAGAGGTCTGGGACACACTGGAGGAGCTCTGGGCACCACCCCTGTAGTGGTGATGTACAGGGGAGTGGTCACTTCCCTTTTCTTTGTCCAGTTTCGTGCCAAAGCAGGGACTGGGGGTTCCCTAATCCGGTGTAGACTGGCTTATGCAAGGAGGGCACCCGCTGTGCCCTTCAAAGCATTTCCAGAGGCTGTGAGAGGCTACCCCTTCCCAGCCTATTTCCAAAGAGAGATGGTGTAACACCCTGCTCTCAGAGGAAATGCTTTGTTCTGCCTTCCTGTGACTGGGCTGCCCAGACCCTAGGGTGGCAGAACCCTGTCTGTGGGGTGGCAGCAGCAGTAGCTGCAGAGAAATCCCCAGAGAGCTGGTTTGGCTGTACCGGGGGTCCATAGTGGAGCCCCCGGGATGCATTGAATTGGCTCCCCAATACCGGATTTGGCATGGGGGGACAATTCCATGATATTAGACATGTAACATGGCCATATTCGGAGTTATCATTGTGAAGCTACATATAGGTATCGACCTATATGTAGTGCACATGTGTAATGGTGTCCCCGCACTCACAAAGTCTGGGGAAATGGTCCTGAACTATGTGGGGGCACCTTTGCTAGTGCAAGGGTGCCCTCACACTTAGTAACTTTGCACCTAACCTTCAGCAAGTGAAGGTTAGACATATAGGTAATTTATAAGTTACTTAAGTGCAGTGAAAATGTCTGTGAAATAACATGCACGTTATTTCACTCAGGCTGCAATGGCAGTCCTGTGTAAAGGTTTGTCTGAGCTCCCTATGGGTGGCAAAAGAAATGCTGCAGCCCATAGGGATCTCCTGGAACCCCGATACCCTGGTTACCTAGGTTCCATATACTAGGGAATTATAAGGGTGTTCCAGTATGCTAATTGAATTGGTAAACATGGTCACTAGCCTATAGTGACACATCTAAAGGCAGAGAGAGCATGAGCACTGAGGTTCTGATTAGCAGAGCCTCAGTGACACAGTTAGGTACCACACAGGTATACACATTCAGGCCACAAACTATGAGCACTAGTGTCCTGGTTAGCAGGATCCCAGTGAGACAGGCAAAAACATACTGACATACATGTAAAATTGGGGGTAACATGCCAAGAAAGATTGTACTTTCCTACACAACCCACCCACCCAAACGAAGGACAATAAGGGTAACCTTGCCCAGATGAGTCTTCATTGTGGAAATATCTTGATAGTCCATCTGCATTGGAGTGGGTACTCCCAGGTCTATGTTCCACTGTATTGTCCATTCCCTGTAGGGAGATGGACCACCTCAACAATTTAGGGTTTTCATCTTTCATTTGTTTAAGCCATAATAGAGGTTTGTGGTCTGTTTGAACAATAAAGTGAGTACCAAAGAGGTATGGTCTCAACATTTTCAATGCCCAGACCACAGCAAAGGCCTCCCTCTCTCTGGCAGACCAACGCTATTCTCTAGGGGTCAACCTCCTGCTGATAAAAGCAACAGGTTGATCCTGGCCCTCATTGTTTAGCTGTGATAGAACTGCCCCTACCCCTAATTTGGAGTAACAAGGGCTTTTGAGGACAGGTGCAGAGCACATGGCCTGATTGAGCTCATCAAAAGCCTTTTGACAGCTGGCTGTCCATAATACCTTTTTAGGCATCTTCTTTGATGTGAGGTCATTAAGAGGGGCAGCTATAGTGCCATAATTCTTTAAGAACCTCCTGTAGTACCCAGTGAAGCCTAGGAAGGCTCTGATTTGGGTTTGAGTTGTAGGGGGAGCCCAATCCATAATGGTTTGGATCTTCCCCTGCAGTGGTGCAATCTGTTCCCCACCTACCAGGTTGCCCAGATAAACCACTTCCCCCTGCTATATCTGGCACTTTGAGGCCTTGATAGTGAAGCCTGCCTTTTGCAGGGCCTCCAATTCTTTCCACAGGTGGACCTGGTGATCATCTCAGGTGGAACTAAAGACAACAATATGATCTAGATATGCTGCACTAAAGGCTTCCAATCCTTGGAGGACTGTATTCACCGACCCCTGAAAAGTGGTAGGTGCATTTTTCAATCCAAAGGGCATAACTGTGAACTGATAATGCCCTCCAATGGTTGGAAATACTGTTTTTGGTTTAGCATCTTCTGATAACTTAATCTGCCAATACCCTGCAGTTAAATCAAAGGTGCTTAGATACTTGGCGGAAGCTAGTGTATCTAACAGCTCATCTGACCTGGGTATAGGGTGAGCATCAGTTTTTGTTAGTTGATTGAGACCCCTATAGTCCACACAAAACTGCATTTCCTTTTTTCCATCTTTACTATAAGGTTTGGGGACAAGCACCACTGGGCTGGCCCAGGGGCTTTCAGAGGGTTCAATCACTCCAAGGTCCAACATTTCCTGTACCTCTTGTTTAATACAGTCTCTGACATGGTCAGGCTGTCTATACATTTTACTTTTGACAGGTAAACTGCCTCCAGTATCAATTGTGTGCTCACAACAGGTAGGTGTACCTGGAATTAGTGAGACGAGGTCAGAGGACTGATCAAGGAGATTTATGTAGTTGTCCTTCTGCTCAGCAGTAAAGCAATCTGCCAATACTATTCCCTCCACTAAGCCATCAGCTTCAGTGGTGGACAAGAGATCAGGGAGGGGGTCACTCTCTTCCTCCTGCCCCTCATCTGGGCCATGAGCAGGGTTAAGTCAACCCTGTCATAATAAGGTTCAAGGCGACTGACACGAAGCACCCTAAGGGGGCTTCTGGCAGTGCCCAGGTCCACCAAATAGGTGACCTCACCTTTCTTCTCCACAATGAGATGAGGTCCACTCTATTTGTCCTGGAGTGCTCTTGGTGCCACAGGCTTCAATACCCACACCTTCTGTCCTGGCTGGTACTGTGTCAGGACAGCCTTCTGGTCATGCCATTGCTTTTGGAGCTCTTGGCTGGCCTGAAGGTTTTTACTGGCCTTTTTCATGTACTGAGCCATTCTTGACCTGAGTCCAAGCACATAGTCCACAATGTCTTGATTAGGAGCTTTTAAAGGTTGTTCCCAACCCTCCTTCACAAGAGCAAGGGGACCTCTTACAGGGTGTCCAAAGAGGGTACCTCCATATAAGCAAAAAGGAGGCATGGCAACAGGACATCCCATCTCCTTCTGAGTTTTTCAGGGAGTCCCATGATCATGCCTTTGAGAGTTTTATTAAACCTCTCATTCAATCCATTTGTTTGTAGATGATACGAAGTGGTGAACTTGTAGGTAAATCCACACTCCTTCCACATTGCCTTGAGATATGCAGACATGAAGTTACTACCTCTGTCTGATACCACTTCCTTAGGGAAACCCACTCTGGAAAAGATTCCCAGGAGGGCTTTTGCCACTGCAGGAGCTGTAGTGGTCCTTAAGCGTATAGCTTTGGGGTACCTAGTGGCATGGTCTACTACCACTAGGATGAATCTATTTCCTGAAGCTGTTGGAGGGTCAAGGGGGGCAACAATGTCATCCCCTACCCTCTCAAAGGGCACCCAACCACTGGAAGAGGAATTAAGGGAGCCTTAGGTGTGCCACCAGTTGTGCCACTGGCTTAGCAGGTCACACAGGAGTGACAGAACTCCTTGGTGTCCTCTGAAATATGAGGCCAGTGAAACAATGGAACAAGTCTGTCCCATGTCTTACTTTGGCCCAAATGCCCAGCCAAAGGATTGGCATGTGCCAAACTCCCTATACTGCAAAGGGATGACCAATCTCCTGGCAGCTCCAGGTTTAGGGTCCCTTGCCTCGGTATAGAGAAGGTTGTCTTCCCAATAGACTTTGTGGGTATCAGTGACATCCCTATTTTGCTGTTTGACAGCTTGCTGTCTTAAACTCTATAGTGTGGGACAGGTCTGCTGTGCGACACTCAGTGCTTCTCTAACAGGCCCCCCTGCACCCAAAATCTCAGCAGTGTCAGCTGCCAGCTCCTCTGGTGTAGATTCTGCACAGGGAGAGTATTAATCTTCCTCAAAAGGGTAATCTTCTGGAGAGGGAGGGATAGTGGGCAAGAATTTAACATTTCTACCCCTAGCTTTTGGGAGCACTTGGTCCATGTTTCCAGGATCCAAGTTTCCATGTCCCCTTTGCTTCTGGGCCTGAGCCCTTGTGAGAGCAAAGATAGGCCCAGGAATGCCCAGCATTGTTGCATTCTTTCACGGTTTCGGGCAGGCCTGATCAGGACTCTGGTTGGGACACCCCTTGAGGTCACCGAATATCCTAAAGAAGTAGTGTACTGGGGCAGAAGAGCAGCTAAAGGCATACATGGAAAGGACAGCTATGGACAGGCACAGGAAACAGGAAAGTAAAAGCAGAGCAACCCTTGTGTGAACAAACAGGAAACAGATTACTAATGGACAAACAAGCTGCGGTTGTACACAGAGTAAGGCACAGAACCTCCCACAGTGACAAGGAATGTCAATGCCTCTGTGCAGTTTGCTCTTACAGATAGTCACCCTGCCAGCCCCATAGAAAGGAGACAGCAGAAGTGATTCTGTCTCTGGACCCTAGAGCACAAACAAGGATAGTACTTACATACACAAGACACGCTCTTGTGGGTCCAGCTGGAAACACAGTGACGATTCCTGAGAAAACAGCAATAGCACACTGTCACTGTTAGGCACGAAAGACAACATATAACACTAGACAAGGATGGAGGCTGGAATTGCCTCCTGGAAACCAGGAGCCAACCCCAGTACAAAGGAGGATACTTATACACTGGTGAAGACTGATAGAACACTTACCAGACACAAATAACCAAGAAGAAAGGGAAACAGAGGGGAACAAACTAAGAGGCAGAGGCAAGAACTCGGAACAGGCTCAGGCTGAAGCAAAGGCAGGACTATGACTGGAAAACAGGGCACAAACATCTGGCTGGAACAAACTTGGACAGGACTGGGAAATAGAGAGCAGGCTCTGGCTGGAACATGCAAGGACAGGGCTGGAATACAGGGAGTAGGAATACGCAGTAAACAGGACTGGGAAACAGAGAGCAGGTTCAGGCTGAAACAAGGCAGGAGCAGAACAGAGAACCAGGGAGCAAGCTCTTGAAGAAACAAACAGGTACAAGGCTAAGAGATAGGGAGCAGACTCTGGCTGGAACAATCAGGAGCAGGGCAGAGAAACAGAAAACAGGATCAAGCTGGAACAGAACAGGAACAAAACTGGAACACCATCCGATAAGGGGTCTGTAACACAAAGGAATCAAACTCCAATGCACGACAGGGGTCTTGAGGAAATGGCTGCTTATAAGCAGTTCAAAGCTGGGCTGCACAGGAGAGGTCTCAAGTGTGGGTAGTTTCAGACACTTGCAAGTCCTGGAGGAGAGTATCCGGTGAAAAGGAGCAACTGGACTTCTCCCATAAAAAAACAATGGGAAACAGAATCCAGGCTTTCCTGATTACCAGGCTGTGCATTATGGGATTTGCAGTCCCAGGAAGCAAATGTAGTACTACACAAGTATACCATGGCGAAAAGAGAAACAAACAGGAGTCAGCAAGGGACTCTAGATAAGTGTTTAAGGTGATTCCCAGGCTTCCGACAGTCCCCTTACAGCGCCCCCTAGAGATGGGACGGCAGAGTCGTAACAGTATACGCCCCCCCCCACCAGTCTGCTCAAGAAGAAAAGGCGATCTTTTAGCTGAACAAAGTTGAAGAGGAAAAGCCAAAGCAAGAAATCCAACACCAACCTTTGTGGATAAGTTTACAGTCCTGCCATAGGTGAATCTTCCAATGAGCAAAGCATGTATTAATACCCATATGGGCTCCGATGTCTTTCATCTTTATTGTTCGATTGATATGGGAGGAGTGCATGGAGTTGGTTTCTGCTGAAGTGGAATCAGGAGCAAGGAGATCTTGAATGACATTATTGGCGGTATTCTTTAGGACATTAGTTTCCTGTTTAATACTTTCTTCTTTGGAGGAGATAATTGGCGTATTAGTAACTGTCAGGTCTGTAACACCTTCCGACAAGCAGGATATGTCTGTTTCTGCAGCAGTATTTGCATTGGTTGTGGTCTGAGGTTTGCAAAGCATAGATACTTGGGAGATATGGGAACTGGTTTTCTCAAGGTAAAAAAGTCTGAATTTTCTTTCGTCTTTGATGACTTCGGAGTATCAAATTCAGGAGCAACAAGAGTTTTCAAGTCTTTAGAAACTGGATTAAGATCTGAAAATGTAGAAGTTCCACAAGCTAATTCTTTAGGGTGATCTTCAGACAAGATTGAGATTTCTTCATTGCAAGTGCTCTGTGGTGTATTCGTGGTATCAGAAACAGTTTCTTTGCAAAGCGTTTCTACTACAGGTAGTTGATCTTCAACTCTGTTACCAATGAAAGGTTGTTCTTTGGAAAGAAATAGAACTGGAGTCTCTTCAGAAATCACCTTTACATTGTTATCTAAATGCTCAGCTTTTGACTTTGAATTAATGATAGTTTCTTGCAATAAAACACTAAGTACAGTACTTATCATCAGATCTTCGAATACAAGATTCAAGTTCATGTCTTTAATTTTGGTGGGAGACATTACTTTCTTCAATACTTCTGTTTCAGGGTGCTGGTTTTCAGGAGTCTTTAATTTCAGAGACACAGCAGGTGGCATTGGTGTGGCTGGTTTTACCTCAAGATCAGATACAGGTAGTTCAAAGATCTGTTCTTCACTAACTGTTGAGCTGGAAACAGGATACACAGTGGCAGGGAACAGCAAGTCAGGATCAGTGGTTGATGCTGCATCTGTGTCCAGTTCTAGGAGAAGGCTCTCATTTCTTATGACATGCTGTTTAGTTTCAGATAGCTGGCTTTCTTCCTTGTCTGAAATCTCTACAGTTGGCTTTGACACAGAAGATATTTTTAGACTTTCTGAGAAGTCCATTACATTCTTAATAACTGCGGGTATTTCTTCAAGGTCAGAAAAATCCATGAATTCACTTGAAACAGGAACTGTCTCTTCTTTATCTGTAAATTCTATGATAGCATTTGAAAGGGCAGGAGTATCCCCACAATCTGAAAATTCTGGTATGTGTGTCATTTGAACAGCACTATATGCAGGTTTGTTCACCGCAGGGCAGGAATCACTGTCATCACTAGATTCAGATTCTTCAACACTGTTGCACAACTTGCCCTTACTCTCCAGTAAAATCATATCTTGGTTTCTTATGGTGCAGCTATTGGAGTCTGCAACAATATTGTCTTCTTCCTTTGACTTTATTTGTTCTGATAGAGTGGCTGAGACACTTCCTTCGGAAGACTCTGATTCATCCTTTGAACCAAGAGGTGTCAAATCTCCTGGAGATGTCAGAGATTCAGTCAACTGAACAGGGATATTCTCTGGAAAACAACAAGCTGAGAGAGAGTCTAAAGAAGAGGCTGATATATTTATAACTGGAGCTGTCTTTTGACATTCATTCATAGCAGTCTGGTTATGGCAACAGTGAAATATGCATTGAAAAGAGCCCACGGGCAAGATTTCTAGTGTATGTTATAACATATTCATCATAGAAGTCCAATGTCTGCCTTTTAATCTGCCAAAACTGCTCTTTTAGTGTGTGTATGTCCATATTGTTATCAAACCCACTCAGAATAGAAAAGGTTTAGCAGAGCTTTTAGGGATTGAGACTAGTGTATTATCATCCAGTTTGGGAAGAGCACAAGCCTTTTGAGTTGAACTAAGGAATCCCACAGTCTTTACTGATCCCTTAGATGCAGGTTCTATCCTGCTAACTTGAAAGCTCTGAGGGACTGGTAGGTCTTCATAAGAGTCAGCACTGCACTTTGAATTCTGCGAAACTGGCCTAAATGGGCTGAAGCATTCAACAGAAAACAAGGGAATCCCTAGTGTGGCGTCTTGAACAGTGTCCTGGTGGTGAACTTGGGATGCACTAGCATGAGGCAAGGAATTAACCAATTTTTCTTGAGAGTAAGGCCCTCATTAAAACCCTGGCAGTCAGTGTTAAAGCGGCGGTAATACCGCAAACAGGCCGGTGGAAAAAAAAATGGGATTACGACTGTGGCAGAAAACGCCAACATAGATAGCCAGCGGTACGAACAAACAGTGCGGCGGACACCGCCAACAGACAGGCGGAAGACAATGTACCACCCACCATACCACAAGGTGCCTATCCGCCACCTTTTCTGGGGCAGAACCAACCCGAACAAAAACACAGCGGAAACAGTACACAGAAGGGAAAACACTCACCTCTCCACACCCCACGAGGAACCACAACGCCATGGAGCCCGAATTGCAGATACTGCCGATGCTGGTCTTCCTTCTCTTCTATCAGGTGCACCAACGACGGCGGCGATGACCACGGTGAGTACTGCACCTACAACACAGGGGAGGGGGGAGGGAAAAGAGAGTGTACAAATACATGCAGCAACAGTACACATACACCCCCCCACCCCCTGGAAGAACTCAAGGACAAAAGGAATTAATTTGAACAAATGTAATCATGGAAAATCTCATTATCAAAGTTCAAAATCCAGTAAACGCAATTATGTACACCAACTACACAAGTCCTGATAGTGCACCGGTCATTGTCCGTGGACCACTGGGCCCAAAATGCGTGGGCAAAGCCCACACATGATACCTGACCGGAAACGGAGAGAACACTGCAGGGGCATCAGATCGAATTGAAACAGGCACCTCAGGGGGAGGGGAATGGGGGGGGCACCTCAGCCAGATGAACGCACAATGCCACTGCTGCACGAGGCGGCTCCGTGCCCATTGATGTATCCTGGGGAGTGCAAAGCCACAGTCTCTCAAGTCTCTCCAGTGGGTGGTTTGCCCGCTGCTTTATCCTGGGGAGCGCAAAGCCACAGTCTCTCATGTCTCTCCAGTGGGTGGTTTGCCCACTGCTTTATCCTGGGGAGAGCAAAGCCATAGTCTCTCAAGTCTCTCCAGTGGGTGTTTTGCCCACTGCTTTATCCTGGGGAGTGCAAAGTTACAGTCTCTGAAGTCTCTCCAGTGGGTGGTTTACCCACTGCTTTATCCTGGGGAGTGCAAAGCCACAGTCTCTCAAGTGGATAACAGTCTTCACTGGTTCTGGAGGGGGCTTTGTGCCCAGAGTGCTTCATCCTGCAAGGACTGAGGTAGTGGATATGATACTCCACTGGTTCTGGAGGGGCCTTGGTGCCCATAGTGCTTCATCCTGCCAAGGACTGAGGTAGCGGATGTGATACTCCACTGGTTCTGGAGGGGGCTTGGTGCTCAGAGTGCTTCATCCTGCCAAGGACTGAGGTAGCGGATGTGATACTCCACTGGTTCTGGAGGGGGCTTGGTGCCCAGAGTGCTTCAACCTGCCAAGGACTGAGGTAGTGGATGTGATACTCCACTGGTTCTGGAGGGGGCTTTGTGCCCAGAGTGCTCCACGTGCAGTGTGGCCGGTACAATTCCCTCACCTGGGTGTGTGTTCCACATGATTGCCGAGGTACAGGTAGCATGATAGGCCATGGAGGCAGCGACATACCTCACACTGCAGCGGCTTCGCATTCCACCTGCAGGTGACAACTGTGATGACAGTAATGCTTCATGGAAGCTTCCCAGGGTCCTGGAACTCAACACCAGCCTCGGACGACTGACCACTGGGGATGGTAGGCATGTCTGAGGTGGTCCCACTGTCTGAGGACGTCGTGGGGCCGCTGGCGGTGCTTGCGGCCATGTCACTCGTAGCGGTGCTGGGTGTGGGGTCTGTCGTGGCAGTGCTGGCTGTGGGGTCTGTGGCAGCAGTGTTGGCTGCGGGGTCTGTGGCGACGGTGCTGGCTGCAGGGTCTGTGGCGGCGGTGCTGGCTGCGGGGTCTGTGGCAGCAGGGCATGTGTCAGCACCTGCTGAGGGAGAAAGCTGCATGTCTCCTGCAGCCTTGGACGGCTGCCCACTGGAGAAGAGACTGGGGACTGTTGCAGTGGCTGTAGACGTGCCGGAGGCGGTGCAGGTGGTGGTGTTCGCCACCGTACAGGTTGGCGTGGACATGGACAGAAGGTGTGACACTGGTCCCTCAGTCGGTGCCACCATGCCCTCTCCTGATCTGCCCTTCAGTTTTTGGCCCTTCCCCATCTTTGATGGTGGCACAGCTGTCTTGCCACTATCCCCTTTTGTTTTCCCTGACCCCTTGATGGCAGGTGTTTTCGGCTTCTCCCTCTGGGATGTGGGCACCTTTTTCACTATGGCAGGTGGCGGAATGTCCTTGCCCTCGCTCCATGGCAGACTGGCAGCCCTGATGGTTGGCTCACTCCATGACCCCATAGTTGCTGGCACCACTGTGCCTGGGGATGTGGTGGCTGAAGTGCTGGGCTGGGACCTGGAAAGTCTGGCCCTAGGGGAAGGACGGGGGGGAGGTGTTTGGAAGAGGTCAATGTTAGCCAGGAATTTCTTTTTAGACACACTGGGACGGGTAGATGGAGGGGGTTTGGGAGTGGAGGAAGAGATAGTGGTGGTAGGAGGTGTACGTCTGCTGATTTTGGGTGAAGGTGCATGGGCTGGAGGCTGTTGTGAGGTGGATGTCTGTTGGGTCGGTGTGTGCCTGCGTTTTTGTACTTTGGGAGGAGGGCTCACTGACACACTGGGAGAGGACACTAGGGATGTGTGAATGGTAGTGGGGTGGTGAGTGCAAGTGAGTGGTGTGTGGTGATGGGCCTGCTGGTGATGGAGGTAGTGGCTGAGGATGTAGTGCATGCAGGTGTGAGTGGAGACAAGACTGGGAGGGAGGAGGGAGACGTGGAGGAGGGGGACACAGTGGAGGAAGTGGATGTTGGTATGTGAGCATGGGTATGATGCTTGTGTGAGTGATTTTGGGATATGTGGTGCTTATGTTTGCCTGAGCCACTCTTGTGTGTTGATGTGTGTACATGCTGGTCTGATGGTGTGCTTGGAATAGGCTGAGGTACAGGGGATTGGGTCTGGGTGGAGGAAGTTGGATGGGGTAGGCTGGACACAGGGATAATGGATGCCATTAGTGCTGAGGCCAGAGCCTGAAATGATCTCTGTTGGGCTGCCTGGCCAGAATGAATGCCCTCCAGGTATACATTTGTTTGTTGCAAATGCCTCTCAACACCCTGGATGGCATTCAGATTGGTAGACTGCCCAACAGTGAGCAATCTCAGGAGGTCAATAGCCTCCTCACTGAGGGCAGCAGGGCTGACTGGGGCAGGGCCTGAGGTGCCTGGGGCGAAGGAGATGCTCACCCTCCTCGGTGAGTGTGCACGGGACACACGCTGAGGGGCTGCTGGGAGGGCGGTGCTGGTAGGGGGAGTGGCGGCAGTACCTGTTGATGCAGTGGGCACAGAGGGGCCCGCCACCGCAAGGGAGCTCCCATCAGAGGAGGAGTCGCTGGTCTCTGCTCCTGTCCCCGCCGTGGAGCTCCCCTCGCCCTCCGTCCCACTGGTGACTTCAGACTCCGTTGCTTCACCCTCCAGGGCCAAGTGGGATGCAGCTCCCTCCTGCTCCGGTGCCAATGCTCCTCCGCCTGATGATGCTATTGCACACAGGAACCGAGAGACCACAAAAAGGTGGGGGAAGACAGAAGAAGGACATGTTCAGTGCATGCAACACCACTACCGTTGGCGGACACAACAGACAGTGAGCAGCCCTCTGCACTACGCCATGCACTCATAGTTCCTAGATTAATCACATGCCCATGGGGTACGAGGCCTAAGCCCAATTGCTGCACACCTTGAAGTCACAGGAGCCTGACTAGGTGTAGATGGCTCTATCCACTAGTGGGGTTGGGGTGCCACATAGCCTGCCTCACAAGGGACCTTGCCTACCAAGATCGCTCTGGCCTAGGGGAACCCACTGCCCACCCAGACACCTCGTAATGCGTGCAAAGTCAGCTGACTGAGAGTGTACTCACCCCCTTGTGGCTGCTGTGATGCCCTCAAGCGCCCATCCAACTCCGGATACGCCACCGCCAGGATCCAGAACATCAGGGGGGTCATGGTGCGACGGGCACCCCTCCCACGTTGGGAGGCCATCCCCAGCTGGGCCTACTCCATCTTCTTGCTCCAGCGGTGCAGGTCCTCCCATCTTTTCCGGCAGTGGGTGCTCCGTCTGTGGTGGACCCCCAGGGTCCGGACGTCCTTGGTGATGGCACGCCAAATACCCTTCTTCTGGTGGGCGCTGACCTAGAGGAATGGTACAGAGGGAAAGGAAATGACTTACCTGTCCGAACCGTCATACTCATTTCCCCCCGTTCCCACCCTTGCCCTGACGCACATACACTCACCATCCGCACATGCAGGCCTCAGCCCCACCCCCATGTATCTTCCATCCACACCACTCAAAATAGGCATTGCCCATGCAGCATGCTCACAGTGTACTCACCTGTTTGTCTGGAGGACCGTACAGTTGCGTGTACTGGCGAGGACCCCATACACTAGTTTCTCCAACTCCTCCGAAGTGAAGGCAGGGGCCCTTTCCCTAGACACATGAGCCATTGTCGCTTCCAGACTGAGGTCACAGCAGCACTTGTAGTGTAGGTCCTGTCCTGTTGAAGGTCAGGTATGAAGTGAGTGAACAGACAGAAAATGGCGGTCACATCCGCGGCGGTGCGTACCGTCATAGCCGGCGTACTTAGTCATTGTCTCCTCGGACCATAGGGCCCAATGTTAACCAATGCAGAATTGCACCGTGGTCTTTGACGGTGTACAACGCCAGCGTAGTTACCTCATATCCCCTTGTCCCACCTTACAGGTCAGGTAGCCGCCATTTCAGGGGGCCACATGGCATTAATAATAACTGCGTCACACCTATGTAGGCCTGGAATACACACAGTTACAGGCACATTGCGGATTAATAAATTTGTGCAAATGACATTTTGTGATACCTAAGTGTTGGCTGACTCTCTCCTCGCTGTTCTCCTCCTTAGGGCACGTCTGTTGGGGCAGGTGAAGAGATGGCGGCATCCCCCGGTGTACAGACCGCTGGTGGACCTGTCGACAATGGAAGAGAGACATATAATAGTCACGTACAGATTTGATCATGCAACAATCCAGGAACTGTGTGCCCAGTTGGAGCCAGACCTGATGTCAGCTATCCGCCATCCCACAGGGATACCCCCTCTAGTGCAGGTCCTGTCAGTACTCCATTTCCTGGCAAGTGGTTCCTTTCAAACAACAGTGGCCATTGCATCAGGGATGTCCCAGCCAATGTTCTCTAACATGTTGTCCAGAGTGTTGTCTGCCCTGCTGAAACACATGCGCCGCTACATCGTGTTCCCTCAGCTGGAGGATTTGCCTACATTGAAAGGTGACTTCTATGCCCTGGGACACATCCCCAACATCATTGGTGCCATCGATGGGACACGTGTGGTATTGGTACCCCCCGCAGGAGTGAACAGGTGTACAGAAACCGGAAGAGCTATGTGACGGGGTCTTTTATCCCGAGTCGAGGGGATATTGGAAGAAGGTGACAGACGCGGCACTTAAGGGTGTAGTACGTTTATTTATTTCTTCGTTGGGATTGTAGCACTAGCTTTTCCGCCAAAGTGCTTTATTCCAAGTCCAAAACTAATATATAAATCCCTTTTCTTTTCAGGGTTCCTTGAGTTTCCCGGGACAGCCTGGTCCGGTCCGGAGGGAGAGGTCTTGTTCACCCGGCTCTCATGGCCCCAGGATTTCCCAAAACAAAGAAGGAGAAAGGAACAGGTAAGTGGGGAAATTTATTTATATAGGGTTAACTGGGGTTAGTAAGGAGTGAGAGGGGGGGGGTTTGTGTGGAGGTGGAGGAAGGTGGGGTTACGTTTCTCTTGTGTCTTCCTTTCGTTGTGCCCTGTTTGTGACCCCCTTACAGTTTTATCCACTGGTCTGGGTACGGTCCTTGTGGGGTTACCCTTCAGTTAACTGTGGTGCTGGTTAAATAGGCTCCCCTTCCCTACACGACCTCAGCCCTCCCCTCTTAGTCCCTTTAAACCGAGACAACCACCCAGAACCCCAGTCCCAGCCCCGGTACGCTCGTACCTGACTTGGCCACGCCCCTCCAGGGACGTGGCCGGCTTGTAGGCGATCTCCCGACTTCGTCTCGACAGGGGCGGGAGGCGCCCAAGGGTTTCCGCTCTCCGTCCGCTGTTCCTTCTCTACGGCGGGGTTTTCCTTCTCTCTTGGTGGTCCGCGGCGTTCGTCTCTCCGGCTCTCCCTGACGTCGGCGTCTCTCTCTGGGTCGCGCGACTCTCTCTCTCCGTCGGTCGTCCTTCCTCCTTCTATCTGACGGATGACGTTGGACGTCATCACGTCAGGAATCCCTCGGGTGCCCCCGGGGTATCCTCCGTCGGTCGTTCGCTCCGACCCGGAACCGGCGTCAGGAGGCGCCCGGTTACACATCCCCTCACATGAATGGGGCTGATCGAGCCCCACCAGATCCGGAAACCGGGACAAATAGTCAGCCTGACCCATAAGGTCACCAGGGAGGTGGCAAACCTGGAAGGAGAAAGGTTGGAGTTCCATGAACCATCTCAATATACGATTGTTGGTATTCTTATATCTTGAGAGCCACGTAAGGGGTGCATGGTCCGTATACAGTAGGAAAGGTCTGCCCAAAAGATAGTATTGGAGACTTTCGATAGCCCACTTAATGGTAAGACATTCCCGCTCTATAATGGGGTATCTTTGCTCCCTGGGAAATAGCTTACGGATAATAAAGACGACGGGATGGCTCACTCCGTCTTCATCCTTTTGAAAAAGAACGGCCCCTACCCCCACGTCGGAGGCATCCGTTTGGAGATGAAAGGGTTTGTCAAACTCAGGACATTTCAATATCAGTTGAGTGGTGAGACACCTTTGCAAGGTATGATAACTATGGAGTTGAGTCGGGTCTAGTCGTGGGATGTTGTTGGGCTGTCCTTTTCTTAAGAGATTGGTTAGGGGGGCAGCCAAACTGGAATAGTGGGGAATGAACCTTCGATAGTACCCTACTAGACCTAAAAAGGAACGAACTCCCTTCTTCGTGGTGGGAGCATTGGTGTGTAGGATGGCTTCGATTTTATTCTTTTGGGGTCGAAGTATACCGTTGCCAATGTGATAACCTAGGTAGGAGATCTCACTAAAAGCCAGTCGGCTCTTGGCGGGGTTGGCTGTCAGTCCAGCCTTCCTTAAAGCCGAGAAGATGTGGTCTATGTGGACCACATGGTCTTCCCAGGTCTCACTGAAAATAACGATGTCATCCAGATAGGCCGCCGCGTATCTGGTATGAGGTCGTAATATGGTGTCAATGAGACGTTGGAAGGTGGCGGGGGCGCCATGTAAGCCAAAAGGGAGAACCTTAAAGTGATACAATCCTGAGGGGGTAGCGAAAGCCGTCTTTTCCTTGTCTTCAGGACCCAACGGGATCTGCCAATATCCCTTGGTCAAGTCAAGGGTAGACATGTATTTCGCTTTCCCCAACCTTTCTAAGAGCTCGTCTATCCTAGGAAGAGGATATGTGTCAAATTGTGATATGGAATTGACCCGTCTAAAGTCAATACAAAAACGTATAGACCCATCAGGTTTGGGTACCAAGACCACGGGCGAACACCAGGGGCTTTGGGAAGGTTCTATGATGTCTAGATCTAACATCTTCTCGATTTCGTTTTCTACAAGGGTTTTCCTAGCTTCAGGGATACGATAAGGTTTTAGTCGTATGGTCTTCCCAGGTGGTGTGAGGATTTGATGATGTACCAATCGTGTCCTACCGGGTACCGAGGAGAACACCCGACCGTGTTTATCGAAGAGATTCTTCAATTGTCTATTTTGTTGAATCGAGATCTCTGTATTAATGATAGGAACCTCTCTCTCGCCAGGGGGATCAGTGGGGCACCACCCTATCTCTAGTTCCTTAACGGTATTAACTAGGCAGCCGTGCCTTGGGTCGTTCGGAGGTTCTTCCCATCTTTTTAATAAGTTAACATGGAAGATCTGTGACCTAGGGGGAGTGTCGTTAAGCTGAATTTTATAAGTTACGGGGGTTACTAGTCCTGTTACGGTGTAGGGTCCCTGCCACTTGGCCAACAATTTGTTGTCTGAACTGGGAAGAAGAACTAGAACTTTATCTCCTAGGGAAAAGGACCTCAATTGGGTATTCCGATCATAATTCCTTTTCTGTTTGTCTTGGGCCCTCTCCATGTGTTCCCTTACGCTTTCCCATACTGTATGTAGGTGGGTTTTTAACTCACGGGCGTACTTTAGAATGGTTTTTTCCCCGTCTTCTTCTTCCCACATCTCAGCGGCCATATCTAGTAGGGTCCGTGGTTGTCGCCCAAACAACAGCTCAAACGGACTATGGCCCGTAGAGGCTTGTTCGTGTGTCCTGATTGCGTATAATACTAAAGGGAGTTTCCTATCCCAGTCCTTACCAGTCTCCGAGATAGTTTTCTTTAGTAGTGTTTTGAGGGTACGGTTATATCTCTCCACCAAACCATCGGTTTGTGGATGATAAACCGACGTCCGTAACTGTTTAATCCCCAATAGCTGACATATTTGTGTCATCAGGTTGGACATAAATTGGGTACCTTGGTCCGTTAGGATTTCTCGAGGAAACCCAATTCGGGAAAAGAACCCTATCATGGCGTGAGCAACACTTTTGGTGTTAATACTAGAGAGGGGAATAGCCTCAGGGTATCTCGTGGCGTAATCTACTAATACCAATATATAACGATAGCCTCTCGACGAGGGCAGAAGAGGGCCAACGAGGTCCATCCCTATTCTGGAGAAGGGGACATCAATGATGGGGAGGGGTTGTAAAGGGGCCTTTCTCCGTGAGCCTGGGTCAATCAATTGGCATTTTGGACATTGTTGACAGAATTTCCTAATCTGGGAAAATACCCCCAGCCAGTAAAACTTCCTCAACAAATACTCCTCTGTTTTCTCCCTCCCATAGTGTCCACCCCCGGGCTGGCTGTGTGCTAAGTGTAGAACTTGTTGTCTATAAGGTTCTGGAACTATCAACTGTTTCTTTTCGTCTTGGTCTTTGTAAGTGACTCGGTATAATAGGTCCTTAACTATGGTGAACGAGGGACCCTTATCCTGGGGGTTCCGTGGGCGTGCACTTTTCCATGCATGAATTAAACTGGGGTCTTCTCTTTGCAAAGTCCGGAAGCTGGGAAGAGCAGTGAGGGCGAGGACCTTTGTAATTACCCTGGTCCTGCTGGAGTGGTCTTGGGTATAGGCTTTCTTAATTATTCTTTTCACCTTCCGGGTGAGTTTAGGTCGTACCCTCGGAGGTGATAGAGGCATATTGGAGAAAGGAGCGTCCTTCCACCAGTTGTTGGTTTCTTCGAGCTGTCTAAGGCTGTCTAGGAGTTGCGGGAACTCTGAAAAGTCAGTTCCTATAATCGCTTCTTCAACCAGTTGCTCTACTAAACCCACTCTTATGGGTATTTCTTTTCCTCCCCAGGTGAGGGTTGTCCAGATTAGGGGATATTCCCTGGTTTCCCCATGTATGCAACAGATTGATACCGTAAATTCCAAAGTGTAGTAATGTGCGTTGAACAACCCGGCCCTGACCACCGATTGGCTGCACCCTGAATCGATGAGGGCCACGGTGCTTTTCCCATTGATAATCAGTCTCTTTTTATAAGGGGTGTCTCTTCTCCCTGTGTAAAAGACTCTTCCCCTTGTGACCCCTACTTCCATGGGTTCTGGCTTTTCTGTTTTCAGGGGGCAACCTCGAGCTATGTGGCCCCATTCCCCGCAACTGAAACACTGAGGTTGTTGTATATAGGGCCTATCTAGTCCCCGGGATTTCGCTATGTCCTCATTGATTCTTCGTCCCGCTGTCGAGGATGTTCCCGAACCCAGACGCAGGGGGCTAGGTGTTGATCGGGGGGGGGTTACTTTGAATTCAAGGGAGCGATGAAAGGCACAGGCCAACTCGATGGTAGTATTGGTATCCGGGTTTGGATGTTGTTTGATCCAGTTGCGTGTAGATGGGGGCAGAGCGTCCAAGTATTGTTCTAAGAGCACGATCTCAATAATGTCTTCCCGATTTGTCCCTATGGGACCCAACCATTTGAGACCCAGATCTTTGATCCTAAAATATAGGGCCCGGGGATTTTCGTTGGGTCCCCACTTCGCTTTTCTAAACCGGACGCGATAATGTTCAGAATCAAAACCCACCCGTTCTAAGATGCTCTTTTTAATATCCTTATAGGGGGTTATTCCACCGGGGTTTACCGCTTGATAGGCGGCTTGGAGAGTCCCCGTCAATAAGGGGGCGATATATTGGCCCCATCGCTCCTGAGGCCAAGTAGCGGAAGTAGCAACTCGTTCAAAATTGGTGAAAAAGGCATCGGGGTCTTCACCTTCTTGATATCGTTGTAAGACCGAACTGGGCACATTCGGGTGTACGCGGGTAGCAGCGATTGTATCTGTGAGATTCTTAATGGCGGTTTCATGAACCAACTGGTTGTTGGCCATTATGGTGGGCTGACTCTTAAGGGCATTTTGTAGTGCCTCTCTTTCCAATTTGGCCTCTTTTTGTTGCTCTTCCCACACTAATTGTAGGTGTCTTTGTCCGGAGGCCAACTGTTGCATCATATCGGATAGGGTACACTTCTCCTTCATGGTGGGGAAGTCTCTGTCGCCTATTCCAACATCCCACTTCTGACACCACTGTGACGGGGTCTTTTATCCCGAGTCGAGGGGATATTGGAAGAAGGTGACAGACGCGGCACTTAAGGGTGTAGTACGTTTATTTATTTCTTCGTTGGGATTGTAGCACTAGCTTTTCCGCCAAAGTGTTATATTCCAAGTCCAAAACTAATATATAAATCCCTTTTCTTTTCAGGGTTCCTTGAGGTTCCCGGGACAGCCTGGTCCGGTCCGGAGGGAGAGGTCTTGTTCACCCGGCTCTCATGGCCCCAGGATTTCCCAAAACAAAGAAGGAGAAAGGAACAGGTAAGTGGGGAAATTTATTTATATAGGGTTAACTGGGGTTAGTAAGGAGTGAGGGGGGGGGGGTTTGTGTGGAGGTGGAGGAAGGTGGGGTTACGTTTCTCTTGTGTCTTCCTTTCGTTGTGCCCTGTTTGTGACCCCCTTACAGTTTTATCCACTGGTCTGGGTACGGTCCTTGTGGGGTTACCCTTCAGTTAACTGTGGTGCTGGTTAAATAGGCTCCCCTTCCCTACACCACCTCAGCCCTCCCCTCTTAGTCCCTTTAAACCGAGACAACCACCCAGAACCCCAGTCCCAGCCCCGGTACGCTCGTACCTGACTTGGCCACGCCCCTCCAGGGACGTGGCCGGCTTGTAGGCGATCTCCCGACTTCGTCTCGACAGGGGCGGGAGGCGCCCAAGGGTTTCCGCTCTCCGTCCGCTGTTCCTTCTCTACGGCGGGGTTTTCCTTCTCTCTTGGTGGTCCGCGGCGTTCGTCTCTCCGGCTCTCCCTGACGTCGGCGTCTCTCTCTGGGTCGCGCGACTCTCTCTCTCCGTCGGTCGTCCTTCCTCCTTCTATCTGACGGATGACGTTGGACGTCATCACGTCAGGAATCCCTCGGGTGCCCCCGGGGTATCCTCCGGCGGTCGTGCGCTCCGACCCGGAACCGGCGTCCGGAGGCGCCCGGTTACAAGCTACCATTCTATGAATGTGCAGATGATGTGTTTGGCAGACCAGTACATCTCCCATGTGAATGCCAAGTTTCCTGGCTCAGTGCATGACGCTTACATTTTGAGGAATAGCTGCATCCCTTATGTGCACAACCTGGCTTTGCGATGACAGGTGCCTTTTCTGCAGGAGGATGGGCCAGCTGGTGGTCTTGTGGCAGCTGTGGAGCTTGTGGACAGTGAAAAAGAGGAGGCAGAAGAAGAGGATATCGACAACCGAAACAACATAATCATGCAGTACTTCCAGTGAGACACAGGTAAGAAGATGTCACTGACTCCCACATCTCATACAATTTCTGGAGTTAACATAAGTCTGTCATTTTCACTCAGTGTATGGACCCTGACTTGTCACTTTGGCTTTCCATTTCACAGATGTGGGTCCCACTTTGTGCCCTCTGCTATATTTCCTCCAGGCCTACAGCTGTGTTACATCGTTATGTGCAGAGGTAAATTTACATTGCTAAATTCCATGGTTATTGCAATTACACGTTTGTGAAAGCACAGCCTGACTCCAGATTGTTTTGTGATTGAAGTGTGTTTATTTCTGTGCAAATGAGTGGAGGGGGTTGCAAAATGGGCTGGTGGGATGGTGGAGGAAAGTCCATGGCAGAGTCCAGTCTATTTGTTTCACAGGTTCATTGTCCAAAGGGGCATAGGAAGTGGAGCAATGGCAGTTGAAGGATGGACAGGGTGACTAAGTGGGACAGAAGGGTGACATTCAGGGGGGTCTCATTTCCTGGTGGGGGTCTTGGCAATGTTCTCTGTCTTGTTCCTGGATCTCAGGGACCGTTTGCGGGGTGGTTCTCCATCTGCAGTGGTGGGGTGCTACTGTTGTGTTCCTGTGGTGGTGCTCCTGTCCACTAGCGCCGGCAGAGGTGGAGGGCTGTTCATCATCCAGTCTAGTGTCAGGGGCCCCTTGTTGTGCCACTGTGTCCCTCCTGGTGTTGCCAAGGTCTTGCAGCACCCCTGCAATTGTGACCAGGGTGTTGTTAATGGACTTCAAGTCCTCCCTGATCCCAAGGTAGTGTTCCTCCTGCAGCCGCTGGGTCTCCTGAAACTTGGACAGTACCGTTGCCATTGTCTCCTGGGAATTATGGTAAGCTCCCATGATGTTGGAGAGTGCCTCGTGGAGAGTGGGTTTTCTGGGCCTGTCCTCCCCCTGTCGCACAGCAGTCCTCCCAGTGTCCCTGTTATCCTGTGCCTCTGTCCCCTGAACCGTGTGCCCACTGCCACTGCCCACAGGTCCCTGTTAGTCCTGTGTTAGTGGGATTGCCTGGTTTTCCTGTAGTAGTGGACACACTGCTGATTGACGTGTTCTGGGGACAGAGGGATGGGCTGGCTGGTTGGGTGCTGTGCTGGTGTTTCCTGCGGGGGAGGCTCTGTGGTGGCTTGTGCCAGTGTCAGGGGAACCGACTGTCCCGAGGTCCATGATGGGCCGGGCTGGTCATCTTGATCCAGTTGTGCAGAGCTGCTGTCATCACTGTGTTTCTCTTCTATGGGGGGACTGGATATGTCTGGCACCTCCTGTCCGGTGAGGTTGGGTTGGGGTCCTGTAGGGGTGAAAAGGCATGATTATTGCATCTGTATGTGCCATTGTGTGCAATGGGTAAGTGACCCTGTACTCCAGTGCTTGCATTCTTGGCTTGGTCCTTGTGTGATAGTTGGTTTGGGGTCTGTGTGGGTATCTGTACTGGACATGCTTTGGTGATGGGTGTCCATGTTTTGGTGTTGCATGCAGGGCTTGGTATTGGGATGGCTGGGTTGTGATAGTGGGGCATATGTGAGTTGTTGGAGTGATGGGGGTGAGGGTGAGGGTGTGGGTATGTGATGGCATGCAGGTGGGGTGGGGGATATGGTAATAAAGATTTGCCTTACCAGAGTCCAGTCGTCCTGCTACTCCTGCGAGGCCCACAGGATGCAGTATTGCCAAGACTTGCTCCTCCCATGTTGTTAGTTGTGGGGGAGGAGGTGGGGTTTCACTGCCAGTCCTCTGTACAGCAATCTGGTGTCTGGAGACCACAGAACGCACCTTCCGCCGTAGGTCGTTCCACCTCGTACCTGATGTCATCCCGTGTTCTTGGATGCTGTCCCACTGCGTTGACCCTGTCGACAATTCTGCGCCATAGCTCCATCTTCCTTGCAATGGAAGTCTGCTGCACCTGTGATCCGAATAGCTGTGGCTCTACCCAGACGATTTCCTCCATTGTGACCCTGAGCTCCTCCTCAGAGAAGCTGGGGTGTCGTTGAGGTTCCTTGATGTGGTGTGGGTGATGTGTGAGGTGGTGTGTATTGTGATGTGTGAGGGGATGTGTTGGTGTCTGTTGTTTGAGGTGTGTGGATGTTGTGTAAGTGATGGTGTTGTGTGTCTGTGGTTGCTGGTTTTGTTTTAGGTAGTGTCTCTCTGTGGCCTTCTTTCAAATTTCTGGTAGTAAGGGTTTGTTGGTGATGTGGGTGTGTGCTTTATATTGGATTGGGTGTGTGGGTGTGGTGTGTGTATGTTTATCAGGTGTGTGTATTTCGTATGGTCCACTGTGGTTGTGTTTTGTATATGTGTGTGTATTTTGAGCGCAGCGGTGTGTACCGCCAATGGATTACTGCGGTTGAAAGACCGCCGCGTTGATTAATGGGTCGTGATAGTGTGGGCGTCTTCCTGTTGGCGTGATGGTGGAGATTTTGTTATCGCCAGTTTATCACTGACCTTTGGTGTGGCAGACTTGGGTTGGTGTATGTATTATGGCAGGTTCCGAGCTCTGGGTCGTAATACCTGCACCGGAATTCCGCGGCCGCTGCGGTATGTTGGCAGTCTTCTGCACGGCGGTAAGCAGCATTTACCACCAGGGTTGTAATGAGGGCCTAAGTGTGTTGTGCAGAGGTAGCAAGAGCTCTTTCACTGTTAGGAACATCCTCCCCTGTTTGAGGCAATAGAATTACCAAAAACTCATTATTTCTTTGTAATTCTTCTACAGTCAGGGATTGGGGGTCATTATCACAGATATGATAATAGTTGCAATCTTTGATTTTCTTTAACAAGTCAATCCTTTAAACTAAGGCCTCTTTTAAAGGTCTTCAGAGAATGTATAGGTTTAGAAAGGGGTGTCTTAACATGATAGGAAAACATTTTAGGTCTGTGTGTGTGTTAGAAATGGGTTTTTTGGTTGGCAGTCAGGTTACCTCCTGTCCAAGCAAAAGCCCTCACTCAAGTCAGGGTAAATCACACACAATCCAAGATTATCCTGTGCCCAACCTCTGGTAGCTTGGCACGAGCAGTCAGGCTTAACTTAGAAGGCAATGTCTAAAGTATTTGTGCAACAAATCATAAAATACCACCATATAGCACCACAAAAATACACCACACAGTGTTTAGAAAAATATATAATATTTATCAGGATAATTGTAGGTCAAAAAGAATAAAGTTGCAATGGGAAATTGTAGAGATATCACTGAAAAGTGATATAAAGTGTCTTAAGTCTTTAGAATATAAACAAAGGGGGTCATTCTGACCCTGGCGGTCATGGACCGCCAGGGCCAACGACCGCGGGAGCACCGCCAACAGGCTGGCGGTGCTCCCATGGGCATTCTGACCGCGGCGGTACAGCCGCGGTCAGAGACGGGAAACCGGCGGTGTCCCGCCGGTTTCCCGCTGCCCAAGGGAATCCTCCATGGCGGCGCTTCAAGCAGCGCCGCCATGGGGATTCCGACCCCCTTACCGCCAGCCTGGCTCTGGCGGTTTCGACCGCCAGAACCTGGCTGGCGGTAACGGGTGTCGCAGGGCCCCTGGGGGCCACTGGCATGGGCACTGCAGGGGCCCCCTAACAGGGCCCCACCAAGATTTTCAGTGTCTGCCAAGCAGACATTGAAAATCGCGACAGGTGCAACTGCACCCGTCGCACCCCTTCCACTCCGCCGGCTCCATTCGGAGCCGGCATCCTCATGGAAGGGGGTTTCCCGCTGGGCTGGCGGGCGGCCTTCTGGCGGTCGCCCGCCAGCCCAGTGGGAAACTCGGAATAACCGCGGCGGTCTTTTGACCGCGCAGCGGTATTCTGGCGGTTCCCGGAGCCGCCCGCCAAGCTCAGAATGACCCCCAAAGTCTCTTTCAAACACAAGTACCTGGCTTAGAGTGGAAAAATCTCCTCAGAGGGCCACAAAAGGAGAGTTGCGTGGAAAAAGAGTGTGTGCGTCGATTTCTCCCCAGAACACACGGACTTGCGTCGTTATTTTCCATGCGGGGAAGTCGTGCGTCGTTTTCTGGCGCGCGGATAGTCTCTTTCTGTGGATCACGGGGATTACCAGATGTCCCGGGTCTGTGCGTGGATTTTCCTGCTTGTTTTCCGGCTGCGCGTCATTCTGCGGGGCTGCGCGTTGAAATTACAATCTCACGGCAGGCGTCGCGTCGATTTCTCCTAAAGAGGTCGGGCGGCGTTGTCCTTGCGAAGCCGTGCGTCGGATTTCCAGTCGTCCCCCGAGCGTAGCGTTGATCAGCGTCGGTGTGTGGCGTTTTTCTCACCGAGGAACAAGCTGTGCGTCGAAATTTTCGGCGCATGGAGCGTCCAAGTGAAAAAGGGAAGTCTTTTTGGTCCTGAGACTTCAGGGCACAGGAGGCAAGCTCTATCCAAGCCCTTGGAGAGCACTTTCACAGCCAGACAAAAGTTCAGCAAGGCAGCAGGCCAACAGCAAGGCAGCAGTCCTTTGTAGAAAGCAGACAGGTGAGTCCTTTGAGCAGCCAGGCAGTTCTTCTTGGCAGGATGTAGTTTCTGGTTCAGGTTTCTTCTCCAGCAAGTGTCTGATGAGGTAGGGCAGAGGCCCTGTTTTATACCCAAATGTGCCTTTGAAGTGGGGGAGACTTCAAAGAGTGGCTAAGAAGTGCACCAGGTCCCCTTTCAGTTCAATCCTGTCTGCCAGGGTCGCAGTAGGGGGTGTGGCAGTCCTTTGTGTGAGAGCAGGCCCTCCACCCTCCCAGCCCAGGAAGACCCATTCAAAATGCAGATGTATGCAGGTAAGGCTGACTACCTGTGTTTGGGGTGTGTCTGAGTGAATGCACAAGGAGCTGTCAACCAAGCCCAGCCAGACATGGATTGTAAGGCACAGAAAGATGTAAGTGCAAAGAAGTGCTCACTTTCTAAAAGTGGCATTTCTAGAATAGTAATATTAAATCCGACTTCACCAGTCAGCAGGATTTTGTATTACCATTCTGGCCATACTAAATATGACCTTCCTGCTCCTTTCAGATCAGCAGCTGCCACTTCAACAATGTATGAGGGCAGCCCCAATGTTAGCCTATGAAGGGAGCAGGCCTCACAGTAGTGTAAAAACAAATTTAGGCGTTTTACACTACCAGGACATATAACTACACAGGTACATGTCCTGCCTTTTACCTACCCAGCACCCTGCTCTAGGGGTTACTTAGGGCACATATTAGGGGTGACTTATATGTAGAAAAAGGGGAGTTCTAGTCTTGGCAAGTACTTTTAAATGCCAAGTCGAAGTGGCAGTGAAACTGCACACACAGGCCTTGCAATGGCAAGCCTGAGACAAGGTTAAAGGGGCTACTTAAGTGGGTGGCACAATCAGTGCTGCAGGTCCACTAGTAGCATTTAATCTACAGGCCCTAGGCACATATAGTGCACATTACTAGGGACTTATAAGTAAATTAAATAGTCCAATCAGGTATGATCCAAAGTTACCATGTTTAAAAAGGGAGAGAGCATATGCACTTTAGCACTGGTTAGCAGTGGTAAAGTGCGCAGAGTCTAAAAGCCAGCAAAAATGAGGTCAGAAAAAGAGAAGGAGGAAGGCAAAAAGTTTGGGGATGACCCTGTCAAAAAGCCAGGTCCAACAGTGTGCCTTTACTGCCTGGGGAGCTTGAAATCTTTGGTTCGTGCATTCTTTTACGGTTTTGGGCAGGTCTGATCAGGACTCTGGTTGGGACACCCCTTGAGGTCACCGAATATCCTAAAGAGGTAGTGCACTGGGGCAGAAGAGCAGCTAAAGGCATACACGGAAAGGACAGCTATGGACAGGCACAGGAAACAGGAGAGTAAAAGCAGAGCAACCCTTGTGTGAACAAACAGGAAACAGATTACTAATGGACAAATACGCTGGGGTTGTACACAGAGTAAGGCGCAGAACCTCCCACAATGACAGGGAATGTCAATGCCTCTGTGCAGTTTGCTCTTACAGATAGTCACCCTGCCAGCCCCATAGAAAGGAGGCAGCAGAATTGATTCTGTCTCTGTACCCTAGAGCACAAACAAGGATAGTACTTACATACACAAGACACTCTCTTGTGGGTCCAGCTGGAAACACAGTGGCGATTCCTGAGAAAACAGCAATAGCACACTGTCACTGTTAGGCACGAAAGACAACATATAACATTATACGGATGGAGGCTGGAATTGCCTTCTGGAAACCAGGAGCCAACCCCAGTACAAAGGAGGACACTTATACACTGTTGAAGACTGATAGAACACTTACCAGACACAAATAACCAAGAAGAAATGGAAACAGAAGGGAACAAACTAAGAGGCAGAGGCAAGAACTGGGAACAGGCTCAGGCTGAAGCAAAGGCAGGACTAGGACTGGAAAACAGGGCACAAACTTCTGGCTGGAACAAACTGGGACAGGACTGGGAAACAGAAAGCAGGCTCTGGCTGGAACAGGCAAGGACATGGCTGGAATACAGGGAGTAGGAATAAGCAGTAAATAGGACTGGGAAACAGAGAACAGGTTCAGGCTGAAACAAGGCAGGAGCAGAACAGAGAAACAGGAAGCAGGTTCTGGAAGAAATAAACAGGTACAAGGCTAAAAGATAGGGAGCAGACTCTGGCTGGAACAATTAGGAGCAGGGCAGAGAAACAGAAAAGAGGATCAAGCTGGAACAGAACAGGAACAAAACTGGAACACCATCCGATAAGGGGTATGTAACACAAAGGAATCAAACTCCAATGCATGACGGGGATCTTGATGAAATGGCTGCTTATTAGCAGTTCAAAGCTGGGCTGCACAGGAGAGGTCTCAAGTGTGTGTAGTTTCAGACACTTGTAAGTCCTGGAGGAGAGGATCCAGTGAAAAGGAGGAACTGGACTCCTCCCATAGAAAACAATGGGAAACAGAATCCAGCCTTTCCTGATTACCAGACTGTGCATTATGGGATTTGCAGACCTAGGAAGCAAATGTAGTACCATACAAGTATACCATGGCGAAAAGAGAAACAAAAAGGAGTCAGCAAGGGACTCTAGATAACTGTTTAAGGTGATTCCCAGGCTTCCTACAGACCCCTTACAGCGCCCCCTAGAGATGGGACGACAGAGTCGTAACAGCATGAGCCTCCAACTCCACTTCAGCTCAAGCTGATGTCTCCAAATCATTTCCTAGTTAGCAGTCTATAGGTAAATCAGTGGCTACCACAACTTTCTCTTGGCCAGTAACCCCCCCCCCCCAAGTTGAGATTCATAACAGCCATGGGATTGCTAAGGGTGTTGTTATGAGCATCAGTCACTTGGTACTGCTGACCAAGTAAGTGTTGTTCAGGGGCAATCAGTTTCTCTATCACCATGGTGACACTGAGTCCTGTGTCCCTGTAGGCCTCAATCTCAACACCATTTATTAGGGGTAGTTGCTTGTTCTTACCCATATTAAGGGGAGAAGCAACCAAGGTAGCAAATTCAATACCACCATCAGAGACTAAAACAGCCTCTGTGGTATCCCTAACTAGACCAAACCCCACTACATTACCAATGGTGAGCCCAGCTATACCCTTTGACTGGCTATTTGTTGTGTTCTTCCCACCATCACTGCTATTACTAGGGGCACTAGTGGACGCAGTTGGGGTTGTGGTGGTGGGAGCCTTGGTGTTTTCCCTTGGACAAGAGGGATCACTTGCCCAATGGCATTTACTTTTACATAAATAACACCATGGCTTCTTTTGATTGTGTGAAGAGGGTTTGGACCCACCTCCCCCAGAGGATTTTGTGGGCCTGGTGAAGACTCAGAATTCTTTTTGCCTTTTCCCCACCCTTGTCATGAGACTTACCATCCTTCTTCTTGCCATCCTTGTCACCTCTTGTATGAGCCTTTCTGCTCACTCTTGTCCTGACCCATTTGTCTGCCTTCTTTCCCAATTCTTGGGGAGAGGTCAGATCTTAGTCTACCAAGTACTGATGCAACAAATCAGACACACAATTATTCAAAATATGCTCTCTCAAAATTAGATTATACAGGGTTTCATAGTCATTCACCTTACTGCTATGTAACCATCCCTCCAAGGCCTTCACTGAACAGTCTACAAAGTCTGTTCAGTCTTGAGAGGACTCTTTTCTGGTATCTCTGAACTTTATCCTGTATTGTTCAGTGGTTAAGCCAAATCCATCCAAAAGTGGATCTTTCAAAACTTTGTAATTGTTGGCATCACTCTCCCTGACAGTAAGGAGTCTGTCTATACCTTTGCCAGTGCAAGATAGCCACAATATAGCAGCCCCCTGCCTTTGAGGGACAAACTGTACCATACAGGCCCTCTCAAGTGCAGAAAACCACTTGTTTATGTCATCCCCCTGCTTGTAAGGGGGGACAATCTTATGCAGGTTTCTTGAATCTGTTTCTCTAACAGGATGACTATCAAGATTGCTGCTGTTGCTGCTACCATGGGGAACTAACCCCAACTTCTGTCTTTCTCTTTCTACATCTAAGGATTCCCTATCTAAGGCCAATTGCTGCTGTCTTAGTGTCAGGCTGGCCTCTTACAACCTTAGCTTTCTGAGTTTCCTGTCTAGAGTGTTATCCTCGGGTGGGATGTTGGGGAATTCTCTGATACAGAGGTAATGTGAGAATGGGCAGAAGTGGACCTTTCGCTAACTACCTGAACCCTAGTGGCCTGACCTTTTGGAATGAAAGGTGCCATACTGTTGTGTGCCCCCCTCCCACTACCAGCTTCACCAGATGGCCTGATAAGTGAAAGGTCTTTGGAAGTACCCTCCCCTGAGTCTTCAGGGCCCTCCCCTGAATCTATCTGGGTATGCCCCCTCCGCTACCTCCTGATCATGGGTTTGACCAGTCTGACTCTGGTCACTTTCAAGGAGAAGGCTAAGAAGGAGATCCTTAGTGTGGTTCTTACCAATCCCCAAGCTTCTTTCTATACAGAGACCCTTCAAACTTTTAAAGTTTAGACTATCATAAGTTGTCTTCACAACTTTGGGTCTGCCCTCTACCACAGACATGGTGAAAAGAAAGAGGTTAGGGGAGGAGAAAAAGATTAGAAAACTTTTAAAGAAAAGAGAAAAACGTGTTCAAACGTTTTAGAAATGTTTTAGAACGTTTTTAGAGTGAAAGTGAGACTGTTAAGGTTACTTGTGAATATTTCTAAGTATTTAGAATATGGTTTTCTTATGAAAAGCACCAATGACAAAGTGGTAAAGCAGTTACAAGTACTTATTCCACCGCTGCACCACCAATGTAGGAGGCTGGCCTGGCTTATAGTGGGTACCAATAGTACTTACACCTTGTGCCAGGTCCAGTTTTCCCTTATTAGTAGAGTGTAGTAGTGTTCTAGCAGCATAGGCTGATAGACGTAGCTACAGCAGAGCAGTCAAGGCTGAACTAGGAGACATGCAAAGCTCATGCAATACCACTTATATCATATAGGTACTCTATCATAAGAAAGACAATACTCATAGTTACTAAAAATAAAGGTACTTTATTTTAGTGACAATGTGCCAAAAATATCTCAGAGGATATACTCCCTTAGAAGGTTAGTAACATGCACAAAATATGCAAAACAAACCAAATCAGGTAAGTAAAACAGTCAGAAAATAGTGCAAACACTGTAGAATACAATAGGATGCAATAGGCCTAGGGACAACACAAACCATATACTAAGAAAGTGGAATGCAAACCACAAATGGATCCCTAGGTTAGTGTAATGTGTAGAGGGTTGCCGGGAGTGTAAGAAAACACTAAGGGTGTAAAAGATACCCCACCCCAAGACCCTGGAAAGTAGGAGTAAATTACTACTATTTCCCCAGAAATACACTAAAGTCGTGATAAAGGATTTTGCAAGGACCACAACAGACTGCAAATCACTGAAGACGGATTCCTGGACCTAAAGACCTGCAAAGGAAGGAGACCAAGTCCAAGTCGTTAAAGTGTCCAGGGGGGGCAGGAGCCCACTAAACCCCAGATGAAGGTGCAAAATGGTTGCCTCTGGTTGGAAGAAGCTGCAGGTTTTGCAACAACGAAAGGAGGTAGGAGGTTCTTCTTCATGCAGAAGATGTCCCACAGCATGTTGGAGGATTCAGAATTGTTTTCTTGGCAAAATACTAGAAACATGCCTTTCTAGCTGCAAGAATTGTGGATGGAGAAAAAGGGTGCTGCCCGGGCCTAGTAAGGACCAGAATGTCGCCACTTGGGAGAGGAGACAGAGGGGACCGTCAGCAATATAGAGAGCCCTCGGACAGGAAGGAAGCACCCGCAGAAGTCCTTGAACATGGGTTCAAGAAGTCTGAACACAGCGGTCATTTCAACACTGCAATAAGAGGTCCCACGACACCGGAGATCAACTCAGGGAGCTGAGCATCGCAGGACGGAGTGCTGGGGACTTAGGCTCAGCTGTGCATGCAGGATGTCTTGGAAATGTGCACAGAAGCCCTTGTAACTGCAGATCACGCAGTTCACAGGATTTCTGTCTTGAGAGGGGAGGCAAGGACTTACCTCCTTCAAATTTGGACAATTGGACCACTGGACAGTCTGGGTTGCTTGGGTCCACCACCTGGGTTCCAGGGGCCATGCTCGTCAGGATGTGAGGGGACCCAGAGTACCAGTGAAACTGAAGTTTGGTGCCTGCTGAAGCAAGAGGAAGATTCCGTCTACACACAGGAGATCTCTTTGTGGCTTCTAGTGCAGGGGGAAGGCAGGCAGCCCCCAGAGCACGCACCACCAGGAAACAGTCGACAAAGCCGGCAGGATTAGGCTCCACAATGTCGCTGGTAGTCGTCTGGCTACTTTGCTGCAGTTTTACAGGTGTCCTGGAGCAGTCAGAGGTCGATCCTTGGCAGAAGTCGAAGAGAGAAGTGCAGAGGAGTCCTGCTGGATTCTTGCAAGTCGTTATCTGAGAGACCCTAAATAGCCCTCAGAGGAGGATTGGCCACCTAGTCAGGTAAGCACCTAGCAGGAGGGGTCTCTGATGTCACCTGCTGGCACTGGCCACTCAGAGGCCTCCACATTGCCCTCACACCTCTGAAAACAAGATGGCAGAGGTCTGAGACACACTGGAGGAGCTCTGGGCACCACCCCTGGGGTGGTGATGGACAAGGGAGTGATCACTTCCCTTTCCTTTGTCCAGTTTCGCACCAGAGCAGGGACTGGGGGTTCCCTAAACCGGTGTAGACTGGCTTATGCACCATCTGTGCCCTTCAAAACATTTCCAGAGTCTGGGAGATGCTACCCCTCCCCAGCCTTTGACACCTATTTCCAAAGAGAGATGGTGTAACACCCTGCTCTCGGAGGAAATGCTTTGTTCTGCCTTCCTGGGACTGGGCTGCCCAGACCCAAGAGGGCTAAACCCTGTCTGGGGGTGGCAGCAGCGGTAGCTGCAGAGAAAACCCCAGAGAGCTGGTTTGGCAGTACCGGGGGTCCATAGTGGAGCCACCGGGATGCATGGAGTTGGCTCCCCAATACCAGAATTGGCAGGGGAGGACAATTCCATGATCTTAGACGTTACATGGCCATATTCGGAGTTACCATTGTGAAGCTACATATAAGTATTGACCTATATGTAGTGCACACGTGTAATGGTGTCCTTGCACTCACAAAGTCTGGAAAAATGGTCCTGAACTGTGTGGGTGCACCTTTGCTAGTGCAAGGGTGCCCTCTCACTTAGTAACTTTGCACCTAACCTTCAGCAAGTGAAGGTTAGACATATAGGTAATTTATTAGTTACCTAAGTGTAGTGAAAATGGCTGTGAAATAACGTGTGCGTTATTTCACTCTGGCTGCAATGGCAGTCCCGTGTAAAGGTTTGTCTGAGCTCCCTATGGGTGGCAAAAGAAATGCTGCAGCCCATACGGATCTCCTGGAACCCCAATACCCTGGGTACCTAGGTACCATATACTAGGGAATTATAAGGGTGTTCCAGTATGCTGAAATTGGTAAACATGGTCACTAGCCTATATTGAAAATTTAAAGGCAGAGAGAGAATGAGCACTGAGGTTCTGATTAGCAGAGCCTCAGTGACACAGTTAGGTACAACACAGGTATACACATTCAGACCGCACACTATGAGCACTGGGGTCTCCTGGCTAGCAGGTAACATGTAAAATTGGGGGTAACATGCCAAGATAGATGGTACTTTCCTTCACTCTGCCCCTGGACTTAAGACCTGCCACGTTAATCTAAGCCAATGGAGAGGTTGGATCTGATTCTTCCATTGCTGTTGTTGCTGATTTTCTTGTTACTAGTGTTGCTGTGGGACAAGACTGCCCTCTCTGGAAGTGAGATTCTAAGTGAGATTCAGAGTGGGATTCTACATTCCAGCCATTCTTCTTCCAGTTTTTATGCTTGCTGACCAATCCACCTCTTGTATTTTGAAACATCCCCTTCAGAAAAAAGGAGTTAAAGTGAGAAGACATTTTTTGTAGTGTGGATCAAGTAGGATGACACAGATGTACTCTTTGGACTTGATAACGTCATGTTGCAGCCTTGCATTCCAAGTCAAGAAATAGCTTAAGCACACAACCAAGGCATGCACTTCTGGGTTTTCATTCACATCTCTGAGTGTGAATCTTTTAGATACCTTATTTGGCTGATCCTGTAGCAAATGCAACAACGGGATAGATTGGCACATCATACTGTCCCGCTCGCTAACTTCCCACATTAAAAGCTCGAATGGGAGCAGCATCTGCGTCAGGCATTTTACTATGCCCCATTTGTTCGCATCCATGGTTGTAGCTTTCCAAATTGCATCCTCTCCTCTTTGAATGACATAGTCATTAATCTGTCTGCACTGCACAAACCGATGTTGCAACTTATATTATAGATTAAATTCCAACATGTTGGCACCTTCTGTGTCAGGGCTTTAACTGCTACTCTACAAGCACGCTGAATAATCCACAACTGCTTCTGGGCTTTAAAAGAATGGTTAAAATGAGTGCAGATTTGTCTGCAGGTGGTCAGTATGCTGCTAACTTATTCTTCTTTCTTGAGACACTCTTGCACAAACAGGTTGATGCAGTGCACCAAACACAGGTCCCTGAAATAGCCACCATCTGACATGGCCTTGACTTTGTTTCTGCCATTGTCCGTGGTGACAAAGCCAATTTGGAGACCTCCAAGTTGCAGCCATTCAGACACCTTGCTTTTAAATGTGTCGTGGATGTTTGGAGCTGAAGGGTATTTCTCCATGGAGAACATGGCTACTGTGGCATGCTGCTGAACGTTCTTAAAAATTTCTTCAGGGCCAAGACCTGTAGATAGCTTTTGATTTACCCCGCAAAAGAGATACAGTGTGCAAATACACATGTAAGAAATTGCCTGCCAACTGGTCCACATGTCACTCGTCAGGTGGATAGTGTGGACAAAATTTAGATGCATAGCTTGTCTAACCAATTGTAGCACATTGTGATACAGCACCAGAACAGCAACTCCAGCAAAATAGTTCCCACTTGCAACCTTCCATTTCAAGCATATGGCTGCCACAGAATCCCACTCCTTCCACAAAATAAAAAGGTAGGATGTCCAGGGCTAACATTTTTACCATTGTACAAATGTGCAGTTGGTTGGTTGTGGTTGTAGGGCCCCATCTGCCAAAACATGCCTGGATTTCCTTCTTTTCTGGGGCAATTGAAGCAGGTGGGAGACTGAATGTGAGTCATGGAGCAGTCACCGTATGCTATGGTGTCTCCATCTGACTCTGAGTCTTCCTGTGCCACAGTGAGGTCCATGAGGTGGGTGATTCTAGTGGGCTGCTTTGTGCGAGGATGTCACCCTTTTCTTCCACACCTTCCACCATGATTTGACCAGTTGTAGCAGAGGTTTCCCGGCTCTCCTCACCTTCACCACTGCAACCACGTTCAAGTGCTCCCCCAACGAATTGCCACTGCAACCACGTTCAAGTGCTCCCCCAACGAATTGCCACTGCAACCATGTTCAAGTGCTCCCCCAACGAATTGCATTATGTTTTTTAATATGGTTTGTCTGGACAATTATCATAATGTGAACCAGATTTACCTCGATAAACACTTGTGTGGCAAATGGAGGAATATTACAATGTGCTCTTGTTTGCTAACTGTAAAAAAGTATAAAACTTGGGAAAAGTACTTCCTTACTGTGACACTGCGTAATGCCTGAAGAAAAACTGGAGGTAGTGGGTGTGTTAATTGCCTCTCTGCAGTGCATATTTCTACTGAGTTAGGAGTTAGGGGTGGGTGCGGGTGTCAGCTGGGGCCTTATAAATATGGAAGCTGGAGGTGCTACCTGTGCCACATCCCTCAGAGAAGGTTTGAGATGCCAGACTTCTCTGTGCCAGCTTCCACAATGACGGTCTACTCATCATCATCCTCCTCGCCATCATCCCCTTCCATGATTTAAGGCTTTCTGGAACTTTTCTTTTCCCTTGCTTCTTCTGGCATCTTCTGGACTCTGCCAGGGACCATTTCGTGTCCCCATCATCGTCATCAGAAGTGGTACTTGGGAAAGATGGTGGAATATTACCCTTCCTTTTTCTTACTGAAGATCTGGGAGCCATTGATTCTAAAAGAAAAGGTTCTTGCTTGGCAAGTAGCTACCAGTTCTGCTCTATCTTCAGGAAAATATACTATTGCTGGCTGTGGATGCTGTGCACTTTGCTCTGTTTCCTGAAACAATTTGTTACTACTTGGCGAAAGGGACAATTCAAATTCAGCATCACTGCTCTTCAGCATTACCATGATTGCAGTGGCTGCCTCATTGATAGACATGGTTTTGGGCTTAGGTTGTGGTGGTGATGTTGATGCTGGAGTACTGCTCCCAAGCCCCCCGCCCCCGGGGCTGGTGTTAATCAAATATGTAAAGTCAAACCACACCACCACACCATAAAGTTTCATTTCAATCAGGCAACACAACATGCAGATATAGCTCTTTGCTTTATTGCAATCTGTTTTAAAGGAGACACCTGTGGGAGTCAAAGAGAGGTGCATGGGTAAATGGAATACTCCTTTAAAAAGTCTATGGCAGCAAGGTGGTCCAGGGAATATGGATAATCATTAACAAAATAATTATGCTGCTGATGTGTCTGCTGTGCTCCACAGTCAGGGTATCCAGGAGGAAATTGAATTATTATACATCTAAAGAAACCCAATGCTGTAGAGTGCTTACACCTATGTTGGTCGGATGGATGGATGAATGGATCAAGGCAAAATGCAGAAAGAAATAAAGGTAAAGAATACAAAATTTAACAAATTAAAAACAGAAATTAAGAAAAACTTAAAATAATAGTTAAAATTAAAAAAAACAAGAAATTGAATAAAAAATAAAATGTTGAAATAAAAACTTAAAATAAAACTTTAAATTTAAATAAAAAATAAAACAAAAAATAAAAATAAAAAGGAAACATTAAAAAACTCAAAATTAAAATAAACAATTAAAATAAAGTAATTAAAATAAAAACATATTTATAAATTAAAATATAAAGTTAAATTAAACAAATGAGCACTAATTGCAAATGTTTGTATGGGAGCATAAGAAGAAAAATCCTATTCTGAGGAAGGGACAAAGGAGGCACAGAATAAAAAATGGAAAAAAAGGAAGGACATAATATGAGCAATGTTTATAAGAATCACATTATTTAGTATACATATACTACAATGATCCCCAAGCATATCAATACTTCACTGGTATCACATCAATCCATGCAAGCCTATGGCAAAGGCACACTGACTGGATGCATAAAACTGCTATCTACCACATAGTCAAACAACAACAACAAGAAACAAGGAGGCATGGGGAATAGAGTACACATGCATGCCTAAAAGACACTGACTGGATGCACAAAATGACCACCAGCCACATGGTCAAACCACAAAAACAAGGATCAAGGAGACATGGGGAACAAAGAACATATTGAAGTTTATGGCAAAAAGAAACTGGCTGAATGGACAAAATGCCCACCAGCCAAATGATCACACAGCAACAACAGGGAGCAAGGAGGCACAGGGAAGAATTAAGAACACACGCAAACCTATGGCAAAGGCACACTGGCTGGATGCACAGAATGGCTACCAGCCACATGGTCAAACAACAACAACAAGGAGCAAGGAGGCATGGGTAACAAAGAACACATGCAAGCCCATGGCAAAAAGGCACTGGCTGGATGCACAAAATGTCCACCAGCCACATGGTCAAACCAAAACAACAAGGAGCAGGGAGGCATGGGGAGCAAAGAATACGTGTAAGCCTATGGCAAAAAAGCATTGACTAGATGTACAAAATGGCCACCAGCCACATGGTCATACAACAACAACAAGGCGCAAGGAGGCATAGGGAATATATAAAGAACACATGTGAGCCTAGTGCAAAGGAACACTGGCTGGATGCACAAAATGGCTGACAGCCACATGGTCAAACAACAACTGTGAACAAGGAGGAATGGAGGACAAAGAGCACACAGAAGCCTATGGACATAGACTTAAAGGCACACTGAAGAAAACACTAACATAAATTCAGCAATGCTAAACATGAAAATTAACTGAGCTATGAAAATTTCACAATAACACACATCCTCCTATGCCATCAAATATTATGACACAACATATACACTTTTTGCAAAAAAATAAATGCAAACAATACTCAACATTTTTAATTTAAACCATTTAAACCTGCCCTAAATTGTTTTGAAAACATATATCACTGAAACATTTATTTAATGCACTGATGATTACTAGTACTTGGCCTACTAGCTGGATAGCCCTTTGGAAATCTAGGTCACATGCTGAAATAATATTTAAAATGTTACAAGCATATTGAAAACCTACTGAACTGGGCAACAATTTTCCTTTACAAAAGATGAAAAGTCATAAAAATGCTAAATAAATGATAAGGTCCATACTGAAACTCCAGGCCACCCACCAACATATAATTTGAAAATGAAAATCAAATTTAAGTACAAAGAAATTCTGGTGCATGCCCAAGCAAACACACAACACCCTGATACAATAGTTTTTAAACATACTTGTGTAATTTCACAAGAACTGGCCTGATTACGATCTTGGCAAATGGAAAACTCCATCACAATGTGATGGATAGTCCATACACTATATTTCGATCTCCACTGGATAAAATGGAATCCTAATAGGGCGGACGGGGTATCCATCAGTGATAGAGTAACTCTGTCCACCAAGATCGTAATCAGGCCAAAGTCCTTAAATTCAAGAGTATATCCAGGGGACAAAGAAAGTGATCCTTTCACCTTGAAATCCACGTGAAAAGTGGCCAGGAGATGGACAAAGGACTGAGAGGAGTCTGCTGGATAGGAACATGAATTTGAATTCTCTGGGACACTTGCTTCCTGTTAAAGAAGGGCTTCTCACACTCAAAAACAACTTGAGGCGTCCACGGGAGAAGAAAATCCACTCCAAAACCTCTTTTTGACTAGATTTAGATGTATCTAAAGTAGAAAATCTACTCAAGATGCATTTGCGCTGGCTCACTGCACTGTTTTGGCTGCTACTGCGGCCTCAAGCAGCATGAGAGAATGCAAAGTCTTGCTCGTAGAAAGCAGTGCAATGAAACGTGAAGTCTTGCATGCACGCGCTAGGGGCCAGAGAGTATCATTGTGCTCGCAAGCGAGCGCCAAAACCAAATCTTGAGCAAATTAATCCACTCCATGCCGTAAGGTAGAATTCGGGAACTCTGCGCTACTCTGCATAGTGCAAAGTGCCCAAATTCAGAAAAGTCAGACGGCGGAGCGCAATTTTGCTCGCAGGCCTAATATATGTATGTATATATAGACATATTTTTAAAGGGACACAATGGCAAAGTAAAAATGTAATTTAACATACTAGGGCATATTTAAGAGCCCCTAGCACCTCCTTGCAACAAATTAGCATCATTTGTTACGCTAATGTGGTCCAACAACGCCAAAATCGCTGCACCAGATTTTCAGTGTCACAATGCACAACTTTGTAACCCCTTGCGCCACATTATGCCTGTGCTAGGCTTAATGTATTCAAGGGGATATTCTCCCATTAGGGGAGACCAAACAAAATGGTGCAAAGTTATCTTAAAAGATTTTTTTGCGTCATTTGTTTGGCAATTTTAACACCTGCTCAGAGCAGACATTAAAAGGGGGCATGCCATTGTTTTCAGTGGTCAAAATGTTATCGCTGACTGTTAGAAATGGGGTCTTTGGTTGGCAGTGAGGTTACCCCCTGTCCAAGCAAGGACCCTCACTCTAGTTAGGCTAAGTCACACACAATCCAAATTATCCTGTGCCCACCCTCTGGTAGGTTGGCACTGAGCAGTCAAGCTTAACTTAGAAGGCAATGTGTAAAGTATGTGTGCAATAAATCATACAATAACAACATATAGCACCACAAAAATACACCACACAGTGTTTAGAACAATATCTAATATTTATCTGGATAAATGCAGGTCAAAACGATGTGCTACAACAGCCCCTACGCCATTCTCTGAAGTGTCTGTCTGCACAATAAATTCTTGGGAGTAGTCAGAGACCTTGTGCACGGGAGCCGTGCACATGGCTTCCTTCAGGGAGACAAGCCCCTATCCAATTCACCAACCTAGGTTGCTTTTTGGAGGTAAGTTCCGTCAAGGGTGACACAATGGTACCCTAGCCCTTGACAAACCTACGGTAGTATCCAGTGAGGCCTAAGAAGGCTCTCACTTCGGTCTGTGTTCTAGGAGTTGCCAGGCCTTGATAGTTTCAATCTTGGCCTGATGTGGCTGCTCCTTGGTTCCACTTACTAGGTGTCCCAAGTACACCACGGAACCCTGCCCAATCTGGCACTTACTAGCCTTGATGGTCAGGCCTGCCTGTTGTAGAGCCTGAAGCACCTCCTTGAGGTAGAGCAGGTGTTCCTCCCAGCTGGAACTATAGACAGCTATGTCATCTAGGTAGGCTGCGCATTAGTCATCCTTGCCAGCTAGGACCCCGTTAACCAACAGTTGGAAGGTAGCGAGGGCATTTTTCAACCCAAAGGGCATCACCCGGAACTGGTAATGCCCATCAGGTGTGGACAATGCAGATCTTTCTTAAGTCCCCTCAGTCAAGGCGATCTGCCAGAACCCTGATGTGAGATCAAAAGTACTCAGGAACTTGGCAGCGCCTAGCCTGTCAATGAGATCATTAGCTTGGGGGATGAGGTGAGCGTCAGTCCATGTGACTAAGTTGAGACCCCGGTAGACCACACAGAACCAGAGTTCTGGCTTTGCATCGGGGACAGCAGCCATAGGTACCAGCACCATAGGGCTGGCCCAGGGACTGCTGGACTTCTCAATAACCCCTAGGGCCAACATCTTGGAAACCTCCTCCTTGATGCTGGCCTTCACCTTATCTGACAAACTGTAAATTTTGATCTTTACAGGGAGACTGTCTCCTGTGTCA
Organism: Pleurodeles waltl; assembly: GCF_031143425.1. Taxonomy (NCBI): domain Eukaryota; kingdom Metazoa; phylum Chordata; class Amphibia; order Caudata; family Salamandridae; genus Pleurodeles; species Pleurodeles waltl. Next base: position 143,063,264 of record NC_090438.1, read on the forward strand.
ATGTCATGGACACACAGATGGATGAGTCCAGGAGTAAGGGAAAACAGGGAAGAGAACTGCTCTAACAGCTCATAGCAGTCTCCTCTCTGACCTAGAGTCAGGGATTCAGAGAGATTGACACCTTCCACTGACCCATCACCTTCTTTGGCAGAGAGAAGGTCGGGGAGAGGTTCACTCTCCTCTTCTATGCCGTCATCTGTCAAGGGGAGCATATTGACCTCAGACCTCTCACAATGAGGTTTGAGTCGGTTATGATGGAAAACCCTTAGGGTGTGCCTCGGGGTCTTGAGGTCCACTAGGTAAGTGGCCTCCCCCTTCTGCACCTTGATCTCAAATAGGCCAGACCAGCGGTTCTGGAGAGCTCTAGGCTCCAATTGCTCCATTACCCAAACCTTGTCTCCAGGTAAGAACTCAACCCGAGTGACCTTCCGGTCGTACCACTCCTTCATCACCTCTTGACTGGCCTCAAGGTTACTCTTGGCCTGCTTCCAAAAGCTTTGGGTTTGGTTGTGGAAGCCCAGCATGTAGCTGACCACATCCTGTCGAGGTGTCTTGAGAGCTTTCTCCCAGCCCTCCTTGACTATGCTTAGCGGTCTCCTGACAGGGTGACCATATTGAAGCTCAAAGGGTCTGAAACCCCACCCCTTTCTGGGGCACCTCTCTATAAGCAAACAGCAGGCATGGCGAGAGGACGTCCCACTTACGCCTCATGGCCTCATTTAGGCCAGTGATCATGCCCTTAAGGGTCTTGTTGAATATCTCAACAAGCCCATTGGATTGAGGATAATAATGGGTGGTAAACCAGTAGGTCACCCCACACTCATCCCACATGGACTTCATGTACCCAGACATGAAGTTTGTGCCTCTGTCAGACACAACTTCCTTAGGCAATTAAACAAGGGTAAATGTTCCCATCAGGGCTCTGGTCACCACCGGTGCAGTCACGGTTCTCAGAGGGATTGCCTCTGGATAGAGGGTGGCATGGTCCACCAAAACCAGGATAAACCTGTTGCCCAAGGCAGTTTTCGGGTCCAAGGGACCAATGACATTGATGCCCAACCTTTCAAAGGGGGTGCCAATGATGGGGAGTGGGATCAGGGGGGCTTTAAGCCTTCTCCCTGTCTTCCCACTAGCCTGGCAGGTGGGACAGGCCCTGCAGAAGTTGTCTGAGGCTACCTGCATTCTAGGCCAATGGAAGTGGATGACAAGCCTGGCAAAGGTTTTGTCTTGGCCCAAATGTCCTGCCAGGGGAATGTCGTGAGCCAAACCCATTATGAAGGCCCGGTAACACTGGAGGACTACCAGCACACGTGCTGCCCCAATGGCCGGAACCTTAGGCTCACTGTAAAGGAGATCATTCATCCAGTAGATATGGTGATCACCAGAGGCTTCACCAGCTGCTTGGGCTGTGGCCTGTCGTCTCAGACCCTCAAGGGTGGGGCATTCCTTCTGCGCTTTGCAGAATTCTGCCCTGGTTGGCCCACCCTCTACTTGCCAGCCAGCAAGTTCAGACAGGTTGCCCAGGTCAGCTATGTCCTCTCCAGTTGGCTCAGGGGCCTCCTCCTCCTGCTCAGGGGCCTCATCCACCACCATGGGAACGTCTGAGGTAGATTTCCTGCGCCTCTTGCCCTTCCTCTTTGCAGCTGTCTGGGCCATTGTTCCAGGCTCCAGACGCCCTTCCCGGGCAGCCATGGACCTTGTGGTCATGCAGACCCACTCAGAGAAACCTAACATCTCCAGGTGGGATCGGAGCTCTACCTCCTTCCAGGCAGTATGCTCAAGATCATTGCCTAACAGACAATTTAGAGGCATGGCAGGACTTTTAGAGTACCAGAGACCACCCCCCTACCACTCAAAGGGAACCAGAGCTACAGGTAGGTGACTCTCATGATTGTCAGCGACTATGACCTGGTGGAATGTATTAGGGACTATCTGCTCTGCTAACACCAGCTGACTCTTGACAGTAGTCATACTGGCTCCTGTGTCACGCAGAGCCTCCAACATTTGCCCATCAATGGTGACCCACTGCCTATACTTTGAAGTAGTTACAGGCATGTGGACTTTAGTCACCATCTCTCTATCTCCCAGGGATATTAGGGAAACCTCTGTCTGCCCCCCAAAGCTAACTGGGACTATCTCCCCCCGAGCGCTACACTAGCCAACTCAGATGTCTGTCCAGTGGTGGACTGCACACTCTTGGAATACTGGGAGTCACCCTTAGAGTGTCCATGCTGGTAGCACTCTAAGCATTTGGGGATGAACTTCCCTAACGTCTTGACAAAAAATCCTGGTTTCTTCCCAAATCTAGAAGAGGAATGGTTACTACCCCACCCTTGGGAATTGTTTTGGAGGCCTTTTGAGTGTTTCTTATCTTTACGTTTTTCTACCACCTCTTTCTTCTGTTGGGAACCCTGACTACCTTTGTTGGTGTCCCCCCCAGATGCCTTCTTGGACACTCTGGTGCTAACCCAGAGGTCCTTCTCCTCAGCAAGCTTGCTGAGTTCAGTCAGCTTACTATCTACCAAGTTCTGGAGCAACTCTGTAAAATAAATACTGAGCATATGGTCTCTCAGAATCAAATAATATAACCCTTTGTAATCATTTTCTTTGCTGCCCTGCACCCATCCATTCAGTGCCTTATTGGAGAAATCAAAAAATGTTCCCAAGTTTGTGTGGAAAGTTTGGTGCTGTCCCTAAACCTGTGATGGTATTTCTCAGGGGTCAGCCCAAACTTGGCCAGTAAAGCGGCCTATCCTCACCGCTGATCACCAATGTTAGAAATGGGGTCTTTGGTTGGCAGTCTGGTTACCCCCTGTCCAAGCAAGGACCCTCACTCTAGTCAGGGTAAGTCACACACAATCCAAATTATGCTGTGCCTACTTTCTGGTAGCTTGGCACTGAGCAGTCAGGCTTAACTTAAAAGGCAATGTGTAAATCACACAATGACACCATATCGAACCACAAAAATACACCACACAGTGTTTAAAAATATATATATTCATGAGGATAAATTCAGGTCAAAACGATTAAAATGCAATAAGTATATGTTGAGATATCACTGTAAAAGTGACATAAAGGCCCTCATTACAACCCTGGCGGTAAACGCCGCCGACTGCCGTGCTGATGGCCGCCAATATACCGTGACCGCAGCGGTATACCGTTACAGGTATTATGACCCACACAGAGAAATCTGCCACTATACAGACACTCACACAAGTCCGCCATCCCAAAGGTCAGTGATAAACTGGCGGTAACAAAACCCACACCGTTACGCCAACAGAAATACGCCCACAGCATCATGACCCACGAATCACCACAGCGGTTATTCAATTGCGGTAAACCATTGGCGGTACACACCGCCGTGCTCAAAATACACAAACACTAACAAAACGACACCACATTGGACAATTCAAATTATACACACCTGACACACATACACACACCACACACTCCAATATAAAACACCCACCCACATTACCCACAACCCCTTACAATGAAAACAAATATTGCCAACTGAGCGAGAGACAAGCCTGGAGCACTCACTGAATCTGAGCCACATAACACCATCACCCATACACCATCCACGCACCTCACAGCACACACCCCAACACATCACCCCCACACACCCTCACACATACCACTCACACTACACCCATGGCACCACAAAGACACCCCAGGTTCTCAGAGGAGGAGCTAAGGGTCATGGTGGAGGAAATCATCTGCGTAGAGCCACAGCTATTTGGATCACAGGTGCAGCAGACGTCTATTGCAAGGAAGATGGAGCTATGGCAGAGAGTCGTGGACAGGGTCAACGCAGTGGGACAGCACCCCAGAACAAGGAATGACATCAGAAAGAGGTGGAACGACCTACGGGGGATGGTGCGTTTCGTGGTAGCAAGACACCAGGTAGCAGTACAGAGGACTGGCGGTGGACCCCACCTCCTCCCCCACAACTAAGAACATGGGAGGAGCAAGTCTTGGCAATCATGCATCCTGAAGGCCTTGCAGGAGTAGCAGGAGGACTGGACAAATCTTTACTACTATATCCCGCACCCTACCTGGATGCCATCACAAACTCCTACCCTCACCCTCATCACTCCACCACCTCACATATACGCCAGTATCACAATCCACCCATCCCAATACCAAGCCGTGCATGCAGCACCAATGCATGGACACCCATCACAGACCTGCATGGAAACCCACCACCACAGCATGCACACTAGTGACAATCACTTAGCCAAAACAATAACATCTCACACAACCCAAACGTGCCTTGCTAAGAACAACTATGAAGGGAAACATACCCATGCACAAGATGGCACACGCAGATACAATAACACTGCATTTACATCCCCACAGGACCCCCACTCTACGCCACCGGAGAGGAGGTGTCAACAACATCCAGTCCCCCCACAGAAGAGGCCCACAGTGATGACAGCAGCTCTGCACGCCTGGATCACGATGACCAACCTGGCCCATCAGGGACCTCTGGGCAGTCAGTTACCCTGCCACAGTCCCAACCCACCACAGAGCCTCCCCCCTCAGGAAACACCAGCACAGCACCCATCCCGCAGGCCCATCCCTCTGTCCCCAAGACACATCAATCAGCAGTGTGTCCACCACTACAGGGACCCCAGGCAACCCCACAAACCCAAGACAATCAGAGACCTGGAGGCAGTGGGCACACGGTTCAGGGGACAGAGGCACAGGACAACAGGGAAGCTGGGAGGACTGCTGTGTGACAGGGGGAGTATAGTCCCAGGGAACCCACTCTCCATGAGGCACTTGCAGGGATCCTGGGAGCATACCACATTCCCAGGAGACCTTGGGCCAGATACTGGCCAAGTTGCAGGAGACCCAGCGATTGCAGGAGGAACAGTACCTGGGGATCCGGGAGGACCTCAAACACATCCACACCATCCTGGTCACAATTGCAGGGGTGCTGGCTAAAATGGCCAACACCATGAGGGAGGCAGTAGCACACCAACGGACCCCTGACACTAGCCACACCGAAGAACAGCCCTCTGCCGGCGCTAGTGGACAGAAGGCCCCGCCACAGCACCAACAGGTCACCAGCACCCGACCCCCTGCTGAAGGAGAACCACCCCGCAAACGGTCCCTGTTATCCAGGCAGAAGCCAGAGAACATTGCCAAGACCCCCGCCAGGAAATAAGACTCTCCTGAATGTCACCCTTGTGTCCCACTCTGTCACCCTGTCCACCTTGTACTGCCATTGCTCCCCTTCCTATGCCCCCTTGGACAATGCACCTGTGATACAAATAGACTGGACTCCATCCTGGACATTCCTCCACCATCACTCCAGCCCATTGGACATCCCCCTCTACTTATTAGCACTTAAGTAAACACCCTTGGAACAAATACAAGTATGGAGTCTGTCAAATAATTGAAATATGTATTAGATTAACAAGCTTTCAACATTGCAGTTCATATGTACAGTTATATATGCATAGGTATGACCTGTAGTGGGCAGCAGGAAAAACACCAGGAGCCAGAGTGGGGCACAGAGATCTGAAAATAGAGATGCCAAAGTGTACAGTAAGTGGCCGTAGACATAGGGAAATCAGGCCGCCATGTCCAATGTCTAACATAACTGCAATGGAAAGTGGAGTTACAGTGTCTTACCTGTGTGTCACTGGAAGTACTGTTGAATGAGTGAATTTCTGTTGTCCACATCTTCTTCCTCTGCCTCCTCTTCCTCACTGTCCACAGGCTCCACCGCTGCCATAAGACCATCTCCAGGCTCATCCTCCTGCAGAAAAGGCACCTGGCGTCTCAAGGCCAGGTTGTGCAACATGCAACATGCAACGATGATCTGGCACACCTTCTTGGGTGAGTAGTACAGGGATCCACCTGTCAGATGGAGGCACCGGAACCTGGCCTTCAGGAGGCCGAAGGTTCTCTCAATAATCCTCCTTGTTCACCCATGTGCCTCATTGTAACGTTCCTCTGCCCTTGTCCTGGCATTCCTCACTGGGGGCAGTAGCCATGAGAGGTTGGGGTAACCAGAGTCCCCTGCAAATATCAAGGGACAACTGTTAGACACACACTAACCCTTAGGGACAACCAATACCCAGACACCAACATACACTGTGTGGGGAACTTGGGCTCACCTATTAGCCACACCCGGTGCCTCTGGAGTTGAGCCATCACATATGGGATGCTGCTATTCCTCATGATAAAGGCGTCATGCACAGAGCCAGGATATTTGGCATTCACATGGGAGATTTAATGGTCAGCCAAACACACCATCTGCACATTCATAGAGTGATAGCTTTTTCTATTCCTGAACACCTGTTCATTTCTCCAGGCGGGGGGGACAAGTGCTACATGTGTACCATCAATGGCACCAATGATGTTGGGGATATTTCCAGGGCATAAAAGTCAGCTTTCACTGTGGCCAAATCCTCCACCTGGGGGAATACGATGTAGCTGCGCATATGTTTCTGCGGGGCAGACAACACTCTGGTCAGCATGTTGGAAAACATTGGCTCAGACATCTGTGATGCCATGGCCACTGTTGTTTGGAAGGAACCACTTGCCAGGAAATGGAGTACTGACAGGACCTGCGCTAGAGGGGGGATATCTGTGGGTTGGTGGATAGCTGACATCAGGTCTCGCTTCAATTCGGCACACAGTTCTTGGATTGTGGCCCGATCACGTCAGTATGTTAGGATAATGTGTCTGTCCTCCATTGTTGCCAGGTCCACCAGGGGTCTGTACACGGGGGGATGTCTCCATCTCCTATTCATCCACAGCGGTTGTAATCTAGGGTGGAAAATGGTGAGCAGAGGGTCATATTCACACATACGTGAAATTAAAAATGCATTTTTCCCTTTACAGAAACAGCATGTGAATATGAAAGTCAGTTGATGTGTCAATGACTGCTGTGACACAGTTAGGTGCCAGGGCCTGTACCCCCATGAAATGGCAGCTGCCTGACCTGTGAGGAGTAACAAGTGGAAATGAGGTAATTCCGCTGGCAATGTGCGCCGTTGCGGTCGCTGGTCGATGACCGCTGCACAACTTCGCATTGGTTATCATTGGGCCCTATGGGTTCCAGGAGCCAATGGTGATGTACGCCGGCGGTGACGGATCGCACCGCCGTGGACGTGACTGCCATTTTCTATCTGTTCGCTCACTTGCTACCTGACCTTCAACAGGAGAGGACCTACACTGCAGGTGCTGCTGTGACCTGTGTCTGGAAGCGACAATGGCTCAAGTGTCTGGGGAAAGGGCCCCCGTCTTCACTTCAGAGGAGTTGGAGAGACTGGTGGATGGGGTCCTACCCCAGTACACTTTACTCCATGGTCTTCCAGACAAACTTTGAGTACGCTGTGAGCATGAGGCATGGGCCATGAATGTATGGGTTGCTGTGTGTGTAAGCCTCGTGTGGGGAGTGCTGCATGTCTGGTGGTCAATGTCTGTGCTTAAGGGGATGGGAGGGATATTGTAGGCCATGAGTGTAACAGTCCAGATGGTATGACTAATCCCTTTTTTCTATGCATATTTTCCTGCAGGTCAGCGCCCACCAGAAAAAGGGTATTTGGCATGCCATCGCCAAGGAGGTGCCGACCCTGTGGGTCTTTGACAGGCAGAACACCCACTGCCATAAATGGTGGGAGGACCTGCGCAGCTGGGCAAGGAAGATGGCAGAGGCCCAGCTGGGGCTGGCCTCCCAACAAGGAAGGGGTGCCCGTCGTACCCTGACCCCCCTGATGTTCTGCAACCTGGCGATGGCCTATCTGGAGTTGGATGGGCGCTTGAAGGCATCACAGCAGCCACAAGGGGTGAGTACAGATTCAGAATCATGACTTTGCATGCGTTAAGGTTGTACCTGGGTGGGAGATGTGGGCTGTGGGTGCCCGTAGGCCAAGGTGAACTGGCATGGTAGGTCCCTTGTTGGGCAGGCTCTGAAGCACTCCAACCCTAATAGTGTAAGTGGGCATCTACTACTGGGCAGGGTCCTGTTGGTTTCAGGTGTGTAGCCAATGACGTTGGGCAATGTACCCCATGGGCAGGTGACTAGATTTGTAACTGGTAGTGCATGGCCTAGTGCATAGGGCTGATCCCCTTCTTGTTTTGTCACCCTGTCCTTGTGTGCATTGGCATCATCTGGCAGAGGAGCAGAGGCACCGGCGATGGAGGGAGCTGCATCCCACATGGGCCTGGAGGCCAAACCCACCGATGGTGAGGGCACCAATGGGACAGAGGGCGAGGGGAGCACCACGACGGAAACAGGAGGGGACACTACAGACAGCGAGTCCTCCTCCGATGGAAGCTCCCTGGCGGTGGCGGACACCTCTGTGCCCACCCAAACAACAGGTACAGCCACCACCCCCAGTACCAGCACCGCCCTACCAGCAGCCCCTCAGCGTGTTTCCTGTGGCCGCTCACCCAGGAAGGTGGGCATCTCCTTCACCCCAGGCACCTCAGGCCCTGCCCCAGTTAGCCCTGCTGCCCTCAGTGAGAAGGCTATTGACCTTCTGATATCCCTCACTGTTGGGCAGTCAACCACACTGAATGCCATCCAGGGTGTTGAAAGGCATTTGCAACAAACAAATGCATACCTGGAGGGCATTCACTCTGGCTAGGCAGCCCAACAGAGAGCATTTCAGGCTCTGGCCTCCGCACTGATGGCAGCCATTGTCCCTGTTTCCAGCCTCCCCACTCCAACTTCCTCTACCCAGTCCCAAGCCCCTCAACCCCAACCTATCCCAAGCACACCTTCAGACCAGCATTCACCCAAATCAGCACACAGAAGTGGCTCAGGCAACCACAAGCACCACACTTCATCTCATAGGCACTCACACAAGCACCATCCCCATGCAGACACACCAACATCCACTGCCTCCACTGTGTACCCCTCCTCCTCATCCTCCACTTCCCTCCCAGTAGCGTCTCCACTCAGACCTGCATGCAATACATCCTCATCCACTACCTCCATCACCAGCACGCCTATCACTACACGCCCCTCACTGGCAGTCACCACCCCCACATCCATGCACACGTCCCCTGTGTCCTCTTCCACTGTGTCTGTGACCCCTCCTCCAAAAGTACACAAACGCAAGCAAACACCCACACAAGAGCCATCCACCTCAGAACAGCATCCAGCTCATGTACCTGCACCCAAACACATCAGACTGACAACTCCTACAAGCACTCCGTCTTCCTCCACTCCCAAACCTTCACCCTCTTCCCGCCTCAATGTCCCTAAGAAGCTTTTCCTAGCCAACATTGACCTCTTCCCTACCCCCCATCCTTCACCTCGGACCAGGGTGGCTAGAACACAGCCCAGCACCTCAGCCACCAAGTCCACGTCTGCTGTGGTTTCTGCAGCTGTGAGAGGCTCTAAGGAGGCACCCGTCAGCCCAGCCAGTGTGCCACCAACAACTGCAAGGCCAAGAAGGTTCCGCCACCTGTCAATGGCAAAAAGGGGACAGCATCCAGCAAGGAGAAGGAGGCACAGCCAGCCCGCAAGGTCAAGTCAAAGAATCCAGCTGGCAGAAGCAAGGAGGCACCACCATCTGCCAAGGGCAGGAAGGGGCACAGAACACCAGCCAGGGCACTTCAGCCGTCCAAGGCTGCAGGTGAAGGCCTGGAGGCTACAACCATAACCACCAGCACCGCCACCTGCACCACGGCCAGCACCGCCACCTGCACCGCCGTAAGCACCGCCACCTGCACCGCCACAAGCACCGCCGCAAGCAGCACCACTGGCAGCAGCAGCAGCCCCAGTGGGCAGCCGTCCGAGGCTACAGGAGAAGGGCTGGAGCCTCCCCCCACCACTGGCAGCACTGACACCAGCACCGGCACTGCCATCACTGTACAGTCGTCCCCGCCAGCGGATGGACTGTAGTCCTGCCTCCATGGAGTGTCATGCATCCTGCCCACAGAAAATCGTGTGGGGCTGACACCCAGGTGAGTGACTGTGACATTGTACTCCCCATGTTCTGCATCCCAGGGCACAAAGCCCCCTCCAGAACCAGTGGAAGAAGCCATCCACTCAGATCCTCTTTGCCAGGATGAAGCACACTGGGCACAAGGCTCCCTCCAGAACCAGTGGAAGAAGCCATCCACTCACCCTATCCTTGCCTGGATGAAGTACACTGGGCACAAGTCCCCCTCTAGAACCAGTGGAAGAAGGCAACCACTCAGCCCCTCCTTGCCAGGATGAAGCACACTGGGCACAAAGCTCCCTCCAGAACAAGTGGAAGAAGGCATCCACTCACCCCATCCTTGCCAGGATGAAGCACACTGGGCACAAGGCCCCCTCCAGAACCAGTGGAAGAAGGCATCCACTCAGTCCCTCCTTGCCAGGATGAAGCACACTGGGCACAAGGCCCCTTCCAGAACCAGTGGAAGAAGGCATCCACTCAGTCCCTCCTTGCCAGGATGAAGCACACTGGGCACAAGGCCCCCTCCAGAACCAGTGGTAGAAGGCATCCACTCAGCCCCTCCTTGCCAGGATGAAGCACACTGGGCACAAAGCCCCCTCCAGAACCAGTGGAGAAGCAATCCACTTGTGAGACTGTGGCTTTGCACTCCCCAGGACAAAGCAGTGAGCAAACCAACCACTTGAGAGACTGTGGCTTTGCACTCCCCAGGAGCAAGCAGTGGGCAAACCACCCACTTGAGAGACTTGAGAGACTGTGGCTTTGCACTCCCCAGGACCAAGCAGTGGGTAAACCACCCACTTGAGAGACTGTGGCTTTGCACTCCCCAGGAGCAAGTAGTGGACAAACCACCCACTTGATAGACTGTGGCTTTGCACTCCCCAGGACCAAACAGTGGGCAAACCACCCGCTTGAGAGCCTGTGGCTTTGCACTCCCCTGGACCAAGCAGTGGGCATGTAGCCCCCTCCAGGAGCAGTGGTGTTGTGCCATCTTCCGGCTGAGGTGCCATCTCTTCCCCATCCCCCTGAGGTGCATGTGTGTTTTCGACCTGATGCCCCTGCAGTGTTCTCTCAGTATTGAGGCAGGAGTCAAGTGTGGGCTTGGCCTATGTGTTTTGGCCCAGTGGGCCACGGACAATGTTTGAGTGGGCATTGACCCACCTTTTTGTATATATCGTAAATAGTGTTTTTGATTTCTGAACGTATTTCTAAGTATTTCTAATACTACAGTCATTTGACTCCATTCCTTTTGTCCTTGCGTTATTCCTGAGGATTACGGGGTGTATATGTAATGTTGTTGCATGTGTTTGTGTGTTTTGTGTTGGGGGTGAGGGTGGGGGTGTTGCATGTTGTGTGTGTCACTCTCTTTTTCCTCCCTCCCTCCCTTGTGTGCTAGGTGCAGTACTCACTGTGGTCGTCGTTGCCAGAGTTGGTGCTCCTGGTGTATGAGCAGATACACCAGCATGGGTAAGACCTGCAGCTCGGGCTCCATGGCGTCCTGGTTCTTCCTTGAGTGTCGAGAGGTGAGTCATTTCCCTTCAGAACACTGTGTCTGCCGTGCTTTTGATGGCGTTGGTAACGCCCCGGAATAGGTGGTGGATATGCCTCTTGTAATACAGTGGGCGGAACCTTGTCTTCCACCTGGCTATTGGCGGTTACTGCCGTGGTGTTTGTTGCTACCACCGTGGCAGTCAGAGTGTTAAAGTGGCTGTATGTGTTGGCGGTTTTCCCGTGCTCATGATTCTATTTTATTTACCGCCGGCCTGTTGGCGGTGTTACCACCACTTTAACACTGACCGCCAGGGTTGTAATGAGGGCCAAAGTGTCTTAAGTCTGTTAAAAGCAATCAAAGTCTCTTTCAAGCACAAAGTACCTGGTTCACCTGAAAAATCTCCGCAAAGAACCGCAGAGGAGGAGATGCATGGAAACAAAGAGGGTGTGCGTCAATTTCTCGGGCCGCATCACGGCGATGCATTGTTTACTTTTCATGCTGGGACGGCTGTGCGTTGATTTTTGGTGCTCGGTCATGGATCCTCTTCAGGTTGCGGGGTTTTCGGATGCCCAGGGGACTATGTGTGGATTTCCTGCGCTGGCAGGACCAAGTCACAGGAGCTGTGTCGATTCGGTGGGCGTTGCATCAAATTTTCTACCGCACAGCATGCGCTGCATAGATTCCTCTCTGGAAGTAGGGCTGCGTCGTTCCGGCACACCTGTGCGTCGATCCAGTTGGTCATGCGTCGAATTTCCGGCGATATGTCGATCTTCTCGTTGCGAAGTCGGGCTGTGTCGTTCTGGTTCGGCGTGCAGTGAAATTTTCACCATGGTGCAGGCTGTGCGGCGTGTCTGACAGGCTGTGCATCAAATTTGGTGACACAAGGAGTCCTTCTTGTAGAGATGAAGTGTTTTTGGTCCTGAGACTTCAGGGAACAGGAGGCAAGCTCTATCCAAGCCCTTGGAGAACACTTCTTCACTACAACCAGAGCGCTGCACGTCAGCAGAGCAACAGCAAGGCAGCAGTCCTTCACAGAAAGCTAACTGGTGAGTCCTTTGGGCAGCCAGGCAGTTCTTCTTGGCAGGATGCAGGTTCTGGTTCAAGTTTCCTCTCCAGGAAGTGTCTGAGTTGGTAGGAACAGAGGCCATGTTTAAATACCCAAATGTGCCTTTGAAGTGGGGGAGACTTCAAAGAGTGGCTTAGAAGTGCACAAGGTCCCCTTCCAGTTCAATCCTGTCTGCCAGGGTCCCATTAGGGAGTGTGGCAGTCCTTTGTGTGAGGGCAGGCTACTGTCCTTTGACATGCAAGTGTCAGGCCCTCCACCCTCACAGCCCAGGAAGACCCATTCAAAATGCTAATGTATGCAAGTGAGGCTGAGTATCCTGTGTTTGGGGTGTGTTTGAGTGAATGAACAAGGAGCTGTAAACTAAACCCAATGTGGATTGTAAGGCACAGAAGGACTTAAGTGCAGAGAAATGGTCACTTTCTAAGAGTGGCATTTCTAAAATAGTAAGATTAAATCCAACTTCACCAGCCAGCAGGAATTTTTATCACCATTCTGGCCATACTAAATATGACCTTCCTACTCCTTTCATATCAGCAGCTACCACTCAAACAATGTATGAGGGCAGCCCCAATGTTTGCCTATGAAGGGAGCGTACCTCACAGCAGTATAAAAACGAATTTAGGAGTTTTACACTACCAGGGCATGAAAACAACACAGGTACACGTCCTGCCTTTTGCCTACACAGCACCCTGCCCTATGAGTTACCTAGGGCATATCTTGGGGGTGACATATGTAGAAAAAGGGGAGTTTTAGGCTTGGCAAGTACTTTTAAATGCCAAGTCGGATTGGCAGTGAAACTGCACACAGAGGCCTTGCAATGGCAGGCCTGAGACAAGGTTAAGGGGCTACTAAAGTGACACAATCAGTGCTGCAAGCCCACTAGTAGCATTTAATCTGCAGGCCCTGGGCACATATAGTGCACTCTACTAGGGACTTATAAGTAAATTAATTAGTCCAATTGGGTATGATCCAATGTTACCATGTTTAAAGGGAGAGAGCATAGCACTGGTTAGCAGTGGTAAAGTGTGCAGAGTCTTAAAACCAGCAGAAACAGTATCTAAAAAGTGGAGGAAGGCAGGCAAAAAGTTAGGGGTGACCACCTTAAGGCTGTCAGGTCTAACACTAACCCTGAACAGTAAATCAGTAGCATCAGAAATTCTGAAGCTATTGCCCCCTACCATGACCCATTGTGTGCTGTATTTTAAACATGGCACACACATAGTGGTGGTAGGGGGCACAGGAAAAGTGACGCAATATGTATTTTAGTTTCAGTTTTCTTAAATCTGGCCCACTGTTTTATATGAACAAAACCACTACAATATACTAGTTATAGTTGTCTTATTATAATTTGTGCACTCAGGTAACTATATCTCCCACCTCCGCCATGCACAGTTTTGTCATCAATGATGTAATTGAGAATGTTGCAGTTATATTATTAATGCTGTCAGAGAACAGGTCATGAGTGAGTAATATGTGGAGAATTAGCAGTGCATGAGAAGGGTGCAGGTTACAGTTACATGAGATAACAATACATGGTGAACTTGTATATATGTCCCTTTAACCTTGATTATTTTCAGTGAATTTGTAAGGGTTTGTAATGCACCCCAAGAATAACTAAGGTTTTTAAATGAAAGTAATATGTTATTACCATACGTAATGCCGAACCCACACTGTGCGAATTGTGTGGCCGTGTTCAGAGTGGAGTTGTCTATAGGGCCAGGCCTACAACCTGGCGGCAGCAGTCCCTCAGAAGCAGCCAACCCCATGCCTTGCACAGCCTTCCGGCATGCACAGTGTACAGTTCACAGGTCCTGGCCTCACTCTTGCAGCCATACTGACTTTCTCAGAGTCACAACACCAAAACATTGGCTGACATTTCTTGGCAGAATGCCTTCCACTGGATCATTACATATCTTTGAGCATGATTTCTTTTTATAGCTTTATGCAGTCCTTCATTCTGTTCATAATTGAAAAAGAAACACATAGACTGTCACATTCCCATTTAGAACTACAGCAAGGTCCCCATTCTTGTCACTTTTGACTCTGAAATAGTTGATTTAATGATTCTTAATCTAAATCAACACAGTTAACTATAATGTATACACATTTGTACTGAGTGAGTGCTTTACTCCTCAAATGATTATAGTTCACACAGTCCAAGGGCCAATTCACAAAGGTAAACTTAGACCTGAAGTCTATGTTTAGACCTAACGTCTAACTTTAGGCTTGGCTTCTAAATTAGACCTGACATTTAACTTTAGATCTGAAGTCTAACTTTAGACTTGAAGTCTGAGTTAGACCTGAAGTCAATGTTGGACCTGCACTCTAACTTTAGACCTGAAGTCTAAACCTTAGACTTCAGGTCTAAACTTAGGCCCGTATTTATACTTTTTGACGCTAAACTGCGCTAACGCAGTTTAGCGTCAAAAAATTTTGCGCCGGCTAACGTCATTCTGAAGCGCCATGCGGGCGCCGTATTTATTGAATGGCGTTAGCCGGCGCAAGCAGACTGGCGCTGCCTGGTGTGCGTGGAAAAAAACCACGTACACCAGGCAGCGCCGGCGTTGGGAAAAGTGGCGCTAGGGCGTCTTAAAAATGGTGCAAGTCAGGTTGACGCAAAAAAAAACGTCTTAACCCGATTTGCGCCATTTTAAACGACGCCCAGACGCCATTTACATGACTCCTGTCTTAGTAAAGACAGGAGTCATGCCCCCTTGCCCAATGGCCATGCCCAGGGGACTTCTGTCCCCTGGGCATGGTCATTGGGCATAGTGGCATGTAGGGGGGCACAAATAAGGCCCCCCTATGCCACCCAAAAAAAAAAAAAAATGTATACTTTACCTGAACTTACCTGAATGTCCCTGGGATGGGTCCCTCCATCCTTGGGTGTCCTCCTGGGGTGGGCAAGGGTGGCAGGGGGGGTCCCTGGGGGCAGGGGAGGGCACCTGTGGGCTAATTGTGAGCCCACAGGCCCCTTAACGCCTACCCTGACCCAGGCGTTAAAAAGTGGCGCAAATGCGGGGTTTTTTGACCCGACCACTCCCGGGCGTGATTTTTGCCCGGGAGTATAAATGCGACGCAAATTTTTTTTAGACGGGAACGCCTTCCTTGCATCTCATTAACGCAAGGAAGGCGTTCACGCAAAAAAATGACGCTATTTGCCCATACTTTGGCGCTAGACGCGTCTAACGCCAAAGTATAAATATGGCGTTAGTTTTGCGCCGAATTTGCGTCGAAAAAAACGACGCTAATTCGGCGCAAACGGAGTATAAATATGCCCCTTAGACTTCAGACCTAAAGTTAGGATTCAGGTCTAAAGTTAGGAGGACATTACAAGTCTGGCGGCCTCTTGACCGCCAGCCTCTTGGTGGCATTCAGACCGCCGCCAATGAAGCGGTCCAAACTCCACATTATGACCAAAGCTGTCGTACCATGGTCCGACCGCCAGGATTAGTTGTCCTGGTGGTCTGGCAGTTGTGGGGTCCTAATCTGCCATGGTATTACTGCAAGCAGCACTGCCCTGGGGATTACAACTTTGTTCTCCACCAGTGATTTCATGGCAATAACACTGTCATGAAAAGGCTAGCGGAGAATGGGTGCAGGGGGGCCCAGGTGGACCTCTGCCCTGCCCATGCCAGTGCACTTGAATTGCAGACAGTGAACATTGCAAGGGTGCTGGTGCACCCTGCATCCTACAACATTGCCACCAGCTCGATTACGAACTCAGGTTTCCACCCGCTCACCTAGTGGGAAATTTATAATGGGCCCAGAGGGAGGTAACAATTATGGCAGCAACCTCACCGTCAGAAATTTTGCGGACTGGCAAAACCATTCACAGAACTTGTAATTAGACCCTTAGACTTTAAGTCTAAATTTACCTTTGTAAATTGGGCTCACAGTGGACACTTCATAACAGTCTTATTGAAATCACTAACCCCTGATCAGAATTATTACCTTAATTCTTAAGTTTGTCAATGTGAAGCCTCCTACATATTAAATCGACAGTAGTGCTTCTGTCAAATCAGATCAATGTATGTGTTTTGTTTCGCCCCCAAAATATTACACTAAGTCAGTTCACAGCTGCACACCCTACCTACTTTAGAGTCGAATATCAAACCTAAATAGTGCACACAGAGAAAAAAAGATCTGCATACAGAAAACAAAAATCAGGTCTGGCAAAAATGTTCAATCCATTCCCAGATTGAAGGGACCATTCAGTGTTGGGTCATGGCAGCTCATTCAGGGCCTGATTACAACTTTCCATAGGATATAATGGACTCGTAATACGGCTGGTGGTATATCCGTCACTTTACCGTCACTTTTGGGACGGATTAACACCTCCTCCAAAGTTGTAATCAGGCCCTCAATGCTGAAAACCTCAGAAGAGCGTGGCAGAGTGGCTTGGAGCACTGGCTGTACAAAAGAAGCAATCTCAAGCCACTGGATGGAATACTATAACGATCCAGCCGCACCAAGAAACTGTGTAAGTTGTAGCTGTAATATTTTTATTTTGTTACTTTATCAATCCAACAATTTCCTTACAACATTTTGCTTTTCATGTACTATGTTATAATTCTGAAAGCATACTGTGCCAATAGTTGGAGATATTCTGTATTTCTCGTAATCACAACGGCCCTTCTTAAAATCAAAAATAATTATCTTCAAGTCTGTTTATTTTTTACATATTTTAATGGAAAATTGAAATCCATGTCTATGCATACACATTTTTGATTTTTGGTAATTCTTGGTTCCTGATTACAATTTACATCTTTGATGGAGTGATAAAGTTGAATGAAATTTGCTAGAAGCCTTTTTGTAGGCAAACACTTTTTATAATCGCGCTATATTTCTACAGTCACAGATGGTTTCACGCTGGCGTCGCCTTATCTATTCTTCAAACAGAAAGTGCGATAGCTGAACTTGTGTTCAATGACAGCCATTGCAGCAGTGGCACAAGGCACAGCATGACGTTCGCAACGTGACAGATAGCAGCAAAACAGTCCACTGCAGAAGCCAAGCGTAATAAATACTTCAGAAAAATATTAACTCTCAGTTGACATCAGAGGCTAATAAAGAGAATGAGCAGAAAGCATGCATGCTCACAAGGGAATTTTACAAAAAACAACGAATTATGGAAGAACTTCGGGTGAACAAAATTGCAGCTAATTTGTGATCAGATTTCATATTTTATGCGGCCAAGTTCAACAGATGCTAAAATCACGAAATCTTATAAGCAGATTTTATGTATGGCTTTGCATAATTGGAAAGTTTCTTTCTAGCAAGCTGCATGTAACTCTTGCGGAATCTCCAGAGAACTCTCAAACTTCCAGTGGCGGCTGCTGGCATTCAAAAGTGGAGTGGTTGGAGGGGCTGATCTGCAGCGGTAGGGGTAGTTTAAAAACAAATAAATAGAAAAACATACCTGCCGCTCCGGGCCGGCTGCCTCTGCGCTCCTCACTGTCACTAGAGCACAAAAGCACAGGCTCCCAATCCAGACGCTCATCTCATGCTATACCAAGCACGAAAGCAGTGCTGGGATTGGGCTGAGTGGACTGGTCTGACACTCACTCAGCACAGCGAGTTCATGCCATTTCTCCAACCCAGTTATGTAACACAGCTGGTTTGGAGAAATGTAAGTGCGCATGTTGATTTGCCTGTCCTATTACAGTGCCCACCATTTCCCCTCCCTATGGCCTTGCCCTGTCACAGCGGTCAGGGAGACAGTGGCTGTCAGAGAGTCAGTGACAAATAAAATGCTAATAAAATTATTTTATTATCATTACTCTTAGCAGAGAGGCGACGCTCTTCTCCTACAACGGAGAAGCCACCCCAGCAAACATCAAGTAGCCCCATGCAGGTTAAATTCACAAGTGAACAATAAGCATTTCATGGTCCATTTTATTACCAGCTTTGCATTTTTATGATTTGAAAGTGACTTTAGTGATCACTTATAGTTTCCTTCGCAAGTGTTGATTGTTAAGTCAGTCACAAGGAAAACATACAGGTGGCAGACTTTTTCATTTCTCTATTTTGAATGAGTGAAGAGGAGTAGTCCGTCTTGCTGATACGTGTTTTCACTTTTTTTGTCTGCAGCTTGTCCTAGACTTTTTATATTTCCCAGTCCTTCCGACCCTGCCTTTTTCCCTGCGTTTTTTTACCTGCATGATGCTGAGTTTTTTTCATTTTCTTCTTATCTCATTAAGCAGGCTTCATCAATTGGTTGGATAACCTATCATTCACATTTTGCTTCTGCCACCATAGCATACAGCATGGGAAAATGGATCAGTCCACTTTACCCATTGTCTTACTTCACTTCATGTGTTGACACAAAGCCTGTGCACTTTGTTAAAGTTCCCCAAAAAGTAATCCCTTGTTCCTCAGTAGTAAACTTGGTTGTAAATGTGCTTTTTCATTTGTATATTAACTTTAAAGATCAGCGGTTTATTGGCCTGAGTGCCCAGTTAGATGGTGATTTATTTTCTGTAAACCTTATAAAGTCTTTAGATGGTTTAGATGACACTATAACATTTTGCTGCCTGTGATTTGATTTTTTGTATATTGTTTTAAGATATCAAAGATCAATTCATCAGGGCAATTACAAAAACAACAATTGATCAAGGACATAATAAATAATTAATCAAATCTAAAAAGGTATGCATAGGTTAAGATGCTTCACTTGAGATACAACAATGTAATAAACACTGCTATCAAAGACAGTGAGAAAATAAATCAATTATCCTTCAAATATATATATAAAATTGAGCCCTTTGTGAGGTCAGGTAGTCAATGTGTAACTGGCACCCAAATGTTTAACAACTGTCTACGTCTGGGATTATTTTGGATGAGTGTAATTTCTAAAATGCACAAGGATAGAAATTCCTGCCACCAAGCAAAGGGATCGGGCTGCTTTCTGGAGCAAGGCTCAGGCAATACGCAGCCTGGCAGTAGTCATGGCAAGAAAGAGACCCCAACAACATCGACTGGGATACTGAAATAATAATATAGGGTTCAGGATGTATACCTGTCTTCAATAAATGATTGATTGAATCAAATACTTTGACCCAATAAGGAATGGTAATAGCTCAACTCGGGAAGATACATGTTGCGTTAGTCTGAGCTTCATTACATCAAAGCAGTTAGATGTCTCCTTAAGACCCCATTTGTGTTATTAATAAGGTGCAATCAAAAATTGAGATTAAAAAAAAAAAAAATCTTAAGACCTAAGGCTTTCTGAATATTCTGCATGAGTACATTTATGACAGTTATTTCTGCAAGTAAGATTCTAATATTGAGGTTAGTAGAGCAGCTACACAACAATGCCTCAAATACATTGATATTTTGATTGGCCAAAATGTGTTAGCACGTGCATATGTAGCCACGACTCAAAAAATTAACAAAATGCTGTAAAGCTATCCATCGGGTGGAGATTAATAAAAAAGTCCCTTCACTGCAAAAAATGAAAAAATCCAGTGTTGGGTATTGCACATTTCCGACTCAGCTCCTCAAAGGCTAATACGTTCTCATTCCTAAAGTATTGGCCCAGAGGCAAACACAGGGAATTCTCTTGAACAAATGCAGACAGATTGGGATTGTACCAAGTGCTGTACATTGATGATAAATAGAGATCTTGCAGAAGGAGCTGATGCCCTCTCCCCCCCAGACCTTATGATACACCATAGGAGTTTTAGAACGTGTGTATTTCAAATAGAAAGCGTCTATTAGACATGTACCTGGGAAGATCATTTTGGGAATACCTGATACTTGAGCTACATACTCAATAATATATCCCATCCATTGGACCCGAAAACTGCAGATAGTCTAAAAATAAAAACCGAGGTATTGTAAAGCCAGAGTAGGAGATTGACATCCTCCCCCCAATCATTACATGAGACTTGTAAATAGCATATAGCACAGCACGGTTTTTCGAATTTTTGAATTGATTTCTTCAACTTATATCAATTGTATTAATAATTCCTTAATAAATCCTTTAAGTATAAGGGGATGGACCTCAATAGATGAAAATATCGGGGCTGAATGGCCATTTTGATGACATTGCTTCTGCCTAACAAGCCCAAATGCAGCCTATTCCATTTTTGTAAGATCGAAAGTGTGTCACAGTACAAGGCATCACAATTCATAGAGAAAATAGTGGCATATCCAATGGCAGATATATCCAGGTATTTGAGTGAACTATCATATCTGGTATCAGGGAGTACTGGGCCTATGTTTGCTAGGATTTCTGTCTCAAATGTATTTATCTTATTTCCTGTGACTGACCCAAAAATTACTGATGCACTTTCAATTGCCAGTAGGGCCTTCATTGAGGATGACACTAGTATGCCAATATCGTCAGCAAGTGATGACTGCTGGGCTTCCCAATTGTTCAACTTCAGTGGAGGAAAAAAAGGGAAGACCTTATGAGTTTGAATGAATGGATCTAAATAAAGAGCAAATAGGAACGGGGAAAGGGGACATCCCTGTCTTGTGCCTCATTTAATATTGAAGATCTCGGAGAGGACACCAAGAATAGCTATTCCAGCAGCTAAGGAAAAATAGAGTGCACTACTACATCTAATGAAGGCAGGCTCGAAACACATCAACTACATAAATGCCCCGAGATAGCACAAAGAGACCCTGTCAAATGTCTTTTCTGCATCCAAACAAATCTCCTGGTGGGACATCTCAGAATTCATGTCACATCAAAAGCAGATATAGCTAGATTGATATGTGAAGTAGCGTCTTGTGAGGGAATGAACCCATGTTGCATTGGATCAATTAAATAAGTGATTACCGCCGCAACGTGATTAGATAAAATCCATGTGTAGATTTTTGAGTCTAATTACATAAAAGAGATTGGTCTATAAGAATCACATTTGAGCAGGTCCTTATTCTTCTTCGCACATACTGCAATGGGCATTTCACTCTAGGACCGCAGAACCAAATTTAAAAAGACTGAAGAGTTCCCCATTTTAAGAAAGAGTGGCATTGTTACTTTTTTGAATTTCTTATAGAATTCCTCTCCAGATACATATTTGTGGGATGGCTCTTATAATTTACTGACTGGTAATCTTAGCATCCAAATCAACTCTTTGTTCCTCTGTTACTTTGTTAAGTTAGGTATTTAGTTAATTTATTAAGGCTAATTGCTTGCAAATAATTGCCAACTATGCCCTGAGTAGCACTACAATCATCTACATATAATTTGCAAGGGTCACGCCCCCAAAGGGAAAAATAACAGAAGATGGACGGAATGCAGAACAAATCAAACATTCACCCCCAGTCACAGATCTGGGTTTAAGCCATCAGTTTTTTTGCTTGCCATGCCATTCCAGCTCAGACCCAGCCATATGCAAATCAGTCTTGACCCTGTTCCCCATGGGAACAGTCCAGCCCGAACTGCCAGGCCAGGTCCTCCCTGGACCAGAAACAAGCATCCTGGGACCGGTTTCAGGATATCACCCTTCATCAGCCAGGCTAGTTTGAATCTGGTGGCATAGCAAGCACAGGACCCACGTCTGGGCATACCCTTCCCACTTGGGGCGACAAATGCAAAAACAACAGAAGATGGACGGAATGCAGAACAAATCAAACATTCACCCCCATTCACAGATCTGGGTTTAATCCATCAGTTTTTTGATTGTCATGCTATTCCAGCTCAGACCCAGCCATAAGCAAATCAGTCTTGACCCTGTTCCCCATGGGAACAGTCCAGCCCAAACTGCCAGGCCAGGTCCTCCCGGGACCAGAAACAAATACCCTGGGACCGGTTTCAAGGTATCACCCTTCATAAGCCAGGCTAGCTTGAAACTGGTGGCATATCAAGCACAGGACCCACGTCTGGGCATACCCTTCCCACTTGGGGCGACAAATGCAAAAACAACAGAAGATGGACGGAATGCAGAACAAATCATTCACCCCCAGTCACAGATCTGGGTTTAAGCCATCAGTTATTTTTCTTGCCATGCCATTCCAGTTGAGACCCAGCCATATGCAAATCAGTCTTGACCCTGTTCCCCATGGGAACAGTCCAGCCCGAACTGCCAGGCCAGGTCCTCCCTGGACCAGAAACAAGCATCCTGGGACCGGTTTCAAGGTATCACCTTTCATCAGCCAGGCTAGCTTGAAACTGGTGGCATAGCAAGCATGGGACCCACGTCTGGGCATACCCTTTCCACTTGGGGCGACAAATGCAAAAACAACAGAAGATGGATGGAATGCAGAACAAATCATTCACCCCCAGTCACAGATCTGGGTTGACGCCATCATTTTTTTGATTGCCATGCCATTCCAGCTCAGACCCAGCCATATGCAAATCAGTCTTGACCCTGTTCCCCATGGGAACAGTCCAGCCCGAACTGCCAGGCCAGGTCCTCCCTGGACCAGAAACAAGCATCCTGGGACCGGTTTCAAGGTATCACCCTTCATCAGCCAGGCTAGCTTGAAACTGGTGGCATAGCAAGCATGGGACCCATGTCTGGGCATACCCTTCCCACTTGGGGCGACAAATGCAAAAACAACAGAAGATGTTGTGAATTCATTCCACACTGGTAAATGTCATTAGAACATGTGCCTGAGATAGAAACTGATGCACTTGAGTAAATGTGTTAATTGCTGTACATAATCAACATTTGTTGGTATGATCTGTTGACTTGTCATTTTTATTGCCACATACAGACTGAGGAGATTCACCCACAGGTGCAGAGGTCCCTGCACTGGAAGGGAGGCAACGTCATGGGGCACATCAACCCATTCCACCGGCACAATCTGATACGTAGATATGGCCTGAAGAGTGTCCCTTCAACTACACTGTGATCTGACAAGCCATAGATATTTTATGTATATTCCATCAATAGGCTCAAACATGTGAACTGAACTAAGAAATGTGGCATGTTATGTGTCAACTTCAATGTGAACTAAATAAACTCATATCATTTTAGGCTGTGTGATGTTGGTCAGGAAAACATCAACTACAGTGCTCTCTGCTCCACGGATGGGTGTGACATCTGCCCAGGAACCACACACTGGACAGATGGCTGACCTGTTAAGTACTCTTAAAAAGGAATGTACAAACATGTCATGCTCTTAAATATTGGATGATATTTCAGTAGTGTTGCTCATCTTCAGATGCTCAGATATGGCTCATAAGAGTTAACTACTTCATAACATGTTGGGTAATGAAAGAATGACTCTACATTCATAGCAAATTCATATATTATGTACCAAATTGCCTATATTGTCTCATCGATAGAGGAGTAGCCACAACTAACTTGAACGTCTATTACAAGAAAACTCTCAAACATATTCCCAGGGTTAAATATGTATGGTCAGTGATGTGGTGGAGGCCAACAATGATGCCAGCAGGGCGGTGGTTGGTGTTTGAGGGGTAGAGGGGTTTGGCGATAAGGTGGGTATAAATGAAGCAAAGTGTATACATCTGGTAGCTGAAGTGCACAACGTGAAGCGTGGCGTTGTGTGATTCCTCCCTGTTCCCCCACATAACCAAACTTTGTTATCCTGGGCAATTGTTTAATTTTACTTTCCCTCTTCTTTCATCATGATTACATATCAGAGAACTTTGAAATACATGGCTTCAGGACATGTGCTGTCCAAAACCTTTTCCGGTGTTGGATATAAAAAAACAATGACATTGCTTATGTTTAATAGGAAAAAAGGCTACCCAAAGAGTGACCACTACAACAGATTAAATCTTAGCTCACTATTGACAATGTTGTCATGGAGGCTGGGGGAGTTGAGCGATGAATGTTACCAAAATCATCTCAGAAAACTAGCTCTTTTTAAAAGCTACTCTGCAATGCACCAATATAATCTCACATGCTAAAGTGAAACAGTTTTGTATGTTTCCCTGTCAGAAAATTTAAGATACTTTTCCATACTTTTGCATGTATGCTGCAAGATGCTTTTACAATTGAGAGTGTTTCTAACATTAAGCAAAGCAGGACACCCCAGGTCCTTTACCTTAACATACACATTTCCTTGTATATTTCACATCTTTTCAGTGTCAGTGCTATGTTGAGTTAACAGCTGACCAGTGCTGCTGTTGACCTGGGGGGCCGCATTTAAAGATCGGAAGGGCCGCTTGTGGTCCCAGGGCTGTACTTAGAGTATCACTGGTCTATACCGATGACATATATAAGTAAAATGATTTCCATCTCCTTTTGTATTTAAATATGGAGATGGAGTTCACATTACAGTCACTATCAGAACCTTCTCTTTGATCAAGACAACACCATCCATGGGCTTGGGAGACATCCTGGCTGCAGCAGTCAGACCTAATACCATCCAGTTGTCAGGCAAGTGTGGCATATTATGTTGTAAACTATTAATTCTTAAACTGTGTCTGTAAACAAATTCTTTCTGAAATGATATTAGTGGATTTTGCCATTTCTTTAGCATCTGAAGTTGGTGTGTTATTTGTTACCAACATAATCAGGACTGCCTGTGTTATACTTGATTGTACACATATCAATCATGCTGAACATTAATGTTGGTGTCACTTCTTCCTCAAGCTGCTGGATCGAGGACCACATCTTCTGCAACACATTCAAGGAGCCAGGTTCAGCAGCTGATATCATTGGGGATCTCAATTTTGCTTTGCACATCGGCATTGAACACCTCTGTGCTACAGTGCGTGCAGTGTACACAAACAAGGTCACATCTAAAAAAACATCAGATTGTTGCTAAGATTGCTTTACCCAGCCCTCATATTGTAGCATATGATATATTAAGGCAAATATTTATCCTGTTGTAACCTCGGTGTTTCAGGTGCTACGAACGATAAATCACCTCAGGAAGAAGAACCATCTACTGCTGGAGGGTGGTGGGCAATCCAAGGAGAGAACGTAATCCTCCTCCAAGCAGCTATGCCTCTGGCTAGCACCGTAATAGAAGTCGAGGGTGAGGAGAAAGTAGAGGAAGGACCAAGAAGACGACCTGGTGCTGGTTGTAGAGGAGGAAGAGTCTCAAGAGTACACTGTTGGGCCACATGTCAAAAGACCAAATCCAACGCCAGGTCCGGCCAGCATTGCACCTCCTACTTTACCTCTGAGGATTGCCAGCAGTCAGACAACCAGCCACAGCATTAACCTACCCACCAATAGAACCATCAACTCCTCACAGCCTTCACATCAAATGAATGTAGATGTGTTGGTTCCCCTTCACACTCTTCCCATGACACTACCTCCTGCCATATGGAATACACTGACATATCAGACTCATGGCAGGACTTGTGTTTTGGAAAAGCTTGCCAATACATGTCAAGAAGGCAAAATAACTTACTAGTTATCTATCAGGAACAGAGTGCAAGGCACTATGCCTTGGCCATGAAGATTATGGAGGGCATGCTGTATTTGTTCTAAAGTCTGAAGGGGACCCAACACACCTACCTGCACCACATCCCACCCACCCATCTATACCACAACCTGCACAGGCATCGCCCTAAGTCCACAGGCACTACATCCCTGCACATGACCCCCTGCCCAGTCAAGCCCCCACCTGTACAGGCACCCTCACCCCCTATTAGGCACCCCTACCACCTGTACACGTACCCTCACCCCTGTACAGGCACCTCCACCACCTGTACAACCACCCTCACCCCCTGTACAATCACCTCCACCACCTGTACAGGAAGATGCACCACACTCATCCACGCATCAGCACTGACATAGTACACACACTTACTCACAGTGATCCTTACCACAACTATTGGAAGTCACAAGAGAGATCCCTCAAGATCACTGTAATATATATGTTCACTGTACTTCGTAAATAAAAATATATCTTCCACATTTCAATTGAGTTGAGTAATAGTTGATGATGGTCGATTGGTTACTCGGGTTGAATGCCATATATGCGTCGATAAATGTGTGTAAGCCATGTATATTTGTAGAACCATCTGTGTAGCAAGGTATCATACTGAAACCATAGCTAAACATCTTCAAATGTACCTTCAATAGTTTTAATACAGCAAATAGAATGAAATGCACAGATATATTTATGTGAGTTAGTAATCAAAGTAAAAAAACTGTCCATTGGAAATTAAGAAGCAAAGTCAAATAGAATCTTAAATGAATTTGGGCAAGGGGACTCGGAGGGGATAGGCAAAATGAATATAACGCCAGGAAGCACCAGGGGAACAAGTCTGTATACAAGGCATTAAAAAATAAGTCTCCATTGCAAACATTGTCCAGTCACTGGCCATCCTCACTGTCCTTGACAATAATGTTTAATTCCTCTGCTCCTGTGGATTTTTCTTGTCTGGCCAATATAGGACCAGACACTCAATGGGTGCGGGCAACATGAGGGGTGGGAGGCGTAGCAGGGGAGACAAAGAGGGAAGATGAACTGGGAGACATGACTACAGTGGTTTGGATGGGTGGTGGGCCAATGCAGACAATATGGCATATTCCAGGAAGTGATGGAGGAACTGAGGTGAGCCTTTTTGTCATGATTGTGGCTCTCAGCGCTTATGGAGTTCATCCCAGATGTCCTGTAAGATCCAAGAGGACACATTACCCTCAACCTCAGTTGCCAGCATCACTTACTGGGATGCAGCCCCAGCAATGAGTGTACATGGAGAGTATTAGACTTGACATCATTGGCGTGGTCTCCCCTTACTTTTTGTCTCTACATCCCAGGTTGTTTCTGTGTGCTGGACTCTGTTGTTGCTGTTTTTGTTGGTCTGGGCACTTTACCACTGCTGACCAGTGCTAAAGTGCAAGTGCTCCCAATGTGAAATTATAAGTGTAATTGGCTTTTCCATGATTGGCATATTTTGATTTACTAATAAGTCCCTAGTAAAGTGCACTAGGCATACCAAAGGCCTGTAAGTCAAATAAAACAAGTGGGCTGCAGCACTTGTTGTGCCACCCACACGAGTAGCCTATTAAACATGGCTCAGACCTGCCACTGCAGTGTCTGTAAGTGCAGTTTAAGCTGCCAGTTCGACTCGGCAAGTGTACCCACTTGCCAGGCCCAAACCTTCCCCTTTTAAACATGTACGGCACCCCTAAGGGAGGCCCTAGGTAGCCCCCTGGGCAGGGTGCAGTGTATGTTAAAGGTGGGACATGTACTGATGTGTTTTGTATGTCCTAACAGTGAATTCTGACAAATTTGGTTTTCGCTGTGCAAGGCCTATCCCTCTCATAGGTTAACATGGGGGCTGCCTTTAAATATCATTAAAGTGCAGGTTCCCTTTGAGAGCAGATAAAGATTCGGTCCTTATTACGACCCCGGCGGTGGACGGAACACTGGCAGTAACACCGCCAACAGGCTGGCAGTGTTCCGCCAGCGTATTTTGACTGTGGCGCATTCGCCATGGTCACACCGCTGGTCACTCCACTATACCACCAGGCTTTGGCCCAGCAGTCATAATCCCCAGGGCAGCGCTGGCAGCAGCTCTGCCCTGGGGACTATGAGTCCCCAACCGCCAACCTGTCCATGGCGGTAAGCACCGCCATGGACAGGCTGGCGGTGAGGGGGACTCGGGGTGACCCTGGGGGCCCCTGCACTGCCCATGAACTTGGCATGGGCAGTGCAGGGGCCCCCAGGCACAGCCCCATTGCGCATTTCACTGCCCGAATTACGGGCAGTGAAATGCACGATGGGTGCTGCTGCACCCGCTGCACATCAACATTACCGCAGGCTCTATTATGAGCCGGGTTCAATGTTGATGTGTCTTTTCCACTGGGCCAGCGGACGGAAGCACTGTTGGCCCAGTGGAAAAGTCAATAGGGGGCCAAGCATACCGCCAGCACTGGCGGTATGTTGGCTCCTGCGGCTTCGGCAGTCTTTTTCAAAGACCGCCGAAGTCGTAATGAGGGCTATAGAGTTGGGGGGTCACTGAATTCACAATTTAAAAATACATCTTTTATTGAAATTGTTTTTTAGGTTGTTAGTTTGAAAATGCCACTTTTAGAAATAGGCAGTTTATTGCTTAAACCATTCTGTGACTCTGCCTGTCTGTGAATTCCCTGTCTGGGTCAGTTTGACAGTTGGGATGTGTTAGACCTGACAGCCTTAGGGTGGTCACCCCCAACTTTTTTGCCTGCCTCCCTCCACTTTTTGTCACTGTTTTTGCTGGTTTTAGGTCTCTGCGCACTTTACCACTGCTAACCAGTGCTAAAGTGCATATGCTCTCTCCCTTAAAAAATGGTAACATTGGTTCATACACAATTGGCATATGTAATCTACTTGTAAGTCCCTAGTGAAGTGTACTACATGTGCCCAGGGCCTTTAGTTTGAATGCTACTAGTAGGCCTGCAGCAGTTTCACACAAGCTGCTCCTTAACCATGTCTTAGGCCTGCCATTGCAGGGCCTGTGTGTGCAGTTTCACAGCCACCTCGACTTGGCATTTAAAATTACTTGCCACACCTTAAGCTCCCCTTTTTCTACACATAAGCCACCCCTAAGGTAGGCCCTAGGTAACCCAGAGGGCAGGGTGCTGTGTGAGTAAAAAGCAGGACGTATATCTGTGTGTTTTATATTTCCTGGTAGTGGAAAACTCCTAAATTCATTTTCCTCTGCTGTGAGGCCTACTGCTTTCATAGGCTAACATTAAGGCTCACCTCATAAACTGTTTGAGTGGTAGATTCTGATCAGAAAGGTGTAGACACGTCATGTTTAGTATGGCCAGAATGGTAGTACAATATCCTGCTGACTGGTGAGGTTGGATTTTATATTACTGTTTTAGAAGTGCCACTTTGAGAAAGTGAGCATTTCTCTGCACTCAAATCCTTCTGTGCCTTACAGCCTGTCTCCAATCCACGTCTGGGCTGGGCTCGTTGACAGCTCCCTTGTGCATTTCACTCAGACAACCACAAACACAGGATGCTCGGTCACACCTGCACACATCTGCATACTGAATAGGTCTTCCTGGGCTGGAAGTGTGGAGGGCCTGACAGTGGCCTGCTCTCACACAATGAACTGCCAAAACACCTACTGGGACCCTGGCAGACAGGATTGTACTGAAAGGGGGCCTTGTGCACTCCTAAGACAGTCTTTAAAGTCTCCCCCCACTTCAAAGTCACATTTGGGTATATTAACTGGGCCTCTGACCCTACCAACTCAGACACTTCTTGGGAGAGAAACTCTGCACCAGAACCTTCAACCTCCCAAGAGAAGCTGCCTGGCTGCCCAAAGGACTCACCTGGACTGCTTTCCTGTAAAGGACTGCTGCCTAGTTGTTGCCCTGCTTCCTTGCTGGCCTCTGGTTCTGCTGAGAAGTGCTCCCAAGGGCTTGGATTGAGCTTGCCTCCTGTTCCTGAAGTCTCAGGGCAAAAAAGACTTCATCTCTGCAAAGAAACTCCTTGGGCGCTTAGTATGCTGGAATCATCGCACAGCCTGTCCAGCGGTGAGAAAATCACTGCATCGACGAACCGGAATGACGCAGCCCCACTCCCCGAGGGGAGATCGACGCAGCACCAATGCTGTGACCAAAACGACGACACACAGGCCACTGGATTGACGCATTGCAGAGCGGGAACAACGAGACCCGACTTCCTGCAAGAAGAATTGCTGCAGCACCAGTCGTTCTGCAGAAATTCGACCGCATCACCCACCAGATCAACCCAACAGTTGTGACTTCGCCCCGCATGCCCAGGATTTCCACACATCATCCCTGGGCATCAAAGACCCCACATCACAAAAAGGATTCAAACATGCATGACGGAATTCAACGCAAAGCCCTTGCTGCATGGAAAAGAATCGAGGTATTGTCTGTGTGCGCCCGGAAATTCGGCCCACACCTACCTTTTTCCACGCATCTCCTCCTCTGCAGTCCTTCTGCATGTAATTTGACGCACACCAGGTACTTTGTGCTTGCAAGAGACAAATGGGGGTCATTCCGACCCCGGCGGGCGGCGGGCGGCGGGCACTGCCCGCCGGGCGGAAACCGTCCAAAGACCGAACCGCGGTCAAATGACTGCGGGGGTCATTTCAACTTTCCCGCCGGCCCAGCGGGAAAGCCCCTGCAAAGAGGAAGCCGGCTCCGAATGGAGCCGGCAGATTTGCAGGGGTGCGACGGGTGCAGTGGCACCCGTCGCGATTTTCACTGTCTGCTAAGCAGACAGTGAAAATCTTTGTGGGGCCCTATTAGGGGGCCCCTGCACTGCCCATGCCAGTGGCATGGGCATTGCAGGGGCCCCCAGGGGCCCCATGACACCCGTTCCCTCCAGCCTCTTCCTGGCGGTGTAAACCGCCAGGAACAGGCTGGCGGGAAGGGGGTCGGAATCCCCGTGGCGGCGCTGCAAGCAGCGCCGCCATGGAGGATTCCCTGGGCCAGGGGAAAACCGGAGGGAAACCGCCGGTTCCCCTTTTTTGACCGCGGCTTTACCGCCGCGGTCAGAATGGCCCGGGAAGCACCGCCAGCCTGTTGGCGGTGCTTCCTCTGCCCTCCACCCTGGCGGTTTGAAACCGCCAGGGTCGGAATGAGGGCCAAATGTCCCTGAAGAACTTAACATTCTTCCTATCCTTACAAAAGTGATATTTCAGTTTGTGATTATCAAATCTTGATCGATTTGACCTTAATTTAATCAGATAAATATCCTATGTTTTTCTAAACCTGTGTGGTGTCTTTTTGTAGTGTTCTCACTGTGTTATTGAATCATTTATTGCACAAATAATTTACATATTGCCTTCTAAGTAAAGCCTGACTGCTAGGTGCCAAGCTACCAGACGGTGGGCACAGGATAATTTGGATTGTGTGTGACTTACCCTGACTAGAGTGAGGGTCCTTGCTTGGACAGGGGGTAACCTGAAGGCCAACCAAATACCCCATTTCTAACTGGCTGTTTGTGCATCTACTCTAGACAACAACACAAAGGGTGCTGGAGTGTAGCCTGCATCTCCTGATGAGCCATCTGTGCTAGAGTGGAGGGAGGAGTGGTCACTCACAAATGAAAGGGCTGTGCCTACCCTTACACAATGCAGTCTCCAAACCCCTGGTTTGTATCTGGGGCCTGGCCTGGGCAAGGCAGGATTTTGTGAAAAACAGAGACTTTTCTTTGGAGTTGGGCAACTTCAAAGGCAGAAAGCAGTATAAGTATTGGACCCAAAACCCCAGACTTCAGATTACTTCAAGGATTTATAAGGAACCTCTGCCTGGAGAAGAGCTAAAGAGCTGAGGAGAAATGCTGCTCTGGCCTCTGACTGTGCTTTGTGGACTATCCTGCCTTTGCTGCTTCTGCCTGTGCCAGGGGACAGACTTGGACTTTGTTGTGCATTCCTGCTTGATGGGTATCTCCAAGGGCTTGGAGTAGAGCTTGCCTCCTGTTTTGAAGCCTCAGGGACAGCAACAGCTCCACCATCCAATTTCGGAGTCTGCATGTTGTGGACTCTAGCTTGCCAGAGGGTGCCATTCCAGTTCCTGGACCCCTGTGTTTGATGGTACAAATACTTGACACATTGTCTCTGAGTTATGCCTGACTGCTCATGCCAAGCTACCAAGGGTGTGAGCAGGGGTTAACTGAGTGTGATTCTCCTTTACCCCGACTAGGGTGAGGGTCCTTGCTTGGACAGGAAGCAACCTGACTGCCAACCAAAGGCCTAGGGCCACATGTAGCAAATTCAGATTTGCGACCTGCAAATTGCGAGTCAGAGCGACTCGCAATTTGCGAGTTGCAAATCCGAATGTTGGATGGTGTCCCTGACACCATCTGCAATTTGCAAGGGGGTCGCAAATGCCCACCTCATGAATTAGCATGAGGTGGGTCGCAATTTGCGACCCCCTTGCGAATGGCGGCCCTCACAGAGATGGTGACCTGCTGCGGACAGAAGACCACCATGGCTGTGACTGCTTTTCAATGAAGCAGTTTTTTTTTTAATGCAGCCCATTTTCCTTAAAGGAAAACGAGATGCATTACAAAAATGAAAAATGAAATGTTTTCCTTTCATTTTTTCAGAGCAGGCAGTGGTCCATAGGACCACTGCCTGCTCTGAAAAAATGTTTACAGTGCCATTCACAATGGACCCCTTCCCTTTTGCAAATGGGTTACCACCCATTTGAAATGGGTGCAATATGCGATTGGTTTGTGACCGCGTTCGTTGTCACAAACCAATCCTACATTGCACTGTGACTCGCAATTAGGAAGGGAACACTCCTTTCTAATTGCGAGTCGCAAACCCATTTTGCGATTCAGTAACCAGGTTACCGAATAGCAAAACAGGGTTTGTGCATTGCGATGTGCTTTTTGCAACACAACATCAAACAAGAGCTCACTTTGCAATCCTTTGACCTCACTAGGCAATGCAATGTCTTTGGCACACAAAAGAATGTGTATTATCACTGTATCATGCTGAAATTAGACACACAATAACATCTGTCTCAAGTTAGGTTTGTATCTTCTTCAGTATTTACTAGCCCTCACCTTCAGCATTGGTGTGATGTGAGTTTCTGGACAGTAAAAGATGGGGCAAAGTCTGGAAGGATATAGCCACACATAAACGAGGATCTACCCTGTAATGTGCAGTCTCAACAGTTTTATACTTACTATCAAATGTCATCTGTTGTGGAGCATATTGAAACACTACATACCTGCAAAATAGTGTTTACAGATACAAACAGGGCCTTGGCCATGACCTTGTCAAAGAGGAGATTCAAAATATTGGCATATCCCTTTAGAACATCAGACAGTATTCATGGCAAGTGCCTCATTTAGCATGCCAAGACTGGTAGCCACATGTGCATAGTTTGGGATTCAACCTAGATGTTAGAAATGAGATTTGTGCCACTGTTGAGACGGTTGTGTATTTCGTAACCCCTTGGATATGTTTGTATCATTTTGAGTGAGACAAGTATCACAAAAGTGCCTTGACTTCATGTTAAAAAAATATAATTTTCAACCAGGAAAGAATTCCCACAAAAGCATGCATGACCCAGCACCCAACACCCAAACCAATCAAATACCAACATTGGACTTTGTGCAAGCCATTCCTTCACCATTTGATAAACACAGTTATAAGGCCCTTAGTTGACTAGTCATGACGTTGTAAGTGTACTTATTCATTAGACTGCACCTGTAAGGGAAATGTATCCCAGTTGTGTTTAGAACATTTCAAGTCCTCGAATGCCCTCATAAAGCAGCATTCCAATTGCTCCAAGGAGACATAGACGTCATAGGTTCTGTAGTCATTACACAGAGAAGGCGAAAGATGATAAAACACACATAAGAACCATGCATGAGAGCATCCAGCACCAAACCCCTCACATACCCACACTAAGGAGTGTGCTAGCCATTTAGTCACCATTGGATACAAGGGTTATAGGTCCTTTGTTGACTAGGCATGATATTGAAAATACATTTATTCATTAAAATGCAAGTGTAAGTTAAATGTATCCCAGTTGTGCTGACTACACTACAAGTCCCATACTGCTGTCATAAAGCAGCATTCCAATTTATCAAGGAGACATAGACATTATAAGTACTGTAACTGTTATGCAGAGAAGATGAAAGCTGACAAAGAAACATGATGTAACATATCTTTCATCACTCACATCATGCTACTAGACATGCCAGACAGCTAATACTCTTACAGGTCTCTGCTGCTCATACTTTTCCTTCTGAGCATGGAGGGTCAGCCAGGCTTTTCTCAGTCCCCTTCGATACAATGGGCTGAGTCAGGGCCTATGCACATGTGACTGGGAGGACAGACCCATTAGGTCCTGGGACTGTTTCTGGGCCCAGCACTGCAGGTCTTCTGAGTGCTTCCTACATATTTGGACCCCATTTCACTGCAGTGTGACGCAATTTCTTCTCAGAATCTGTTGTGCGCTGCATTACTCAGCTGTCCCCCTGGGTCCCCAAAAAACTGAGGGCACTTATCAAGCACCCCCTCAGTTAAGAAGTTTAATTCAGTTTCGATGAAAGAGGGTGCTTTGTCATAAAGTCCCTTAGACATGATGGGAACAGGTTAGATATTCAGAGCAGCAAGATGGCAGAGGATCTTGCTTGCAGATGAGGATAGCTCCAAATGACTGTAATATACATGCCTCTAGAAAATGCATGAAAGGGCTGCCCAACATAACCCCAACAAGTATTGGGTGACAATGAAACAATACCAAACAATACAGAACTCTGGGAGGATGAATTATGACATATTCAATCCACAATAATATTTTAATTATTATTGAATCTGTTACATTTTTTCTACATCTCTTATTTTAAATTTAAAAATCCAGTCCAAACCAAATTAGAAAAAATAGGGCCAGATGTGTGCAACATTTTTCTGGTCGCAAACAGCTCATCTGGTTGTTTGCAACCAGAAAAATGCTTTTTTCTATGTACCAAGACAAAATATGACTCGGTAACTTGTTTAATGAATCGCCTTTTGCTTTTGAGATCCGGTATTAAGAAGAGGTTTGTTTGAGGGCATCCCTTCCTAATACCGAATCTCACTAGCATGTAGGAATGTTTGGTGATCATGAATGCAGTCACAAAACATTCACAGTTACTACCAACTTCAGGTTGGTGGTAACTCATTCGCAGACAGGAAGGGGCCTCAAATTCTGACTTTTCTCATGAATATTGATGAGGTAGGTCTTTCAATCCCTTTGTGGAATGCTAAATGAGACATATTTGTACATTTCATTTTGCTAGTCTCTAATTGCGACTCCCAAAAAGTCGCAATTACAGACTTGCAAAATGTAATGGACATACATCTGGCCCATAGTCCTCACTTTGAATTTTACTTCTGTGGTTGAGCACAAATTAGGAAAAATACATAAAAAATTTTTTTTAAATAATGTGATCCTTGTATAAAACAAATAATAAACCATCCATATTGAGAGAAGACAAAAGAAAAAGAAAAAATGCACACTAGTGCTTTTGAGAACAATATTAGGACACAACGGCCCACAAAATTGAGTCTTGTTGGGTCTGTTCATTAAGGTAGTCCTTTTCCAAAGACTAAAAGCCCACTGAGACTCTTCTCCCATATGAAGTGTGGATTAAGGCTAGTAGTCTTACACTTATTTGCGTGTTTTTATTCTCTGGCGAGGACTCCCTATGAAAAAATGTCGACCCATTTCAGATGAATAGTTCCCGGCCTCCTCAGGACAATATAAGGCTTGTGTGTTCTTTTGCTCTTGCTACTGGCATCAAAGCCTTCCATTCATGCAGGTCAAAACAACCTGTGTAGTGGTGAGACTGCCGGATATTACCGTTATGTCATGTAAGTTGGGAAATATGTCCGGTCCTCCATGTAGTCAAGTGTACAGATGGCTGGGAGTCCTTGTCCTCCTGCTTAAGCCCTCCCCTCAAAATTCTGCCAAAAGGTCATGGCTGGGTCCCCAAATCAGTTGGTGGGGTTGTGTAAAATGACTGCCAGCAGATTCTTGTGATTAATTCCCTGCTGTTTAGTTCCTGTTTGTCACTTCCTGTAAAATACCTTTGGGTTCTGGCCCAACGGCGGAGTCTACGCATGCAAGGTGGAGAATCCGCATGTGCAGAGGAGACTCCTTGCACGGGGTGGAAACTCCACACTCAAACAGGAAAACAATGATTTACAAACGAAAATTACGTACAAACAAAAAAGCAGGAAATACAGTACCAAACATTGCAGGCAGCAATTTTAAGGTTTTTCTGAGCCATCCTCACCACCAACAATGATGCTCTGCTATTCTGCAGCTGAATTAAGAAGGGTAAACTTTAAGAGGTGTACATACAAGAGCATTGCATCACGTTAGCATCATTTGAGCACCACGCAAAGTGGTACATGCATGATGCAAGGCTGAATGTCAGATTTATGAAGCTATGCAAAGCCAAATTGCATGTTTTTTATTGGCCTCATGAATCAGAAGTAGAGCTAGGCAGCGCAAGTCACTCCATTACACTGCTCTGCCCTGGGTTGTGGTAGTTATTCCCAAGCAATATCCATGAATTTTGACACATCCCCAGACGTAGAAGTCCATGTAACCCTGGGAATGTGTCAAAACTGTGTGCCTCCCAGGGGAGGTGCAATGAGGAGTCAATTCGCTATTTCTCCTAGTTTTGACAACTCTCTATCTGTGCTGCTGAATGCAGCACACATAGAAAGAGGGAAAAGCATCCCAGGTGTGTGCCTTTTACTGCACAAATATAATCCTGCATGCAGCATAGGCACCTTTGCACCATGGTCCAAGGGTGCCTGCATTGGCATTAGACATCCCACGGTGCACCAGAGCAGGGGGGAAAGGACGAGAATGTTCTGTATACCTTAGATACAGCACATTCCTGAAAATCCCTAATGATGCAATGCAGCGCAGCAAGCTGACAGAGTGTTAAATGTTCACCAGTCATCATTGACAACATACTGTGCAACCAAATAAAGTCTGTAACACAACTAGTGGCTCAAGAGAAAAAAGTGTCAACCAGCTGATCATTCACCTGCGTACCCTGTCCTCTGTTAGGTACAGTGGCCATGTTCCCCTAAATCAGACCTAGGTGAGGGTTCAGAGGTATGTGTGAGCAGTGACCTACCACAATGTTGTATAAGACACAACAAGCTACTATTGTCTTGCACACAACTTCAGGGGAGTACATCAGGACGCCCCCATATGGTCAACCTACCTGAAAAATGTCCAAGTGAGCTTGATATGGCTCATGCTTGTACATGTGCCCTATTGTACTTCTGCTGAGGTACAATGATTGCACATCTGTATGGTGTGAGGAGGTGAGGGTAGACTGCATACGCAGTATCACCTGAGAAAGAAAAAGTACAGATTTGGGGCATTGTCCCTGTTTCATATATTAAGTTACTAAGATATGAAATGGTACATGCAATGTCTGTTGACATCATGTGCGTGTCGCAAGATTTATTTAATTGTGTTGGATGTGTATTAAAACAATTGACTAATATGCTAATGTATCTGCAGTTTGAGTACTTACCCAGAATCCACATGTTACCAAATTCTCCCGCTGACAACCGCCAGCCCAGGAGTAACCTGTATAATATATAGCTGTCATGCATACTACTGGGGAATACTTCATACACTTCCGTAAAGCAGCCATTGGCATCACACATACCCTGAACATTGATGGAGTGTCAGTGGTGTCTGTTGCAGAATATGTGGGCATTCTGGTGAGGTGGCTGAAGTGCCTCATGTGTGCCATCAAGTTCACCAACCACATGTGGGAAGCAGGATAAGATGCAAAAGTCCATGGCAACCCTTTGCTTTCCTGCCAGCATACAGGGCATACATATTTACTGATGCACTCTCCTATTTATGCAGCTCAGTACCTGAGGCAAGATCAGGACTGGTTTGCCTGAGATATGGCTACAATTTCACTAGCCACTCTCTGGAATGAGCCAGTAGCAACAAAATGGAGATCTGCTAGGATGCTGACAAGGATGGGATGGTGGGGAGCAGCAGGTGACAGAATAAAGATCCTGCACCTAATTAGAAACCATCTCGAAGTTGATATAACAGGCAAAATGGAATCTGAACCTGACATCTTGGTTGGACATCCCAAAGAAGTTAATCCTTTGCCTGAAGATCTTCTCTCCTCTTCCTCCTCCTCACATCATTTTGTTGCATGGCCAGGGGCAACCCAATAAACACATTCAGCAACATGTTGCAAGGTCTGAAAGGGTTTGTGTGGCAGCTCTAAATTTATGTCAGCAGCCTAGCTATGACTTCCAGCTGGATCTGGATGCGGGGCACTGACAAAGGTGTGAGAGTGGTGTGCATGGAAGAAACTTAGGACTGTGATGTTTGTTCATACATTTAGAGTGGTATATTACATTCACAATTTGACTTGTGAAAGACTTTCCATGACTCATGATTGTGGATTACAGGTGAAACTGTAGAGAAGATGTTTTCTTAAAGTTATGAAGTGTTTCAACATTCTTGTAGTGGTGTATGTTTTTGACAGAACATTTACACTGCAATACACACTCTACACATCCACATATGTAACTGCCACAGCCTACATGTAGCTATTTCATATTGTCAGTGATGTATTATATGTTGTTTTGGTTGTACATCTAGGGAATTTTCAGTTCCAGGCAGAGTTCTAATACTTCTGGTCCTGAGCCAGAGATTCAACCCCAAATGTGGAGTTTCTGACCCGAGTGCAGAAACTCTGCCCCAAGTGCAGACATAAACATAGTACTCATAACCTACCTTTGTGAATACCAAAAGTCATAAATTTAGACTTTTGGTCTGTCTACCTTTGCAAATCAGGCCCTAAGTCTGGATTTTACAAAGAACACATACAAGGCATCCTTTCCTGGCACCACATTGGTATCAATTCTAAAGTTTTTTTTTAGAAGTCAGAATAGCTTTCCTGACTCCTATAATTTGTTTAATACTTATGTGTTGGAAATGGATTATTGGTAAGGGCAGGTACGTACCTACACTTAGCAATAGGCCACTAACCTCTACTTAGGTCCAGTTAGGTCTCAATAAATTAAACCCAGCTCAACCCTTGATAGCTTGGCAACGAGCGACAAGGCTTAACTTAGGAGACAAATGTGTAAAGCATTTAAAAATCACAAAACAGTAAATAGATAAAATAGAAAACACAATACAAATCCAAAACCAATTCATGAAAATAGATTATATTGTTATCTTTACAATGACACCAAAACAATTAAAATCGGGTAAGGGGAACTGGACATATGAACTTTTAAATAATTAATGTCTTCTAACGCAAAGAAGCAACTAGCGCTCAAAGGGTTAAAAAAAAGGTCACATTGGAAAGGAACAAAGTCCAGAGTTCAGGCCACCCACGAGGTAACACTGTCACACTTACTTTCCGAAGTGTTTCTTGATTCAGGAAAGTGGTCCACAGCACCAGCCAATGGTTCAGAGGCTCCGGTTTGCCTCTGGGGGTCTGGGACTACAACTCCCACAATGCACCTCTTCAACTTATGGAGTTGCTCCAAACATCTCAAAACTTCTATTTTTCCTTCCAGTGGTCCTTTCTGGGTCCTTGAATTATTCACAACTTGAACCAAGGTTCCAGAAGCTCTGAGTTGCTCCTTGGGAGTTTGGACTACAATTCCCAGAATGCACCTATTCAGAATCCTCCAATGGTCACTGGATGCTGGTCAATTGGGTTCTGCTTGTAGGACTTGATGCATGAGACTCTGGGCAGCTCTGTTGTACCTATAGCAAACAGGGGGTCTTTCCTTTGACCAGTTGAAGCCAGGCAAAGTCCTTCTTGTGGTGAAGCCCAAGTGTGCAGCTGGTACAGTCCTCCAGAGTGCAGTGTTCAGGTGCAGGTCAGAGGTCCAGCAGGGCAGGCCTTCTTCTTCTGATGTTCTTCCTTGCAGGGATCTGGTAGGGATCTGAGGTGTGGGTGCAGATCTGCCAGTTTTATCCTTGTCCCTGGGTGAAAAACAGGGGGGGGGGGGGGGTCCTGGTTTTCCAATCAGGTGCAGGGTCATTCCCCCTGTGATGACCCCTTCCTGGAAAGTGTGTCAAAAATCAATCCCAGGGAGTAACATTCCTCTAAAATCCATTGTGGCTGAGAGTGATTTTTGAAGGTTACATCTGGCTGAGCCCACCCATTGGTGTGGATAAAAACCTTAAACACACCCTTCTCTTCCTTCTCCTAATCTAATCAAGGAGGCCCCTAATTGTTTGCATTTGCAGGATGCAAGGGAGGTGCTATGTTGCTCCAAATGACCTTCCCTGCCTTTAAAGACTAGTTTGGCCGCCCTCCCCCCTTCCTTCTTCTTCATCTGAGGAGGGACGTTTTCCTCCCCAGGCACATATCTTTGTGTTCAGCCCAGGCTATTTCACACCTCATCAAGTCAGTCTGGCCAGGCTGCCAGAGGCTGGCCAATCAGAGCAGAGCACTACAGGGCTGAAGTTGGCCACTTTTTAGGTAGAGTTTAAAACTCTTTACCTGAACAAGTTATATTAAATCAAACG
Source organism: Pleurodeles waltl (assembly GCF_031143425.1). NCBI lineage: Eukaryota > Metazoa > Chordata > Amphibia > Caudata > Salamandridae > Pleurodeles > Pleurodeles waltl. The sequence goes on from NC_090438.1 coordinate 143,103,614, forward strand.
GTTGTAAGTTGTGGGATTTATTATAACAATTATTTTCATTCCAAACTTGAGGTATCTGAAACATAAGGGGACTTTCTAAATCAAAATAAAGTCTCCCCATTTTAGCCTATTGAAGCCATTCACTACAATGAGGGAAAACCAAATGTGGCTGTTTTAACTCACTAGAGCTTATACAACGATTTTTACAAGGTCCCTGCTTTTAGTTACATGCCACGCCAACCTAGGGGCACAAAGGGCACACCTTAGGGCTGAAGTATATGAAAAAATAAGGTAGTTTAAGACTTTGGAATTACTTTTAATTCCAAAGTCGAATTTGCATGTAACTTTAATTTAAAAGCAGCTAGCAAGGCAGGCTTGCCTTTAAAATTACCCTGGACACCTCAGCAGTGCAGCTATGAGTACACTACCTATGCTACGGTCCCTAAACCTACATGCCCTACCATATACTAGGGACTTATAGGTAGGTTGACATAGCAAATTTTATTTAGTCTATTTTGCACACTTATTTTATACAGAGCACAGGACCTGGGGCTTGTTAGCAGTGCCCAGCGCACCATTAGAGATAGGAAAACACAAGTAAAAAGTGAAAAATGGGGACAAAGATTTTGGGGGCCTCTGCAATCAGCCTTGTTTTCTCACATTAGGAAAAGGCATATTAACATTCACAAAAACCAAAATGGGCGGTGAATTTCCAAATGTTAAAATGCTTCCAACAACTTGCTCTGGGTTGCTTTTGTTCCATCCTCTAATATTGCATCTTGCATTAATTTTTATAATAAGACCTAACCAGGAAGATACTGGATGTAGCTTGAAGCTTCCTTTATGGAGTAGATCAATTTGATGAGGGGAAATGATCTACCAACCACTTGTCATTAATCCTCGCAGACTTCCAGCTAATTATGCTGCTAGACACCCCACTGGCCACTATCACTCCACATTTCAAGCTTGTGCTTGCTCTTTAAATCAAGTAGAGCTGCAATGATGGAGCATTCCAGGAAGTACAGTTATCAATCATGCTGCAGCAGAAAATAACTGCTTAAAAGCTTATGTATGACAGTTTTATGAAAAATTGCTGTTGGTGGACCAAAGATTTGCAAAAGCAATTTTTAGATTATGAATTCCTTTATAAAAATGTAAAGCTGTGTATAGTAAACTTGTGGCAGCTTTTGCAGAAGAGGGTATGCGGGATCCTGAACAAGAAATGTCGCTTTTGCTTTCCTTGCAGTCTTGGGCTAAATGTTTGCTCACAAGGTTTGGGAGAGCTAGCTTCCTGATTTCCCAAGTCCACTATGTACATTCTGCTAATTGATGGTATATTTCATGCCTGTTTTTCAGAACAAGCACATAAAAAGCTGAGTGCTCTACCTGATAAATGTGGAATCCGGGATGACTAATGTAGCCAGAAAGACTAGCAAACCTTAGAGCTGTCTATCTTTTCGAGTGCCAATCCCCCCCTTTATTTTCCACACATGCTACTTAAGTTACATTGTTTAATGGGCTGAGGAATGAAAAGCAGTCCTGGAAATATTGTTCAAATCAGCTGCACTCACTTCTGTCTCCATGTGCTTTCTCTCTTTCCATCCATTCATTCACTCCCCTTCTCTCCTCTCTGTTCTTCTCTAATTTCATCCTATGCCTTCTCTCTCTTTATCTTTCTCTTTTGTCCTCTCTCTCTCTCTCTCTCTCTCTCATCTTCAATCTCTCTTCCCTAAAGCTCCTTCTTTTTGCTGGAATTATGCCTGGGTAGCTAGGAATCTACCAAAGGTACCAACAGTGGCACCAGGCTTTCGAAAACCACCTCCATGGTCTCCTGCCCACAGGGGACTTGTTCAATTAAATAAAATGCCAGCCTGGCCCTTGTTGTTGCAATTTCGATAATACCTGAATTCAACTAAGTTATATTAGTCCATACAGCGACATTTCCATTGGCTTTTCTATGTTGTCCATGTCCATGTACACAATTTGAGCCCCAGGCACGAAAAATATGAAAAACATTCCCATATCCAGGTAAAAAATCTTCAGGGGCATTGCACTCAGGACTTAATTTGAGCCAGTGGTTGCAGGTGGGCACCAGCAATTATTTTTCCTCATCAGACTTTGACCCAGAACAAAAGAGAAAAGCACAAAAGGGTGAAAGCATGAGGAACGGAAACAAAGAAAAAAGCACCAAAGAAGAAAACAGGTTAAAAAAGGAGTGTGAATTGGCAGGGGGTGTCTGGTGATAGGAGAAAGCTGTTTAAGGTGGAATAAAGACCCTGTATTCAGCACCATGACCTTCTGCAACACACACAAGGTGTATGTGAATAAAGTATTATTTAACACACACATTATATAACACAACAAGAACATCATGCAAATCTGGGAATAAATCACATTTAGGAATATCACTAGCACTACTAACCCCAATTGTGTTAAAATATCATTAGCAGTATGTACACATGAGAAAAGGAATACTTCCCCTCCCAGCACCCCTTATTTGATGCCAAAATGTTGTCAGCATGAGACCCATTCTAGTGATTAACCCAATTCGATGTGCACCCTGGTTCACAACAATAGCAGCATACAGGGAATAGCAGCACCTTTAAATTGCTTTGTGGCCTAGGCCACACAGGTAGAACACAATGTAAACCGCGATATTCCTCTGACAAAGAATCAACTTGATCAGTGCAGTCAGTCATGGGCAATCACTCCCACTCACCTGCTCCACACTGCAACGTGGTGCCATGGATATCAGGCAGGCTAGTAACATGCACTTGCACACACTCACTCCTAGTAATCTAATGCGGTGCACTGATATCCAGAAGCCTAGTGGTTACTGCGCTCACAGGCACCCTTGGGTCCAAACCTTCCATCACCCTCCAATCATTTCCAACTACGCTGCCTACAATGAGCAGGAGATGATAGCACCCTTTTCCCCAGACCTTAGGCTGCTTGGGCTGGAGGAACACTTTTTCAGGTTCCCGGGACAAAGGTGGGGGGACGAAAGAGTAACAGCTGATCAGGCAAAAGTCTACAAATGGAGGTTTGGCCACCACTCAGAAAGTTCACTCGGGGGTCTCCACACTGTACGTTCTGGCATTGGCCCCGGTCTGCCAAGCACAGGCTGAGGTTCACCTTGGGACACACGCTGTTCACAGTGGTGCCGAACCAAGCTAGACACTCCAATCCATAATAGGTGCCAATTCCCCACCTCCCTGGTAGGGCCGCCATGTCTGGAGTGCATTGACTTGAGTCATCCCAGACAGTCCCTGTGGTGCACAAAGAGTAAGCAAATGCACACCTCCCTGGAAGGTGTCTGGTGCACAATGACTTGTGTCGCACCAGACAATTCTGATTCCCCACAAAGAGTTACAAATGCTTCACCTTCCCGGAATGAGGCACAACATCTGGTGTGCAATGATTTGAGTCGCACCAGACAATTCTGAACATCCACAGAAAGTTATCATTTATGTACCTCCCTGGAATGAGGCACAACATCTTGCGCACAATGACTTGAGTTGCACCAGACAAGGTTGGTCAAACACAGAGACGCAAGTCCAGTGGTGCTGCACGAGGTAGAATGCAGCAGTACTACGGGTACGCCCCACCTCCATTCAGAATGGTCAGAGAAAGAGTTCCCAATTGCATACCTTCATGGAATGAGGCACAACATCTGGTGCACAATGACTCGAGTCACCCCAGACAATTCTGGACACACAGGAAAAGTTCCAATCCCCTACCTCCCTAGAAGGAAGCACAACATCTGATGTGCGCTGACTTGAGTCACACCAGACAAATGTGGTCTCACACACACACACGCAAGTTCAGCAGTTCCGCAAAAGATAGAATGTGAAACTGCTGTGGGTACGCCCCCACCTGTGTCAGTTGCAATCAGTGATTTGGACACCACAGACAGTGAGCATACTGTTGCGTGTCGCATGCGAGAAATATGGTACACTCAACAAAAAAGGATACACGGGTCTCACAACTGGTGAATCTGCTCACGACCAACCAGATACTTATGCGTGTTGTGGCCCCATGATGAAGGGCCACACTCCTTGAATGCGGGCGGTACTTTGAAGGCTCTGCCCAAGACAAATTGGGTCTCCAGACAGGCTTATATCCATGCTCACATCAATGCTACCAGGTAATGTCTAGCAGGTGATGTAGTTACTGAATAGGGCACCGCTCTCCAGATGACACATGTAGAAGGTGTAGGTCCCTTGCAGGGGTCTTTAATGTCCCTGAGACCTCCACAAGAGAACAGTGGCAAGTCAACTAGCCCTTAGACAGCACACTTCAGTGTGTCACACAGCATCAACCAGTTTGCCCAGACTAGCCATGATGCAGGAAGAGTGCGCAGTCCATTCCTAGGGCAGTAATTACTCCTTGTGCACAACAGATTCTTCCGGCAGGGTGAACAATGTGGACCAGGGTCTCTCTCTCATGTTCCTGCAGTGTATCTCTATTTTGCTATAGTGTGGCACAAATAGTTATACTCTAGTGTGCCTTTGAAGTTGTGAGAGGTTCAGAGGGCTCCCCTTTGAACCACAGATTTCTCCCTAGATTTCAGTCCTGTCTGCCATAGGGCTGTGGAATGCAAATCTTAATCTTTAATGGGTCCATGTCAAAACCTCTCCGTCCAATCTATCCAGCCAGGCCTAGAAATGGCAGAAGTTTTCATTCCAGTTATGTGTCCAAGTTTTATAGCTGTTGGTGGGGAATGCACAGATGTGCTCCTCCATCCCCCAGTGTGGCCTCAAATTGAAACTTTTACCATAGAAAGGGGTTTGTCAGGGTGAATCCAATGATAGTAAACAATATGAGGCTGCTCTGCTGCAATCCACTGTTGCAGCTAGGACTATTGGTAACACTTCCCCCATGTTAACCTATGGGCAGGGCAGCTCTCCTATGCAGTGAAAGCACACATGGGTATTCTTCACTTTCTGGGCATGCGTGCCCCTGCACACATACAAGCCTGCATTGGCAGGATAGACACATGTTTAAAAGTAGTCACAGGGTCACATCGGCATGTATGCGTATTTACAAAACTACTAAACGCCAGCAAGTTTCTTTCTATAGAAAATAAGTGCATCATGTTAATACCGCCATTCTCTGCACAGGATGGTAAATAATTACCACAATCCATAACAGTTGGTGTTTTATCTGGTTTTAGGCAATGGAGAGCAGTGCTCTTACTCATTAATGAGGTCAGGCCACCTCATCCTTGTGCATGTATGTCTTACTCTTAGTCATTAGTCATTATGTACTCCCATCACTTTTTCTTCTTCAGTGCCTTCACTCTTACATTGGTTTTACCACACACATGAACACAGGTGGAACCTCAAATTGAAGTTTGTTTTCTTAACAATATTCATTTTGAATGCAACACTCATTTCAATGCCCTCAGTATGTTGTTGCTTAAGAAAGAAAGAAAGAAATTAAGAAACAAAAGGACAAAAGAAAGAAAGAGAGAAAGAAGATAGTAAAGAAAGAAATGATATAGGAAAGAAAGCATGAAAGGAAATAGCACAGAATGAAAAAGAATGAAAGAAAATAGAAAAAGCAATGAAAAGAAGGAAGAAAAGCTGGAAATAAAAAAGGAAGCAGGAAAGATAGAAAAAGACAGGAAAAAGGAAGACGAAAAAGGAGGAAGGAAAGGAGGAATGAAGTAATGAGAAAAACAAAATTAGGAAAGAAAGAAAAAGAAAGAAAAGAAGATGAGAACGAACCAAAAGAATGGAAGGAGCAAGGAAAGAATGAAGGATGCAAAGGAAGAAAACAGGCAAGAAAGAAAGCAGGAAGGAAGTAAAGAAAGTAAGAAAGAAGGAATGAAGACAAGAAAAAGAAAAGGACGCAGGAAAGAAAGAAGAAACTAAGAAGGAGACAAAGCTGAGAAGAAATTCGAAAAGAAAGAAAAAGAGGAAAGCAAGGAAAGAAAGATAAAGGGAAGAAAAAAAGACAAATAAAAGAGAAAAGTAGGAAGGAATGAAAAATAAGTAAAGAATGACAGAAATGAAAGAACGCAAGAAGGAAAGAGGGCTAGAAAGTAAGGAATGAAGATGAGAAAGAAGAGAAAGAACTAAAGAAAGTAGGAAAGAAAACAGGGAGGAAGGAAAATAAGGAAAGAAACAAGGGACTAAAGCATCTGAGAAGGAATATAAGAAAGAAAGCATGAATGGAAGGAACAATGAAGGAAAAAGATGGAAAGAAAAAGAAAAAAAAGAAAAAAGAAAGGAAAAGAAGGAAAGGAAAACAAAAGAAAGGAAATAATGAAAGAAAAACAGGAAGAAAGGGAAGAGGTGAAGATGAAAAAAAGAAAGAAAACAGAAGGAAGAAAAGAAGGCAAGAGCAAAAGAAAGCAATAAAAAGGATAGAAACAAAGAAAAAAGGAAGGAAATACATGTAAAAAGTGTTACAAGTGCCGCAACTACTGATTTTCTTTATGGGCAATGTTTATTGAAGAAACATTGGTGCAACTGATCCAGAATAAATGGGTTCTGAACAGTTGTCTGTCTATAAATTCACATGGATAATATTGAAGCTTCTTGGTTTGTGTACTGGAGACCTCCGAAATATCACAAGACAGTTGTGAAATAACAGGATATTTTCCTTATGCATTTCAAAAATACCATTCACTACACCACAGTGGATTTTATGTGGCCTGCTGATGCCCCTCTATAATAAATTGTAACACTGTTCTGCACCAGAAGAAATAAATTATGCCCAAATTAGCCCTACACTATGTTTGCAGGACACCTCAGGTTTATATGACACAATATAAAAACACACAATTTAGCTACAAATGTGATTCACTGATGCTTCCCCACCTGTGAAACAATGCGTCTTGTTCTTCTTCCAATTCATATGATCACACCATTCAGTCTCTGATCATCCAGCAGACAGTGAGAGGTGTAGCAGGGCAATTCATTTGAGCCTAATTATTGAGGTGTATAGTAAAAAGGAAATACCGTAATACAGAGCAGATTCAAATGGAAAAAATCTGGAATGCTGTGAAATACCAGAAGTCAGATAAAAGATTAAAAGAAATTTACAACAGCATTGACAGGAGACATGAGCTGATAAAGCATGGAATGTGGCCTGTGCGCACGTTTGTTAGGATGATCATGCTTTCTCCTCAGGCTCTAAACACAAAAGCAACACTAAAATAATTATAATAGGGAAACAAAAACACTGGCACTGAAGGAAACTACCTTGAGTGTGGATGTGCTCATTGTGAAATAGCAAAATGCAGCCACTCAAAGTGAAGTTAAGCAGTCGCTTTAGTAGGCTCACCCATTGCCACCTGCTGTATGCTGTAAGGAGCAGAAGCAAAATGTGAATGGCCCATCTACAGACCAATGGATGAACAGAGAGATGGCTGAAAACACCCTTCAGTAAGTATATTATACATATCATTTTAGTAAAATCAAATGGCCCAACCAAAAATGGAAAATGCCATAATGGCACAAATCTGGCAAAATGTAGATAAACAGGAAGTTTATACGTTTTTTTTAAGCATATATTCAGAAACATAAACAGAAACACACCAATGGAAATCACTGAACGCTGGTGATCTGGTCCAAGGTGTTGTTTGGGATTGACAATGGAGTGCATGTCAAGGATCCACCAAGCCACATGATGAATCCAATGTCCCCATATGCCTTCAGTTTTTGCTCCAATGTTCAGAGCGGGGCAATTGTAGCTGCCAAAGTTACCTCTCCACAATGATCACTGCCAGAAAGTGGGTTATTATTTTTGAAGAAGAGGTTTCCTTACCAACATAATGCACACAGTTCTATGAGAATCTCTGCTAAACTCCTGCTTTGCTAAACTCCTGGCAGTAATAGCACAAGAAGCATTCAGTTTCCCATAGAAATACACATTCAGGTTCAAGCACTATCAAACCATTTGAATTAAGTTACCAAACCAATTTAAAAAACCAAGAAGAATGTGGCAACAAAAAATCACCAATATGATTAAAGCAATGTAAAGGAATTACTTTTTATAGTTTGAGGAGAAATGTGCCAGGAAAACAGCTCCAGTCAGCAGTCAACAGGGACATACTTATAATTTCAGGCCAAATGCAATGGGCAGATATTAGGCAAGCTGAAGGGGTAACACTGTTCAAAGATGTTATATTAGCTCCATGTCCTCCAGTGGGGGAAGTTAGGAAGACAAACCTGGAGGGCAGTCCCTTGAAGTTGGATACTTCATTGTCAAGCTGCTATTGAAGTCCATAATTTTAATATCAAAAGCTCTGAGCTGAAGAAAACATACATTTGTAACTGCAAAGGTCACATCACCATTAGGGTAGGTTGGCCGCTTCATCACAGTCTCACTGTATACTTTTGGTTAGTTACATTTTTTCCTTCTCAGAATCCAAAAGCAGGACAAGGCTATAACCTGTATCCAAGCAGAGGTCCACAAGTTTCATCTTTCCCATGAGGGTATCAATAAAACCTATTTATTTGTGGTTAAAAGCTCTGACTGGATGATCCTGAATTTCTTGCCTGCTGATGGGCCACCCAATATGAGGTGCCTCAGGAGTTCAAATAAATGTCTAATGCCCTGATTTAAAGTTTGGCAGATGAGTTACTCCATCATAAATGTGACGGAAATCCAATTAGCATTATTTCAAGTGCCATAGGATATAATGTGTTTTTAATACGGTGGATGGGATTTCTGTCATGTTTGTGGCAGAGTAATATGTCCTTTATGTCCCTCTGACAACAGAAGGCCAGCCATCTGATCTTTGAATGGCATACCCAAAGCTAGGGCTAAAGGGAAAGCAGACAATTCCGATCTCCTCTCCTAAGAAAGTACAAAGAGTAAATTTCTCCTCTTATTATTTCTCCTAGTCTAAAGGCCTCATTATGAGTTTGGTGGGAGGAGGAGGCCACCCGCCAAACTCTTTGGGTTGGAAAACCGTCTGTTTAGTTTTCTGTCCGCTGGTCCTATTATGAGTTTTCAACTAGGCCAGTGGGCGGAAAAAACGTTACCTCCCGCTGGCCCAGAGGGAAACGACCCTCAACATTGACAGCACCCGTCGTGCATTTAACTGCCTGTAATTCATGCAGTGAAAAGTGCAACAGAATTGCCCATGGAGGCCCCTGCACTGCCTATGCCAAGTGCATGGGCAGTGCAGCAACCCCTATATTGCCCCCGGCATCCCGTCTTCATCAGCCTTTGCATGGAGGTGAAACTGCCATGCAAAAGCTGGCAAACACAGGACCTGTAATACCCAGGGCAGTGTTGCTTGCAGCTCTGCCCTGGGGGATTAAGACCACTGGCAGCGCCAGGCCGGCGGCTGGCAAAAAAAGTGGAAGTGCCAGCAATTAAAGTGCCACGGTCGTAAGGTGGAGGCCAGACTGCCGCATAGGCGGTGGTACAACCGCCACCATGAGTCTGGTAGTCCTAAGACCACCAGAGTCATAATGAGAGCCTAAATTTGCTCTGAGGAGCTGGTGATGGGAGCCATAAGAAATAATAGCAGCTAATTAGGAGTTGGTTGAGGACCCTAATCATATCACTGACAAATTCCCACATTAAGTCCCATGGCCCTTTTTCAGAGCTGCTTTAGATTAAATGTGAAAGTAATTATTTTAGGTTTTATTTAAAGCACAGCTCAATCAAGTAGGTGACTGGACCCTGTACAAAAAAAAAACATGTAGGGGTGTGTTAACCTCTTACATATAACTTACATTTATTCAATGAACACTTCAAGTCAAAAATATAAAGGGAGCGGTCATGTAAGTCTAAATATGGAGAAGAGAGAAATGAGGAGTCATGCTATAGAGAAAATATATGCTCGTTGAAGGAGCCCTGTGAAGTATGCACTCAAATACCAGGAATGCCAGATAAAAGGTCTTTAAAATTTAGCATACCCTATGGTTCAGTGGCAGATGGCTTCTACATACCCCAGTATATCAAATACTTATTGTTTTTGAGAGCCTTGGACAGGTGTGAGGACTAAAAATTATCCTGGCCCAGTAGCATGAGAAAGAGTGGTGTCTCTCCTGGAGAACAACCTCACTAACAGAAGAAACCAACCAACACCAGGGTAAGAAGAGCAGAAGTTACTAAGTGGGTAGAAACTAGAAAAATAAGGTACACTGTTCCAATAATTAGGGCAACGGAGGACCTAATTCAACAGGAGCAAGAGCCCTCACGCATCACATTGGATGACTGGCTTCATCATCGGGACAGCTCCTCGTTAGGCCGGTGCTGCAATGCCTAACGGGCTCCCCGAAGGGGGCTCTTAACCGTATTGCTCTAATAGTAGCGTGGAATCTTGCAAAAGGAATACCAAATTGTAGTATCCGAGCAATAAAGGAGAGTGTGAAAATATTAAAACTGGTTATCCATCAAAATATATTAATCATGAATTTTAATTAAGGTTGGTAAGATGGAGACCAAGATTAAAAACGAGGTAGGAGTCTAAAAGTGAGTTATAATGCTCACATACTCCCAACAATAACGCAAGAGGATAGAACCGTTTATGGTACCTCTAGTCAGGTCTACATGTTTCGCGTCTAATGGTCCAGCCGGATCCAACGACGCTTCATCAGGACCAACAAGAATTATAACTTCTCCAAAAATAGTTTTATCTATGAACCCAACTAGGGGAAGGGATACAAAAACAGTCACTTACTTTTTGTATGTTTATGCTATGTCAAAAAAGGTCGCCCATCCCCGGTAATTGGATAAGGCTCCTTGGAATCAACTGTCAGGGACTGGAACTGACAATTTTTGTTGTGTCGTTCGTAGGTTCTTTGACCTACCCGCCTGACAGCGTCCCATTGACGTCAAATCATGTCCAATCATTATTGTCTAGAACACACCAATGAAAAATATTTTAAAAAATAGTCACTCCAATAACTATTTACAATAATTCATCACTTCAAGGAGAGCCGGTAATTATCGTGGTCAACATCCAATATACAAAATTGGTGTCAATACTTACTAAGGATATCAATGGGTGGTGGATAAAAAAAGCTCTTTCCTGCAATCCATCATAGAATTTTAGGCCAAATGACAACTTTCTGTATACTAAAATTAGAAAAACATGTATTCATTCTTAAATTCCAACCCAAAATATGTAAACACACAGGGCCTGATTTAGAGTTTGTCGGATGGTGCTACTCCGGAACAAACATGGCAGATTTCCCATCTGCCATATTATGAATCCATTATGTCCTGTGGACATCGTAATACAGCAGAAGGAAATCTGTCACATTTGTTACAGAGTAACTGGTCTCCCAAACTCTGAATCAGTCCTACAGTTTATCCACTTAGCACCAACATATGTCCTAAATATTCATAACTCCCAGGATAAATCATCCAGGATAAAGAACACACACAACAACTGACCATTCTATAATAGGACTAAGCTTTTAGATGAACCGTCCCTTATTTACATCTTCATACTGAGCAACTATTCTTAAACTCAACTGATAGAACGTATCCAAGCAGTTGATTGAACTAGCTACAAGACACTATTGTTCACATTCGTTTCATTCTTCTTATAGGTAAAGCAACAGACAATATATTACCAACCCTGTTTTTTTATCTCCCCCCCTTTCACATAATCCATCCTCATGCTTGAGATAGATGCACTGTAACTACAAGTGCCGTCTGGTACTGGTACCACTTGTAACCTCATTAGAAAATTGATTGAAAACTTAAATTAACACAAAAAAAAAATTCAAACTTTCACCGGACTTACACATTCCATCGGATGAGACTTCAACGTATATGTGGCATTTATTTGTAATTTAACCCAGTAGTACCAGTCTCCATTCCGGCAGCACAGGGGTCGCTTTATTTTTATGCTAAAACACCAAACCCAATGGAAAAAAATCATGGTGTGTTCACCCTCAATGCTCTTTTAGTCTTCCTCCATCCATTTCTAAAACTGACAGCGTAACAGGCATTACACCACTGCTTTCTTTTTAAACTACCCCACCCATCATGTGATTAGCTGAGTGTCACATATTGCATTACCTGTAAACATTTCTGCCATCTTAAAGTAGCTGAAAATATCCCTTCTCCACATATTGTCCCCAAGCACCAATTCCAATCTGATTCATACCAATGCCCTGTCAGCTCTTTTTAATAAATGTTGATAACAAAATATTCTTTAGACTAGTTAACCAAACCTAAAATTATATCTGAATTATCTCACCCAGAACACCATTTCATGAATGTAATCGATGAGTTGACAAAACAAACGTTAATAAAAACCTCAAGAGTGGCTACCCGATGACCTAAACATAACCAAGTCACATCCTAGTTTTTTATAAAACAGCTTCGCCCTGCAGTCAAAGGGTTGATAAATCTATGTTTTTGCTCCACATAGACAGTTTTGCCATATTATATACAAATATTTCTATGTTAACAAACATATTGCAATAACTTAAATTTACTCACTTGAGAGCCATACTCATTCTCCTTGAAACATGGGATATGATAAATTAACTCTCTCATTCAACATGCTGTCCGTTATTTTTTTACAAACTGTTTCTTGTCTTCTGGGGCAATCTCTAAGCATATTAAAATCTTTTGTTAAAAGAAGAATACTCCAATCAATAATACCAACATGTTCTTATGTCAACACAATGGCCCTCATTAGGACTTTGGTGGTCTTTTTGGAAGACCGCCATGCTGGCGGCCGCCAAAAGGTCACCAGTGATGGCAGTACAGTGACCGCCATATTACGAGACACAAACTGAAGAACGTCCAAATACAGCCACAAATCCTAAACCACAAGGCCGACCGAGGGCAGGAGAGTGACAGTCACACCACCAGCACCTCTACACCACAAACCAGCACGGCGGGCATTGCATGACGATAAACCACTGGTGGTACGAAACCGCTGCTGTCAAAACATCACCTCCACCAGAACGTGACACCACATTGGATAGTCTGAATACCGCACACTTGACACGCACCACACACACCGGCTAACTTCACTATATAACACATCCTCACCCCCCCCCACAATCCTTTGCAACCAAAACTACCAAAAGGGAGACCAAAGAGCACACCGATGGAGGAAACTGCACATCTAAACCACAGGCACCAACACACGTCCCAAATATCACACACCACACAACTGTGCTACCAACACAATACACACATAGCGACTGCACACATACACCAGATACCACCAGCACACACAAACAAACACCCCACCTCACCAATCACCCTGAACTGCACCCTACACACACAACCCCCCCTTCACAACCACCATGTACTGCTGCCACTGCCACTCGGCAGCCGATGCCAGAGACAGACAGCCTTCCTAAGGATGAAGGCCCCAGTGGATATTTGCATGTTGACGACTTGCCTGGGCCATCTGGGACAACTACTCAGTCCACCACCCCAATCCCCACCTTGGACACATCTGAGTCCCCTTCCCATGTGACTACCACAGCACAGCCAACCCTACATCCCCACACCTGTGTCCCAAGGACAGGCAATCAGCAGTGTGCCGCACAGTACAGGGACCAGAGTCAAGGCCCCACACCCAAGACGATGAAGATCCTAGTGCAACTGTGAGTGGGCATACTGTACCAGGGACACAGGGGGCCAGGAGCAGTAGGAGGGTACCTGTGGCCCAAAGGATGGGGCACCCACAAAAAACGACTGGCCATGAGGCCATTACCCAAGTCCTGGGAGCCTACCACCAGTCCCAGGACACTATGGGCAAGATCCTCACAACTGTCCAGAGAACCAGAAGATGCAGAGGGAACACCACCAGGAGGCCATGCAGCAATGGCAGACGCTCAATGCCACCATGGCCTCTGTTACAGCGGTCCTGAAGGAATGGACCACCATCCTGAGTGCATCGTCCACCCAGCAGCAGGCCCCTTCCAGTAGCCACATTCCAAATGAGCCCTTCACTTCTGCAGCAGCTAGTTGAATGGAGGCCCTACCAGAGGACCTGCAGACCACCAGCACCCCTCCCCCTGTAGCTGAGGAACCCACACGCAAGCGAGGATGTCCATCCAGACATCCTGCAGGACCTGATGACAAGACCATGACCACTGTCAGGAAGTGAACATCCCCTGAACATTCTCCCTTGTCTGCCACTGATACACCCTGTTGACTGTCCACTGTCATGCCTCAATTTTCCAATTACTCCTTGGATACTGGACCTGGACTACCTACAGCTGTGACAACTGCTCTGATGATTACACCAACCATGACCCCACTCATCACAGATTGCACTTGTGAGTAACATTAAACACCTCTGAGCAGAGCTACAACCTATGTGTCTTTATTGTAATCAGTAAGATTCACATTTGAATGAAATGACATCACAGTCAAACCATTGTCCTGCAAATGTCTGTGAGATAGACAGAAGGGGAGAAATATGTAGCAAGGTTGATGGTAGAGCAAAGATAATCTGGGTACATGTGTCAAGGGAGCCACCAGGCAAGCCAGGAACCAGAGTTGCACAACACAAATGTCCTGCATTTAGACCAAGACAGGGAAAATTATCATGATAGGAGACACTGTAGGAAACTCCACACGCATGCTGAACAATGTCTCAATCCCTAGTATGAGTCTACAGGTCTACATTTCCACAACATCAATACCCAATAGTCCTTCCCTCACAGCTGACAAATCTCACCTAAAGGCATGTTCCACAGGCAGTAAAAGTTGGGCTACACATTCTGCCATTGTGTACTGTCAGGAATAATAGCAATACCGAAGACAACACTATTCTTGGCACAACAATTGCAGTTGGCAAAGCGGTACAAGGAACATAGAACATGGACAATCAATTGCATGAGTGATGCTACACAACAACACAGTGGAAATAACACTCACATTTGAACTGAAACACCTCCTCTGATGGGCAAAATGTCCAACCCCAACCCACCCAAAGGGTGACCTTCACTCAATGCCTCCACTGATGACAAACACCAGGATGAGCTAGGGCACAATGCAGACAAGAGTAAAGGTAAAATACATTACACATGACACATACCTTTTTCTCATAGGAAATATTGTTAAATTAACTCTGCTCTGGAGTCAGCT
Source organism: Pleurodeles waltl (assembly GCF_031143425.1). Lineage (NCBI taxonomy): Eukaryota > Metazoa > Chordata > Amphibia > Caudata > Salamandridae > Pleurodeles > Pleurodeles waltl. The sequence continues at coordinate 143,118,644 of NC_090438.1, forward strand.
GCATCCTCATCATCTTCCTCCTCATCACTCACTATGTCCCTTCATCAGTCACTGGTCACCTCCTCTACATCCAGCAATGGGATGTGATGTCTCAAGGCCAGATTGTGCAGCATGTAGCAGACAACAACGGTCTGGCAGACTGTAAGTGGTTTGTTCATTAGGGCACCTCTGGAGACATGTAGGCAGTGGAATCTGGCCTTTAGTACGACAAAGGTCCTAACGATGATACGCATAGTCCTGCCGTGGGACTTATTGAAATGGTGTTCGCCATCTGTTGTTGGAAATCTCATAGGTGTCAGCAGCCAGGGAAGGTTGGGGTACCCAGAGTAACCTGTGTGCACAAAGGTAGGACATATCTCAATACCAGTGTGGACACAGGGTAGATTGTGAAGTGATGTGAGATGACTGGGGCACACATTCTATTTGATACAAACTGAGGTCCCTCTGTAGTTGTGCCATCATGTGTTGAACGTTGCTATTCCGCAGAATGTATGAGTCATGTACAGAACCAGGGAACCTGGCCATTACCTGTGTGATATAGTGGTCATCGAGACACACCACCTGCACATTAATGGGGTTAAAGTTTTTCTGATTCCTGTAAAATTGTTCATTTATCCTGGGAGGAACCAAGGCTATGTGTGTGCTTTCTATGGCCCCTATCACATGAGGGACATGTGCCAAATTGTAGAAGGCAGCCATTACAGCAGTCAAATCCACACATTGAGGGAACATGATGTAGTAGGGCAGATGTTTGAGAAAAGCACACACTACCTCCTTCACCACATTGCTGAACATCGGCTGTGACATCCCTGCTGCCAAGCCCACTGTCATATGAAATGACCATGAGGCAAGAAAGTTGAGTACAGACAACACCTGCACTAAGGGAGGGATGGCATGGGTAAGACGCATGTCAGGGAACAGATCAGGCTTCAAATGGCTACACAGCTTCTTGATGGCCTGACAGTTCAGCCGATACATCTGAATGATATGCCTCTCTTCCAGGGTAGCCAAGTCGACTAGGGGCCGGTACACAGGGGAATGTCTCATCATCACCATTGCACCGAATCTGGGAACAGGGGACAGTAGAAGTCAAACGTTGATGTATGCAATGTGTCAACATTGCCAATCGATGCAATAGTCACTACATATTATCCATGACACAAATAAAATTAATCTACTATTCACTTATTGCATGTAAAATGGCAGCTGCCTGTCCTGTATGCACAGGACAGTTGAAGTGACCTCATTCCGCCAGCATTAGATGTCATGGTGGAAGGTGGTCTAAACCACTGTGCAGCTCCGCATTTGATGACATTGTTGCCTATGGGAGACAGGGACCAATGGTGATCACCGCCGGCGGTGACGGTCATGTAGGCGGCAGCCATAACTGCCATTTATTGTTACATAGCTCACTTGACTTCTGACACTCGTGCAAGCAAGAGCTCCACTGCGTGTGCTGCTGTGTTCTGACTCTAGAAGCCAAGATGCACTGTCCTGCAGGAGATAAGGCCCCAGCCTTCACCCAGGAAGAGCTACAGAAGCTTGTGGGCGGGGTCCTACCCATGTATGGACAGTTGTATGAGACACCAGAACAGCAGCATTTCACTGTCATGTGTGATTGTGATGTGTGTGAGGATGAAAGGAGTTGGGATGAGGCAGACAGAGTGGATGCATGGAGATGGGTGAGGAGTGTGAGCATTAGTGGCGTGAGGACACATGACTGTGGTCATGAAATGTGTTTGATGTGTAATGTCCACTGCTGACCCTGTAATGCCAATCTACATGACTTTGTCATTCTGTCTGTGTCACCCATGAAGGTCACCACCTGTCAAAAGAAGGGGATTTGGTGTGCCATCGCCAAGCAAGTGTTGACCCTGGAGGTCGATGCCTTCTGGAGCACCCACTGCAGACAGCAGTGGGAGAACCTGAGATACTGGGCCCAGAAGACTGCAAAGGCCCAACTGGGTGTCGGACCCTCACTGCCCTAATTGCCCTCATTTTGGCAGTAGCCTACCCTGAGGCGGAATGGTGCTTGAGAGCAGCACAGCAGCCACAACGATGTAATTACACACTGACACCACGCTGATGTTCTGCCTGTATGGCTTTGAGTTTCCCACTAGTGGAATGATGTAGCGTAGGTCATTGTAAGTAGCACGCCGACTATGGGTATCAGTCACCCTGGCAGGATTGCTTCATAGATGTGTGACCATACCATGCAGACAGGGACTTATGTGGGCAGTTAAGTCCAATTTGGGAATTGTGTGGTGACCCTAAACAAGGTTTAAGATCCAAGATCCTAGCATCAGCATCAGTACAAGTGTGGTGGCAGGGCATTGCCATCAGTATCAGCCTACCACTGCGAGCGAGATAATTAGTCTGTCCTCAATCAGCTGCCATGTACTGTATGTGCAGATAGGTACAATAGGGCCAGATGCCACTGTGCTATTTGTCAATGGATTAGTGGGCACGCTACCTATCCATGCAGGATTCAGTTGAGTATGGTGTACAGGAAATATCTCCACACACGACCATGAAAGTGAGCCAGGGTCTGGGCAAATGTGACTAGGTTGTCCCTCATCAAGTACATGAGTGCTATCGTTCCACCATTAGCAGTTTTGATCAGCATGGCTGTGGTATGCCCCATGGTGTCCTACTGTTGTGATATGTATAGGTGAGGGCATGGCCTGCTATGGCATAGCAGCAGATTATGTTGTTCTTACTCTGTGAGTATGTAGTTTAGGTATTGACCCATTGCACCCTGTCTTTCTCTGCCACCCTACCTCCCTCTCCACCTCTGTCTTTGTGTGCATCATCAGGTGAAGGAGAAGGGCCACCGGTGAGTGGGGAAGCTGCAGCCCACAGGACCCAGGAGGCTGATACCAGCGGAGCTGAGGGGATCAGTAGGACAGAGGGTGAGGGGAGTGCCACAGGGGAGACAGAATTGACTACTGCAATTTCTGATTCCTCCTCCAATGGATGCTCCCTGGCAGTGGTGGACCCATCTGGGACCATCCCAGCACCGTCCTTATCTGCCACCCCCATACCAGCACCGCCCTGCCTGTTGCGCCACAACCAGTTGCCCATGCCCGCTCACCCAGGAGGGTGGGCATCTCCTTCACCACAGGCACCTCTGCCTCAGTCAGCCCTTCTGCCCTCAATGAGGAAGCTATTGACCTCCTCAGGTCTATCACTGTGGGGCAGTCAACCACCATGAATGCCATCCAGGGACTGGCATCACAGATGCAGCAGTTGAATGCCTACCTGGAAGGCATTCATAGTGCCCTGTCTGCCCTGCAGAGATCATTTCTGGCTCTGGCCTCCACATTGACGGCAGTCAGTGTTCCTTCTTCTTCCACCCCCCTCCAACTCCCAATTCCACATCCCTCTCCCCTCACCAATGCAAGGCACACTTTCATACCAACATGCATCTACATCAACAGACCCAGATCGCAAGGACAGACACAGGCACCACAAGAGACACCACCGCCATGCACACACACAACATTCAGATGCAGGCACAACAACATCCACTCCCTACATGGACTGCCCCACCACCTCTCCCCTCACAGGCACTACACCACTCATACCTGCAGTCACCACATCATCAGTCCCAGATCCTGCCACAAGTGCACTCATTCCCACCGTCACCACAATAGCAGACCCCATGCATACACCCCACACAACACATGCACACTGAGCAGAACTGTCAACACCCCCACATGCAGCACATCTACGCTACCTGCCCACACTACCACAACATACATTCACACATCCCCCTGCCATCTCCCTGCATCTCCTCCCCCCACCTCCCACTACACCCTCCTCACACTGACACACCCAACTGTCATACAGCACACACATGGCATCCACGCTCGCACCTGCACCCAAGGCACCTCATCGTAAACACCTCAGTACCACTCCCTATCCCTCCCCTCCCAAACGTTACTCCGATTCCCAACCTTCTGCCCCTAAAAAATGTTTCCTGAATTCGTTTTCCATGTTCCCTCCCATTGACCCAGTCTCTGTCTCACCAAGCGCCCTGTTCTACTCCCACAACTCCTGCCTTCCACCCCCAAACTTCCCATAGTGCACCTGGTACTAGCCATGCTTCTCCCCCACCTAAGACATCTACCCCTACCAAGGCCAAGGTTACCCATCCCAAAGCAAAAACCAAGCCCCCCCAAAATGTAAAAACGAAAGCCACACCCCACCCTAAACAAAAACCTCCCCCCTTCCAAGCCCCCACCTATACCCCCCTCAAAACCCAAACCCCCACCTCAAACGTCCCTGCTTCACCCCTGAGGTGCCTGCAAGCTCCATTGATGCCCCTGCCATGTGGAGGCCACTTTGCAGTCAGGAGTCAAGCTGGGGCCATGGACGTTGTCCTGAGTGCCTGATGCACACAATACAGTTGGACTGGACAGCAGGCATATATTGTATATAGTTATTTATTCATTGCAAATTTTTATTTAATATATCTGCACAAGGGACCCCTTGGTGTCGAGGGTAACATACTTGTACTGGCTTTCCTTACACATGCATGTGTTGCATATGTGCAATTTTTTGTGTGTGGTTTGTGTGTGAGTGTTACGGGTGTTTGTTTGCTTATGTGACCGGCTTTCGCTAGCCGTGCTGGGTGTGTGTTGTGTGTGTGTGTTTGTGTACTGATGTCCTTCCCTCCAGTGTGTCCTAGGCGGCTGTAATCACAGTCGGTGTCTTTGTCGCTGTCGCTGGTTCTGGAGTCGTATGGCAAGCAGGAGCATTGGGAAGACTTCCAGTTCAGATTCCATGGCGGCTGAGGACGTGCCTGTGTTCCTGAAGGTGAGTGTCCCGTTTTATGTGTTTTGTTTCCGCCACCCTTTTCATGGCAGGACAACCCCGGAGGAAATCCTGGTGGGGTGCAACCTTGTAATATGGTCAGTGAAAACTTGCTCCACGCCGGCCTGGAAATGACTACCACCAGCCTCTGCGGCCCATCCGCACTGGCAGGACTGGCGGCGACTTGGCTGTGTTCCTGTATTGGAACACCGCCATGGTCATAATATGGAGGTCTGCTCCACCGGGCCAGTGGCTGTGCGACTAGGACTGTCAAAGTTGTAATGAGGGCCTATATCTGTGGATACTAATTCAATTAATCACCTGTAAATCCACATCCCTATAAGAGAAATCATTTTAAACCTACTTTAAATGCTCGAAGAACCTACACTTTCATCAAAATAGCACTGGCTTCTCACTCCCTCAAGCCAAAAAATAATGTTGTTTGTTTTCAGTTTTTAATCCTTTCTCATGGTCCCTTATATTGCTTATCCGTTAGTGATTCTCAGGGCCCATGTTATTATTTAGCATTTTCTGACTGACCTTTTTAGGATGAAAAAAAAGAAAAGAAGAGTTAAAAACAACCTTCAATTCAATCAACAGTGTAACCAATTTGGTCCCACATTAAAGTCCATGAGATGGAGAACAAGGTTCAAAAGTTTATGACAAAAATTCTAAACAAAGCTATAGGTAAAACCTAATTAAGCCTCAGGAAATATAGGTAAGTGTCACCATAGCAGAAACACCAGTATACGTTCTGATAGAGAGGTGATTGTATAACATAAAGCCACACAAAGGAATAAATGCAATATAGGTCTGTACCCCTCCAGGTCTCAAGGGAATCTGCACTTTCCTAACTAGGTGAATCCCAATTAATCCTATAGAACCTTGGAAAAAGCTACATCATCCACACCAGTAGTTTTCCATCTTCCTTGCACAGTTGAATTTGGCAACTACCATCCATCCTCACATCCCACGGTTTGGACATCAGGATGGCCTTGAATGTCTTTTGGTACTGGGTATACAAATAGAAGTCTTTTCTACTCAGTTCCTTAGCACTCCTTGTCCCTGCCAAAGTATCATCCCACTATTTTCAACAAATGTATGCTTTCATTTACTGTAGACACACAGATGCACCTGCAAAGAAAGACTACTGCAACATGAGCAAAACTCCACATTGAAAGCTAAATACAGTAAAGGATTGTTCAGGCCTTTGTTTATGCTAATTTAATAAGGCATCAATCACACACTCGAAATACATGATTATAAGTACATCTTGCAATTATAAATGGAAACATGAATATAAGTGGTTACACCATAATCCCACAGTCAGAGTACACATATATGCATGTAACTACATTGCAATATGATAAAATCAAACATTAGAACTTACATATATATATATATATATATATATATATATATATATATATATTGAGCTTCTAATTTTAGACTGTGATTGCACTTTCTGTAATATGATGTCCATGCTCCACTTTATATTAGTGACATTAAGACACACAAAATATAAGATGTTGTGTACATTACTTTGTCTCTCTTATTACACATAATGACAAATGTAAATGTATGCATTACCACTATCATGCTTCTGTTTGTCTCAGTAGCATTTTGTCATTTCGATCTCCCCTCCCCCAAATATACTTTGTATACCATGAAATGTAAAGTATAAATTCAAATAAAATGGCACTCCCTATTGTTTAGGCCCACAAGAAAAAATCTAGCACAATTTTGTCTGCGCCGGAATGTTCTTGAATTTGTGTTGCTATGGGGTTCCATTGTATTTCCCATAGTACCTCCCATATAAACCCTATAACAACTACAGAAAATCACAAATACACTATTGCACTTTAAGAATTGATCTATGCAGTATGTGTTATTCTGAATTGTATTATAATGACTGATTAGAATGATGACGACTGATTAGACCAACTAGACAAAAGTAGAGCGCACACAAATAATGGAATTTCTATGCACAAGATTAAAGTTATTCATATAACCTTTATACATAGTACTATGAGAAAGAAACAAGACTAACATCATTCCTCGACCTCTGCACTTGAAAGCCCCTAAAAACCGTATAACACATATAAGATTCTTACAGCACCTGACTTCCCTTCAACAACCCAATTTTCAAAGAGGTTTTCAGGCACTGAAAACATCCACAGACATTAATTAATTTGCACCTCCCTGAGATCAGACATTTATCAGGCTAACAAACTAACCATATGGTCGCTTAATGTAACTGGTCTAGCATGTTATATCAAATGGAAAATAATTCTATCAAAGCTAGCAACCAAAAGAGCAGATACTGTCCTACTGGACACTTGAGTCTCACAAACAGAATCAAAAAATTTAAAACAGATTTGGTCGAAGTATGATCTCAACATAAGGATCCCATGACATGGCAACTCTCAACACCAGCCCCTAAGCCAAGACAAACTGAAGTGGTCCTTCTAATACAGAAAAGAATCATCATCCAAGTTACAAAAAAGTGAACTTATCTGGCTGGTCACTACTTATTATGCCAAATTGGCTTGTAATTTGCTGGTTGCTAGGTATTTGACAAACTTATCATTCAGAGTAATACCTTTATTGCTGTTTCACTTTTTGTGCCAAACAACTCAAAACTCAGGGGCATATTTTTGAGTGGTTTGTGGTGTGTTTGCACCACCCAATGTTGAGCAATGTAAACTTTTAAGACAGATTTTTGAAGCCATGCAAAGCCACTTTGCGTGTCTTTGAGTGGCCTCATAAATGTGGAGTAGCGCAATGCAGCACAAATTGCTGTGGTGTGCTACTCCTCCCTGGGTTCAATAAGCCTTGCGGTGGTTATTCCCACTCACCTCCCACGGGCTTTGATTCATTACCAGATTTACAAGGACTTATAAACCTGGGAATGTGCCAAAATCTTACGTGTTCCAAGGGGAGGCGTAACAAAAAGAACATACTTTATTTCTCCTTGTTATTTTCGCTTTTTATATGTGCTGCATTCTGCAGCGCACATAGAGGAATATGCCTCTCCAGAATTCTTTTGGTGCAGGAAGGTGCACAAAAATAACCTTGCATGCAATAGAGGCACCCTATCACCATGGTGCAAGGGTGCCTAGGTTGGCACTAGGTTGCCTAAAGTGTACCAGCCCAGGGGAAAAGGTAGAAATGTGCAGTATTGCCTTAAATGTGGCACAATCCTTCCCTCTCCTTATGGTGCAGCGCAGCAAGATGACTTGCTGCACTACACCACAGTTTCATATATATGCCCCTCAAGTTGGTTGCACTCTAAAATGGCTATTTGCACAGCTTGGACAAGCCTGAACTATAGTGAGAGGAAACCGGACCATGACAATAGACCCAGTGATAGCTGTATCAAAAATATTAATAATACTAGAGGCATCTTAAGGGCTTAACTATTGGGTCCTTGGCACCTCCTCTATCCCACAAACAGTATACCTTTCTGTATACAGGGCATAGCATGGAATCAAAGCTATACTTCCTATTAAACAGAGCCATGTTCCCAAAGCCATATGACTACATTTGATGATGCATCAGTCCATGTTCTACAGAACCTACCAATAGTACTACCAAAAATACAAACATGACTAATGAATGTCATGAAACACAAATTACCAGTGGAAGAACTGCAAGATTTACTCAGGGTTTACATAGACTTAATGAATAGTCTACAACCTCACTGCAATTGCTCTGGGTCTATAGGAATGCGTACATAAGGTGTTTTGTGATAGAAGACTCAGGAATGCCAGAGACAAGCGAAACACCCTTGAAGTTGAGATAGCTGCCCTGTAGACACAATACTGACAAGATAAAAACAAATGAGTATCTGAACGCTGAACAAGAATGTCGAACAACATATAGGGCCTCATTACAACATTGGCGGGCGGAAAGCTGTAACCGCTGGGCGGCCGCCAATGCGCCCGCACTCCCGCGGTGCCCATTTGGACATCCCCGCTGGGCCAGCGGGAATGTGGGCCGCAACATGGGAGCCGGCTCCAAATGGAGCCGACGGTGTTGCGGCCGTGCGATGGGTGCAGTTGCACCCGTCGCGCTTTTCACTGTCTGCTGTGCAGACAGTGAAAAGCCGCATGGGGCCCTGTCAGGGGGCCCCTGCACTGCTCATGCCAGTGGCATGGGCAGTGCAGGGGCCCCCAGGGGCCCCACAACTCCCCATACCGCCAGCCTCTTTCTGGCGGTGCAAACCGCCAGAAACAGGCTGGCGGTAGGGGAGTCATAATCCCCAGGGCAGCGCTGCTTGCAGCGCTGCCCTCGCGGATTATCACTGCTGGGGCTAAAATGGCGGTATACCTGTTGGCGGTGCTCCCGTCGTTTTGGTCCTGGCGGTCAAAGACCGCCAGGGTCATAATGACCCCCATAATATGCTCCTCCACAGCAGAGGAAGCACTAACCTTTATTAAAGGAAGAACATACGCACACAGTGACAAAACAGGTGAATTACTGCCCCTACAATTAAAACAGAGAGAGGTACAATCGTCCTAACCCAGAATTTAGGGTGCAGATGGAATACTGCTAATGCACTCTGTCAAGATCACAAGCTGGGCATCCTTTTTCATCAAGCTATAGACTTCTGAAACAAGTGCTGTTAAAACCCAAGAAGAAACATTTATGCTCAAATAGATGTAGCAAAACTGCCTCAACATCTACAAGAAGGGATAATACAAGAAAAACACAGTATGAAGTTTGGAGATGCTTTTCAAATCATGGATTTCCTCTGGACTTTTATGCCCGCATTAAAGGCACAGGTGTGCAGGTTTTAACATACTAGTCTTTGGATCATATTTATCAAACCTCTATGTTCACAACTTAATTATATTGTAATGGTACTACGAATATTTCCATCTCAATTAACTCATGAAAATAGTATTGTAATTCTTGGGCAGTTGTTTTGAAATGAGAAAAGGCCCTGCAACCTCCACAGTAAAGTAGCGCTTTCGTTCTTGTCAATGCAGCACATGTGAATCTCCACCATTGACATGTCTTTTAAACCTCATGCAGACAGCTTTTAGGCATGTTAAAGATGTACTTTGGCAGGTGCCTGCAGAAGCATTGGCTTTCAACAGTTCAGGGTTTCAGAGTCATCTCTGATGCACTGTTCTTGAACAAACATGGGGAAAATAGATTCACGTAATAAATATGTACACTGTTCCACAAAGAAGAAGGAAGAAAAAGGAGTGGGCGAAGGAGGAAGACTGAGAAGCTGATATTGTGATAGTTGTAGGAGTGCCCTCAAGCATCACTGTATGATGCAAAGCATCATCATTGGGCTGACTCCTCGCCAGACTGGCACTGCAATATCTGGCGGGCCACCACACAAAGGTAGTGGCTCTTCAACCAGGAAGTGATTCTACAGAACAGCTCAACTCCGCTAATAGAAAGTCGCCCATCCCATGTGAGGAAAGGGCATCAGGGACGCGGACTGGGGTAGGCAAATGGCATCCGGACATCAGGGTCAATGAACTCACGGTGTTTACAAGGTTTACGCGTCCCTATGATGCCCTTTCCTCACATGGGATGGGCGACTTTCTATTAGACTGACAGTGACGAATGGTCCATAGACTGTAAGTGACCTCCTAGCATTTATGGTATTTACCTATCTTTTTGGTTTATTTTGTTATATGAAGGAGAAGTTAAAACCAAACGGTCCTGATGAAGCGCCGGTGGATCTTTCCTTGACCGATTAGGCGCGAAACATGTCGACCTAGAGGTAGGAGTGGAGACTCTTCCCTCCTTCCCTTCTCTTAGGAGTATAGGAAACATCATTTCCTGATTACTCCTACCAGTTTTTAACCTTGGCCTGACCCGTATTACATACATTAAATTGAGTTTTCAGGTGTTCATAGCCAATTTTATATATTTTTTTCTCTCTCCTTTTTCCCTCTGTCAATATTTTTTGCGGAGTTGAGCTGTTCTGTAGAATCACTTCCTGGTTGAAGAGCCACTACCTTTGTGTGGTGGCCCGCCAGATATTGCAGTGCCAGTCTGGCGAGGAGTCAGCCCAATGATGATGCTTTGCATCATACAGTGATGCTTGAGGGCACTCCTACAACTATCACAATATCAGCTTCTCAGTCTTCCTCCTTCGCCCACTCCTTTTTCTTCCTTCTTCTTTGTGGAACAGTGTACATATTTATTACAGGATTACGTGGAGGGAGAAAGTACACTGGACCAGGCTAATCTCCCAGTCCTCCTTGTTAAAGTAGAAAATAGATTCACACCAACACACAAATGCGACTTCTGAATTGTATTCCCCTGTTGCACTTTCTGTACTCATCAACTGCGGCATTACCTCATGTGCGTGAGCCCTTAATTTACCCTATCTAAAGAGTAAACCCATATATAGTGGGAGCG